>NW_027513270.1:1279095-1928190 GCF_048772815.1 Callospermophilus lateralis
TGACACTAAAATTAAACAGGCACGTTTCCCTGCTGGACTTTTTGCGCAGATTTAGATGGCTGGCTTACATACTTGGAGACGCCTCCCTGAAAGGGCCTCGGCTATCACTTCCCTGGCCAGAATTCGACAAGGGCCCGACGAGCCTTATAGCGACTTTGTTCCCCGGCTTAACCTAGCTGCGGAATGCTTGCTTGGACCAAGCGAAAGCGAAAGCACCTTTGTAAAACATCTTGCCTTTGAAAACGCCAACCCAGCATGTCAGGATGTTCTTCGACACCATAAGGATAAAGGGAAACTTTCTGACTTTATTAGAGTCTGTGCAGGGGTGGGTGCAGCCCATGCCATGGGTCTCACTTTAGTGCTCCCTTTACCAAGGCCTTTTACAATCCTGGCTCACGTATTTGCTTTACTTGTAAACAACCAGGCCATTTTGCACGCAAGTGTCCGACAGGCAAACAAAGAGTAAGAATAGCGTCTCCTCAAACTGGAGCTAAACCGCCCCCAGCTACACTTTGTCCTTGATATGGTAAAGTTCATCACTTGGCCAGTGAGTGTAGATCAATGACAAATGCCCTCGGACAGCCTATTTCTTCCTGCTTCTCAGGAAACTCCCTGGGGCAATAAGGTTTGTTCCCTTCCAAACTCCCAACCTACCTCAAAATCCTTCTCCACAATTGGCTCCCTCCAACTACCCACTCCAGGCAGTGCAGGATTGGACCTCTGTACCACCACTGATACAGCATTAGACTCAATGCAAGGGCCCCAGATAATACCAACTGGAATTATGGGTCCCCCTCCATCTCATACGTGTGCCCTTCTTCTTGGAAGAGCCTCTACTACCTTAGAAGGTGTTCAGGTCTTCCCTGGCATTAATGATAATGATTTCACTGGAGAAATAAAAATACTGGCCACAGTTATTAATAGAGTTGCGGCCATCCCAGGAGGAAAAAGTCTTGCACAATTAATACTCCTTCCCTTAGATTAAGGGGCACTTCCACCACCCAAACCTACTGTGGGGGACTGCCTCCTTGGGCTCCTCTGAGGTATATTGGGTTCATCCCATTTCTCATAATAAACACACCCTTACCTTACTTATTGAAGGAAAGGAATTCCAAGCAATTTTAGTTACTGGAGTTGATGCGACAATTATTTCTCAAAAATACTGGCGATCAGGTTGGCCCCTCACCCCATCCTTGACTGACCTTAAAGGGATAGGAAAGTCAAAAAATCCTCTGGTCAGCTCTACTGCTCTTAGCTGGACTGATAAAGAGGGTAATAAGGGAACTGTCACTTCTTTCGTTGTTCCTGACCTCCCTGTTTACCTATGGGCCCGAGACATTTTGAGTCAAATGGAAGTTATTCTTGCCAGTCCCAATTCCATGGTGACTCATCAAATGCTCCGTATGAATTTTGTCCCTGGTACAGGCCTTGGGAGGCTGAGACAAGGACTGGTGGGGCTTATACAACCCATAAAAAAAAATACATATGGACTTGGATATTTGGATTTTTAGTGTCGGTCCCTGACCCTCCTGTACCCCATGCAGATAAAATTATTTGGGAGACTCAGACTCTTGTGTGGGTGGATCAGTGGCCCCTTACCCATGAAAATTTGGAGGCTGCCTCCATGTTAGTGAAGGAACAGGTGGCAGCCCGCCATGTAGAGCCCTCAACCTCACCATCGTACACTCCTATTTTTGTTATCAAGAAAAAATCAGGCAAGTGGCGCCATTTACAAGATTTGTGTGCCATTAACAAAGTTATACTCCCGATGGGAGCACTACAGCCAGACATTCCCACACCACTGGCTATTCACAAAAACTATTGTAAAATGGTTATGGACTTAAATGTTTGCTTTTTTATCATTCCTTTACATCCTGAGGATAGACCCTATTTTGCCTTTAGTCTTTCTTGCATTAATATTCAGGGCCCTATGCAGAGACTTCAATGGAAGGTTCTTCCCCAAGGTATGGCCAACAGCCCTACTCTTTGCCAAAAATACGTTGCTCAAGCAGTAGACCCTGTGAGAGAGTGAGGGCCACAAATTTATATTTTACATTATATGGATGATTTGTTAATTGCTGCACCTAATACCCATGACCTTAATAATTGTTACTTGGACTTTTACAAAATCCTCACTACCTTGGGACTACAGATAGCTCCTAATAAGGTTCAAACACAGGACTCTTATAAGAGTTTGGGCCTTAAAATTCTAGAAAATCAGATCCAAATTTCTAAAATACAAGGACGTGTGGACCATCTTCACACCCTTAAAGATTTTCAGAAATTACTGAGGGATATTCAATGTCTAATAACATATTTAAAATTATGCACTTGTGTACTTTTGACCCTTAATGATATTTTGAGAGGTAATTTCCACCCCTCCTCCCCTCAAAATCTTACTCCCAAGGCATGACAGGCATTAAACCAAGTAACAGAAGCCATTGCCCAACAATTTGTTACACAAATTTCTTATAACCTTCCTCTGGTTCTGGTTATTTTACACACTCCTCATACACCCATAGGAATATTTTGGCAGCGAGATCCACATTTTAAAAATAAAGACTGCCCCTTGTTTTGGGTCCATTTACCCACCACATCCTCGAAGGTTATTACTGTTTATCTTGCTCAGGTAGCTTCTATTATTTTTAAAGGTCATTTGATTTCTCGACAACATTTTGGCAAACACCCTGATAATATTTTTATTCCATATACTAAGGACCAAACCCAATTTTTACTAGAGACAAGGGATGAATGTGGTATTGCCCTATCAGGCTTTTGGGAACAATTGATCACTACCTCCCCAAAGACCCCCTTTTACATTTTGTCCAGTTACATCCATTTACTTTTCCTGAAATTACTCAAAAGGCTTCCATTCCTCAATCCCTTACTGTCTTTACAGATGGTTCCTGTAATGGCCGAGCGGTCTTTGTTGTCAATAACAAGCCTACCACCTTTGATACTGTTTATCAGTCACCACAGTTTGTGGAATTGTTTGACATAACACAAGTTTTTATAACATTTTTTACAATCCTGTTAATATTTATAAAGACAGTGCCTACATTGCTCATTCTGTGCACCTGCTGGTGATTTCACCCCCCATTAAGGCTTCTAACAATGCGGCCTTTCTGTTTCACCAGCTTCAGCAGCTAATTCAGGCCAGACAACACCCATTTTTCTTAGGACACATCAGGGCACACTATGATCTTCCCAGCCCTCTAATTCAAGGTAATGCCCAAGCTGATGCAGCAACTCGTTCCATCTTTCCAATTTTTGTTGGCTCCATTCAAAAGGCCATGGCGTTACACAATATACACCATTTAAATTTCCAGAGCCTTTGATTACTTTGTAAAATTACCAGCAACAGGCATGAGAAATAGTAAAAGCATGCCCTGGTTGTGCTGTCTCCCTCCCCATTCAACACTTGGGAGTTAACCCCCGAGGATTACTGCCCGATCAGTTTTGGCAAATGGATGTTACTCATTTTCTTGAATTTGTAATAACCAAATATATACACGTTTCTGTAGATACCTTCAGCGGCTTTATTTTTGCATCACCACATTCTGGAGAGGCTACCAAAGATGTCCTTTCTCATCTTGTTTCAGCCTTTTCTGTTATGGGTAAACCAATACATATTAAAACAGATATTTATCCTACATTTACCATTGTCAAGTTTAAACAGTTTTGTGCTACCTTGCAAATTTGTCATACTACTAGAATTCCATACAACCCTCAGGGCCAAGGCATTGTGGAACTTGCCCACCTTAACTTAAAAACTTGGCTATCCCTCCTTAAGGCTTCCTCCCTTGTATTTACCACACCCAGGCATCGCCTTAACAATGCATTATTTGCCCTTATTTTTCTTACCCTAGACAATGAAGGCGATTCGGCAGCAGACAGACACTGCCATCCCTCGTCCAATTCTGTTCGCCCACCTGTTATGTGACACAATCCACTTACAAATAAATGGAAAGGCCCAGATCCTGTCCTCATCTGGGGAGGAGGCTCAGCTTGTGTTTTGGACCAAGATCAAACAGCCCCAAGATGGTTACCAGAACTCCTGGTTAAACAGGTTAATGACTTACCTCAAAACAGGGACAGAGGCACTCCTCATGAGGACAAAATTTCCTCTTTTTCAGATGCAGCCAACAATCTGCCAGCCTTGGAATAACAGTTCCTGTGGGCACAGGTACACTGGCTTAGGCACGTCTATTCATTCTTACCATCGCCTCTCTCAACAAATTATAAACTCTATCAGGAACAACTGATAAAAACTCTATCAGGAACCATTAAAGATTTGCAGGACCAAATAGACTCCCTGGCAGAAGAGTTCCTTCAAAAAAGACGAGGCTTAAATTTGCTGACAGCTAACCAGGGAGGAATTTGCTTGGCCTTAGGGGAACGATGCTGCATTTATGCCAATAATTCTTTCATAGTATGCACTAAAATTAAGCAGCTTCAAGAAGATCTAGAAAAGAGATGAAGGGAAATATTTGAAAATCCCCTCTGGACTGGGCTTAATGGATTTTTACCCTACCTTCTTCCCCTATTAGGCCCTTTGTTGGGTTTACTTTTAATGGTGTCCCTAAAACCCTGCATTATAAACAGGCTGGTACAATTTATTAAAGAACAGATTAATATTTTGGCCTCTAAGCCCATACAGGTCCACTATCATTGCCTGGATATGGAAGACCGTGCTGCCAACATTTAAAAGGATGTTCTACCCTCCTCACAAGCTTATTTCTTAAGTTTACATGCCCACAGATCTCGCTTTCTTATATAAAACTCTAAGTAACAGCTCTGACCAACGATCTTCTGCACTTGCCATAAGGGTTCGTCCTCCATGGGCCGCTCCACTTGGGGGAGGACGCACCCATGGAGTGAGGACGTTAGGGCATAATAACGGAGGGTGCAGGAAGGACTGCAGGAGGATGGATCCATGGTTCCCAAAATCCAAGTCTTCTGAGTGACACGCTCTGGTGCATGGCAGTTGGCATGCTTCCCCCTCAAAGCCGTCTCCTCAAAAAACATGCCAAGGCCACCACGAAATCTAGTAAACATGCTCGATCAGATCAGGAGATATTCTAAGGCCTGCTAGAGAAACAGAGCCTCTATAACCCCCTAAAACATTGCCCTGTAAGGTATGGTCAAATATTTTATATAAGAAAGGGAGGAGATGTCAGGGGCTAGAAGGAAGTTCTCCTTCAAAGAATAGCCTGACACTTACAAGAAATAGCCCCCTGCAAGATATCCTGCCTGGGAGACATCCCGCAGCCATCTATCACCCTGAGACATCCTGCAGCTATCCGTCTTCCTGAAATATCCTGAGGTTATCTCACCCTGTGAAGACATCCAGCAACTGCCGATAAGAGAGCTTTCTCATCCGCAGCATATAAATACACTGTGAGAACTATAAAAGTTTTCAGCATGATCAGAACTGTTGTCTTCCTGTCATCTCTCATGACTCTTTTCCCTTCATTCCTGCCCAACAAGGTTCAACGCCCACGTTGAAGTGTCCAGCCGGCCCGGACACCTGACACTAAACCATAACCTACTAGACTCTGACTACTAATACTAATATGATGGAGAAAAATAATCCAACAGAATGGAAATGCAAGCAGTACAGATGAGGCATGGTGTATAGTTGGACTTGCCTTTTGAATGATATAGGGTAGGTGTTATAAATCTAGCTAATTTATAATTGAAATAGTTCTCCACATGTTTTTAAAGTTAACAAATATGTGAATACCTGTCTCCCATTCTCTGTAGCCAATTCAGCACATGTATTTTTATATGCACATATAGAATCCTACCTGCTATCACACGTATATTTTTCTGAGGTGTCTCACTTGGCAAATACAAATTGTGAGAAGAGATCACTCCTCCTAAACTCTGTTGGAACTGAATATTCAACCTATGGGTGAGCCTCCTAGTAGAAAATTCAACCTATGGGTGAGCCTCCTAGTAGAACAACAAGCCATACATAAATCCATGTTGAGTAAAATAAATATTTTTGCATCTGTGGCTGATGTACATTTCATGAAGAATTTCGATTGGCATATATATTGCTACATCTTATTGTCTGTTTTTGTTTTTTAATATATATATATATATATATATATATATATATATATATATACAATCTTCAAATTTTTCCAAATATAAAATATATGTGTCTTATATACACTACCTAAATTCTTTCATGTTCATGTATGTGGGTTTATAATCAACATTTCACAAGATTATTCTCAGAAATATTTATCCACCTGAAATACATATTTGTTTCCTATTACTGAAAACTAACTTCAGTGAATGGTGCATACAATCCTAATATTTCTACATTAACTGACCCTGTTTAACATCAATGCAAGTAGATTCCTATGGGACATGATGTTTATTTTGAAGTTTATTTTATTCAACACTGGTACAATACAATTTCTACAGTTTACGAACATCATAGGACATATATTTCATCCATAAGTTCACAAATTTATAGGCATTTGATTCACTTTCAATCATTTACTGATTCAGAACACATGTATTCCTCAAGGTTTCTTGACTGGTCTTTTCATGAGACTTTATTTCAAACACATTATTTTCAATTTCCATAATCATTTTGAAGCAAAACTCACACACTCTTCATGATAAAACATAACCCTAATATTACCATTAGATGTATTACTGGTTAGAATGAATAATTGTATATCAATATAAGATTTTCTGTATATATTCAGATATCAATTCAATCTATTATTTAAAGTTGGAACCAATTATATTATTTATTCACAGTATGGTCTATTCATGAATCATATCTACATTCATAGACAAAGGGTACATCTATTTGTAACCCAAATACTAATTTATTCGTCTTCGAAATGTTGCTCCCAGAAATGGTGGAAGAAATACTCATGTCACCTGATGAACGTATGCATTTATCACAGTAATATTCTGGACACAATAAGCACAGGTCACACTTATGATTGTACCAAAGCCTAAATGGAAAGTGAGCATGGATTACTAAAAACATTCATGTCCAGGTTGCCTAATGCTCTCAAATGTCAATCCTATTTATGACAACATATTTGTTTCTTCCTAAGACTATATATTCAACCTCAACTCTGTTCAAATGTCTAATCCTATCACTCACTTTATACTTTCCCTGAATTCCTAATGTCTCTATTGATGTCTGCTTTCCTAAATATTTTCACCAGTTCACCATTTTGACTAACACTTCACATGTGCTGACATTTACGTTCACTGTCTGTGTGATACCCTATTGCTAAAGAACTTTTGGTCCAATTCCTGTACTCACTCTTCTTCTGAAACCTACAGAATATCTTCCTACTCCTACCGACTATCACAGTTTGAGTGGATACTCACTTCTACATTCAATCATCAAAGGTACAAGGTCCTATGCCATTGATTATTGATTTATCTGAAACATCTTTGCAGAACATGTATCAAAGCTAAGTATCCCAATCAAGAGTGCAATGCCCTTCTGGGATTGCAATCTTACCTAGATTTCTGTTTTCATACTTATATTTCACCTATATATTCTTATAAATATCACAGGTTCCCAATACCATTATTCATCAAGCAGAATGATTCCTAACCCAAATCAAACCTGTTATTAAGCGAAACGATACACTGTTCCCTCAATCTAACTTTACAGAAGAGCAGGGACAGTGTTGGTCCTAAAATAGAGGAATGTAGGGAATCTTCCACCTGTTGAAAAACTCAAAGTTTCATTCAGAAGTGATCCCTGGAGAAGATATAGGCACCACTGAAGGACCTGAGAGAGCAAAAGTCAACTTCCATGGCAAACAACCTGGTCAGTATGAAAGGTTGTTACTGAATCAGCCTCTCTGTTCTTTTTTTTATTATTGGTTGTTCAAAACCTTACAAATCTTTTGACATAACATATTCATACATTAGCATACATTAGCTTCAAGTGATTTATGAACTCCCATTTTTACCCCAGATACAGATTGAAGAATCACATCGGTTACACATCCACATTTTTACATAATGCCATACTAGTAATTGTTGTAGTCTGCTACCGTTCCTATCCTCTACTATCCCCCCTCCCCTCCCCTCCCATCTTCTCTGTCTACCCCATCTACTGTAATTCATTTCTCACCTTGTTATTTTCCCATTCCATTCACAACCTCTAATATGTAATTTAGTATAACAATGAGGGTCTCCCTCCATTTCCATGCAATTCCCCTTTTCTCTCTCTTTCCCTCCCACCTCATGTCTCTGTTTAATGTTAATCTTTTCTTCCTGCTCTTCCTCCCTGCTCTATTCTTAGTTGCTCTCATTATATCAAAGAAGACATTTGGTATTTGTTTTTTAGGGATTGGCTAGATTCACTAAGCATAATCTGCTCTAGTGCCACCCATTAGAATATGGACCCAAACAGTCCTGTTTGGAGAGCTTGTCTTGGGTGCCTATGGTTGATATACATTCTAACTTGTGAAAGTGTCACAGTACGTAGGGGCAGCCTCCATCTCATGGGACCCTTGGAAGCAACTGTTAGGACAAAGTGGTTGCTAAGGCAGTGACTTCATTCAGTTCCTGAAGGAAGTGACCTCACCTCACTTCCTTGGTGATGGAACTCTAAGAACTTGTTATCCAGGAAGACAGGCACCCAGAGCCTGTCCCATTCCCAGTCACAGTGGTCTCACTTGTTTGTATATACCAAGGACAGAGTCAGTCTTTCTTGGTACCTACTGATATGAGAATGGCCAAATTCCAGAAAAGCTCTGAAGAGGGGCCTTTCCTGAGGAAAGCAGATAGTGGTTCACCACTGGCTCCTGACATCTTCACAGAGTTGGTTAAGGAGACAAGATCTGAGACAGGACAGGCCATTTCTGGGGAACATACTATGGCCCACCAGTCAGAAGACACTCTGGATAGTCACCGACCTACTTTGGGGAAGGAGGTGCCTCTGTGGGTGTCGCTGTGTGTTTGTGGATTTGTCTCATGTTCTGAGAATAGATAGAAAAGGCGGTTTGTTTGGTTTTGAGTGAACTATTTCTAGTTAGTCATTTGACAAGGCGAGTGTTTCTATGTCTGTGTATCCCACTGTGTCCATGGTTATAGACATTAGAAAAGAGAATGCATCAATTGATGTGTCCTGTCTAGTAGAAAGCTTCCCATCATTTATTCTGCCAAATTGATGAATGGATTTTGGCTTGCCTTATCGATGGGCAACACGTGCTATCTTCCAAAGTTCCTGCGTTCTTCCTGAATTCTGGCCACTCTACAGAATAGGCTCATGGTTTTGCGTCCAAGATATGTACTACTTCCAAGCCCTGTTACATGGCCATGTACTGGATAGCTGATGGGAATGGCGAGCATCTCAGAAAACTCAAATATCAGTGTGACCAATAAAGTCTCAGTGGAGAAACCCTTCTTTGCTTACCTATTGTTCTGTTGCCCTGAATGTCAGGAAGGTCTTTGCCTCAGTCCACCCCTTTGTGAAACCTGAAGAAAACAGGTTTCAAATGGAAATGAATGGGCATCACCTGTGCCTCTTTGGTTAATTGCTTTGGAAAGGGATGTGTCTGAATCCGCCTCTTTGCCCTGTTTGAGGCAATGGCTTAGATTCTCAGCACCTGATGTATCTTAAGAATGATCCCATGTGTGCATCCAAAACCAAAATGGCCAAAAGAGCAGTCATTGTGGATGAAGTCTCTCCCCTTCTTCTGTTAGGTTCCTGACCTCCATCAAGTGAGAATAGGGATCCTTTGGGTCAAATGATTTCTTCAAACCCTGCAGAATCTAGCCGATAAGTGCTTGGTTTTCTAATGACTCCAATTCACATAAAAAAATAAACCCCACAGTCAGTAGGCCTCAAATTATAGAAGCAGAGAAGTATTAACAGCAGGCCTATTTGATCACTCCTGGTTCACAGAAAGTGTGTCCAGGCAACCCTGATTTTAGGCCATTAAGGGGCAAGGGTGATTATTTTGGAGACTGTCTTGGGCTTCGCCCCTCATGGAAACATCCAGCCAGAGGTTATGATGAGTGTCTATATGAAAGATCATGAGGGCCATGTGGGAGTGTTTTGGTTTTAATTGTGGCCATTTGTTTGGTGGTTGGAAGAGATGACTGGGTCCACCTTTACATGAACTCTGGTGTGATTCCCCTTAGAGACTGAGTTCTGGAACTGAACTCAGAGAATTATTGCCATGAATTGTGTTAGGATTTTAGGAGGCCATGCATGAGAGTCCCCCTTGAAAACTGAGATCTAGGCCCAGGGTGGCTTTCAACAGAGCACTGGGAATCACAGCCAAGATATCACGTGATTTTATTCTGAAAGACTTGGCAGCCATAGTTGAGAGTCGAAACACACATGGTCCTCATTGTAGACCACAATGGGCCTGGCTTCATGTGACCATTTGGCCACTTTTTGAGAAGCCTTGCCTGTGAGAATTCTCCAAAGCTTTCATTGAAATGTGCTTCCTCTACATTTAATGGTTCTGGAGTGAATTTTAACCCACAGTGCCTCTAACATCATCATTGAAAAATGGCTACAAAAATACCATAAAATTTTTGAAATTCCCATGACCAGGTGGCAATGGAGGACATTTGGATGTCCTGTTGCTGGTCATGAGTATACCAGACAGTGCTTTGATTGACTGGGTTTTATGAAAATCGTGTAGAACAGAGATGCCAATAAGTTGGAGCCTGCTGAGTAGTGGGCCTAGAGCCGTGGTGGTCAGGTGTGTGATAAAACATCTGTGGTGGGGCCTTGTGGATCTTCCATTGGCTTCCAAATGGCTTGGAACTGACATGGTGCAGTGAGCAGTCCCTTCTATGTAAAGGCATCTTGTAATATTGAGAGATTTCAGGGCAATGTTCAGAATCATGTTGCTATCGTCAATGGGGCAATATATGTGGGCTAGAAGTATGTTTGGTGCATTCTCTTGCAGAAACTGACCCACCACATGTGACAGAACTCTCTCCAGCACTGTGATCCACTAAAACTCCTTGTATTTTTGAATCAAATAGCAAACTCCTAGTGCAGCAGCAAGAAACACCATGAAATTTGGAGGATGACCAAATGGCTTCACAGTCCACATGGGGAGACACTTAGACCCCAGTGGTCACAGTTTACCTACAAAGAGCAAATTCAGCACTGCTGCCTCATCTTCACTGGAAAATAAGAAACCATGTCCTCCAGGTCACATTGATGCAGACCCAGCTTTGATGGTCTCACTACAAATGAAGCTAAAGCTCCAGAAAACAACATATTTTTCAGGTGCCCAACCTCAGAGGCAGTTCTTCAAGAAGTCTTTAGGCCAGCAGAGCTCCATGTTTGTGGAGTGTTTACCCTGTCCCTTACTTTTGGGAACTTCTCTACCACCTCCAGTGTTGTGAACTACTGAGCATATTCCATTCCAGATATGTATTCACAGATTTTCTAACACTTCTCCTCTAATTGTGTCTTACTTGGGGCAAAAGTAATGTCAAGCCATAGTTCTTGATGAGAGTGGGAACATTTTTGTGTAGCACATATTTGCATACACATTGGATTCATTTTCCAATTTTCCATTTGAAATACTGAATCCCTGACACTAACCCCTACCCTAATAGACTCTGACTACTAATCGTAATACCATGGAGAATAATAACCCCATCAGAATAGAAATACAAGCAGTTCAGAGGAGGCATGTTTGGTATTGTTGGACTTGCCTTTTGCATTATATACGGTAGGAGTTATAAATCTAGTCAATTTTTTTGTTGAAATAGTTCTCCGTGTGTTTTTAAAGTTAACAAATATGTGAATTTATTTCTCCCTTTCTCTGTAGCCTAGTCAGCAGATGTATTTTTATATGCATATATAGAATCCTACCTGGTATCACACGTACATTTTTGTGAGATGGCTGACTTGGCAGATACAAATTGTGAGAAGATATCACTCCTCCTAAACGCTGTTGAAACTGAAAATTCAACCTATGGGTGAGCCTCCTATTTGAACAACATTATACATAAATCCATGTTCAGTAAAACTAATATTGTTGGATCCGTGGATGATATGTATTTCATGATAAATTTCGTTTGGCGTACATAATGCTACATTGTAATGTCTCTGTGTGTGTGTGTATATATATATATATATATATATATATATATATATACTCTCCAGATTTTTCAAAATATGAAATATATGTGCCTTATTGTGCACTCCCCAAATTCATTCATATTCATGTATGTGGATTTATAATCAACTTTTCAAAAGATTATTCTCAGAAATATTCATCAACCTGAAATACATATAGGTTGCCTAGTACTGAAAACTATCTTCAGTAAATGGTGCATACAAAACATAATATTTCAACTTTGCAAGTTGGCCGCAAATAGAGTGCATCACACCCAGTGTACCACGCCACATTGCAGGTGAATAACGAGTTAAAATGACAAAAGACTATCTTGTTAGGATCTTATAGAAAAATGGGTGTGCACCGAAACCTAAAAGAATGATTTCCACCAACGAGGTCCGGTAATTGAGTCTCAAACGTGAGCTGAATATGCAACAGGAGATCCGGGCTTATTGATCCCTGTGGCCCGCCCCATGGCTGCAGACATCGAGGCACCACCGAGAAGCGACTAGCATCCAGGGAGAAACGTTGCTGCAGATTCTGTGGAATCCTGCCGGCTGACACCGCACTGAGCCCCAGGCCGAGTTCGGGATTTCAGTCAGGGAAGGAAGCTCTACAGTTCTATCCCCCACAACGGAAACTCCACCAAGGAAACCAATAGCCACCATCTTGGAGAGCTGAAGTAACCACCGCCACTCTCCGACAGATTGCAACAATAAAACAGTTGTGTGTTTTCCGCTCATCTCCCATACAGTAGGAAATTTGCATAAAATCTCTCCTAAGCTTTCCAGGGGAGGGATTTTCAGAGAGAGCCTGCATAAAGATTGGGGGGGGGGGGAAACTAGAGGCACCTGACCTTCAACTCCCCCTCCCATGAGTGGTGAAAACGAAATCTGTCTAGCCAGGGATGGGGGAAAGGGCAAACGGAAAAAATAATAAAAATAGAGTGCTGGGGTTCCCAATAGACACAATCCACACCCAAGAAACGGCAAGCCAGAGTACAGTTTGAGCTGCCGAGGGCATTACTCAGGGGAAATCTGGTCTAGCAGGAGAAACCAGGACTAGCAGGAGAAACCAGGGGACTAGAGGCCAGGCCCGCGTGACTGGACGCCTGGAGAACGCTCGCCCGCCGGCAAGAGCCGGCCCGCTGCAGGTGCGACTGGACGGCTGGAGACTGCCTGCCCACCAGCGACCAATCGCCTGCCATATGCCCGACCTAATGGGTGGCTAGAGATCGCACAACCGCCGGTGACAGCCCACCAGCTGACTGCGCGACTGGACAGCTTGTGACCACCTGCACACCGGCGACCGGGAGCTGAAACCAAACAGAGACAGTAAAGTCCCACACCCCCATGCGAACACCCGGGCAAAGAGCCTGGGGCCCACCATAGCAGAGAGGTGACATCACTGGAGCTCGGCAGTCGGAATTCCTTCCCAGTGGAATCCACTTTAGCATTCACAGTCTACCAACACAAAGGAGAGTCAATAGAGATATATAAAACCAAAACAAATATATAGAAGAGAGCAGAAACACAGCAATCAAATGGAGCTGGAAAGTAATGTGAACTTCATGAAAAAACAAGGGAAAAAGGTGTACAAATAATGTCGGACAACTTAATTTTACAGGAGGACCTAGAATCATCAGAAACAGGGATAGGGAAAAAACTCAATGCATCCCTAACTCAGATGGAAAGAAATATTAGAGAAGACATGAGGCAGCAAGTCCAAGCAATAAAAGAATATTTTGAAAATGAATTAAACAAACAAATTCAAATGGCAAAGAACGAGCTTCACCAAAAGACAGAGATCTTAAAAAAAATCAAACAGTAAGCCTAGGAATGCAGAAAAATATAAACCACATTAAAAATTCAAACGAGAATATTGTAAATAGACTAGATCAAGTAGAAGTCAGAAGATCAGATAATGAATACAAAGTTTATCAACTTGAAAAGAATATAGTCAACACAGAAAAGATGCTTATATCCCATGAGCAATCTATTTAAGAGATATGGGATGTCATAAAAAAACAAATTTGAGAGTCATTATGATAGAAGAAGGCATAGAGATTCAAACCAAAGGAATGGACAACATATTAAATGAAATAATTCTAGAAAACTTCCCAGAGATGAAAGATGTAATGGATTGCCAAATCCTTGAAGCCTACATGACCTCAAACATTCAAAACCATAATAGACCAACTCCAAGACATAGAATTATGAAGATAGCCAACATGCAGAACGTGGATACACGTTCTTCTCAGCAGCACAAAGATCCTACTCAAAGATAGATCATATATTATGCCATAGGGCAACCCTTAGTAAATATAAAGGCGTGGAGATAATACCATGCACCATATCTGATCATATTGGAATGAAACTGGAAATCAATGATAAAAGAAGGAAGGAAAAATCCTACATCATATGGAAAAATGAACAATATTCTACTGAATGTTCAATGGGTTACAGAAGACATAAAGGAGGATATAAAAAATTCTTAGAGAAAAATGACTATACAGACACAACATACTGGAATCTATAGGACACAATGAAAGCAGTTTTAAGAGGGAAATTCATTTCTTGGAGTTCTTTCCTCAAAAAAAAAAAAAAAAACAAATAAATGAACTCACACTACACCTCAAAAACCTAGAGAAAGAAAAGGAAAACAACAGCAAATGTAGTAGAAGACAAGAAATAATTAAAATTAGAGCAGAAATCAACGAAATTGAAACAAAAAAAAAAACATTGAAAAAATTGATAAAACTAAAAGTTGGTTCTTTGAAAACATAAATAAGATTGACAGGCCCTTAGCCATGCTAACGAAGAGAAGAAGAAAGAGAATTCAAATTACTAACATACGGCATGAAAAAGGCATTATCACAACAGACACTACAGAAATACAGAAGATAATTAGAAAGTATTTTGAAACCCTATATTCAAATGAAATAGAAGATAGTGAAGATATCAATAAATTTCCTAAGTCATACGATGTGCCCAGATTGAGTCAGGAAGACACACACAATTTAAACAGACCAATAACAAAGGAAGAAATATAAGAAGCCATCAAAAGACTACCAACCAAAAAAAGCCCTGGAGCGGATGGGTATAGAGCGGAGCTCTACAAAACCTTAAAAGAAGAATTAATACCAATACTTTTCAAGCTATTTCAAGAAATAGAAAAAGAAGGTGCTCTTTCAAATTCATTCTATGAGGCCAAAATCACCCTGATCCCAAAACCAGACAAAAACACTTCAAAGAAAGAAAACTACAGACCAATGTCTCTAATGAACTAGGATGCAAACATTCTCAATAAAATCCTGGTGAATGTAATACAAAAGCATATCAAAAAATTGTGCACCATGATCAAGTAGGATTCATCCCAGGGAAGCAAGGCTAGTTCAATATACGAAAATCAATAAATGCTATTCACCACATCAATAGACTTAAAGACAAGAACCATATGATCATCTTGATAGATGCTGAAAAAACATTCGACAAAGTTCAGCCTCCCTTTATGTTCAAAACACTAAAAAAACTTGCATCCCAGGGAAGCAAGGCTAGTTCAATATACGGAAATCAATAAATGCTATTCACCACATCAATAGACTTAAAGACAAGAACCATATGATCATCTTGAGAGATGGAGAAAAAACATTCGACAAAGTTCAGCCTCCCTTTATGTTCAAAACACTAGAAAAACTAGGATAACAATGTTGAGTTACCTCAACATTGTAAAAGCTATATATGCTAAACCTCAGGCTAGCATCATCGTAAATGGAGAAAAACCGAAGGCATTCCCTCTAAAATCTGGAACAAGACAGGGATGCCCTCTATCACCACTTCTATTCGATTTAGTTCTTGAAATACTAGCCAGAGCAATTAGACAGACAAAAGAAATTAAAGACATAAAAATAGGAAAAGAAGAACGTAAATTATCGCTATTTGCAGATGACATGATAATATATTTAACAGACTCAAAAGGGTCTACAAAGCAACTGCCACTGCCAGAGTTAATAAATGAATTCAGCAAAGTGGCAAGATATAAAGTCAACACGCATTAATCAAAGGCATTCCTGTATATCAGCAGCAAAACTTCTGAAATGGAAATGAGGAAAACCACTCCATTCACTATATCCACAAAGAAAATAAGATACTTGGGAATCATCCTAACGAAAGAGGTGAAAGATTTATATAATGAAAACTACAGAACCCTAAGGAAAGAGATAGAAGAAGATCTTAGAAGATGGAAAAATGTACCCTGTTCATGCATAGGCAAAACTAACATCATCAAAATGTTGATATTACCCAAAGTTCTCTACAGGTTTAAATCGGTGCCAATAAAAATCCCAACAGCATTTCTTGTAGAAATGATAAAGCAATCATGAAATTCATATGGAAAAACAAAAGACCCTGAATACCAAAAGCAATTCTAAGCAGGAAGTGTGAATCTGGAGGTATAGCGATACAAGAGTTCAAACTGTACTACAAAGCAATAGTAATAAAAACATCGTGGTACTGGTACCAAAACAGGCAGCTGGACCAATGGTATAGAATAGAGGACACAGAAACCAATCCACAAAATTACAACTTTCTTATATTTGATAAAGGGGCTAAAAACATGCAATGGAGGAAAGATAGCATCTTCAACAAATGGTGCTGGGAAAATTGGAAATCCATATGCAACATAATGAAACTGAATCCCTTTCTCTCACCATGCACAAAAGTTAACTCAAAATGGATCCAGGAGGTAGATATCAAATCAGAGACACTGTGTCTAATAGAAGAAAATGTTGGCTACGATCTACATACTGTGGGGACGGGCTCCACATTCTTTAATAGGATGCCCATAGCCCAAGAGTTAATAACAAGAATAAACAAATGGGACTTACTTAAACTAAATTGTTTTTTTTCTCAGCAAGAGAAACAATAAGAGAGGTAAATAGAGAGCCTACATACTGGGAACAAATTTTTACCCCTCACACTTCAGATAGAGCCCTAATATCCAAAATATACAAAAAACTCAAAAAATTAAACAATAAGATAACAAATAACCCAATCAACAAATGGGCCAAGGACCTGAACAGACACTTTACAGAGGAGGACATTCAATCAATGAACAAGTACATGAAAAAATGCTCACCATCTCTAGCAGTCAGAGAAATGCAAATCAAAACCACCCTAAGATACCATCTCACTCCAGTAAGATCGGCAGCCATTATGAAGTCAAACAAAATAAGTGTTGGTGAGAATGTGGGAAAAGGGTACACTTGTACACTGCTGGTGGGACTGCAAATTGGTGAGGCCAATTTGGAAAGTACTATGGTGATACCTGGGAAAGCTGGGAATGGATCCACCATTTGACCCAGCTATCACCCTTCTCGGACTATTTCCTAAGGATCTTAAAAGAGCGTACTATAGAGATACTGCCACATCAATGATCATAGCTGCACAATTCACAATAGCTAGACTGTGGAACCAACCTAGATGCCCTTCAATAGATGAATGGATAAAAAAAATGTGGCTTTTATACAAAATGGAGTATTACTCTTCATTAAAAAATGACAAAATCATAGAATTTGCAGGGAAATGGATGGCATTAGAGCAGATTATGCTAGGCGAAGCTAGCCAATCCTTAAAAAACAAATGCCAAATGTCTTCTTTGATATTAAAAGAGCAACTAAGAAAAGAACATCGAGGAAGAGCATGAGGAAAAGTTTAACATTAAACAAAGATGAGTGGTGGGAGAGAAAGGGAGAGAGAAGGGAAAGCATATGGGAATAGTAGGAGACCCTCAATGTTACACAAAATTACATATAAGAGGATTTGAGGGGAAATGGGGGGGGAACAGTGGAGAGAATTGAACAACAGCAGATGAGGTAGAGAGGGAAGATGGGAGGGGAGGGGAGGGGGGATAGTGGGGGATAGGAAAGGTCGCAGAATACAACAGTCACTAATATGCTATTATGTAAAAATGTGAATGTGTAACCAATGTGATTCTGCAATTCATATTTGGGGAAAAAATGGGAGTTCATAACCCAATTGAGTCAAATGTATCAAAGATGATATATCATGAGCTTTGTAATGTTTGGAACAACCAATAGAAATAAATAAATAAATAACGGTTTAAAATTGAGTGGGAAGAAATCAGCTAAAAATGGGTTGAGATGCATTCATTTTGCTAAGCAAAACTTTGTTTTGTTTAGTTGTAACTATCACAAATTTATTTTACCAGGAAATTGGCTTTTGAAAATGCACATAAATTGAGATTAAAGGATAATTCACCTACCTTCTTGAAAAATTCATAGCATTTCCTATATTTTTCAAATTTTATTTTTTTCGTGAATATTTTGTCATGGACCAGGTCTAGTCTTAGGCTATTCTTCCAGAATACTACCTCATCTGACAAATTCGTACAATCTGTTGGATTGTTGTTTTCACCTTTTATTTAATAGTTTCTAGCTGATAATGTGTATTTTCTTTATCTTTATTTGTACGTATATACCCAACATTATCTTTGCATTTTATGTTTTACTGGGGAAGAGACTGATCAAAAGCTCTTTGTTATATGTATCAACAATCAGATATTTAGAGCACGCAATTATTCTTTATTTTGCATGAAAATATCTTTGTACTATTTTTTTATACAGATTTAGAATTATTAATATGTCCCTACTGTAATAAGTAATTACTTACAAGAAGAATTAAACAATTGACTTTATATCAATTATGAATATGAAAAGTACTAAAATAAGGATTTGACAATTAATACACAATTGATAGAAATTGAAATCACAAGAAAGCCATTTAAAATGTCAGTGCATATGGTCCTTAAATAATAGGTAATTCAAAAAACTTTTTTTTAATTCATAAGATTTAATATGCCGTATTACAGCTTAATGTGATATAAAACCTTAAATTTTCAGTATTGATAAAAAAGAATGATACCTGTTTATTTAAATATGTTTATTTGATTTTCACTGTAAGATGTTAATTCTGGAAGGCTTGAGAATTAAGAAAGTTTTGGTCTATATTATTTTTAACAGGCTAATCAAAGTACTTTTAAATATATATGTATGTATATATATATATATATATATATATATATATATATATATATATATATTATGTAATGCATATGCATGAATATAGATACATATGTATAAAAATGTATTTTAATATATCTATCAGGTGATTATAATTATTAAATTTTCTCAAGAAAAAAACAATGACTATGAAAAACAGTCTTAAATTTAAATTTCATAGCATACTACTGTTTGTAATGACATGAGAGAAAAACAGATATGAAAGGAAAACGAAAAAGGAAGAGAGAGAAGGGGGAAAATGAGGAAGAAAGTGAGTAAAGATGAGGGAGAGGCGTGTTCGATGTAAAGATAAAAGTGGAGGGGCTGGGTTTGTGGTTCAGTGGTAACATGCTATTCTAGCATGTGTGGGACACTGGGTTCTATTCTAAGCACCACATACAAATAAACAAAATGAAGGTCAATCACAACTGAAAAAATAAAAAATAAAAAAGTAGAAATATTAGCAAAACTCCAAGCTTTTATGAATGTTAAATTTAAAAAAAAAATTATGTAACATAGCCTTATGTAATTTCTAGACTATCCAAAAGAGTCATTAAATGTTAGATTATTAGTGCAATAACTAAAAATCCATTGCTCTTTCCTCAACATTCTGTGGCATGCTAGTGGTAAAATAAATTCTATTATAACACCAAAAAAAAAAATCTAATATTTCTATAGTAACTGACCCAGTTTAATATCAAGGCTAGCAGATTCCTATGGGACATGATGTGTATTTTGACATTCATTTTTATTCAACACTGGAACATTACTATTTCTTCAGTTTATGCACATCATAGGATATATATTTCATCCACAAGTTCGCTAATTTATACGCATTTGTTTCACTTTCAGTCACTTCCTGCTTCAGAACACATGTATTTCTTATGTTTCTTGACTGCTCTTTTCATGAGACTTCTTTCCAAACACATTATTGTCGATTTCCATTATCACATTTGAAGCAAAACTCACACACCCGTATGATAAACCAAACCCTAATATTACCATTAGATGTACAACTAGCTGGAATGAATGATTGTATATCAATATAAGATTTCTTACTTAGTTTCAGATATCAATTAAATCCATTATTTAAAGTGGAACCAGTTATATTATTTATTCACAGTATGGTCTTTTCATGCATTATCTCTATATTCATAGACATAGGGTACACCTCTTTGTACCCCCAATACTAATTTATACGTCTTCAAAATATTGCTCCCAGAAATGGTGGAAGAAATGCACATGTCACATGATTTACATATACATTTTATCACAGTAATATTCTGGACACAAACAGCAAAGGTGACACTTATGATTTTACCAAACCTAAATGGAAAGTGAAGATGGATTACCAAAAACATCCATGTCCAGGTTGCCTAATGCTCTCAAATGTGAATCCTATTCTTGACTACATATTTGTTTCTTCCTAAGATTATATATTCAACCTCAAGCCCCTTGAAAATGTCTAATATTATCACTCACTTTATCATTTGCCTGATTTCCTAATGTCTCTATTGATATCTGCTTTCCTACATATTTTCCCCAGATTATCACTGTGACTGACTCTTCACATGTGCTCACATTTACATTCAATCTCTACCAGAAGCCCTATTGCTAAAGAACTTTTGGTCCAAATGCTATACTCACTCTTCGTTCTAAACCTACAGACTATCTTTCTAATAATACCGACTATCCCTTTTTGTCTAGAAGTTCTCTTTGACATTCCATCATTCAAGGTACAAAGTCCTATGCCATTGAACATCGATTTATCTGAGACATTTCTGCAGAACATAATTCAAAGCTAAGTATCCCAATCAAGGGCCCAATGCCCTTCTGGGCTTCAAATCTTACCTAGATTGCTGTTTTCATTCTTATATTTCACTTTTACATTCTTGTAAATATTACAGGTTCCCATTACCATTATTCATCCCGCAGAATGATTCAAATCGAACTTTTATTAACCGTAACCATACACTCTTCCCTCAATCAAACTTTACAGAAGAGCAGGGACAGAGTTGCTTTTACAATACAGGAATGTAGGGGTTCTTAAACCTGCTGAGATCCTCAAAGGTCCATGCAGAAATGATCCCTGGAGAAGATGTAGGCAGCTATGAAGGAGTTGAGAGAGCAAAAGTCATCTTGCATGGCAAACCCCTTTGTCAGGATGAAGGGATGTGTCTGAATCAGTCTCTCTATTCTAAATGTAGAGAAGATGGACCAAACCAGGCCTGTGTGGGGAGATGTTCCCAGGCGCCTATGTTTGATATACCATTCTATCTTGTGAAATTGTCACCGAAAGTAGGGGCAGCCTCTATCTCATGGGACCCTTGGAAGCAAATGTTAAATCAAAGTGATTGCCAAGGTAGTGACCTCATGCAGTTCCTGAAGAAAGTGACCTACCTCACTTCCTTGGTGATGTAACTCTCTGAACTTGCCAAGATGCCAGGCTCCCAGAGCCAGTCCCAGTCCCAATCCCAGTGGGCTCACTTGTTTGGATGTACCAAGGACAGAGTCAGTATTTCTTGGTATCTACTGATGTGAGGATTGCCAAATGCCAGGACAGATCTGAAGAGGGGCCTTTCCTGAGAAAGCAGGTAGTGACTCACCGCTGGCTCCTGAGAACTTCACAGAGTTGGCAAAGGAGACAGATCTGAGACATGACAGGACATTTCATTGGAACATAATATGGCCCAACAGACAGAGGACACTCCAGATAGTCAGAGACATACTTGCGGGAAGGAGATGCCTTTGTGAGTGTGAGTGTCAGTTTGTGGTTTGTCTCATATTCTGAGAATAGGTAGGAAAGACAGTTTGTTTGGTTTGGAATAGACTGTTTCTAGTAAGTTTTTTGACAAGGTGAGTGATTCTATATCTGTGTATCCCACTGTGTCCGTGGTTGTAGACATTAGAAAAGAGAATGCATCAATGGATATGTCCTGTCTAGTAGAAAGCTTCCCAGCATTCATCCTGCCCAATTTATGAATGAACTGCAGCTTGCCTTATGGATGGACAACACCTACTATCTTCCTAAGTTTTTGTTTTCTTCCTGAATTCTGGCCACTCTGCAGAATAGGCTCATGGTTTTGTGTCCAAGATATGTACCACCTCCAAGCTCTGTGACATGCCCATGTACTGGATAGCGGTAAGGAATGGGAACATCTCAGAAAACTCAGATATCAGTGTGACCAGGAAATTTTCAGTGGAGAAACCCTGCTTTGGGCCATTCTCTTACCTATGTTTCTGTTGCCCTGAATGTCAGGAAGGTCTTTGCCTCAGGCCACCTCTTTGTGAAGCCTGAAGAAAACAGTTTTCAAATGAAAATGAATGGCCATCTCCTGTGGCTCTTTGCTTAATTTCTTTGGAAAGGGATGTGTCTTAATCAGCCTCTTGGACCTGTGTGAGGTTGTGGCTTAGATTCTCAGCACCTGATGGATCTAAAGAAAGATCCCATGTGTGCATCCAAACCAAAATGGCAAAAAGATCCGTTATGGTAGATGAAGTGTCTTGCCTTCCTTTGTTAGGTTCCTGACCTACATCAAGTGAGAATAGGGATCCTTTGGGTCAAATGAAATCTTCAAAGCCCTAAAGAAGTGCTTGGGTTTTCTCATTATTCCAAATCACATAAAGAATCTATACCTGACAGGCAGTGGGCTTCAAAATGGAGAAGCAGAGCAGTATTAACTGCAGTCCTATTTTATCACTCCTGCTTCAAATGCAGGGTGTCCAGGCCCCCATGACTTTAGGCAAATTAGGGGTAAGAGAGCTTATTTTGGACACTAACACATACCCCACTAGACTCTGACTACTAATCCTAACATGATGGAGAATAATTACCAAAACAGAATAGAAATACAAGCAGTTCAGAGGAGTCATGTTGTATAATTGGACTTGCCTTTTGCATTATATAGGGTAGGAATTATAAATCTAGTCAATTTTTAATTAAAACAGTTCTCCATGTGTTTTTAAAGTTAACAAATATGTGAATTCCTCTCTCCCTTTCTCTGTGGCCTATTCAGCACATGTGTTTTTATATGCACATATAGAATCCTACCTGGTATCACATGTACATACTTGACAGGTTGCTGACTTGGCAGATGCAAATTGTGAAAAGAGATCACTCCTCTTAATGCTCTTGGAACTGAAAATTCAAACTATTGGTGACCTTCCTAGCTGAACAAAATTATATATAAATCCATGTTCAGTAAAAAGTATATATTGGGATGTGTGGATTATATATATTTCATGATAAATTTTGATTGGCATATATATTGCTACTTTTTAATGTCTGTGTGAGTGTGTGTGTGTATATATATATATATATATATATATATATATATATATATATATACATACACTCTCCAGATTTTTGAAAAAATGAAATATATGTGTCTTATTATACACTCCCTAAATTTATTCATGTTCATGTATGTGGATTTATTATCAACTTTTCACAAGATTATTCTCAGAAATATTCATCCACCTGAAATACATATTTGTTTCCTAGTACTGAAAACTAACTTCAGTGAATGATGCATACAAATCCTAATATTTCTACAGTTACTGACCAAGTTTAAGATCAATGCAAGTAGATTCCTATGGGACATGACATGTATTTTGATGTTCATTTTTTTTCAACACTGGTACATTACTATTTCTTCAGTTTATGCACATCATAGGATATATATTTCATCCACAAGTTCGCCAATTTATATCAATTTGTTTCACTTTCAATTACTTCCTGCTTCAGAACACATGTATTCCTCCATGTTTCTTAACTAGTCTCTTCATGAGACTTCTTTACAAACACATTATTTTCGATTTCCATAATTACTTTTGAAGCAAAACTCACACACCCTTAATGACAAACCATAACCCTAATATTACCATTAGATGTATAACTGATAGGAATGAATGACTGTGTATCAATATAAGATTTCTTATATATTTTAAGATATCAATTTAATCCATTGTTTAAAGTGGAATCAGTTATATTATTTATCCACAGTATCATCTATTCATGCATTATCTCTATATTCATAGACACAAAGTACACCTCTTTGTACCCGCAATTCTAATTTATACATCTTCAAAATATTGCTCCCTGAAATGGTGGAAAAAATACTTATGTCACCTGATCTACATATACATTTTATCACAGTACTATTTTGGATACAAAATGCAAAGATCACACATATGTTTGTACAAAAGCCTAAACTGAATGGGAGCATGGATTACTAAAAACATTGATGTCTAGGTTGCCTAATTCTCTCAAATGTCCATCCTATTGGTGACTACATATTTGTTTCTTTGAAGATTATATAGTGAATATCAACCCTGTTAAAATGTCTAATCCTATCACTCACTTTATACTTTGCCTGATTTCCTACTGTCTCTATTGATGTTTCCTTTCCTACATATTTTCCCCAGTTTACCTATGTGACTGACTCTTCACATGTGCTGACATTGACATTCATTCTATTACCGAAACCCTATTGATAAAGAACTTTTGGTCCATATCCTGTACTCACACTTCTTGCAAAACCTACTGACTATCTTCCTAATCCTATGGACTATCCCTGTTTGAGTGGATGTTCTTTTCTACAATCTATCATCCAAGGTACAAGGTCCTATGTCATTGATTATCGATTTATCTGAGACATCACTGCAGAACGTAATTCAAAGCTAAGTATCCCAATCAAAGGCCCAATGCCAATATGGACTTTAAATCTTACTAAATTTCTGTTTTCATACATATTTTTCAACTCTATATTCTTATATATATCACAGATTCCCAATACCATTATTCATCCAGCAAAATGGTTCCTAACAAAAAACAAACATGTAATTAACCCTAACCATAAACTGTTCCCTCAATCTACCTTTATAAAAGAGCAGGGACAGAGTTGGTCTTACAATACAGGAAAGTAGGGGATTGTCCACCTGCTGAGAACCTCAAAGGTCCATTCAGAATTGATCCCTGGAGAAGATGTAGGCAGGTATGAAGGTCCTGAGAGATCAAAAGTCATCTTCCATGGCAAACAACCTGTTCAGGATGAAGGCTTTTGTCTGAATCAGCCTCTCTCTTCTTAATGTAGATAAGATGGACCAAATGAGGCCTGTGTGGAGAGCTGTTCCCGGGTGCCTATGGTTGATATACCATTCTAACTTGTGAAAGTGTCACAGAAATACGGTCAGCCTACATGTCATGGGAACCTTGGATGCATGTGTTAGGACAAACTGGTTGCCAAGGCAGTAACCTCATTCATTTCCTGAAAGAAGTTACCTCACCTCACTTTTTTGGTGAGGGCACTTTCTGAACTTGGGATCCAGGAAGCCAGGCATCTAGAGCCTGTCTCAGTCCCAGGCCTAGTGGTCTCACTTGTTTGATTTAACAAGGACAGAGTCAGTCTTTCTTGGTATCTACTGATGTGAGGATGGACAAATGACAGGAAAGCTCTGAAGAGGGGCCTTTCCTGACAAAGAAGGTAGTGGCTCACTGCTGGCTCCTGACAACTTCACAGAATTGCCCATGGACACCAGATGTGAGATAGGAGAGGCTATTTGGGGGAACATAGTATGGCCTATCAGTCAGAGAACACTCCGGATAGTCACAAACCTACTTGGAGGAAGGAGGTGCTTATCTGGCTGTGGGTGTGGGTTTGTGGTTTTTTTCTCATGCTCTGAGAATATGTCCGAAAGTCGGTTTGTTTGGTTTGGAGTAAAGTGTTTCCAGAAAGTCGTATGAAAAGGCAAGTGTTTCTATGTCTGTGTATCTCACTGTGTCCGTGGTTGTAGACATTAGCAAAGAGAATGCATCAATGGATGAGTCTTGTCTAGTAGAAAGCTTCCCAGCATTCATCCTTCCCAATTTATGAATGGACTGCGTCTTGCCTTATGGATCGGCAACACCTGCTATCTTCCTAAGTTACTGTTTGCTTCCTGAATTCTGGCCACTCTCCAGAATAGGCTCATGGTTTTGTGTCCAAGATATGTACCACCTCCAAGCTCTGTGACACGGCCATGTATTGGTTAAATGAAGGGCATGGCGAGCATCTCAGAAAACTCAGATATCAGTGTGACCAGTAAAGACTCAGTGGAGAAACCATGCTTTGGGCCTTTTCCTTACCTATTGTTCTGTTGCCCCTTGACCTTGTGTAATTCTGTGGCTTAGATTCTCTGAACCTGATGGATCTAAAGAGAGATCCCATGTATGCATCCAAAAGCAAAATGTCCAAAAGAGCAATCATTGTGGATGAAGTCTCTCTCCTTCCTTGGTAAGGTTCCTGACCTCCATCAAGTGAGAATAGGGCTCCTTTGGATCAAATAAGTTCTTCAAAGCCCTGCAGATTCTAGCCCATAGGTGACTGGGTTTTCTCATGACTCCAATTCACATGAAGAATCTAAATCCCACCATCAGTAGGCCTCAAATTTAAGAAGCAGAGCAAAATAAATGGCAGGCCTATTTGATCACTCTTAGTTCACAGGAAGGGTGTCCAGGCCACCCTGACTTTAGGCAAATGAGGGGCAAGGGAGCTTATTTTGGACACTGTCTTGGGCTGCACCCCTCACGGAAACCTCCAGCCAGAGGTTATGATGAGTGTCTGTATGGAAGAAAATGAGGGCCATGTGGGAGTGTTTTGGTTTTAATTGTAGTCATTTTTGTGGCGGTTAGTAGAGATGACATGGTCCACCTTGGCTTGAACTTTGGTGGGATTCTGCATAAAGACTGAGTTCTCGTACTGAACTCAGAGAAGTATTGCCATGAATAGTGTTGGAATTTTAGGAGGCCACGCACGATAGTCGCCCTTGGAAACGGAGATCTAGGCCCAGGGTAGCTATTCACAGAGCACTGGAAATCTCAGCCAGGATATCACATGATTTTATTCTGAAAAACTTGGCAACCATTGTTGAGAGTCAAAACACACATGGACCTCACATTGTAGACCTCAATTTTCAAGGATTCATGTGACCTTTTGGCCACTCTTTGGGAAGCCTTTCCTGTGAGACATCTCCAGATATTTCATTGAAATGAGCTTCCTCACCATTTAATAGTTCCAGAATGCCTCCAACTTCATCCTTGAAAAATGGCTAGGTCAATATATCATGAAATTTTTAAAATTCCCGTGACCAAGTTGGCACTGGAGATTCTTTGAATATCTTGTGGCTGATCATGAGAATAACAGTCAGTGCCTTGATTGACTGGTTTTCATAAAAATTGTGCAGAACAGAGATGCCAGGAAGTTGGAGCCTCCTGAGGAGTGGGCCTAGAGCAGTGGTGGGCAGGTGTGTGATAAAACATCTACGGTGTGGTCATGTGGATCTGCCTTTGGCTTCCAAATTGCTTGTGACTGATATGGTGCAGCCAGCAGTCCCTTCAATGTAAAGGCATCTTGTTATATATAGAGGTTTTATTGAAATATTAAGAATCAGGTTGCTATGGTCAAGGGGGCAACTATGTGGGATATAAGCCTGTTTGGTGCATTCTCCTGCAGACCCTGACCCACCACACGTGACAGAACTCCCTCACGCACAGAGTAACAGTTGAATTCTTTGTATTTCGTGAAACAAATACCAAAATCCCAGTGCAACACCAAGAAACAACACGAAAAGTGGAGAATGACCAAATAGCTTCACAGGCCCATGTGGATACACTTAGCCCCCCGTGTCCACAGTTTACCTACAAAGAGAGTATTCAGCACTGCTGACTCATGTTCAGTGGAAAATAAGAAACCATGTCCTCCAGGTCACATAGATGAAGACCCTGATTTGATGGTCTCACTACAAACGAAGCTGAAGCTCCCGACAACAACATATATTCCAAGTGCCCAAACTCAGAGGCAGTTTCTCAAGAAGTCTTTAGGTCAGCAGAGCTCCATGTTTTTGGAATGATTACACTGTCCCTTACTTTTGGAATCTCCTCTACCTCCTCCAAGGTTGTGAACTCCTGAGCATATTCCATTCCAGATATTTATTCACAGATTTTCTAACTCTTCTCTTAATTGTGTCTTACTCTGGGCGATTGTAATGTCAAGGCATTGTTCTGGATGAGAGTGGGAAGATTTTTGTGTATCACATATTTACATACACATTGGATTCATTTTCCAATTTTCCTTTCAAAATACTGAATACCTCACACTAACACCTACCCTACTAGACTCTGACAACTAATCCTAATAAGGTGGAGAAAAATAAACCAAAAAAATAGAAATGCAAGCAGTTCAGAGAAGGCATGGTGTATAGTGGAATTGCCTTTTGCATTATTTAGGGTAGGAGTTATAAATCTAGTCAATTATTTGTTAAAATATTTCTCCATGTGTTTTAAAGTTAACAAATATGTGAATTCCTGTTTCCCTGTCTCTGTAGCCTATTCAGCACATGTATTTTTAGATGCAATTATAGAATCTTACCTGATACCACACGTACATTCTTGTGAAGTGGCTGACTTGGCAGATACAAATTTTAAGAGATCACTCCTCCTAAGCGCTTTAGAACTGAAAATTCAACCTATGCGTGAGCTTCCTAGTTGAACAACATTATACATAAATCCATGTTAAATAAAATAAATATTTTTGGATCTCTGGATGATATAAATTTCATGGTGAATTTCCTATAGCATATATTATGCTATTTTTAATGTCTGTGTGTGTTTGTGTGTGTGTATGTGTGTATATATATATATATATATTCTCCAGATTTTTCAAAATATGAAATATGTGTCTTATTATAAACTCCCTTAACCCATTCATATTCAAGTATGTGGATTTATAATCAAATTTTCTCAAGAGTATTCTCAAAATATTCATTCTCCTGATATACATATTTGTTTCTTAGTACTGAAAACTAACTTTAGTGAATGGTGCATACAAATCCTAATATTTCTACAGTAACTGACCTAGTTTAACATCAATGCAAGTAGATTCCTATGGGACATGATGTGTATTTGGATGTTCGTTTTATTCAACACTGGTACATTACTATTTCTTCAATTTATTCACATCATGGGATATATATTTCATCCACAAGTTCGCAAGTATATAGGCATTTGTTTCACATTCAAGCATTTTCTTCTTCAGATCACATGTATTCCTCCATGTTTCTTGACTGGTCTTTTTATGAGACTTCTTTCCAAACACATTATTTTCGATTTCTAAGATCACTTCTGAAGCAATACTCACACACCTTTCATGATAATCCATAACCCTAATATTACATTTAGATGTATTACTGGTTGAAATGAATGATATTATATCAATACAAGATTTCTTATAATATTTTATATATTAATTCAATGCATTATTTAAAGTGGGAACAGTTAAATTATTTATTCAAAATGTGGTCTATTCATGCATTATGTCTATATTCATGGACACAGGGTACACCTCTTTGTACCCCCAATATTAATTTATAGCTCTTGAAAACCTTACTCCCAGAAATGCTTGAAGAAATGCTCATGTCACCTGATCCACATATACATTCTATGACAGTAATATTCTGGACAAAAAATGCAAAGGTCACACTTATGATTGTACCAAAGCCTAAAAGAAAAGTGAACATGGATTACTAAAAGCATCCATGTCCAGGTTTCCTAATGCTCTCAAATGTCAATCGTAATGGTCACTGCATATTTGTTTCTTCTTAAGATTATATATTCAAACTCAACAGTGCACAAAATGTCTAATCCTATCACTCACTTTATACTTTGCCAGATTTTTTAAAGTCTCTATTATTATGTGCTTTCCTACATATTTTTCAAAGTTCATCATTGTGACTGAATTTTCATATGTGCTGACATTTACATTCACTCTCTAACTGAAACCCTATTGCTAAAGAAATTTCCGTCCAAATCCTGTACTCACTCTTCTTCCTAAACCTACCGACTATCTACCTAATCCTACCGACTATCCCTTTTTGACTGGATGTTCTCTTCCTCATTCAATCATCCAATGTACAAGGTCCTATGCCATTGTAAATGGATTTATCTGAGACATCTGTGCAGAACCTAATTCAACAGTACGTATCCCAATCATGGGCCCAATGCCCTTCTGGGCTTCAAATCCTAGATTTCTGTTTTCATACATATATTTTACCAATATAATTTAATAAATATTGCAGGTTCCCAATATCATTATTCATCGCTCAGAATGATTCCTAACAAAATCGAACCTGTTATTACCCAAACCATACACTGTTCCCTCAATCTAACTTTGTAGAAAAGCAGGGACAGAGTTGGCCTTACAATACAGGAGTGTAGGGAAACTTCCACCTGCTGAGAACCTCAAAGGTCCATGCAGAAATGATCCATGGAGAAGTTGTAGGCAGCTATGAAGGACCTGAGGGAGGAAAAGTCAACTTCCATGGTAAACAACCTGGTCAAGATGAAGGGATGTGTCTGAATCAGCCTCTTTCATCTTAATGTAGAGAAGATGGACCAAACCAGGCCTGTGTGGAGAGCTGTTCCCGGGTGCCTATGGTTGATATACCATTCTAACTTGTGAAAATGTCAGAGATAGTAGGTGCATCCTCCATCTCATGGGACTCTTAGAAGCAACTTTTAGGACAAAGTTGTTGTCAAGGCAGTGACCTCTTTAGTTCCTGAAGGAAGTGACCTCACCTCACTTCCTTGATGAAGGAACTCTCTGAACTTGGGATACAGGAAGTCAGGCACCCAGAGCTAGTCCCAGTTCATGTCCCAGTGTTCAAACTTGTTTGGATTTTCCAAGGACAGAGACAGTCTTTCTTGGTACCTACTGATGTGAGGATAGCCTAATGCCAGGAAGGTCTGAGGAGGGGCCTTTCCTGAGAAAGAAGGTACTGGCTCACCGCTGGCTCCTAACAGCTTCACAGAGTTGGACACGGAGATCAGATCTGAGACAGGACGGCCCATTATGGGGGAATATGTTATGGCCCACCAGTCAAAGGTCACTCCATATTTTCACAGACCTACTTTGGGTCTGTGTGGGTGTGGGTGTGGGTGTGGGTTTGTCATTTTGTCTCATGTTCTGAGAATAGGTAGGAAAGTCGTTTTGTTTGGTTTGGTGTGAAATGTTTCTAGTAAGTCTTTTGACAAGGCGAGTGTTTCTATGTCTGTGTATCCCACTGTGTCCGTGGTTGTAGACATTAGAATAGAGAGTGCATCAATACATATGTCCTATCTAGTAGAAATCTTACCAGCATTCATCCTGTCCTATTTATGAATGGTCTGCGGCTTGCCATATGGATCGGCCACTCCTAATATCTTCCTATGTTCCTATTTTCTTTCTGAATTTTGGCCAAACTCCAGAATAGGCTCATGGTTTTGTGTCCAAGATATGTACCACCTTTAAGCTCTGTGACATGGCCATGTACTGGATAGCTGAAGGCAATAGTGAGCATCTCAGAAAACTCAGATATCAGTGTGACCAGGAAAGTCTCAGTGGAGAAACCCTGCTTTGGGCCTTTTGCTTACCTATTGTATTATTGCCCTGAATGTCAGGAAGGTCTTTGCCTCAGGCCACCCCTTTGTGAAGAATGAAGAGTTTTCAAATGGAAATGAATGGGCATCACCTTTGGCTCTTGGCTTAATTGCTTTGGAAAGGGATGTGTCTGAATCAGCTTCTTGGCCCTGTGTGAGGTTGTGGCTTAGATTCTCAGCACCTAATGGATCTCAAAAAATCCCATGTGTGCATCCAAAACCAAAATAGCCAAAAGAGCAGTCATTGTGGATGAAGTCTCTCACCTTCCTCTGTAAGGTTCCTGACCTCCATCTTTGAGAATAGTGATCCTTTGGGTCAAATGAGTTCTTCAAATCACTACAGAGGCTAGGCCATAGGTGCTTGGGTTTTCTCATGACCCCAATTAACATAAGGAATCTAAACCCCACAGTCATTAGGCCACAAAATGGAGAATCAGAGCAGTATTAAGGGCAGGCCTCTTAGATCACTCCTGGTTCACAGGAAGGGTGTCCCTGCCACACTGACTTTAGGCAAATGGGAGAAAGGGACCTTATTTTGGATAATGTCTTTTGCTTTGGCCCTCATGGAAACCTACAGCCTGAGGTTATGATTAGTGTCTATATGGAAGAAGATGAGGGCCATGTGGGAGTGTTTTGGTTTTAATTGTGGTCATTTTTGTGGCCGTTGGAAGAGATGACTGAGGCCACCTGGGCTTGAACACTGGTGTGATTCCCCTTAGAGACTGAGTTATGGAACTGACCTCAAAGAAGTATTGCCATGTATTGTGATGGGATTTTAGGAGGCCACACATGAGAGTCGCCCTTGGAAACTGAGATCAAGGCCCAGGGTGGCTTTCCACAGAGCACTGGGAATCTCAGGAAGGATATCACATGATTTTATTCTTAAAGAATTGGCAGCCATAGTTGCAAGTCAAAACACAAAAGGATCACACATTGTAGACCTCAAACGCCTGGCTTAATGTGACCTTTTAGCCTGTCGTTGGGAAGCATTGCCTGTTAGAATTCTCCAGAGATTTCATTGAAATGAGATTCCTCTCCATTTAATGGTTCCTGAATGAATTAAACCCCACAGTGCCTCAAACTTCATCCTTGAAAAAAGGCTAGATAAATACCATTAAATTTTTGAAATTCTCATGAACAGGTGTCAGTGGAGAACCTTTGGATGTCTTATAGATGATCATGAGTTTACCAGACAGTGCCTTGATTGACTGGATTTCATGAAAATCGTGTAGAACAGAGATGCCAGTAATTTGGAGCCCGATGAGTATTCGGCCTAGAGCAGTGGAGTGTAGGTGTTTGTTAAAACATCTGTGATGGGGTCATGTGGATCTGCCATTGGCTTCCAAATGGTTTGTGACTGACATGGTGCAGCCCCCATACCCTTGTATGTAAAGGCATCTTGTTATACGGAGAGGTTTCAGGGCAATGTTTAGAATCAGATTTCTATTGTCAAGGGGGCAAGCTATGTGGGATAGAAGCCTGGTTGGTGCACTCTCCTGCAGACCCTTAACCAACACACGTGACAGAACTCCCTCCAGCACTCTGTCCTAGTTGACCTCCTCGTATTTCATGAAGCAAATACCAAACTCCCAGTGTAGCTGCAAGAAACACCATGAAAAGTAGAGGAAGACCAAATGGCTTCAAAGTCCACACTGGGAGACATTTTGCCCCCAAATGGCAACAAATTACCTACAAAGAGAGAATTCAGCCCTGCTGCCTCAAGTTTATTGGAAAAAAAGAAACCATGTGCTCCAGGTTACACAGAAGCAGACCCAGATTTGATGGTCTCACTACAAAGGAAGTTAAAACTCCTGACAACAACATATATTTCAAGTGCCCAACCTCAGAGGCAGTTTCTCAAGAAGTCTTTAGGCCAAGAGAGCTTCATGTTTGTGGAGTTTTTACCATGTACCTTACTTTTCGAAACACCTCTACCACCTCCAAGGTTGTTAACTACTGAGCATTTTCCATTCCAGATGTGTATTCACAGATTTTCTAACTCTTCTCCTCTTATTGTGTCTTACTTGGGGTGAAGGTAATGTCAAGGCATTGTTCTGAATGAGAGTGGGAAGACTTTTGGGTAGCATATATTTGCATACACATTGGATTCATTTTCCAATTTTCTATTCGAAATACTGAATCCCTGACTCTCAGAGGTAGAAGGAATTCTCCTTCAAAGAATAGCCTGACACTTACAAGAAACAGCCACCAGGAGACATCCTGTAGCCATCTGTCTCCCTGAGACATCCTGTGCCCATCTGTCTTTCTGAAACTTCCTGAGGTTATCTCACCTTGTGAAGACATCTAGGAAGTGCCGATAAGAGAGATTTCCCACATCCAGCATACAAATACCCCTGTGTGAACAATAAAAGTTTGCAGCTTGATCAGAACTCCTGTCTTGCTGTCATCTCTCGTGTCTCTTGTCCCTTCATTCCTCCCTATCTAGGTTCGCTGCCCACGTTGATGTGTCCTGCCGGCCGGGACATCTGGCGCCCACTGACTGGGGCTCGAGCTTTTGATTGAGGGGGACCCCGTCCTCCTGGAAGATTTGGTCAAGCGGAGCTTGCAATAACCGCAGAAGACACCACCGAGAGACAGATCCAGGAGGAGGGTGGGGATGACACACGGTGATTGACCCACCATGGGGCAAGCAGTTTCGTCACATGATTTGTTTTTGTCAGGCTACAAGGAGTCCTTCCAGACATGGGGGCGCGTATTAAGAAAAAAGACTTAATTTTTTTTTCTTTTCACACATAAGAGAGCAGTGTCCATGGTTTCCTCTTGAAAGGACCACTGATGGTAAAAGATGGCTTAGAGTAGGAGACTGTTTAAAAGATTATTATGAATCCTTTGGCCCAGAAAAAGTGCCTGTTCCCACCTTTTCTTACTGGAACTTAATTAATAGAATTCTTAAAAGTTCACCCTTTGACAATGGTACCTTAAAAGTTGTCAAGGTTGGGAAAGAGACTATGCAAATACTTCTCATATCCCCTCGGCATGCCCATCAGTTATAATAGACATAGACCCTTCTCAGGCTCCCCAGGACGGTGGGAACCTTCCTGGTCCCCCTCAAAATACCACCCTAATGAATAAGGCTCCAATGATTACCAACTGCCTTTATCCAGTTTTAAATACCGGAGACTCATTGACCCCTGTAGAGGAGGCTACCTTGGAGAAGGAAGCAGCTCGCTACCATTCAGAAGACCCTCCACCTCTCAAGACCCTGCCACAGCCTATAGGACTTACACATCCACCTCCCTGCTATATCCCTCCTGCCTTTTGTGCTCTGGCCCTTCAGGGAACAAATGCCCCCCCCCCCGATATTTTCTCCCCACTTCCCTTGCCTAAACTGGCTCCTTTGTGAGCATCCTTTCAACATACACAGGAACAGATCAAACCTTTAAAAGAATTAAGATCCCTTCACTCTGAGCTCTCTTCATTAGCCTTAGGTATGGAGTCAAAGCAACTGGCCTACAGTGGTCTAATACAAAGGCGAAGCCACTCCATTGACCTGTGCTCGCCTTCCCAGTCACCACCAGTCTGATAGATAAGCCTGCCCAGGCTGAGGTCAAAGAATTAGACGAGGATAAAGAGGAGGAAGCGGGGAAATGGATTAAGGAGATCAGGACTCAGAGGATGAGGAGTTCAGCCCTAGGCAGGCAGGAACCCAGAGTCTACAAAAAATTAAGCCTGCATTTTCCTGAAAAACTTAAAAAGGCTTGTGCTCACTATGGCCCCATTGCACCCTACACGTTGGCTTTATTAGAAAGCCACAGCACACAATGACTTACTCCCAATGATTGGAAATTTTTAGACCAAGCTACCCTCAGTGCCAGAGACTTCCTGTTATGGAATGCAGATTTCAAAGAGCACTGTAGGGAAACTGCTCAAAAAATTTAACTAAGGCCTTCTCTAAATCCAGGACTTATGTTAAGCTAGTGGGCAATGAGCCTTTTGACAATAAAACTAAACAGGCACATTTCCCTGCTGGACTTTTGATGCAGATTCAGATGGCTGGCTTACATGCTTGGAGACACCTCCCTCAAAAGCCTCGGCTACCACTTCCCTGGCAAAAATTTGACAAGGGCCCGACGAGCCTTATAACGACTTTGTTCCCCGGCTTAACCTAGCTGTGGAATGCTTGCTTGGACCAAGCGAAAGCAAAAGCGCTTTTGTAAAACATCTTGCCTTTGAAAACGCCAACCCGGCATGTCAGGATGTTCTTCAACCACATAAGGATAAAGGGAAACTTTCTGACTTTATTAGACTCTATGCAGGGGTAGGTGCAGCCCATGCCATGGGTCTTGCCCTAGGTGCCACCTTTACCAAGACCTTTCACAATCCTGGCTCACGTACTTGCTTTACTTGTAAACAACCTGGCCATTTTGCACGCAAGTGTCCGACAGGCAAAAAAAGCCTAGGAATAGCGTCTCCTTCAACTGGGGCTATACCGCCCCAAGCTATCCTTTGCCCTAGATGTGGTAAAGGTCATCACTGGGCCAGTGAGTGTAGATATAAGACAAATGCCCTCAGACAGCCTATTTTTTCCTGCTTCTTGGGAAACTCCCTGCGGGGCCAGCCCCGGGCCACGACATCCCCCAGGACAAACCCAGGGGCAATAAGATTTGTTCCCTCCCAAACTCCCAACCTACCTCAAAATTCTTCTCCACAATTGCCTCCCTCCAACTAGCCACTCCAGGCAGCGCAGGATTGGACCTCTGTGCCACCACCGATACTATATTGGACTCAATGCAAGGACCCCAGATAATACCCACTGGAATTATGGGTCCCCCTCAATCTCATATGTGTGCCCTTATTTTTGGGAGAGCCTCTACTAACTTACATGGTGTTCAGGTCTTCCATGGCATTAATAATAATGATTTCACTGGAGAAAAAAATACTGGCCACAGCTATTAATGGGGTTGTGGCCATCCCAGCACGAACAAGTCTTGCACAATTAATACTCCTTCCCTTGAATCCAGGAGGCACTTCCACCGCCCAAACCTACCGCAGGGGACTGCCTCCTTGGGCTGCTCTGATGTAAATTTGGTTCAACCCGTTTCTCACAAAAGACCCACAATTTCCTTACTTATTGAAGGAAAGGAATTCCAAGGAATTCTAGATACTGGAGCTGATGACACAATTATTTCTCAAAAATATTGGCCATCAGCTTGGACCCTCACCTCATCCTTGACTGACCTTAAAGGGATAGGACAGTCAAAAAATCCTCTGGTCAGCTCTACGGATCTTAGCTGGACTTATAAAGAGGGTAATAAGGGAATTGTCACTCTTTTCGTTGTTCCTGACCTCCCTGTTAACCTATGGGCCCGAGATATTTTGAGTCAAATGGAAGTTATTCATGGCAGTCCCAATTCCATGGTAACTCATCAAATGCTTCATATAATTTTTGTCCCTGGTACAGGCCTTGGGAGACTGAGACAAGGACCGGTTGAGCCAATAAAACCCATACAAAAAACAAATACATATGGACTTGGGTATTCGGATTTTTAGTGTCGGTCTCTGACTCTCCTGTACCCCATGGAGATAAAATTATTTGGGAAACTCAGACTCTTGTGTGGGTGCATCAATGGCCACTTACCCAAGAAAATATGGAGGCTGCCTCCATGTTAGTGCAGGAACAGCTGGCAGCCGGCCATGTAGAGCCCTCAACCTCAACATCGAATACTCCAATTTTTGTTATCAAGTAAAAATCAGGCAAGTGGTGCCTTTTACAATATTTGTGTGCCATTAATAAAGCTATGTGCCCAATAAGAGCACTACAGCCAGGCATTCCCACACCAGTGGCTATTCCCAGAAACTATTGTAAAATGATTATTGAGTTAAAAGATTGTTTTTTTACCATTCCTTTACATCCTGCGGATTGACCCTATTTTGCCTTTAGTCTCCCTCGCATTAATTTTCAGGGCTCTATGCAGAGATTTCAATGGAAGGTTCTTCCCCAAGGTATGGCCAACAGCCCTAGTCTTTGCCAAAAATACGTTACTCAAGCAGTAGACCCTGTGAGAGAGCTATGGCCACAAATTTATATTTTACATTATATGGATGATTTGTTAATTGCTGCACCTAATAACCATGACCTTAATAATTGTTACTTGGACATTTACAAAATCCTCACTTCCTTGGGACAACAGATAGCTCCTAATAAGGTTAAAACACAGGACTGTTATACCTATTTGGGACTTAAACTTCAAGATAATCAGATCCAAATTCCTAAGATACCACTATGGGTGGACCATCTTCAAAACCTTAATGATTTTCAAAAATTCCTGGGGAATATTCAATGGCTAAAAACATATTTAAAATTACCACCTTGTGTACTTTTGTCCCTTAATGATATTTTGAGAGGTGATTCCCACCCCTCCTCCCCTCAAAAACTTACTCCCGAGGCATGACAGGCATTAAACCAAGTCACAGAAGCCATTGCCAAACAGTTTTTTACAGAACATTCTTATAACCTTCCTCTGGTTCTGGTTATTTTACACACTCCTCATACACCCACAGGAATATTTTGGCAACGAAATACACATTTTAGAAATAAAGGCTGCCTTTGCTTTGGGTCCATTTACCCACCACATTCTCCAAGGTTATTACTGTTTTTTTTGCTCAGGTAGCTTCTATTATTTTTAAAAGTCGTTTGCTATCTCGACAACATTTTGGCAAAGACCATGATAATATTTTAATTTCATATACTAAAGACCAAATCCAATTTTTACTACAGACGGAGGATGAATGGCGTATTTCCTTATCAGGCTTTTTGGGAACAATTGATAACCACCTACCCAATGACCCCCTTTTACATTTTGTCTAGTTACATCCATTTATTTTTGCCAAAATTACTCAAAAGGCTCCCATTCCTCAAGCCCTTACTGTCTTTACAGACAGTTCCAGTAATGGCCGAGCAGTCTTTGTTGTTAATAACCAGCCTAACACCTTTTATACTGTCTATCATTCAGCACAGTTTGTGGAATTGTTTGCAATAACACAAGTTTTTAAAACATTTTTTGATAATCCTGTTAATATTTATACATACAGTGCCTACATTGCTCATTCTGTGCGCCTGCTTGAGATTTCACCGACCATTAAGGCTTCTTCCAATGTTGCCCATCGGTTTCACCAGCTTCAGCAGCTAATTCAGGCCAGACAATACCCATTTTTCTTAGGACACAGCAGGGCACACTCTGATCTTCCCAGCCCTCTAACACAAGGTAATGCCAAAGCTGATGCAGCAACTCGTTTCATCTTTCCAATTTTTGTTGGCTGCACTCAAAAGGCCACGGAGTTACACAATCTTCACCATCTAAATTCCCAGAACCTTCGATAACTATGTAAAATTACCAGGCAACAGGCACGAGAAATAGTAAAAGCATTCCCTGGTTGCCCTGTCTCCCTCCCCATTCAACACTTGGGAGTTAACCCCCGAAGATTACTGTCCAATCAGTTTTGGCAAATGGATGTTACTCATTTTTCTGAATTTGGAAAAACCAAATATGTACACGTTTCTGTAGATACCTTCAGTAGCCTTATTTTCGCATCACCACATTCTGGAGAGGCTATCAAAGATGTCCTTTCTCATCTTGTTTCAGCGTTTTCTGTAATGGGTAAACCAATACATATTAAAAAAAGATAATTGTCCTGCATATACCAGTGCCAAGTTTAAACAGTTTTGTGCTACCTCGCAAATTTGGCATACTACTGGAATTCCATACAAGCCTCAGGCATTGTGGAACGTGCCCACCTTACCTAAAGATTTGGCTAACACGCATTAATGCTTCTGCACTTGTATTTACCACTCACAGGCATCGCCTTAATCATGCATTATTTGCCCTTATTTTTCTTTCCCTAGACAATGAAGGCCATTCGGCTGCAGACTGACACAGGCAATCCTCGTCCAATTCTGTTCGCCCACCTGTTATGTGGCACAATCCCCTTACAAATAAATGGAAACGCCCAGGTCCTGTCCTCATCTGTGGACGAGGCTCAGCTTGTGTATTGGACAAAGAGCAAGCAGCCCCAAGATGGTTACCAGAACGCCTGGTTAAACAGGTTAATGGCTTACCTCAACACGGGGATGGAGGCCCTCCCCTTGAGGACAAATTTTCCTCTTTTTCAGATGCAGCCAACAATCTGTGTGAGGATCCTACTTAAGGCACTTATGTGAACAGGATTGTACACGGAGGCTTTGGCCCTCCACCTTCCAACATCATGGAGTACCTTTTTGGCCCTCCCTGTGAACGCAAGGGAGGATCTTGGACTCAGGCTCCCACTAGTTTGACCCAGACTGCTGACTGCGTGACTAAGGTGGCTTACCTCCAGGCCGAGGTTGACCATAAACTCAGAGGAGTTCATCAGCCTAAATTGGTATGTGTTAACAAGCCAAAGATTATTCCCCCTAGTACAAGTAAAGCTCTCCAAAATTGTTCTGCAACTTGAACGCATACCCAAGCGATGCATGCCACTTGTTATGCGTCGGCCTCAATTTGTGTTAACAAGCAGGGAGAACAATTTTTTGAAGCCTCCCTAATTATAACTCATGCAGCATTAGGGACCACTATTCATTATACCCCCGTTCTTTTTGACCGGGGAGGAGAAGGCAAATACACCAAGCTACAGTCAGCTGGGTGCCAAGGCCCTGTTGGTAAACCCTCCTGCTGCCCCATTAAGGCACCTACAGGGGTCACTGATGGTGGAGGATTCCCTTATGCTGTCAAGCATCCTCAGATAATCAAACTTTTGAAACCCCAAATCCCTGAGCTCACATATCCCTTAATATAGCCAAAATGCCAGCTCCCAGGTTTAGATAACAATACATTAGATATTTTGGAAACTACCTTCTCCTTGCTTAATAATTACAACCCCAACTTTGCTGGTGATTGCTGGCTCTCCATGACAACAGGGGCAATCATGCCTATGGCAGTTCCTATTAATTCTATCATAGACGATGATAATACATGCCAACCCAGATTTCATTTAAAAGTACAGTCTATAGGCACTTTTACAATATGTCTTTTAGGCGTGATGCAAAATAATACCTATGATATTGATGTTGGAGTTACTTCCTTTGGAAATTGCTCAACAGTACAAAACTATTCCTCATCCACCCCATCTCTTTGTCCCTCCAATGGCACAGTTTTTATGTGTGGAGGAAACTCGGCCTTCCCGAGGCTTCCATCGAATTGGACCGTTGGCTGTGTTCTTGCCTTATTACTCCCTGATATAACTATTGTCCCAGGAGACGAAACTCTATGCATTCCTAGTCTAGACACCTCAGTCAAAAGACACAGGCGGGCAATACAGGCCTTACCACTCGTTGCCAGCCTTGGAATAACAGCTACTGTGGCCACAGGTACAGCTGGCTTAGGCATGGCTATACACTCTTAGCGTCGCCTGTCTCAACAACTTATAAATGATGTACAAACTATATCAGGAACCATTAAAGATTTGCAGGACCTAGTAGACTCCCTGGCAGAAGTGTTCCTTCAAAACAGAGAAGGCTTAGATTTACTGACAGCTAACCAGGGAGGTATTTGCTTGGCTTTAGGGGAACGATGCTGCTTTAATGCCAATAAATCAGCCATAGTACGCACTAAAATTAAGCAGCTTCAAGAAGATCTAGAAAAGAGATGAAGGGAACTTTTTGAAAATCCCCTCTGGACTGGGTTTAATGGATTTCTACCCTACCTTCTTCCCCTATTAGGCCCTTTGTTGGGTTTACTTTTAATGGTGTCCATAGGACCCTGCATTATAAACAGGCTTGTACAATTTATTATAGAACAGATTAATATTTTGGCCTCTAAGCCCATACAGGTCCACTATCATCGCCTGGAGATGGAAGACCATGCTGCCAACATTTAAAAGGATGTTCTACCCTTCTCACAGGCTTATTTCTTAAGTTTACATCCCCACAGATCTCTCTTTCTTACATTAAACTATAAGTAACAGCTCTGACCAACCATCTTCTGCCATTGCCATAAGGGTTCGTCCTCCATGGGCCCCTCCACTTGGGGGAGGATGCACCCATGGAGTGAGGACGTTAGGCCATAATAACGGAGGGTGCAGGATGGACTGCAGGAGGATGTATCCACGGATCCCAAAACAGAAGACCTCTTAGTGACACGCTCTGGTGCATGGTGGTCGGCCTGCTTCCCCCTCAAAGCCGTCTCCTAGTAAACATGCTCTCTCGAATCAGGAGATATTCTAAGGCCTGCTAGAGAAACAGAGCCTCTATCACCCCCTAAAACATTGGCCGGTAAGGTATGGTCAAATATTTTATATAAGAAGAGAGGTCAGGGGCTAGAAGGAAGTTCTCCTTCAAAGAATAGCCTGACACTGAAAAGAAACAGCCCCCTGGGAGATATCCTGCCTGGTAGACATCCCGCAGCCATCTATCTCCCTTAGACATCCTGCGGCCATCTGTCTTCCTGCAACATCCTGAGGTTATGAAACTTTCTGAAGACATCCAGCAACTGCCGATAAGAGAGCTTTCCCATCCACAACATATAAATTCCCATGTTAGAACAATAAAAGTTTGCAGCATGATCAGAACTCCAGTCTTGCTGTAATCTCTCGTGTCTCTTGCCCCTTCATTCCTCCCCAACTAGGTTCCTTGCCCACATTGATGTGTGCGGCCGGCCGGGACAACTGACACTAACCCATACCCTACTACACTCTGACTACTAATCCTAATATGATGGAGAAAAATAACCCAAACAGAATAGAAATACAAGCAGTTCAGAGGAGGCATGGTGTATATTTGGACTTGCCTTTTGCATGATATAGGGTAGGTGTTTTAAATCTAGTTAATTTTTAATTGAAATCGTTCTCCATGTGTTTTTAAAGTTAACGAATATGTAAATTCCTGTCTCCATTTCTCCGTAGCCTATTCAACACATGTATTTTTATCTGCACATATAGAATCCTACTTGGAATCACACGTACATTCTTGTGAGGAGGCTGACTTGGCAGATACAAATTGTGAGAAGAGATCACTCCCCATAAACGCTGTTGGAACTCAAAATTCAATCTATGGGTGAGCTTCCTAGTAGAACAACATTTTACATAAATCCATGTTCAGTAACATAAATATTTTTGCATCTATGGATGATATATATTTCATGATGAATTTTGTTTGGCATATATATTGCTACTTTTTATTGTCTGTGTGTGTGTTTTGTATATATATACACTCTTCAGATTTTTCAAAATATGAAATATATGTGTCTTATATACACTCCCTAAATTCATTTATGTTCATGTATGTGGATTTATAATCAACTTTTCACAAGATTATTCTCAGAAATATTCATCCACCTGAAATACATATTTGTTTTCTAGTACTGAAAACTAACTTAAGTGAATGGTGCATACAATCCTAATATTTCTACAGTGACTGACACAGTTTAACATCAATGCAAGTAGAAATCTATCGGACATGATGTGTATTTTGAAGTTCATTTTGTTCAACACTGGTACATTACAATTTCTTCAGTTTATTCACATCATAGGATATATATTTCATCCACAAGTTCACAAATTTGTACGCATTTGATTCATTTTCAATCATTTCCTGCTTCAGAACGCATGTATTACTCCTAGTTTCCTGAATGGTCTTTTCATGACACTTATTTCCAAACACATTCATTTTGGTTTTCATAATCATTTTGAAGCAAAACTCACACATTCTTCATGATATACCATAACCCTAATTTTACCATTATATGTGTAACTCATTGGAATGAATGATTGTATATCAATATAAGATTCCCTGTATATTTTCTGATATCAATTCAATCCATTATTTAAAGTTTGAACCACTTTTATTATTTATTCACAGTATGGTCTATTCATGCATTATTTCTATATTTATAGACACAGGGTACATCTATTTGTATCCCCAATACTAATTTATTCATCTTCAAAATGTAGCTCCCAGAAATGTTGGCAGAAATATTCATGTCACCTGATCTACATATACATTTTATCACAGTAATATTCTGGACACATTATGAAAATGTCACACTTATGATTGTACCAAAGCCTAAGTGAAAGTGAGCATGCGTTACTAAAAACATCCATGTCCAGGTTGCCTAATGCTCTCTAATGTCAATACTATTGGTGAATACATATTTGTTTCTTCCTAAGATTATATATTCAACCTCAATCCTGTTGAAAATGTCTAATCCTACCACACAATTTGTACTTTGCCTGATTTCCTAATGTCTCTATTGATTTCTGCTTCCCTACATATTATCCCAGTTCATTATTGTGACTGACTCTTCACATGTGCTGACATTTACATTCACTGTCTACCCGAAAGTCTATTGCTAAAGAACTTATGGTCCCACTCTTATGCTCACTCTTCTTTCTAAACCTACCGACTTTCGTCTTAATCGTACCGACTATCACTTTTTGACTGGATGTTCTCTTTGACATTCAATCATCCAAGGTACAAGGCAATTGTATATCGATTCATCTGAGACATCTGTGCAGAATATAATTCAAAGCTAAGTATCCCACTCAAAGGCCTAATGCCTTTCTGGGCTTCAAATCTTACCTGGATTTCTGTTTTCAAACTTATATTTCCCCTTATATTCTTGAAAATATTGCAGGTTCCCAATACCATTAATCATCTTGCACAATGATTCCGAACCCAAATAGAACCTGTTATTAACCGTAACCATACACTCTTTTCTCAATCTCACTTTACAGAAGAGCAGGTACAGAGTTCGTCTTACAATACAGGAATGTAGGGGATCTTCCACCTGCTGAGAACCTAAAATGTCCATGCAGAAATGATCCCTGGATAAGATGTAGGCAGCTATTGAGGAACTAAGAGAGCAAAAGTCATCTTCCAATGCAAAAACCCTGGTCAGAATGAAGGGATGTGTCTGAATCAGCCTCTCTCTTCTTAATGTAGAGAAGATGGACCAAACCAGGCCTGTGTGGAGAGCTGTTCCTGGGTGCCTATGGTTTACATACCATTCTAACTTGTGAAAGTGTCACAGGAAGTAGGGGCAGCCTCCATCTCATGGGACACTTGGAAGCAACTGAAGCAATTGTTAGGACAAAGTGGTTGTCACGGCAGTGACCTCACTCAGTTCCTGAAAGAATTGACCTACTTAACTTCCTTGTTGATGGAACTCTCTGAACTTGGTATCCAGGAAGCCAGGCACCCAGAGCCAGTCCCAGTCCCCGTCCCAGTGGGCTCAATTGTTTGTATTTACCATGGACATAGTCAGTCTTTCTTGGTACCTACTGATGTGAGGATGGTCAAATGACAGAATAGCTATGAAGAGGGTCCTTTCCTGGGATAGTAGGTAGTTGCTCACCACTGGCTGCTGGCAACTTCACTGAGTTGAAAAAGGAGACAAGATCTGAGACCGTACAGGCCATTTCAGGGGAACGAAGTATGGCTCACCAGTCAGAGGACACTCCATATAGTCAGAGACCTACTTGGGGGAAGGAGGTGCCTTTTTGAGTGTGGGTGTGAGTATGTGGTTTTGTCTCATGTTCTGAGAATAGGTAGGAAAGTCGGTTTGTTTGTTTTGGGGTAGACTGTTTCTTGTATGTCGTTTGGCAAGGCGAGTGTTTCTATGTCTGTGTATCTTACTGTGTCAGTGGTTGTAGACAATAGAAAAGAGAATGCATCAATGGATGTGTTGTGTCTAGTAGAAAGCTCCCAGCATTCATCCTGCCCAATGTATGAATAGAGAGTGGGCAGCCTTATTGATGTGCAACACCTATTATATTCCTAAGTTTCCGTTTTCTTCCTGAATTCTCTCAACTCTCCAGAATAGGCTCATGGTTTTGTGTCCAAGATATGTACCACCTCCAAGCTCTGTGAAATGGCCATGTACTGAATAGCTGAAGGAAATGTGATCATCTCAGAAAACTCAAATATCACTGTGAATAGAAAAGTCTCAGTGGAGAAACCCTGCTTTGGGCCATTTACTTACCTATTTTTCTGTTGCCCTGAATGTCAGAAAGGTCTTTGCCTCAGGTCACACTTTGTGAAGCCTGAAGAAAATAGTTTTCAAATGGAAATGAATGGGCATTACCTGTGGCTCTTTCCTTAATTGCTTTGGAAATGGATGTGTCTGAATCAGTATCTTGGCCCTGTGTCAGGTTGTGGCTTAGATTCTCAAAACCAGATGGATCTAAAAAAGATGCCATGTGTGCATCCAAAACCAAAATGGCAAAAAGATCAGTTATAGTGGATGAAGCTTCTTGCCTTTCTCTATTAGTTTCCTGACATCCATCAAGTGAGAATAGGAATCCTTTGGGTAAAATTAGTACTTCAAAGCCCTGCAGAGGTGCTTGGGTTTCCTCATGACTCCAAATCACATAAAGAATCTATACCTGACTGTCAGTAGGCCTCAAATTGGAGAATCAGAGCAGTATTAAGAGCAGGCCTATTTGATCACTCCTGGTTCACAGGAAAGGTGTCCCGGCCACAATGACTTTAGGCAAATGAGGGGCAAGAGAACGTATTTTGGACACTGTCTTTGGATGTGCCCCTCATGGAAACCTCCAGCCAGAGGTTATGATTAGTATCTATATGGAAGAATATGAGGGCTATGTGGAAGTGTTTTGGTTATAATTGTGGTCATTAGTGTGATGGTTGGAAATGATGACTGGGTCCATCGGGGTTTAAACTCTGATGTGATTCCCCTTTGAGACTGTGTTGTGGAACTGACCTCAGAGAAGAATTGCCATGATTTGTGTTGGCATTTTTGGAGGCCACGCATGAGAGTCGCCCTTGGAAACTGAGATCTAGACCAAGGGTGGCTTTCCACAGAGCACAGGGAATCTCAGCCATGATACCATATGATTTTATTCTGAAAGCCTTGGAATCCATAGTTGAGAGTCAAAACACACATGGACCTCACATTGTAGACCTCTATGTGCCTGGCTTCATGTAACCTTTTGCCCACTATTTGGGAAGCCTTGCCTGTGAAATTTCTCCAGAGCTTTAATTGAAATGATCTTCCTCAACCTTTAATGGTTCCTGAATGAATGGAAACCCACAGTGCCTCCAACTTCATCCTTGAAAAATGGCTACATAAATACCATGACATTCTTGAAATTCCCTTGACCAGGTGGCACTGGAGAACCTTCGATGTCCTGTTGCTAATTCGAGTGTACAAGACAGTGCCCTGATTGACTGGGTTTCATGATAATGGTGTAGAACAGAGATGTCAGTACGTTGGAGCCTCCTGATTAGTGGTCATAGAACAGTGTTGTGCATGTGTGTGATAAAACATCTGTGGTGGGGCCATGTGGATCTGCCATTTACTTCCAAATGGGTTGCGACTGACATGGTGCAGCCAGCAGAACCTTGTATGTAAAGGCATCTTGTTATATTGAGAAATTTCAGGGCAATGTTCAGAATCAGGTTGCTATGGTCAAGGGGGCAACCTATGTGTGATAGAAGCCTATTTGGTGCATTCTCCTGCAGACCCTGACACACGACACATGACAGAACTCCCTCCAGCACTGTGTCCCAGTTGAACTTTTTGTTTTTCGAGAAGCAAATACCAAACTCCCAATGCAGCAGCAAGAAACACCACAAAAATTGGAGGATGACCAAATAGCTTCACAGTCCACACGGAGAGACACTTAGCCCCCAGTGGCCACAGATATCTATAAAGAGAGAATTCAGCACTGCTGCCTAATGTTCATTGGAATATAAGAGACCATGTCCTCCAGGTCACATATATGCAGACCCAGCTTTGATGGTCTCACTACAAAGGAAGATAAAGCTCCTGACAACAACATATATTTCAAGTGCCCAACCTCAGAGGAAGTTTCTCAAGAAGTCTTTAGGCCAACAGAGCTCCATGATTGTGGAGTTTTATCCTGTCCCTTACTTTTGGAAACTCCTCTTGCACCTCCAAAGTTGTGAACTCCTGAGCAATTTCCATTCCAGATATGTATTCACAAATTTGATAACTCTTCTCCTCTAATTGTGTCTTAATTGGGGCGAAGGTAATGTCAAGTAATTGTTCTGGATGAGAGTGGGTGGATATTTGTGTAGCACATATTTGCATACACATTGGATTCATTTTCCAATTTTCCATTTGAAATACTGAAACACTGACACTACCCCATACCCTCCTAAACTCTGTCTACTAATCCTAATATGATGGAGAAAAATAACCCAAACAGAATTGAAATACAAGCAGTACAGAAAAGGCACAGTGTATAGTTGGACTTGCCTTTTGCATTATATAGAGTAGGAGTTATAAATCTACTCATTTTTTTGTTGAAATAGTTCTCAATGTGTTTTTAAAGTTAACAAATATATGAATTCCTGTCTCCCTTTCGCTGTAGCGTATTCAGCACATGTATTTTTATAAGCACATGTATAATCCTACCTGGTACCACATGTACACTATTGTGTGGTACCTGAATAGGCAGATACAAATTGTGAGAAGAGATCACTCCTCCTAAAAGCTGTTGGAACTGAACATTCACCCTATGGGTGAGCTTCCTAGCTGAACAACATTATATATAAATCCATGTTCAGTAAAATGAATATTTTTGATCTGTGGATAATATATATTTCATGGTGAATTTCAATTGGCATATAGTGCTAATTTTTAATATCTGTGTGTGTTTATATATATATATATATATATATATATATATATATATATATATATACTCTCCAGATTTTTCAAAATATGAAATATATGTGTCTTATTATACATTTCCTAAATTCATTCATATTCATGTATGTGGATTTATAATAATCTTTTCACAAGATTATTTTCAGAAATATTCATCCACCTGGAATACCTATTTGTTTCCAACACTGAAAACTAACTTAAGTGAATGGTGTATACAAATCCTAATATTTCTACAGTAACTGACTCAGTTTAACATCAATGCAAGTAGACTCCTATGGGACATGATGTGTATTTTGAAGTTCATTTTTTTCAACACTTGTACATTACTATTTCTTTAGTTCATGCACATCATTGGATATATATTTCATCTATAAGTTTGCAATTTTATTGGCATTTGTTTCACTTTCAATCACTTTCTACTTCAGAACACATATATTTCTCCATGTTTCTTGACTGGTCTTTTCATGAGAATTCTTCCAAACACATTATTTTTGATTTTCATAATTACTTTTGAAGGAAATCTCACACACCCTAGATAATGAACCATAACCATAATATTACCATTAGATGTATAACTGGTTGGAATGAATGATTGTATATCAATAAATGATTTCTTATATATTTTCAGATATCAATTCAATACATTATTTAAAGTGGAACCTGTTATATTATTTAAACACAGTATTGTCTATTCATGCATTATCTCTATATCCATAGACACAGGGTACACGTCTTTATAACCCCAATACTAATTATTAGGTCTTGAAAATATTCCTCCCAGAAATGGTGGAAGAAATACTCATGTCACCTGACCTACATATACATTTTATCACAGTAATATTCTGGACACAAAAAGCAAAGTTCACACTAATGATTGTACCAATGGAATGGTCGAGTGAGCATTTTAGGAAGAGACCACCAAGAGACTGTCTCATGCAACAGCAAAGTGTGTATTGGGGGTCCAGCATGCTGCAGCTCAGAGCTCACTTGAATTTAGCAGAGAGCCCTGAGAATAGCTTAAGCAGAGCTTATGTACTTTCTTTGGAGAAGGAAGGGTGTGAAGTTTATTGATGGGTCAGGGTGAGTGGGCGGTTTGCTTGCAAATGTGTGAGGGAGTACATTCTGCAGTTTGGCAGTTGGGGACAACACATTCTGGGAACAAGATTAGCAAACAGTTCTCAAGATTTCAACAGTGTTTTGTTAAGCATACAGAAAAACAGGAAGTGACAAGTACCTATTTAATAAACCTTTCATTTCCCACTTCTTGTTCTGGTTACTTTTAATCAAAAAAGTGATCATTGGGGGGTGTCACATTTTATGTCTGCTAGTGAGTTATATTGTTGTCTGATTACCATAAGTTTAACTTGTCCAATTTGAGCTTGGAGAAAGGAAACTACACGGTTGAGCAAACAGGGCCCTACAGTTAGCAATAATATGAGGATTACTAATGGACTGGCCAAGGCAGATAAAAGCGTAGTTAACCCAAGGGACTGTGTGAACCAAGACTGAAACCACGCTTTTTGGGCCTCTGTCTCTCGTTGACGCTCTTCAAGGCGTTTTCTTAATTTACTCATAGATTCTTTTACAACTCCAGTATTGTCAGCATAAAAAAAAATTCTCCCCTCATTGCAGCACAAAGGCCCCCTCTCTCATGAAGAGGAGGTCCAACCGTCGCCTATTCTGTGAAACTACTTCGGAGAGAGAGGTTAAAGATTCCTGTAAAGCTGGGATTGAGGTTTTTAATATCTTTAAGCTTTGGTCTATTGCTGCTTCTCATTGAGTCATTTGTTGTGTCCCATGGACTAGGTCAGTGGTTCCTGTGCCCACACCTGCAGCAACTCTTATTCCAAATAGGATGGCTAAAGTGAGGGATACAGGTTCCCAGCGGAACCGGGTTTTATGCCCCCCCTATTTGAACTTTAAATGAACCTGTGTCATGATAGAGCACTCTGGGAAACATCTGCACCATTACATAATTAATCACATCTATTGACCATTTTATGAACACATAAACAATAATTAAGTATATAGAATTATACTGTTGAAGGAACAGACAAGGAAAGGCACCTAAGATAGCACCGAAGCTAGGGAAGCAGTCCTATTTGGTTGCAAAAGGATGTAGAGAGCATTGCTTCTGTTGTAATCGATTAATCCTCTGAACCCCAAGTTTAGGTTGTTTCAGAATTTTGTAGCCAACATGTAAGGGAATGGGCTCAGAATATCACAGTCTGCAGAAGTTCACAAAAAGCAGTTTTTGTTTCTGTTTTATTTCTTCTATTTTGGCAAGTTAACTTTTTAAGGACACCTGGGAGGGGGAGAGCTTTTGTCTTCTCTTTTTTTGTTCTCCCTGCCAGCTGTTAAAATGGAGCCCAGTTGGTAACTTCTTTATCTTAGAAATGTAGCAATCCCTGTGAAGCTCCAGCTCAAGGCCAGAGGCCTTGTTCACATATTTTGTGAAAAACTAGTAAGGGGTGTCTAGCTTAGGAGTGCTGATTTTTCCAGCCAGTGGCAACTAGAACAGGGCAACAAGAAAAGAGGAAGTTTATCTACATTGAACTCTTTCATAGGGATTATTTTGCTGAAAGTCCTAAAGTCAGTCATGGTGAAGACTTCTGGAGAAGGTCACTTAAGAATTTTCTGTGGTCTTGGTACAGAGGGGGAAGAGTGGAAGGCAGGGGGTGAGAGCAGCTCCATGGATCTGAGAATCAGGAAGGAGAGATTAAAAGACTAATGGGAAAGGGGTTTGGGATTTTGCTAGCAAAAAAAACTTGAGCAGTAGAGCAAGTAGAGCAGAGGGGAAGATGGGAGTGAGTATCTCAAAAAGCCTGTGAGGGATTTTAAATTCTTAGTAACCTGTATTCAGTGTTGACAATGCAACTTTAAAGGTAATTTTTATTACATCTTGGATAGGGGTCTGAGGGCTCTTCTCAGCTGGTTTGAGCTTTGGGTTAGCAGGTAAGAGGACCTGTTGGGACCCATTGTGGGCACTGACAGAAGAATAGAGGACTGTCTGGGTTTAGGGGTACCTAAGTACCTGCTACCTCAGCAAGGGGGCAATGGTCTGAGAAAGGGTAGAGGTTTGGGTTTTTGATCTAGTAATTGGAGGGGAGAAATCAAATTCCTGAGGTGAAAGTGACAGCAGAGAGTCTGGATCAGAAATCTGAGGGTGAGGATCTATTAGAGAAGCATAGTTCAGGATGTGAGCAAAGGAGGAAAAAGGCCTGCACATAGGGGAATTTCCTTCAACCCTTTTGAGCACTTGACGAAGTTAAAAAGTCCATGCAGAATTTGAGGATCTAGAGACCCCTCTGGGGGACATGTTGTCTAATTGGTTGTCTAATTGGTAATATGGCCAATGCTGTGTACTGAATTTGATGAGGAGTTTGGGTTCCAGCAGGCAGCCCCTGTATGCTCAGATCGCCATGACTTACAGAAGAAGTCGGCTTTTTCCCACACAGCCATGGCTGTTTGTGGATTTGATAGTCCGCCGGGCAAACATAGTAATCTAGGCTAGCCAAACTGCATCTGGCTCACGTGTCCCTACATCCATAATGTTGGTTTCCATTACCTATGGTACGAAAGTGATTTAATGGAATTTTAGTGGAATCCTGTTCATCAGGGCTATCCCAATATGAAAGACCTATAGGTAGCTGACAAATGTCTGGGTGGAGGGATGGCCACCAGGTCCCTCAGTGGGCTGTATTCGAGGTAGACCATACTTGTTGTCTAGTAGGATTTTTGATCAGCCATCTCTGCTGAACGGGCTGATGATGCTTAGGAATACTGGTGGCCAAGGGGAGAGTCTATAGCCTTATCCACATGGCGAACACACAGTTTGAAAGGGTTACCAGTCTTTTCCAGCTTCCAGCCAGAGTGGGGACATGGCGCAGGCTTGAGATGAGAGGCATTGATCCAGGAAGTGATTCCGTCTACCTTTACCACTGTAGGTGTTATAAGTAGCACCTGGTATGGTCCTTTACACCGGGGTTTCAGGAATGACACCTGATGTCGTCTTTAGTAGATGAGGTCTCTTACTTGATATTGATGTGGAGTCCCATCATACCCTGGTTGGTAGGAAGGGGCCAGATGTTTCAACAAGTACCGCTGAGTTCTTTCAAGAGCTTTAAGTCTGTCAAGCAAGGGGGTGTGGAAGGGATCGTTAGGTCTTAGAGTTGGGGTTAGGTCCCTTACTGGAGCAGGGGCACCATAGAGAATTTCATAGGGGGTGAGGTTAGACAAAGAAACAGAGGGAGTATTTCTTGCATGAAACAGTGCAGAAGGCAGGAGCATAGTCCAATCTTTTATGCCAGTTTCTAAGCTTAATTTCGTTAAGGTCACTTTAATGGTTCTTTTTATTTTTTTACCTGTCCTGAGCTCTGGGGTCTATAAGCACAATGTAACTTCCAATAACCCCCTAGAATTCTGGCTAACCCCTGTCTTACCTGGGCCATGAACGCCGGCCCATTATCAGACCCATATTACCTTAGGCAGGCAGAATCTTGGAAAAATATCTTTCAGGATCTTTTTGACCACCATTTGGGCCGGTTTTTTTTTTCTTTTCTTTTCTTTTCTTTCTTTTTTCTTTTCTTTTCTTTTTTTTCTTTTTTTTTTTTTTTTTTTGTTGGGGATGCTTCAATCCATCCTGAAAATGTATCTACAAAGACTAGGAGATATTTAAGTCCATACATTGCTGGCTTAATTTCAGTAAAGTCAACTTCCCAATTCCCAGAATTGTCCTGGTCTGGTTCCTCATAGGTGCTTTCCTGCAAGAAGCTTGGAAGTGTAAGCATTAACCAATTGACAGACCCGACAGGCTTTTGTTACCCATTCAGTTCTTCCCTTTCTCTTTGAATTGGTTAGTGGAAAACTCTGTTCTTGATCCTTCAGGAATGCCTGCAATTTCTTTGAACCAAGGTGAGTGAGTTGATATACATTTTAACTTAGTGTAGGGCTTTCTGAAATTGCAGGCTAAGCTCAGTGAAGTTGAGGGTTCAGTGTCAGAGTCTTTAGGTGTTATCAAAAGCTTCCTGGTTCTCAGGGGTTCATTGGAAATGGGCATCTCCCTTTAGCACCGGGTATAAAGGAGCAGCTAATGATGCAAACCCAGGTATCCATAACCTGCAAAAGCCAGCAGTCCCAAGAAACTCTCTGAGTTGTCTGCTGTTAGATCTGTGTGGTATCTGCACAACAGTTTGTTTTCTTTGCTCAGTGAGCCATCCTTTACCGCCCCTAAGTGAATAGCCCAGGAAGATTAGTTCATGCTGGCAAATTTGGGCCTTTTTGGCAGAAGGTCTACACGCCAGTTTAGCAAGCTCAGATAATAGTGCTTGGGTCCCAGATTCACAGTTTTCCTTAGTGTTGGCTGCCAGTAGCAGGCCATCCACATGTTGAAGCAGGGTGAATAGTTCTGAAGTTGTTGAGATCTCTGTGGAGAGCTTCATCAAAGAGAGTGGGGGAGTTTTTGAACCCCTGTTCGAGTCTAGTCCAAGTTAGTTGACCAGACGTTCCGGTTTCTGGGTCTACCCACTCGAAAACAAACAGCAACTGACTATCTTTATGCAGAGGCAAGCAAAATAAAGCATCTTTTAAGTACAGAACAGTATACCATTTCTGCTCAGGGTTCAGAGTGCTAGGCAGATTGCACAGATTAGGTACCATGCGGTGAATGTCCTGCACTCTGTTGTTGATCTCTCGTAGGTCTTTAACAGGGTGATAGTCCCCGGTTCCTGGCATTTTTTAATGGTAGCAGGGGAGTGTTGCAGGCTGATTAACAGGGCCTTAGGACCCCTAAGATCAGATATTTCTGAATATGGGGCCTTATCCCATCTTTAGATTTTTGCCCAGAGTATATTTTTTGACATTGATTGGAGAGGCTGAGGTTTTTAACTCCACTGTTATTGGAGGTTTTTTAATGGGCAGGCCTAAGCCATCAGTTTTTGTCCAGGCATCTGGGTAATATGTTATCCAATTCTGGGGTAACGTGCCTGTTTGATCAGTCTTGTGTGGTGTGAAGAGTTGATGTTCATCTTCTACTGACAGTTAAAGCTGTGACTATAGGAGTTTTTACTGAAGGATTTATAATTTTCACTTTGGGGCCTTCAGGGATAAAAGTTATTCTGGCCGGGAGCTTGGTGAGCAGATCTCGGCCCATTAATAGGGCCGGGCATCTTGGGATTACTAGGAAGGAGTGATGGATTTTTCCTTTCCCCAGGTCCATGATCCTCTTAGTTGTCTATGCCCGATATTTACTGCCATTAGCCTCTTGAAATAGAGACCTTTTATTTGATGGAGGGCCCAATGGGGCTTTAAGGGCTGAGTATACTGCCCCTGTATCCACTTCAAAGTGTACTGGGGTACCCTCCACTTCAAAAGTTACCCTGAGCTCGGGAAGAGGATCTGAGCCCCGACTTTCTTAGTCATCCTCCAGAGTCAGAATGTCTGGCTGGTGTGGCTGTCTCATTCTCGGGCTCTTTTTGGCCCAGTGTCCTTTTTCTTTTGAGTAGGCATATTGATCTGAGGCCAGGGGTGGCTTTTGGCGTGTGCCCAGGTATCCCTTCCTGTATCCCTGTTTCTTAATTTCTGTCCTATTTTTTGTTGTGACCAGGACCTTAGTCAATGCATTAGTCTATCTTTTGCTTCTCGCATCCTCTCTTTGCTCCCTTTCTTTCTTCCTCCTTTGTTCCTTCTCTTCCTCAGTTTATCTCTTATAGTTTACTTTTTTAGGCTTCTCTGACTAAATCTCTCAAAGCCATATCTTGTAATCCATCTACGCATTGTAACTCTCTTTTAATATCCAGGGCAGCTTGCCCAATGAAGGCCATCATGACAGATGGCTTTTGATCCTCTGCCTGAGGATCGAAATGAGTATATCTCCTATATGCCTCCATAAATCTCTCTAGAAACATAGAGGGAGATTTATCAGGCCCTAGAATAATCTCTGTAACCTTGGCCCAATTAGTTGGTCACCTTAGCGGCTGCTTGGAGACCCGCTATTAGAGCCCGGCAATAAGTGGACGGATGCTACCTACCTTCAAACGTGTTGGTGTCCCAGTTCGGTTGGTTCAATGGGAAGCCGGCTTTGATGATGTGGGAAGAGGTGTCAGTCACCCATCTTGTCCGAGGATATTTTTTTTAGCTTCCAGAAGGTTTTTCTCTTGTTCCTCTGTCATGAAGAGAGTCTGTAGGAGTTGTTGGCAGTCATCCCAAGAAGGCAGGTGTGACAACGCCGGCAAGTTCTTTGAGTTCTTTTACCGGGGCCAGCTTTGTCCAGGGAAGGAGTGGCATTGTGTGCTGCCGGGTAGTAATCTGGAGGGCGCTGGGCCGGCCTAGCTTCCTCCAATGGTGGAGAGGCTGAGTCAGCAGCAAGGGAATCACTTAGAGGGTGTTGGGTGTTGGGGGAAGAGGGTAGGGGATAAGGAGGGTGCGGAGAGTCTAGTTGAGTCTTGAGACTTAGGAAGAACAAAGGGTGGAGGAGGAGGAGCAGAGGGTTTGAGAGATAGAATCATGGGGGAAGGTGGAGGAGCAGGGGCAGGGAAAAGGAAAGGCTTCACAAATGGAGGAGGAGATTTGCAGAGGTCCTGCAAAGTTAAGATATATGGCTTTTGATCTGGATGGCTATGTGGCCCCAGTTGAAAGACAATATTTCTGACTTTTTGAATTAGTGGGGAGTAGAAAGTTTCTTTAGGGGCCATCCGACTCCAAAGGTGGGTCATTTTGAGGCAAGGAGAGTCTGCCAGTTCCGGCGTTTTACTGAAATAGAAAGATTCTGAGCCCTTAAGTGGACTTTGGTCCACTGAACAAGAGTCAGGGACAGAGGCATTGAAGTGCTCTGTCCCATAATGAAAGATATACAAACAGTGAAAGCAATGACACACAACACAGACAAGACAAGACAATAAAGACAGGCAATGGACGTCCAATACTGAGACCAGGACTGATTAGCCAGCAAAACCTGATGTGCTGGCAAAACCGCATCCGAAACAAAAAAATCACTGAGTCGAGGATACTATTGTTCCTCTATTTTCCGAATCCTCTGGGGGCATCCCCCAGGATCGTGACCTGTGGCTCGGTGACACGTCTGTCAGCCAGCATCTGAGAGAGCTCACGCTCATCACCGATAGCCATTTTGCAAAGCCCTAACCTGAAACCTGAAACACGAAAGTGGTACCTTACTTATCCTGATAGGAGCTCTTTGGGAGTCTTTCGTACACCACTGATGGATCTTGCTGGGGGTTTCAGATGTGAAGTTCTGGCAAGCATTGGAGGAAGAGACCACCAAGAGACTGTCTCATGCAATAGTATAGGGTTAATAGGGAGTACAGCATGCTGGGGCTCAGACCTCACTTGGATAGAGCAGAGAGCCCTGAAAGAGCTTAAGCAGAGCTTATATTCTTTTCATGGAGAGGACAGGGAGGGAAGTTTATTGATGGGTCCGGGCGACTGGTCGGTTTGTGAGCAAATGGGTGAGAGAGTACATTCTGCAGTTTGGCAGTTGGGGACAACACATTCTGGGAACAGGATTGGCAAACAGTTCTCAAGATTTCAACAGTGTTTTGTTAAGCATACAGAAAAATAGGAAGTGACAAGTACATATTTTATTCACCTTTCACCAAAGCCTAAAAGAAAAGTGAGCATGGATTACTAAAAACATCCATGTCCAGGTTGCCTAATGCTCTCAAATATCAATCGTATTGGTGACTACATATTTGTTTCTTCCTAAGATTTTCTATTCAACCTCAACCCTGTTCAAAATATCTAATTCTATCACTCACTTTATACTTTGGCTGAATTCCTAATGTCTCTATTGATTTCTGCTTTCCTACATATTTATCCCAGTTCATCATTGTTATTGACTCTTCACATGGGCTGACATATACATTCACTCTCTACCCGAAACCCTATTGCTAAAAAACTTTTGGTATCAATCCTATACTAACTCTTCCTTCTAAACCTACCAATTATCTTCATAATCCTACTGACTATCGCTTTTGGACTGGATGTTCTCTTCGACATTCAATCATCCAAGATACAAGGTCCTATGACGCTGTATGTTGAATTATCTGAGACACCTGTGCAGAACATAATTCAAAGCTAAGTATCCCAATCAAGGGCCAAATGCACTTCTGGGCTTCAAATTTTACCTAGATTTCTGTTTTCATACTTATATTTCACCTCTATATTCTTATTAACAAGGCAGGTTCTCAATACCATTATTCATCCTGCAGAATGATTACTAACATAAATCAAACATGTTATTAACCCTAACCATACACTGTTCACTCAATATAACTTTACAGAAGAGCAGGGACAGAGTTGGTCTTACAATACAGGAATGTAGGGAATCTTCCACCTGCTGGGAACCTCAAAAGTCCATGCAGAAATTATCCCTGGAGAAGATGTAGGCAGCTATGAAGGACCTAAGAGGGCAAAAGTCATCTTCCATGGCAAACAACCTGGGCAGGATGAAGGGTTGTGTCTGAATCAGCCTCTCTGATCTTAATGTAGAGAGGATGGAACAAACCAGGCCTGTGTGGAGAGCTATTGCCAGGTGAGTAGGGTGGATACACTATTTGAACTTGTGAAAGTGTCACAGGAAGTAGGGGCAGCCTCCATCTCATGGGACCTATGGAAGCAACTGTTAGGACAAAGTGGTTGCCAAGGCAGTGACCTCATTCTGTTCCTGGAGGAAGTGACCTACCTCACTTCCTTGGGAAAAAAACTCTCTGAACTTGGGGTCCAGTAAGCCAGGCACTCAGAGCCACTCTCAGTCCCAGTTCCAGTAGGCACACTTGTTTGGATTTACCAAGGACAGTGTCAGTCTTTCTTGGTACCTACTGATGTGAGGATGGCCAAATGCCAGCAGAGCTCTGAAGAGGGCCCTTTCCTCAGAAAGCAGGTAGTGGCTCACCACTGGCACCTGACAACGTCACAGAGTTGACCAAGGAGACAAGATCTGAGACAGGAGAGGCCATTTCCGGAAAACATACTAAGACCCACCAGTCAGAGGATACTCCAGATAGTCACAGACCTACTTGGGGGAAGGACATGACTTTGTGGGTGTGCGTGGGAGTTTATGGTTTTGTCTCATGTTCTGAGAATAGGGAGGAAAGGCGGTTTGTTTGGTTTGGAGGGGACTGTTTCTAGTAAGTCGTTTGACAAGATGAGTGTTTCTATGTCTGTATGTCCCACTGTGTTCGTGGTTGTAGACATTAGAGAAGAGAATGCATCAATGGATGTGTCCTGTCTAGTAGAAAGCTTCACAGCATTCATCCTGCCCAATTAATGAATGGACTTTGGCTTGCCTTATGGATGGGTAACACCTACTATCTTCCTAAGTTCCTGTTATCTTCCTGAATTTGGGCCACTCTCCAGAATAGGCTCATGGTTTTGTGTCCAATATATGTACCATCTCCAAGCTCTGTGATATGGCCATGTACTGGATAGCTTAAGGGATTGGGGGAATATCAGAAAACTCAGATATCAGTGTGACCAAAAAAGTCTAAGTGGAGAAACCCTGCTTTGGGCCATTTGCTTACCTATTGTTCTGTTGCCCTGAATGTCAGGAAGGTCTTTGCCTCAGGCCACCCCTTTGGGACGCCTGAAGAAAACAGTTTTCAAATGGAAATTAATGGGCATCACCTGTACCTCTTTGCTTAATTGCTTTGGAAAGGGATGTTTGTGAATCAGCCTCTTGGCCATGTGTGAGGCTGTGGCTTATATTCTCAGCACCTGATGGATCTAAAGAAAGATTCCATGTGTGCTTCCAAAACCAAAATGGCCCAAAAAGCAGTCTTTGTGGATGAAGTCTCTCGCCTTTCTCTATAAGGTTCCTGACATCCATCTAGTGAGAATAGGGATTCTTTGTGTCAAATGAGTTCTTCAAAACTCTGCAGTGGCAAGTCTTTAGGTGCTTGGGTTTTTTCATGACACCAATTCAGATAAAAAATCTAAACCCGACAGTCAGGAGGCCTCAAATTGGAGAAGCAGAGCAGTATTTACGTCAGGCCTATGGTCACTCCTGGTTCTCAGGAAGGGTGTCCAGGCAACCCTGACATTAGGCAAATGAGGGGCTAGGAAGGTTATTTTGTACACTGTCTTGGGATGAGTCCCTCATGGAAAACTCCAGCCACAGGTTATGATGAGTGTCTATATGGAAAAAGATGAGGGCTTTGTGGGAGTGTTTTGGTTTTAATTGTGGGGATTTGTGTGGCGGTTGGAAGTGATGACTGGTTCTACCTGGGTTTGAACTCTGGTGTCATTCCTTTAGAGTCTGAGTTCTGGAACTGATCTCAGAGAAATATTGCCATGAATTGTGTTCGGATTTTAGGAGGCCACGCATGGGATTCGCCGTTGGAAACTGAGATCAAGGACCAGGTTTGTTTTCCACAGAGCCTGAGAATCTCAGCCAGGATATCACAAGAATTTTTTCTGAAAGATTAGGCATCCATAGTTGAGAGTCAAAACACCCATGGACGTCACATTGTAGACCTTAATGGGCCTGGATGCATATGAGCCTTTGGCCACTCAATGGGAAGACTTGCCTGTGAGAGTACTCCACAGCTTTCATTGAAATGACCTTCTTCACCATTTTATGGTTCCTGAATTAACTGAAACCCACAGTGCCTCCAACTTTATCCATGAAAAATTGCTAGTTAAATACCATGAAATTTTTGAAATTCCCTTAACCAGGTGGTACTGGAGAGCCTTTGGATGTCTTGTTGCTGATCATGAGTGTACCATAGAATGCCTAGATTGTCTGGGTTTCATGAAAATGGTGTAGAACAAAGATGCCAGTAAGTTGGAGCCTGCAGAGTAGTGGGCCTATTGCAGTGGTGGGCAGGTGTGTGATAATACATCTGTGGTGTGGCCATGAGGATTTGCCATTGCCTTCCAAATGGCTTGTGAGTGACATGGTGCAGCCAGCAGGCCCTTCTATGTAAAGGCATCTTTTTATATGGAGAGGTGTCAGGGCAAATTTCAGAGTCAGATTGCTATGGACAAGGGGGCAAGCTCTGTGGGATAGAAGCCTGGTTGGTGCATTCTCCTGCAGACTCTGACCCACCACAAGTGACAGAACTCCCTCCAGCACTGGGTCCCAGTTGAACTCATTGTATTTCATGAAGCAAATACCAAAATCGCAGTGCAGCAGCAAGAAACACCACTAAAAGTTTAGGATGACAAAATGTCTTCACAGTCCACACTGGGAGACACTTAGGACCCAGTGGCCACAGTTTACCTACAACGAGAAAATTCAGCACTGCTGCCTCATGTTCATTATAATATAAGAAACCATGTCCTCCAGGTCACACAGATGCAGACCCAGCTTTGATGGTCCCACTAGAAAGGAAGCTAAAGGTCCTTACAACAACATATATTTCAAGTGCCCAACCTCAGAGGAAGTGTCTCAAGAAGTCTTTAGGCCGGCAGAGCTCCATGTTTTGTGAGTGTTTTCCTGTTAGATCTGGACACAAGAAAAGACCACTGACACAAATAAAAATTAAATTAAAGTAAGCTTATTATTTCCACTGGCCATCCTGCCTCTCCCTCCCAAAATGGCGGGAACAAGACAGCAACCCCAGCTTTCCTACAGCCCAGCTTCATGGACCAGAAATTTACACAAAATGGGCATTACATTTAACAGAACTCTGACAAGCATCACACTAATGGTAGTTTATATATATATATATATATATATATATATATATATATATATATATATATTTTTTTTTTTTTTTTTTTTTTTTTTTTTTTTTTTTTTGCTGTCCCTACATCAGAATTTATGAGGACCATTAGAGCCTCAGAGAGGGTTGTTGTCTGGCCAGGGAGGGCAAATATTTATGATATGTCACTAAAGTTTCAGAGAGGGCTGCTATCAGGTCGGAGAGCCAGACATGGCTCAGTTCAAACACTGGCAGGCATTCCAAGCAGGTTCAGAATTTTCAGTAATTTATGGTAAAGCCAAAATTATCTTTCATGGCTTTTTGGCAAGATGGCTTCCAGTTTTAATAAAAGATCAGGTTGGGTCTATCATTCCCCCCTTTTCTCTGTGTCCCTTTCAAATCTTTGATAGATTAGGGGTAGAGCACTGAGGAAATTTTAATCCCTCAGGTAAAAGTCTCCAAATTTTTAGAACTCACCCAAAACCAGTCTCCCTGATTTTACCTGACTTAATTAATTACTTATATTGATTGTCTATTTATATTTGGCTCCATTGTTGTAATAAGAGAGGCGTCACCCATTTTGGCTTCTTCTGAGCTGAGAGAGGTTGACGTGAGTAGGCATGGTGTGAGAGACATGAGTTGCCTTTTAGAAGTATTTGAGGGACATGAGTTGCCTTTTAGAAGTCAGTTCGGTTTGAAGTCTGGTTGTGGAAGAACAGGTTGTAAAGTCATCTGGGGATTGGTTATTACATGAGAGAAACAAAAACCATGAGTACTGAATAAATGTTGCAGCAGCTGGAACATGTCACTGTATAGAAGTTCCCTCTCCAGTCTTTAATATCCCCAGTTATAAAGACTGTCAATTTAATATTTAACTTTTAGTATTAGAGTTGTCCCTCCCCATAAGATATAGTTTAATAATTTAGTGTCATCTGATCTTGCAAAATCCTTTTACCAGTATGACCTCTGTGTCTAATAGAGAAACCTTTAATTTTGATATTCAGGACTGGATAATCGTACAAGCAAACACCAAGCTTACCTGTGTAGTTTAGGAATATATTTAGGCCTTAAACTGAAAATTTCTGACTCTGGCAGCTCTTCTTGATAGTCTGTTTTAATAAGTATCAGGCATTCCTGTCAGAGAATCCTTCTTTGTAGCCTCCAGTCTTACTTATTTTGGGAGGCTAACATAAAGTGTGTACCTTAAAATATTATTATTATTATTATTATTATTATTATTATTATTATTATTATTATGATTATTATTATTATTATTCAAAATGTCCAGGAATGGCTGTATTTTGGTTTTCACTGTCTTTGCTAAGTGTTTAAGATGAAGCATTCAAACTGACTTTTGTTTCTATCTATTGTTAACAGTCAGGTGAGCTTTTATGGGAGTCATAAACTGGGTAAACTTGAGAGCACTTTCTCAGTTCTGATAGAGCCATTTGCGCTAGGTGGGTCCAGGTCTTGTTTGACCATGTGGCTTCCCTCGGAAACATCAGGGATTTCTTTCTTCTCTGATGACTCTTCTCTTCATAGAAAATGCACTGATTGGCTTTCTGTTCTCCAGTGGTCTCATTAATCTCCCTGATGGGGAGTTTTTATAGCCCAGAGTTGCAAAACTCTTTAGAGAAGTCCCCTGTTCCCTGGATTCAGACTGACTCAGAGGGCAAGAGCCAAATATTGGTTTCCTTGGCCCTTTTCAATTAATTTTAATTTAAAATCCTAATCTTAAACATCTATCAAATAAATTTTAACAGCCTGATATTAAGAGCACCAGGCTTTAATGTCTATAACTTTATAATTATTTATCTTTTTATTAATTGGGATCTGTATTATTCTGTCTGTCTTGTAGGTGATAACTTACTCTCTGAAATTAACCCATGTTTTGTTCTTAAAGCAACACTTCTTTAAAACACTAACAGGGAATCTTTAGATCACATATAAGAAAATTACAAAATAAAATTTTTTAACAACAGTAAAAATACTTAGTTCGTTTAATAGCTACCCTGAATTTTTTGGCTGAGTCATACATTATATCCCCTGTTTGAGATCCTAGGAATCTTGACATTAAAAAAGAACTTTTAACATAACTTTAAAGAAATAAAATCTGACCTACTGCTTTTGTATTCATTCTCACATGAAATAAGATGGGACACACAGCCTTATCTCAGGTAAGGCAGGGCTCTTTATAAATCTTAAGTGTTTTAGTTCTAAAGCTGATCTTTATTTTTTAATATTATTTTAAAAAGTTTACATAAATTGTTTGAGGTCACATGAACATTAGCTAACACCATATAAAATCACTTTAAAATATGAATTAAACAAATGCTGAAAGTTTTTAACATTTACATAGATTAGGCTCTCATTAACATAAAGTACATTTAAATTGTTCCCCAATGTAAAAAGTAAGATTAAACTTTACATATCTTATTGATAACAGGTGAATAAATCCCCATAAAACTTCAGAACACCAGCTTGATATAATGCTCTTTTAAAATTTTTACCTTACAGACTTGCATACCTGTAAGATATGAGCACATTAGTAGCATCACAATTACATTGATGTTTCTACATTAACCAAGTTTAGCTTTTAAAGAAATGGCAGTACAGTGCTCTAAAATAACAGTTCTAATTTAATCAGTTGTTTAATTTCTATGGTTGCTTGCACAAGAAAAAATAAAACTTAATAAACACAATGTTATGGGTAAACTTATGTTTTAAGAAATTTTTGTCTCTTTAACACATGATTGATTTTTACAATCTTTTACAGAATTTAGTCAAACTTATACAGACGTTAGTAAGTCAATCAGATATCTAACAAAAGTACTCGTGAATGAGTAATCACATATCAAATTTACTTTACTTATTTATCAAAATATTAGACACATGTATTGAAGAGTGTAAACCATTTTAATGTTGAAGGAAAAGTCCTAGAACCAAGGCATATTAGACATTTTGTAGATATTAATATTTTATCAGATTTTTGAATACCTAGAAAAACTTGAAAGCTTAAATTTAAAGACATTTATTTTTATCTGTTTATCAAATTTAATTGAATTATTTAAATCACGTGAATTGAAGATCTTTAGATCCACTTTTTAAAATTTGTTTTTATGAGTGCTTTTTTTTAATGAGTGCTCCTTATATATATTAATTTGTATATCATATATAAAATATACGGACATATGTATATATAGACATACAACACATAACAAAATTGAGCACACATAATAATAGTAAAGGCCTTGTAGCTTTTAGCAGGTGAAATATCCATTGAAATGTTTCAAAAAGTCCACAGTTGGTCAAAGATAGTACTGATCAGAAAAACATTAACCTAGGTCTGTATGATCAAAATCATGAGCTCAAAAAAAAATAAAGTATCTAAGGAAAAAAATAAGAGTCCTAGAAAAAATGACTGGCCAGTAATTAGTAAATACCATACAATTTACCTTTTTTTCTCTTAGGCCTCAGATCAGTCTCCTACTAAGCTTGCAGGCTTCTTTCATTTGCCTTTCAAAATAAGTCATGGCTGAGGTCTGGAAGGAGCAGGAAAAAACTGCTTTTCTGAGCAGACACCTCAGGCCTAAGGCATTTTAACCATAATTTTCAGGTTCGGATGTTGAAAATTATGGTACAAGTTTAAGATACAATTCACAAAATTTTATATCTTTACATCTTGTTTTGTCAACAGATATCATACTATGATTTACAATCCTTGTCCAGATTAATGCTCTCGAACACACAGTGATATTTTCACAGGCTACCCAATTCAAAATTGGTGAAAAATAAAGACTGAATGATTGGGAAGTTACTTGCCAATTTGGAAGTAGAGTTTTTTAGTTTTCCATCCTAAGTATTTAAGTTCTCTGGCATGAATTATCTGAAATCATAAACTAAACCATTACCTAAACCCGACTTTTAACTGCAAGATTTTGCAATGCTTCAAAAACCCATTCAAATACCAGATTGTTACAAGAAAACATCATCATTTAGACACACATTCAGCTAAGATCATTCCCAAGAAACAATTTATAATATCAACACATTATTGCACATGTCTTAAAGGGCCAGAAACAAAGACACAAGACAGACAGAAAGAAGGTCCAGACTATGGCTGTCAGACAGAATCCTTTAAACCTGAGCAGATAAGAAAAAAATCTCCTACACCAGTGGCACCATAGATGTCCACAAGGGGGGGGCAGATGTTTTAACAGAGGGGCAACCTGAAATGTACAATTAAGGGTCTCCATGGTGACTTTAATGCATTTAGTGTCCCCTTTTTCTTTTTCTCTTTTTTAACAAGACAGTGGTGGCATAATCCTTACAGTGCAGGGAAGGAAGGAGGGAATTCCCTGAAGCAACAGGGCTTCAGCAGCTGCTGGGAGTCCCTCAGTCCCTCCTTTTACTTACAGGATTATCTCCTCTGGTTCGGTTCCACCCCAAGCATGTTCCATCTTGTAACATTTCAGTAGTCAGCTCTAAAAATGTTCCGGGACAGGGGGTGGGGGAGGGATTTATCAAAATTTGTAACTTAAAGTTCGGCTCCTGAACTTGAAGCCAATTAATGCCAATTTAATAATGAGGACAAGGTTTTTAGAAAAAGAAAAAGGGAGGTTTATTGCTTTGGTAACAAAGAAGAAACACAGGGAACCCTGCCCAGAGGTTGTGACTCTCTTGATCTGGAGGGACAAGGGGTTTTAATGGAGTTTCACTTGTTAACCTGGGAGATACTCAGTTCTTAGGTCCCCAGCAGGCATTGCCCTCTGCAGTGGTTATACTCCAGGCAGCCAGCTAGGAGCTTCTCTCATCCTGCTTAACAAAGGGGGGTAAAGTTCATCGCAGTTCCTTAAAACAGAGTCCGAAAGAATATCAGGCTTACTTTCTTTGTTACCCATTTTCACGTCCAATATACTTATGTTTTTACCACAGAAATCACAGAACAAAACACACAAAACAAACAAGAAAAACATATAGAACACAGAACAAAACACAAAATACAGAAACCCGAACTTTAAACAAAAAACATAGGAACAATGCAACGTCTTGCTAAAGCTCCGAAGTAGGACCACGTACATGTCAGTCATCACATCTCTACCATTCCAGATGAATTCCCTACAGAACAGAACAGAGGACAGAACGATTCTCATTACTGAACCGAAAACGAGTATATGTGAGCCTCCCCAGGACACCTCTATGTCATCAGAACAGATCTCCGTTAAACGGATATCAGATGTTATAAAGGTGCCACTTAATTTTTGAGGCCTCCTCCACCAGGTGATTGCTAATAGTTTTAGTGCGGTGGTTCACCGCAGTGCTCCTGGGACCTAACGCTCACTCCATGACCTTGGAACAGCTCAAGATGTGCACCCACTAGAGTGGCTCTCCAGCCCGGAGCCCTGAAGGGAAGGCCAGATTCAGATTTTCCAGCAGTCTGGTCTTGTGATCTGGTCGGCAGGGTCATCTTGCTGGGGAACTCAAAAAAATTAGATGAGGACACAAAAAAAGAACACTGACTCCAACTAAAATCAAATTGAGGCAAGCTTATTATGTCAACCGGCTGGGCTGCCTCTCCATCCCAAAACGGCAGGAACAAGACAGCAACCCTGCCTTTCCTACAGCACAGCTATATAGCCCAGAAAGTTACACAAAATGGGGGTTACAGATAACAGAACTTTGACAAGCATCACAAAAATGGTAGTTCATTTATTTATTTATTTATTTATTGGTGGCCCCAATATCAGAAATTATGAGGACAAATAGAGCCTCAGAGAGGGTCGTTGTCTGGCCAGGGAAGGCCAAAATTTATGATGTGTCACTAAAGTTTCAGCGAGGGCTGCTATCTGGTCAGAGAGTCAAGCATGGGTGAATTCAAGGCACGGGCAGGCATTCCAAGCAGGTTCAGAATTTGCAGTTATTTATAGTAAAGCCAAAATTAACTTTTTATGGCTTTGTGGCAAGATGGCTCCCAATTTTAATAAAAGATCAGGTTGGGTCTATCAACCCGTGTCCCTTACTTTTGGAAACTACTCTACCACCTCCAAGGTTGTGAACTCCTGATCATTTTCCAGTACAGATATGTATTCACAGATTTTCTAACTCTTCTACTCTAATTGTGTCTTACTTGGGGCAAAGATAATTTCAAGGTATTGTGCTGGATGAGAGTGGAAAAATTTTTGTGCAGCACATATTTGCATACACATTGGATTCATTATCTAATTTTCCATTCAAAATACTGAATCCATGACACTAACCAAAACCAGACTAGACTCTGACTACTAATCCTAATATGATCGAGAAAAACAACCCAAAGAGAATAGAAATAGAAGCAGTTCAGAGTAGGCATGGTGTATAGTTAGACTTGCCTTTTGCCTGATAAAGTGTTGGTGTTATAAATCTAGTCAATTTTTAATTGAAATAGTTCTCCATGTGTTTTTAAAGTTAACAGATATGTGAATTCCTGTCTCCCTTTCTCTGAAGCCTATTCAGCACATGTATTTTTTAGGTTCACATATAGAATCCTACATGGTATCACACATACATTCTTATGAGGTGGCTGACTTGGCAGATACAAATCGTAAAAAGAGATCACTCCTCCTAAACACTGTTTTAACAGAAAATTCAATCTATGTGTTTGCTTCCTAGTTGAACAACATTATACATAAATACAAGTTCAGTAAAATAAATACTTTTGTATCTGTGAAAGATATATATTTCATATATATATATATATATACACACACACTCTCCAGATTTTTCAAAATATGAAATATATATGCCTTATTATACACTCCCCACATTCATTCACGTTCATGTATGTGGATTTATAATAAACTTTTCACAAGATTATTCTCAAAAATATTCATCCACCTGAAATACATATTTGTCTCCTAGTACTGAAAAATAACTTTAGTGAATGGTGCACACAAATCCTAATATTTCTACAGTATCTGACCCAGTTTAACATTAATGCAAGTAGATTCCTATGTGACAAGTTTTGTATTTTGACGTTCATTTTTATGCAACACTAGTACATTACTATTTCTTCAGTTTATGCACATCATAAGATATATATTTATCCACAAGTTCATAAATTTATAGACATTTGTTTCACTTTCAATTACTTCCTGCTTCAGAACACATGTATTCCTCCAGGTTTCTTTTTTTTTTAATTTTTATTGTTGGTTGTTCAAAATATTACATAGTTTTTGATATATCATATTTCACACTTTGATTCAAGTGGGTTATAAACTCCCATTTTTACCCCGCATACAGATTGCAGAAAAACATCAGTTACCCATCCATTGATTTACATATTGCCATACTAGTGTCTGTTGTATTCTGCAGCCTTTCCTCTCCTCTACTATCCCCCTCTTCTTCCCTCCCCTCCCCTCTTCTCTCTCTACCCTATCTACTGTTATTCATTTCTCTCCCTTGTTTTTTTTTCCTCTTTCCCCTCACTTCTTCTTGTATGCAATTTTGTATAACCCTGAGGGTCTCCTTCCATTTCCATGCAATTTCCCTTCTCTCTTCCTTTCCCTCCCACCTCTCAGTCCTGTTTAGTGTTAATCTTCTCAGCCTCTTTGTCCCTACTCTGTTATTAGTTACTCTCCTTATATCAAAGAAGACATTTGGCATTTGTTTTTCAAGGACTGGCTAGCTTCACGTAGCATAACCTGCTATAATGCCATCCATTTCCCTGCAAATTCTATGATTTTGTCATTTTTAATGAAGAGTAATACTCCATTTTGTATAAAAGCCACATTTTTTTTATCTATTCGTCTATTGAAGGGCATCTAGGCTGGTTCCACAGTCTTGCTATTGTGAATTGTGCTGCTATGAACATCGATGTAGCCGTGTCCCTGTAGCATGCTCTTTTTAGGTCTTTAGGGAATAGACCGAGAAGGTTAACAGCTGGGTCAAACGTTGGTTCCATTCCCAGCTTTCTAAGAAATCTCCATACTGCTTTCCAAATTTGCTGCACCAATTTGCACTCCCACCAGCAATGTACAAGTGGACCCTTTTCCTCACGTCCTCACCAGCACTTGTTGTTTGACTTCATAATGGCTGCCAATCTTACTGGAGCAAGATGATATCTTAGGGTGGTTTTGATTTGCATTTCTCTGACTGATAGAGATGGTGAGCATTTATTCATGTACATGTTGATTGATTGAATGTCCTCCTCTGAGAAGTGTCTGTTCAGGTCCTTGGTCCATTTGTTGATTGGGTTATTTGTTATCTAATTGTCTAATTTTTTGAGTTCTTTGTATACTCTGGATATTAGGGCTCGATCTGAAGTTTGAGGAGTAAAGATTTGTTCCCAAGATGTAGGCTACCTATTTACTTCTCTTATTGTTTCTTTTGCTGAGAAAAAACTTTTTAGTTTGAGTAAGTCCCATTTGTTGAATCTAGTTATTAACTCTTGTGCTATTGGTGTCATATTAAGAAATTTGAAGCCCGACCGCACAGTATGTATATCATAGCCAACTTTTTCTTGTGTCAGACACTGTGTCTCTGATTTGATATCAAGCTCCTTGATCCATTTTGAGTTAACTTTTGTTCATGGCAAGAGAAAGTGATTCAGTTTTATTTTGTTGCATATGGATTTCCAGGTTTCCCAGCAACATTTGTTGAAGCTGCTATCATTTCTCCATTGTGTGCTTTCAGCCTCTTTATCAAATATAAGATAGTTGTAGTTTAGTGGATTGGTTTCTGTGTCCTCTATTCTGTACCATTTGTCCAACCGCCTGTTTTGGTACAGTACCATGCTGATTTTGTTACTATTGCTCTGTTGTATAGTTTGAAGTCTGGTATCACTATACCGCCTGATTCACAGTCTTTTCATGAGACTTCATTCCAAACGCATTATTTTCTATTTCCATAATCACCTTTGAAGCAAAACTCACATACACGTCATGATCAACCATAACCCTAATATTACCATTAGATGTATAACTGGTTGGAATGAAGGATTGTACATCAATATAGATTTTCTGTATATTTTCAGATATCAATTCAATCCATTATTTAAAGTTGGAAAAAGTTATATTATTTGTTCACAGTATGGTCTATTCATGCATTATGTCTATATTCATACTCACAGGGTGCACCTTTTTATACCCCCAATACTTATTTATACATCTTCAAAATATTGCTCCCAGAAATGGTGGAAGAAATACTCATATCACCTGATGTACATATACATTTTATCAAAGTAATATTCTGGACACAATTACAAAGATCACACTTAAGTTTGTACCAAAGCCTAAATGGAAAGTGAGCATGGATCACGAAAAACATCCATGTCCAGGTTGCCTAATGCTCTCAAATGTCAACCCGATTGGTGACTACATATTTGTTTCTTCCTAAGATTATATATTCAACATCAAGCCAGTTGAAAATGTCTAATCCTATCACTCAGTTTATACTTTGCCTGATTTCCTAATGTCTCTATTATTATCTGCTTTCCTTCATATTTTCCCCAGTTCATCATTGTGACTGACTCTTCACATGTGCTCACATTTACACTCACTCTGTACCCAAAACCCTATTGCTAAAGATTTTTTGGACCAAATCCTATATTCACTCTTCCGACTAATTCCTAATCCTACCGACTATCCCTTTTTGAGTGGATGTTCTCTTCGACATTCAATCATCCAAGGTACAAGGAACGCTACCATTGTATATTGATTAATCTGAGACATCTGTGCAGAATATAATTCAAAGCTAAGTATCCCAGTCAAGGGCCCAAAGACCTTCTGGGCTTCAAATTTTACCTAGATTTCTGTATTCATACTTATATTACACTTATATTCCTATGAATATTTCAGGTTCCCAATACCATAATTCATCCCGTAGAATGATTCCTAACCCAAATGGAACATGATATTAACCCTAACCATACACTGTTCCCTCAATCTAACTTTACGAAAGAGCAGGGACAGAGTTGGTCTTACAATACAGGAATTTAGAGGATCCTCCACCTGCTGAGAACCTCAAAGGTCAACAAAGAAATGATCCCTGGAGAAGATATAGGCAGCTATGAAGGACCTGTGAAAGCAAAAGTCATATTCCATGGCAAACAACTTGGTCAGATGAAGGGATGTGTCTGAATCAACATTTCTCCTCTTAATGTATAGAAGATGGACCAAACCAGGCTTGAACTCTGGTGTGATTCCCCTTACAGACTGAGTTCTGGAACTGACATCAGAAAAATATTGCCATTAATTGTGTTAGGATTTTAGGAGGCAACACATGAGAGTCGCCCTGCAAAGAAAACTGAGATCTAGGAACAGGGTGGCTTTCCACAGAGCACTGGGAATCTCAGCCAGAATATCACATGATTTTATTTTGAAAGACGTGGCAGCCATAGTTGACAGTCAAAACACACATGGACCTCACATTGTAGACTGCAATAGGCCTGGCTTCATGTGACCTATTGGCCACTTTTTGGGAAGCCTTGCCTGTGAGAGTTCTCCAGAGTTTTCATTGAAATGAGCTTCCCCACCATTTAATGGTTCCTGAATGAATTGTAACCCACAGTGCCTTCAACATCTTCCTTGAAAAACGGCTAGATAAATTCCATGAAATTTTTGAAATTCCCAAGACCAGGTGGCACTGGAGAACCTTTGGATGTCCTGTTGCTGATCATGAGTGTACCAGACAATGCCTTGATTTACTGGGTTTCATGAAAATGTTGTAGAACAGATTTGCCAGTAAGTTGGAGCCTGCTGATTAGTGGGCCTAGAGCAGTGGTGTGCAGGTGTGTGATAATACATCTGTTGTGGGGCCATGTGGATCTGCCATTAGCTTCCAAATGGCTTGTGATTGACATGCTGTAGCCAACAGAAGCTTATTTGTAAATGCATCTTGTTATATGGAGAGATTTCAGGGCAATGTTCAGAATCATGTTGCTATGTATAAGGGGGCAAGCTCTGTGGGATATTAGCCTGGTTGATGCATTCCCCTGCAGACCCTGACCCACACACGTGACAGAACCCGCTCCAGCACTGTGTCCCAGTTGAACTCCTTGTATTTTGTGGAGCAAATATGAAATTCCCAATGCAGCAGGAAGAAAAACCACGAAAAGTGGAGGACGAAAAAATGGCTTCACTGTCCACACGGGGAGACACTTAGCCCACAGTGGCCAAATTTTACCAACAAAGAGCGAATTCAGCACTGCTGTCTCATGTTCATTGGAAAAGAAGAAACCATGTCCTCCAGGTCACATAGATGCAGACGCAGCTTTGATGGTCTCATTAGAAAAGAATCTAAAGCTCCTGACAACAATATATATTTCAAGTGTCAAACCTCAGAGGCAGTTCCTCAAGAAGTCTTTAGGCCGAAAGGGCTCCATGTTTGTGGAATGTTTACCCTGTCCCTTACTTTTGGAAACTATTCTACCACATCCAATGTTGTGAAACCCTGAGCATTTTCCATTCCATATATATTTTAACAGATTTTTTTACTCTTCTCCTCTATTTGTGTGTCATTTGGGGCAAAAGTAATGTCAAGGCATTATTCTGGATGAGAGTGGGAAGATTGTTTTGTAGCACATATTTGCATACACAATGGATTCATTTTCCTATTTTCCATTCGAAATACTGCATTCCTGACACTAATCCATACGCTACTAGACTCTGACTACTAATCCTAATATGATAAGGAAAACACCAAAACAGAATAGAAATAAAAAATTTCAGAAGAGGCATGGAGTATAGTTGGACTTGCCTTTTGCAGGATAAAAGGCAGCTGTAAAAAATCTAGTAAATTTTTAATTGAAATAGTTCTCCATGTGTTTTAAAGTTAACAAATATGTGAATTTCTGTCTCCCTTTCTCTGTACCCTCTTCAGCACATGTATTTTTATATGCACATATAGAATCCTACCTGGTATAACACGTACATATTTGTGAGGTGGCTGACTTGGCAAATACAAGTTGTGAGAAGAGATCACTCAGCAGAAACACTGTTGGAAGTGAAAATTCACCCTATGTGTGAGCTTCCTAAGAGATCAAGATTATACATAAATCCATGTTCAGTAAAATAAATATTTTTTCATCAGTGGATGATATATATTTCATGATGAATTTCGATTGGAATATATATTGCTAATTGTTAATGTCTCAGTGGTTTTATATATATATATATATATATATATATATATATATATATATATATATATACACTCTCCAAACTATTCAAAATATGAAATATATGATCTACATATACATTTTATCACAGAAATATTCTGGACAAAAAATGCAAAAGACACAATATGATGGTATCAAAGCCTAAATGGAAAGTGAACATGGATTACTAAAAACATCCATGTCCAGGTTCCCTAATGCTCTCAAATTTCAATCATATTGGTGACTACATATTTGTTGCTTCCTAAGATTATATATTCAAACTCAACCCTGTTGAAAATGTCTAGTCCTATGATTGACTTTATACCTTACCTGATTTCCTAATCTCTCTAATGATATCTGCTTTCCTACATATTTTTCCAAGTTCACCATTGTTACTGACACTTCACATGTGCTGACATTGACATTCACTCTCTAAACAAAACCCTATTGTTAAAGAACTTTTATTACAAATCCTATACACACTCTTCTTCCTAAAACTTCCAACTATCTTCCTATTCCTAACTACTATCCCTTTTTGACTAGATGTTCTCTTCAACATTCAATCGTCCAAGGTACAAGGTCCTATGCCATTGTATATCCATTTATCTGAGATATCTTAGTAGAATGTAATTCAAAGTAAAGTATCCCAATCAAGGGCCCAATGCCCTTCTGGGCTTCAAATCTTACTTAGATTTCTGTTTTCATACATATATTTCACCTCTATATTTTTATAAATCTTAAAGGTTACCAATATTATAATTCATCCAGCAGAATGACTCTTTACCCAAATCAAAAATGTTATTAACCCTAACCATACACAGTTCCCTCAATCTAACTTTACAGAAGAGCAGGGACAGAGTTGGTCTTAAAATACAGGAATGTAGGTGGTCTTCCTCCAGCTGAGAACCTCAAAGGTCCATGAATAAATGATCCCTGAAGAAGATGTAGGCAGATATGAAGGCCCTGAGTGAGCAAAAGTCATCATTCATGGCAAAAACCTGGTCAGGATAAAGGGTAGTGTCTGAATAAGCCCCTCTTTTCTTAATGTAGAGAAGATGGACAAAACCAGGCCTGTGTGGAAAGCTGTTCCCGGGTGCCTATGGTTGATATTGCATTCTAACTTGTGAAAGTGTCACAGGAAGTAGGGGCAGCCTCCATCTCATGGGACCATTGGAAGCAACTATTAGGACAAAGTGGTTGCCAAGGTAGTGGCCTCATTCAGTTTCTGAAGAAAGTGACCTCACCACACTTCCTTGTTGATGGAACTCTCTGAACATGGGATCCAGGAAGACAGGCACCCAGAGCCAGTCCCAGTCCCAGTCCCAGTCCCAGTGGTCTCACTTGTTTGGATTTAGCATGGACAGATTCACTCTTTCTTGGTACCTATTGATGTGAGGATGGCCAAATGTGAGAAAAGCTCTGAAGAGGGGTCTTTCCTGAGAAAGCAGGTAGTGGCTCACCGCTGACTCTTGACAACTTCACAGAGTTGGACAAGGAGATCAGTTCTGAGACAGAACAGGTCATTTCAGGGGAACATAGTGTGGCCCACCAGTCAGAGGACACTCCAGATTGTCATAGACCTAGTTGCAGGAAGTAGGTGACTTTGAGGGTGTGGGTGTGAGTTTGCGGATTTTGTCTCATGTTCTGAGAATAGGTAGGAATGGCGGTTTGTTGGGCTTGGAGTGAATAACTTCTGTTCATGTATGTGGATTTATAATCAACTTTTAACACGATTATACTCAGAAATATTCATTCACCTGAAATACATATTTGTTTCCTAGTACTGAAAACTAACTTCAGTGAATGGTGCATATAACTCCTAATATTTCTACAGTAACTGACCCAGTTTAACATCAATGCAAGTAGATTCTTATGGGACATGATATGTGTTTTGGAGTTCGTTTTAATTCAACACTGGTACATTACTATTTCTTAAGTTTATGCACATTCCAGTATATATATTTCATTCACAATTTCACAAATTTATAAGCATTTATTTCACTTTCAATCACTTCCTGCTTCAGAAAACATGTATTCCTCCATGTTTCTTGACTGGTCTTTTCATGAGACTTCTTTCCAAACACATTATTTTTGATTTTCATAATCATTTTGAAGCAAAACTCACACATTCTTCATGAAAAGCCATAACCCTAATATTACAATTAGACGTATAACTAGTTGTTATGAATAATTCTATATCAAAATATGATTTCTTATATATTTTCAGTTATCAATTCAATCCATTATTTAAAGTGGAAGCAGTTATATTATTTATTAACTGTATGGTCTATTAATGCATTATCTCTCTATTCATAGACAAGGGGTACACCTATTTTACCTTAGATACTAATTTATACATCTTCAAAATATTCCTAAAAGAAATGGTGGAAGAAATACTCATGTCACCAGATCTACATATACATTTTATCACAGTAATATTCTAGACAAAAAAAAAGTCACCCTTAAAATTGTACCAAAGCCTAAATGGAAAGTGAGCATGGATTACATAAACTTCCATGTCCAGGTTGCCTAATGCTCTCAAATATCAATCCTATTGGTGACTACATATTTGTTTCTTCCTAAGATTATATATTCAACCTCATGCCTGTTGAAAATGTCTAATCCTATCACTCATTTTATACTTTACCTGATTTAGTAATGTCTCTATTTATATCTGCTATCCTACATATTTCCCCGGTTCATCATTGTGACTTACACTTCATGTATGCTGAAATTTACATTCACTCTCTAACCGAAACCCTATTGCTTAAGAAGTTTTGGTCTAAATCCTATACTCACTCTTCTTTCTAAACCTACCGACCATCTTCCTAATTCTACCTACTATCCCATTTTGAGTGTATGTTCTCTTTGACATTCAATCATCAAAGGTACAAGGTCCTATGCCATTGTACATCGATTTATCTGAGAAATTTGTGCAGAACATAATTCAAAGCTAAGCATACCAATTAAGGGTGCAATGCCCTTCTGGGCTTCATATCTTCCCTGGATTTCTGTTTTTATACTTATATTTCACCTATATATTCTTGTAAATATTATAGTTTCCCAATACCATTATTCATCGTGCAGAAAGATTCCTAACCCAAATTGAACATGTTATTAACCCTAACCATACACTGTTCCGTCAATCTAACTTTACAGAAGAGCAGCGACAGAGTTGGTCTTACAATACATGAATGTAGGCGATCTTCCACATGTTGAGAACGTCAAAGGTCCATGCAGAAAGGATGCCTTGAGAAGATGTGGGCAGCTATGAAAACTTGAGAGAGAAAAGTCATCTTCTATGGCAAACAACCTGGTCAGCATGAAGGGATGTGTATGCATCAGCCTCTCTCTTCTTAATGTAGAGAAGATGGTCCAAACCAGTCCTAGGTGGAGAGCTGTTCCCAGGTGCCCATGGTTTATATACCATTCTAACTTGTGAAAATGTCATAGGAAGTAGGGGCAGCATCCATATAATGGAACACTTGAAAGCAACTGTTAGGACAAAGTGGTTGCCAAGGAAGTGACCTCATTCAGTTCCTGAAGCATTGACCTACCTCACTTCCTTGGTGATGGAACTCTCTGAACTTGGGATCCAGGATGCCAGGCACCCGGAGCCACTCAAGTCTCAGGCCCAGGGGTTTAACTTGTTTGGATATACAAAGGAGAGTGTTAGTCTTTCTTGGTACCTTAAGATATGAGGATGGCCAAATACCAGGAGAGCTCTGAATAGGGGCCTTTCCTGAGAAAGCAGGTAGTGGTTGGCCACTGGCTCCTGAAAACTTCACAGAGTTGGGAAAGAAGAGCAGATCTGAGACAAGACAGGCCATTTCGGGGGAACATACTGTGGCCCACCAGTCAGAGGACACTCTGGATAGTCACAGAGTTTAATGGGGGAAGGATGTGCCTTCGTGGGTGTGGGTGTGATTTTGTGGTTTTGTCTCATCATCTGAGAATAGGTAGGAAAGGCGTTTTTTTATGTGATTTGTAGTGGACTGCTTCTAGTAAGACGTTTGACAAGGCGAGTGTTTCTATGTCTGTGTATTCTACTGTGTCCGTGGTTGTAGACATTAGAAAAGAGAATGCAACAATTGATGTGTCCTGTATAGTAGAAAGCTTCCCAGCATTCATCCTGCCCAATTTATGAATGGACTGCCGCTTGCCTTATAAATGGGCAACACCTGCTAACTTCCTAAGTTCCTGTTTTCTTCCTGAATTCTCGCCACTCTCCAGAATAGACTCATGGTTTTTGTCAAAAATATGTACCACCTCCAAGCTCTGTGACATGTCCATGTACTGGAAAGCTGAAGGGAATAGCGAACATCTTTGAAAACTCAGATATCAGTGTGACCAGGAAAGTCTCAGTGGAGAAACCCTGCTTTGGACTTTTTCTTACCTATTGTTCTGTTGCCCTGAATGTCAGGAAGGTCTTTGCCTCAGGCCACCCGTTTGTGAACCCTGAAGAAAACAGTTTTCAAATGGAAATGAATGGGCATCACCTGTGGCTCTTTGCTTAATTGCTTTGGAAAAGGATGTGTCTGAATCAGCCTCTTGGCCCTGTGTGAGGCTGTGGCTTAGATTCTCAGCACCTGATTAATCCAAAGACAGATCCCATGTGTGCATCCAAAACCAAAGTTGCCAAAAGAGCAGTTATTGTAAATGAAGTCTCTTGACTTCATTTCTAAGGTTCCTGAGGCCCATCAAGTGAGAATAGGCATCCTTTGGGTAAAATGAGTTCTTCAAAGCCCTGCGGAGGCTAGCCCAGAGGTTTTTGGTTTGTCTCATGACACCCAATCATATAAAGAATCTATACCTGACATTCAGTAGGCCTCAAATTGGAGATGCAGAGCAGTATTAACAGCAGGCCTATTTGATCACTCCTGGTTCACAAGAAGGGTTTCCAGGCCACCCGGACTTTAGGCAAATGAGCGGCAAGGGAGCTTATTTTTCACACCGTCTTGGGCTGCACCCCTCATGGAAAACTCCAGCCAGAAGTTATGATGAGTGTCTATATGTAAGAAGATGAGGGCCCTGTGGGTGTGTTTTGGTTTTCATTGTGGTCATTTTTGTGGCGGTTGGAAGAGATGACTGGGCCTACCTGGGCTTGAACTCTGGTGTGATTCCTCTTAGAGACTGAGTTCTGGAACTGACCACAGAGAAGTACTGCCATGAAATGTGTTGGGATTTTAGAAGGCCACGCATCAGAATCGCCCTTGGAAACTGAGATAGAGGTCCAGGGAGGCTTTCCACAGGGCACTGGGAATCTCAGCCAGGATATCACATGATTTTATTCTTAAAGACTTGGCAGCCAAAGTTGAGAGTCTAAACACACATGGACCTCACATTGTAGACCTCAGTGATCCTGGCTTTATGTGAACTTTTGGCCACTCTTTGGGAAGCTTGCCTGTGAGTGTTCTCCAGAGATTTCATTGAAATGAGCTTCCTCACCATATAATGTTTCCTGCATGAATTGAAACCCACAGTAACTCCAACTTCATCCTTCAAAAATGGCTAAATAAATACCATCAAATTTCTGAAATTCCCAGACCAGGTGGCACTGGAGAACCTTTGGATATCCTGTTGCTGAACATGAGTGAAAGAATTCCCCACACAAAGACACTTTGCTAGGAGAATTCCAATTTTATTGCAAAAAGCTGTGTGCTTACATAGAACTAAAGGGGTGATGATAGGGCTTAGATAAATGGCAGGACACCAATTTATTGGCAAGTTCTTTCAGATATCAGCTCCGGAGCCAAGGAATTAGTTCTCATTGGGGCTAGGGTTCCCCGCCAGAGAGATTTGAAATTGGCGCCGACGGGAGAGTTCACACGGGCGGGAACTTTTTGCATCACTGCAGAAAAGAGGAAGGTAGGAAGAAAAAGTCCTTAGGCACCATGTTGGGGTTTTTACTCTGGGGAATGGCTGCCGTTTATACTTTTCCCAACATTCCTCCCTTTTTGTTTTCTTAGGAAGTGTGGCGTCGTTGGTCAGATCCGGCTGCTTCTTGCTGTTTGGGGGCGCTGTGGGGCCTAGAATGGGAAATGGAGGAATTCTCGGGGGGCAGGTCTGGGGATATCATGGCAGCCAGAAAGAAAACCCAGTGGCTACAGACAGCTACTTCCATAGGGGTGAATTCTAGGAAAGTTCCCTGAAGCCTCAAGTTGTCGATGGCATTGAACCAGTCCTGGATGGAGGAGTTTGTTGGTATCAGACACTGGTCCTGTTTCAGAGACTCTGGGAAATACTGGAAGCGTTGCCTGGACATGGCATCACCAGCACCTGAAGAAGATCAGAGCGAATAAAAACAGAATTAAGATAAAAATTAAAGCAAAGGTCAATTTTTGGCAGAAGTACCATGTTGGGGGACTGACAGAGAAGAGGCCAAGGGCCATGAGGAAACTTAGAAGGACATAAAGACTCATTAATCCAGGATGGCAGATTAAAAGGTTCTCCGAGCTCGTTGTCTCTCGCCGTCTGATGTCCGTTGCATTCCATCGTGCCTGGTAGTGAGCTTCAGCACTGAGTGAACTGTTCTCTTGGAGATGTTGGGGGTTCATCAGTCATCAGAGGCTGCTAGTGCCTAAGCAAAAGCTGGTTGAATGTTTGATAAGAAATTTTTTTTCAGTTATGTTTGAAGGCACTTCATTATGCAGGGCAAGAGAGCACAAAAAAGGAGCATCCCAATAAAGGGCCCCAAGATTGGTAGTAAGTACATGGCAAGAAAGGATTGGAAGCAATTGGGTTGATAATTCCTGCAATTTAACAACATTTTTTTCTATTAGGCCAGATTCATTAACATAATGACAACATTCCTCTCTGAGGAACAGGCATGTTCCCCCTTTTTCTGCAATGAGAAGATCAATTGCCCTTCGGTTCTGTAAAGCCAGTTGTGCCAATGAAGTAACCGTCACTGCAAGGAGCCCAGAAACTGAGCAGTGTTATCAAGTGCTTCCTGCAGTTTTTGTTGCAGGTCATTGGATGCCCATAGAGCATGACCTATATCTTCACCAGAGAGTTCGAGACTCGCCGCTGAGGTTGTTAATGTGAGGCCTATCAGAACCGGCATAAAGACTGCCCTAAGGGTGCAGGAAGGTAGGGCCACCTGTCGGAATTCGATGGGAGTATACAAAGACTGCTGAGGAACTACCGTAACCAAGAAACAGATGCCAGAGACATTGATCGTTGAGGTACTTATAGACCCGTTACACCAGAGAAAATGTCCAGGTTTCATAAATCAGGGCTCGATGGGGTGCTAAAGCTCAAGGAACAAATGGGTAAAGAATTCATTATTGTCAGGTGGAAACAGATGAAAGGAAATAAAGTACTGGTGGAACAACTTTCCCATAGTGGGATACGTGTCACATGTAGGGGTTTTCCTTTCTTAGAGAAATTGTAGGTTTTTGCTGAAATATTTCCTGCCGCTAATGGGACCGCTGCTAGAAGTGGACGACTAAGTGAAGCACAGAGAAAGAACTGAGAAGTAGGCACAGAAAGAGGGGTGGAGTTTAATAATCAAAGAGTTTGGTGTAGCAAATTGAGCCATGTTGGAGGGGGACCTGAGGGGGTTGAAGGCTCTGAATCCTCTTTAAATGAGCTATGGGTAAGATCTCGAAGTTTTGATTCTGACTCCTTAATGTGTTCGACTACCTGGATGGTTGCCTTAGGTGGCGTAATCAGGGTGCGGCCAACAGTCATCCACATTGTGGGTCTGGCTGAGGTTGTCCGAGCATAGACAGCAAACTCAACATAGTCCCAACGTTTGGCCTTGGGGTCAGGTATATCTAAAGTATACCATCCATTGTTATTGGATGAAGAGCCTTTATGCCACTTTAGGTAACTAGAAGTCCACCCTTCATGGTAACCAAGTGAGTGGTAAGGATAGCTACCACGTTCATGATGGAACCTGCATGACTTATAGGGGCACCCATTATATATCTCAGGCCACCAATGACAATAGTCTTTGGTTTGATGAAAAAGGAAGCAAATGAAAGGCCAGTTCCAGCTACCAGGGACGAAGGTCCTTGAAGGTGACAATTTTAGGGAAATAGATGTGCAGTTGTGGATGAAGCAAGCAGTTGCATCCAGTGCGTGGACATTCTGCATGCCATGTTCTGAGTATCATTCCCGAAGAGTGAAAAAATACATTGTAGCAGAGGAGGGTAAATACCAGTCCTGACAGAGCACAGAAAATAAGCAGAGCACAAAAAACAAGCAGTTAGAGAAGACTAGGGTGTTGGGAGAGCTCATTGTGCCTTCTTTAAGAGGAATTGTTCTGCGGGGAACACCGTGTTAGCCGCAACTTAAATGGGTGAGATGGGAGTGGAGAGCAGGAGTAAAGGGGAGGTTCAGGAGGTGATTCTTGGAGTTCCTCTGGGGTGGTCCTGTCGTCATCAGGTGGGCCTCTTGGTGATATGGCTTCAACCTAGATATGTGAATTCAAGGGGTGAGACAGTTGTCTGATAAGGAGAGTTAGGTGGAGTTGGGGGTACAGAGAATGACAGGATAGGGGCCTTCCCATTTTGGGGCAAGAGGCCCGTTCTCCTCTGGGGTATTATAATAGACTAGACTCCCAGCTGTTAAGGGAGGAGTGTTTGGAGCGGGGACTGGGTCCAGAAGAAGCCAGTCCTGATATTTCCAGAGTTCCGAGCGAAGATAAAACAAGAGAGGCAAAGACAAATCTCGGGTGAGAGGTCCTTGTGAAATGACCAACCCAGGGGGGATAAGAGGTCTTGAATACCTTATCTCAAAGGGAGACAGTAAAGATGGTTTCTTAGGTAGAGCTCTGATTCAAAACAAATCCAAGGGAAGGAGTTTGACCCAGTCTAAGTTTAATTCCATTGTCAATTTGGTAAGGACTTCCTTTAGAGTAGGATTTACCCTTTCCACTTTCCCTGAAGCCTGAAGGTGATATGGACAGTGAAAATGTCACTTGAAGGAGAGGGCTTGAGACACCTTTTGTGTGATCCTAGAAATAAACTCAGGGCCATTGTCAGATTGTAGGAAAGTGGGCATTCCAAACCTGGGGATGATGACTGTCAGAAAGATTGAAGCTACAGTGAAAGCCTTTTATTGGAAATGGGAAATGCCTGAACCCAACCAGAGAAAGTGTCCACAAAGACAAGGAGGTTTTTAGTTTGCCATACTTTGGGCATGTTGGTGAAGTGTACCTGCCAGTCAGCAGTGGGAATGTGTCCCCGGGTTTGGTGGGAAGGGAAAGGTTTGGGCCTTAAAAAAGTATGAGGGTTGGTCCGCTGACAGATCTGACAATTAGAGGCTATATTCTGTAGCATGGCTTTGTCAGAGGGGGTGAGGGAGAAGAAGCTCTGTAAAAAGAGGGTCAAAGACTGAGAATCGGAATGGAATAGAGTATAAAGGAACTTGAAAAGATCCTTGTTCTTACTGGAAGAAGTAGTGGCTTCAGATGAGATGTCTAAAGTGGCCATTATATGTCCCCCAATGGGGGCAATAACTGGAAGTGGTGGCAGCCATTCGTGCCGCCTGGTCAGCTTTGTCATCTCTCTCAGTGATAAGAGAGCCGTCCTTCTGATGGGACCTACAATGGACAACTCCCAACTGGGTGGGAAAGTGGGAGGCCTCTATCAGATTGCTTATAAGAGCCAAATTAGTGATCACATTACCTTTGGTGGTAAGTAGTCCTCGCTCCTTTCATATTGCAGCATGGGAAAATAAGATATGGAAGACATATTTTGAGTCAGTATAAAGGGTGAGGGATTTGCCTTGTGCTAGAAGGCAGGCACGAGTGGCTGCTATGAGTTCAGTCTGCTGGTTGGTAGTTCCTGAAGGTAGAGCTTTGGCCTCTATAATCTCAGTGGCTGAAACTACAGTGTATCCAGAGTAATGAGTGCCATTCTGCCTAAAGAAACTGCCGTCAGTGAACCAGATAAGGTCAGGCTTGGTGAGTGGTCCCTCAGAAATTGAAGAATGACAGGGAAGGAAATCATCTAAGGTTTCCAAGCAATTATGAATTGTTGTGTTAGACGTGGGAGTCATTGGGAGCAGTGAGGCAGGGTTCAGTGCAGAGCAGGGGAGGAAAGTAATATTAGGGTTTTCCAGAAATGAAGTGAAGAGTGACAGAACTCTGGATGGAGGAAGGGTTTGAAGGCCCTTATAAGCTAAAAGATCCTTCAAGTGATGTGGGGAGTGAATAGTTCAAGGGGCCCCAAAAGTCAGCTTAGAGGCTTCTTTGTGTAAAATTTGTTCAGCAGCCAGAGCTTTTAAGCAAGGGGCCTACCCACAGATTGTATGGTCTACTTTATTGGACATATATGCCAGAGGTGCAAATGTAGGCCCATCGTTTTGACCTAAGTCCCCAAATGCTTGCTCCCCTTTTTCATGGACATATAGATAAAATGGTCTTGAAATATCAGGAAGGTGCAAGGCAGGTGCCTTTAAGAGGAGTTGCTGAAGCCTGCGGAAGTGGTAGTTAGGGGAGGAGGCAAGAGATTCACTAGGGGGTCCCTTTCCTAGGTCATACAGGTTTTTGGCTAGAAGAGAATAATTTGGGATCCAGGCCCTAAAATAAATGCTAGTCCTAGGAATGATAGTATTTCAGCTTTCGTATGGGGCACTGGAAGATCAGAAAGGAGTTGCCTCCTATCCAGTGTTATTTCCTTTTTCCTAGGTGTAAGGCAAAAAACAAGATAGATGAGAAAAAACTGGAAAACATGGGCCTTGTGGGGAGACACCCTATATCCCTTGTATGCTAGGAAATTAAGAAGCTGGGCAGTGTGGGATTGAGAGTGTTCCCAAGAGGGACTACATAGAAGAAGGTCATCGACATATTGAAGGAGAGTAGAGTCAGGACAGGTCGGGTGAAAGGATGTGAGGTCCTGGGCAAGAACTTGGCCAAAGAGATGGGGCCTATCCCTGAATCCCTGTGGGAGGACAGTCCAGGTAAGCTGACGAGAATGGCGGGTGTGAGGGTCAGTCCACGTAAAAGCAAAGATATCCTGAGATTCTGATGACAAGGGAATAGAAAAGAATGCATCTTTGAAATCTAGGATCAAGAAGTGGGTAGTAGTGGCATGGATCTGAGAGAGACAGGGGTAAGGGTTGGGCACTAGCGGGTGGATGGGGACCACAGAGGAGTTGACAAGGTGAAGGTCTTGAACCAGCCTGTAGGACCCGTTAGGTTTCTTAACTGCCAGAATGGGGGGTGTTGAAAGGAGATTGTGTAGGCCTAAGATATCCCTTTCATAATAAATCCTGGATGATGGGTTCTAATCCGAGGAAGGCTGTGGTTGTGAGTAGATATTGTGGTTGACTAATATATCTTGAAGGGTCGTGTAAGACAATATGAATAGGACTTCATTTAGCCATAGAGGGTGTAGTTGTGTCCCAAACCTCAGGGTTAACTGGTTTAGATAGTCGTGGGAGACTGCATGAAGGAGGTGTATTTGCCCCTAGGAACATCATGATGAAATGAGAGGTAGAATAATGTGGGGTGATATGTGAATGGTGAGTTTTAATAGTGAGAGTATGTCATCAAGACATGACGGCCATCTGGGGTTTCTGGGTCGAGTTTTGTGTACTGTTGAAGGGCCTTGGTTAGTCTATCCTGGAAATCTGAAGGTGTTTCCTCCTTCCTTTGAATGACCTCCTGCACCTTTTGAAAGTTAACAGCCTTGCGGGTGGCCTTTTTCAGCCCCGCCAAGAGACAGGATGTAAAAAGGTCACGAAACTGTAAGCCTTCACGGGTCTTGTAATCCCATAGGCGATCCTGCTCTGGGACAGCATGAGGGCCTGTGGGGTGGGTAGGATTGGTCCTATGATTTTCATCAGCATGGGCTTGGGCTAGCTCCCAGACTCATTGCCTTTCCTTGGGGAGAAGTGTATTGGCCAAGAGCATGTAGATGTCATGATGAGTGAGGCTACATACTTGCAGGACCCATTGAAACTCCCGAATGTAAGTGGTGGGGTCAGTGGTGAAAGAGCCTAACTTCCTCTCTAGCTGAGTAATGTCCGACATGGAAAACGGAACGTGGACTCTGATGACACCCTCGGGACCAGCTACCTCACGAAGGGGTGCAATTGTCTTGGGGGTGGGAAGGAGTCCCTTAGACCTGGTAACAGGAGGACTGAAAGAGGAAGGCGGTGAACAGGAAGGAGAGGGAGAGGAAGGGACTGTCTCTGTGGAGGAGGAGGAGGTGGAGCAGGCAGAAGAGGGCGGAGGAAAGAGGGATGAAACGGAAGGCGGAGGATCCATGGAATTAGGCAGAGGAAGAGGAAGGTATAGCGGGAGAGAAGGGGCAGATGGGGCTGGGGGATAAGGTGGGGGTTCATCTGCTTGGTCGAATGAGGAAGAATCTGTGAAGTCAGGAATAGAATTAGGGGAAGAGAGGGGTTTTCAAGCAAAGAGGACCTGAGAGGGAGGGCAAAAGGAGCAGAGAGCAGGGTGCTGTGTGTGAAGGCTAAAATCTTAAATGCAGGGAATCTCCCTCCACTTTTTCAGATGCTGGCAGTAGTTAAAAAGGTCCTGGAAGAGGTTTGGATCTAAGGAGCCTTCCGGTGGCCAATGATTGCCATTATCCAGTGGATATGTAGGCCAATCATGGGTACAGATTTTGATTAAAAGTTTGGGCTTGATGTCTGGTGTGAGGGAGAGTGTGGCCAGATTTTTTATTAAACATTTGAGAGGTGAGTCTTCAGGTGCAGACTAAGAGGTGCCCATAGTCACAGGGAGAGATGGGAGAGAGAGAGAGAGAGAGAGAGAGAGAGAGAGAGAGAGAGAGAGAGAGAGAATAGGAGTAAGCAAGAAAGACAAAGAGAAAACCCGGGCTGGAACGGCTTCCAGGAAGCTCAGGGCAAACGGGGGTCAGGTGGGCGTCCCCAAAATGACAAGCCATCACGAGGAAATACAGAGGGCACTACCTGGTCATCACCAGTGAAGTGCGATCTGTGAAACCAAAAGGAATTGGAGCCAAGGGCAACCTGACGTCAGGAAAGTTTTCAACTGCAGCAGAAGAAGTCAGTAATGAAAACAAAACTCTGGCTCTGACAGAATGCAATTCCAGGCCGGGAGTTCAGTTTTCGCAGAGCAGAGAGGCAGCTTCAGCCAGACACAGCAACCCCACAGGATACAGCAACTCTAGCCGGCAGCAGCAGTGGCAGTAGAGCAGGAAAATCCATAAAGCCTCTCGTGTAAACTCAGAAGCCTCATGCCCCAAAAAGAAACAAAACACCAGAGGGTCCACTGCAACTAGTAAAGGTCTTAGTGGGAGGAATTCCCTCTCCCCTACCAGGCATCTGGAGTGTGCCTGAGGATCACTGTCACAAAACCAGTGGCAGCCTGAAGGGAGTTGGCGAGCCGGGGTCAGGGGAGGATTACTTACATCAGATCAGTGGTGAGTGCAGAAAGCTGGCGTCTGAAAAGAGCGGACTAGGGCAGAGTGTCTCCGCGGAGTGGGGGACGGGGCTCTTGTTGGAAAGAGCTCACCCGTATCCTCTCACGGGGCACCAGAATGAAAGAACTCCCCATGCAAACACACTTCACCAGAAAATTCCAATTTTATTGCAAAAAGCTGTGTGCTTATATATAACTAAGGGGGAGATGGAAGGGCTTAGATAAATGGCAGGCAACCCATTTATTGGCAAGTTCTTTCAGATATCACCTCCGGAGCCCAGGAATTTGTTCTCATTGGGGCTAAGGTTCTCCGCCAGCGAGATTTGAAATTGGAGGAGGCGGGAGAGTTCACACGGCTGGGAACTTTTCACGCCACTGCAGGAAAGAAGAAGGTAGGAAGAAAAAGTCCTTAGGCGCCATGTTGGGAATTTTCTCTGGGTCATGGCTGCAGTGTATACTTTTCCCAACAATGAATATACCAGACAGTGCCTTGATTGACTGGTTTTCATAAAAATGGTTTTTAACAGAGATGCCAGAAAGTTGCATCCTGCTGAGTAGTGGGCCTAGAGCAATGGTGGGCAGGTGTGTGATAAAACATCTGTGGGGTGGCCATGTGGATCCGCCATTGGCTTCCAAATGGCTTGTGACTGACATGGTGAAGCCAGCAGACCCTTATATGTAAAGGCATCTTGATATATGGAGAAGTTTCAGGACATTGTTCAGAATCAGGTTGCTATAGTCAAGGAGGCAAGCTATGTGGGATAGAAGTCTTGTTCTTTTATTCTCCTGCAGACCCTGACCCACCACACGTTACAGAACTCCCTCCGCACTGTGTCCCAGTTGAAAACCTTGCATATCGTGAAGCAAATACAAAACTCCCAGTGCAACAGCAAGAAACACCATGAAAATGGAGGATGACCATATGGTTTCACAGTCCACATGGTAGACATTTAGCCCCCAGTGGCCACAGTTTACCTAAAAAGAGAGAATTCAGCACTGCTGACTCATGTTCATTGAAAAAGAGGAAACCATGTCCTCCAGGTCTCATAGATTCAGTCAGAGCTTTGATGGTCTCACTAGAAAGGAAGCTAAAGCTCCTGACAACAACATATGTTTCAAGTGCCCAACCTCACAGGCAGATTCTCAAGAAATCTCTAGGCCAGTAGACCTCCATGTTTGTGGAGTGTTTACCCTGTCCTTTACTTTTGGAAACTCCTCTACCACTTCCAAGGTTTTGAACTCCTGAGCATATTCCATTCCAGATATGTATTCACAGATTTTCTAACTCTTCTCTTCTAATTGTGTCTTACTTAGGGCAAAGGAATTCTCAAGGCATTGTTCTGGATGAGAGTGGGAAGATTTTTGTGTAGCACATATTTACATACACATTGGATTCATTTTCAAATTTTCCATTCGAAATACTGAACCCCTGATACTAACCCATACCGTACTAGACTCTGACTACAAATCCTAATATGATGGAGAAAAATAACCCAAATAGAATAGAAATACAAGCAGTTCACAGGAGGCATGGTGTATATTTGGTCTTGCCTTTTGCATGATATAGGTTAGGAGTTATAAATCTTGTCAATTTTTTGTTGAAATAGTTCTCCATGTGTTTGGAAAGTTAACAAATATGTGAATTTCTGTTTCCCTTTCTCTGTAGGCTATTCAGCACATGTATTTTCATATGCACATGTAGAATCTTACCGGGTATCACACGTACATTCCTGTGAGGTGGCTAACTTGGCAGATACAAAGTGTGAGAGGAGATCACTCCTCCTAAACGCTTTTGGAACTGAAAATTCGAACTGTGAGTGAGCTTCCTAGTTGAACATCATTATACATAAATCCATGTTCAGTAAAATTAATATTTTTGGATCTGTAGATGATATATATTTCACGATGAATTTTGATTGGCATATATATTGCTACTTTTTAATGTCTTTGTTTGTGTTTTGTATATATATATATATATATATATATATATATATATATATATATATACTCTCCAGATTTTTTAAAATATGAAATATATGCATCTTATTATTCACTCCCTACATTTATTCATGTTCATGTATGTGGATTTATAGTAAACTTTTCACAAGATTATTCTCAGAAGTATTCATTCACCTGAAATACATATTTTTTTTCCTAGTTCTGAAAACTAACTTCAGTGACTGTTGCATACAAATCCTAATATTTCTCCAGTAACTGATCCAGTTTAACATTAATGCAAGTAGATTCCTATGGGACATGATGTATATTTTGATGTTAGTTTTTATTCAACACTGGTTCATTACTATTTCTTCAATTTATGCACATCATAGTATATATATTTCATCCAGAAGTTAGTAAATTTGTACGCATTTGTTTCGCTTTCAATCACTTCCTGCTTCAGAACACATGTATTCCTCCATGTTTCTTGACTGGTCTTTTCATGAGACTTCTTCCCAAACACATTATTTTTTACTTCCATAATCACTTTTGAAGCAAAACTCACACACTCTTCATGATAAACCATAACCCTAATATTACTATTAGATGTATAACTCGTTGGAATGAATGTATGTATATCAATATAAGATTTCCTGTATTTTTTCAGATATCAATTCGATCCATTATTTAAAGTTGGAACTAGTTATATTATTTATTCACAGTATGGTCTACTCATGAATTATCTCTATATTCATAGACACAGAGTACACCTATTTGTACACCCAATACTAATTTTATGTCTTCAAAATATTGCTGCAAGAAATGGTGGAAGAAATACTCATGTCTCCTGATCTATATATTCATTTTATCAAAGTAATATTTTGGACACAAAAAGCAAAGGTCATACTTATGATTGTACCAATGTAAAAGTCATTCTAGCATTGGAGGAAGAGACAACCAAGAGACTGTCTCATGCAACAGCAAAGGGTTTATTCGGGGTCCAGAATGCTGAGGCTCAGACCTAATTTGAATAGAGCCTAGAGCCCTTAGAACATCTTAAGCAGAGCTTACATACTTAACTTGGAGAGGGAAGGGAAGGAAGTTTATTGGTGGTTCAGGGCGAATGGACGGTTTGTGTGCAACTGAGTGAGGGATTACATTCTGCAGTTTGGCATTTGGGGACAGCACATTCTGGGAACAAGATTACCAAACACTTCTCAAGATTTCAATAGTGTTTTGTTAAGAATACAGAAAAACAGGAAGTGACAAATACCTATTTTATTAATCTTTCATTCCCCACTTCTTCTTCTGGTTACGTTTAATCATAAAAGTGATCATTGAGGGGTGTCATATTTTATGTCTGCTAGTGGGGTATATTGTTGTCTGATTACCAAAATTTAACTTGTCCAATTTGAGCTTGAAGAAATGAAACTACACGGTGGAGCAAACAGGGTCTAGAGTTAGCAATAATATGATGATTATTAATGGACCCGCCAAAGCTGATAAAAGGGTAGTTTACCAGGGGGACTGTGTGAACGAAGACTGTAACCACCCTTTTGGGGCCTCTCTCTCTCGTTGATGCGCTTTAAGGTGTCTTCTCAATTTACTCATAGATAATTTTACAACCAGTATGATCGGAATAAAAACAACATTCTTCCCTCAATACAGCACAATGGCCCCCTTTTCTCATGAAGAGGAGGTCCAACCCTCGCCTTTTCTGTAAAACAACATCAGAGAGAGATTTTAAAGATTCCTGTAAGGCTGTGATGGAGGTTTAATATCTTAAAGCTTTGTTCTACTGCTGCTTCTAATTGGGTCATTTGTTGTGTTCCATGGACTACGGCAGTGGTTCCTGTGCCCAGCCCTGCAGCAACTTCTATTCCTAATAGGATGGCTAAAGTGAGGAATACAGATTCCCGGCAGAACCGGGTTGTATGCCCCCCGCTATTTGATCTTAATGAACCTGCATCATGATAGAGCACTCTGGGAAACATCTGCACCATTACATAATTAATTGCACCAGTTTACAATTTTATGAAAACATAAACAATGTTTAAGTATATAGAATAATACTCTTGTTGGTATGGACAGGGCAAGGCACCTAAGATAGCACCGAAAACAGAGAAACAGTCCTATTTGGCTGCAACCGGATATAGAGGGCATTGCTTCTGTTGTAATCAATTAATCCCTTGAACCCCAAGTTTAGGTAGTTTTAGAATTTTGTCCCCAATATGTAATGGAAGGGGCTCAGAAGTTCACAGTCTGCAGAAGTCCACAAAAAGCAGTTTTTGTTTCTTTTTTTTTTTTCCTCTGTTCTGGGCAAGTTAACTTTTTAAGGACACCTAGGAGAGGGAGAGCTTTTTTCTTCTCTTTTTTGTTTTCTCCCTGCCAGCTGTTACCATGGGGTCCAGTTGGTAACTTCTTTATCTTACAAATGTAGCCATCCCTGTGAAGCCCCAGCTCAAGGCCAGAGGCCTTGTTCACATATTTTGTGAAAAATTAGTAAGGGGCTGTCTAGCTTAGGAGTGCTGATTTTTCCAGCCAGTTGCCAAGTAGAACAGGCAACACGAAAAGAGGAAGTTTGTCTACATTGAACTATTTTATAGGGACTCTTTTGCTGAAAGTCCTAAAGTCAGCCTTGGTGAAGAATTTTGGAGAAGGTCAGTTAAGACTTTTTTGTGGGCCTTTTACAGACGGGAAAGATGGGGAAGGCGGGGGGGAGAGCAGCTACATGGATCTGTGTATGAGAAAGGAGAGATGTAAAAGAATAATGAGAAAGGGGTTTGGGATTTTCCTAGCAACAAAATCGTGAGCAGTAGAACAGGTAGAGCAGAGGGGAAGACGGGAGTGAGTATCCCAAAAAGTCTCTGAGGGACTTTAAATTCTTAGTAACCTGTTTTCAGTGATGACAAAGCAACTTTAAAAGCCATTTTTATTACATCTTGGATAGGGTTCTGAGGGCTCTCCTCAGCTGGTTTGAGCTTTGGTATAGCTGGTAAGAGGACCTGGTGGGACCCGGTGCGGGCACTGACAGAAGAAGAGAGGAGTGATTTGGTGGAGGGGTGCCTCACTACCTGCTACCTCAGCAAGGGGGCAATTGTCTGAGAACCGAGGTTTGGGTTTTGATCTAGAAATTGGAGGGGAGAAATCAGGTTGCTGAGGTGGGAGTGGCAGCAGAGATTCTGGAGCAGAAGGCAGAGGGTGAGGATCTATTCGAGAAGCATAGTTCAGGATGTGAGAGAAGGAGGGAATTGGCCTGCCCATAGGGGAATCTCCTTTCACTCTTTTGAGCACTTGCAGAAGTTAAGAAGGTCATACAGAATTTGAGGATCTAGAGACCCATCTGGGGGCCATCAGTTTTGATTATCTAATTGGTAATATGGTCAATGCTGTGTACTGAATTTGATGAGGAGTTTGGATTCCACCAGGCAGCCCCTGTATGCTCACATCCCCATGACTTACAGAAGAAGTCGGCTTTTGCCCCACACAGCCATGGCTGTTTGTGGTTTTGATAGTCCGCCGGGAAAACATAGTAATCTAGGCTAGCCAACCTGTATCTGGCTCGTGTGTCCCTACATCCATAATGTTTGTTTCCATTATCTATGGTACAGAAGGCATTTAACGGAATTTTAGTGGGCTCCTCTTCTTCAGGGATATCCCAATAGGAACGACCTATAACCAGCTGACAAATATCTGGGTGGAGAGATGGCCACCAGGTCCCTAAGGGGGCTGTATGCGAGATAGATCATACTTCTTCTCTAGTAGGATTTGTGATTAGCCATCGCTGCTGTACGGGCTGATGAGCATTAGGACTACTTGTGGCCAAGGGGAGAATCTATAGCCTTATCCACCTGGTGAATACACCATTTGAAAGGGTTACCACTCTTTTCCAGTATCCAGCCAGAGTCTGGAGAGGGCGCAGGCTTGAGATGAGAGGCATGGATCCAGCAAGTGATTCCGTCTACATATACCACTGTAGGTGTTATAAGTAGCACCTGGTATGGTCCTTTTCAGCCGGGTTCCAGGGATGACACCTGATGTCGTCTTATGTAGACGAAGTCTCTTACTTGATATCCATGTGGAGTCCCCTCGTCCCCATGGTGGTAGGCAGTGGCCAGCTGTTTCCACAGGTATCGCTGAGTTCTTTCAAGAGCTTTTAGTCTGTCAAGCAAGTATTTTTTGCATGAAACAGTGCATAAGGCAGGAACATACTCTAATCTTTTATGCCGGTCTCTAAGCTTAATTTCGTTTAGGTCTCTTTAATGGTTCTATTTATTTTTTTTTCCTGTCCTGAGCTCTGGGGTCTATATGCACAATGTAACTTCCAATTAATCCCCAGGGTCCTGGCTAAGCTCTGACTCACCTGGGCCAAGAACACTGTTCAATTAACAGACCCTATTACCTTAGGCAGGCCGTGTCTTAGAAAAATATCTTTCAGGATATACTTGACCACCGTTTCAGGGGTTGTTTTTTTTTTTTTTTTTTCTTTTTTTTTTGTGAGAAAGGATTCAATCCATCCTGAAATTGTATTTACAAAGACTAAGAGATATTTAAGTCCATACCTTGCTGGCTTAATTTCAGTGAAGTCCACTTTCCAGAATTGTCCTGGTCTGGTTCCTCGTAGGTGCTTTCCTGCAGGAAGCTTGGAAGTGTAAGCATTAACCAATTGACAGAACCGACAGGCTTTTGTGAGTTATTTCCTTTCACTGTGAGTGAGTTAGTCGAAATCTCTGTTCCTGATCCTTAAGGAATGCCTGCAGTTTCTTTGAACCAAGGTGAGTAAGTTGATGTACATTTTTAATGTAGTGTAGGGCTTTCTGAAATTGCAGGCTGGGCTCAGTGAAGTTGAGGAGTTCAGTGTCAGTGTTTTAAATGTTATAAAAAGCTTGCTGGTGCTAAAGGGTCCATTGGAATTGGGCATCCTCATTTAACAGAGGGTATAAAGGAGCCGCAAAGAACACAAACCCAGGTATCTATAACGTGCAAAAGCCAGCAGTCCCAAAAAACTCTCTGTGTTGTCCCCTGTTAGATGGCAGTGGTATCTGCACAACAGTTTGTTTTCTGGGCTCAGTGAGCCATCATTTACCACCCCTAATAGAATACCCCAGGAAGATTACTTCTTGCTGGCAAATTTGGGCCTTTTTGGCCGAAGCTCTATACCCGAGTTCAGCAATTTCAGATAATTGTGCTTGGGTTCCAGACTCACAGTTTTACATGGTGTTGGCAGCCAGTAGCAGGACATCCACATATTGAAGCAGATTGACTTTGGGGTGTGTAGTTCTGAAGTTGTTGAGATTTCTGTGGAGGGCTGAATCAAAGAGAGTGGGGGAATTTTTGAACCGCTGTGGGTGTTTAGTCCAAGTTAGTTGACCAGACGTTCCAGTTTCTGGGTCTACCCAGTCGAAAGCAAACAGAAACTGACTATCTTTATGCAGAGTCAAGCAAAAGAAAGCATCTTTTAATTCCAGAAGAGTATACCATTTTCACTCAGCTACAGCAAACGGTTTATTGGGGGTCCAGCATGCTGGGGCTAAGAGCTCACATGAAAAGAGTAGAGAGCCCTGAGAACAGCTTAAAGAGAGCTTATATACTTTTCTTGGAGAGGGCATGGAAGGAAATTTTTGATGGGTCAGGGCGAGTGGGTGGTTTGCATGCAACCAGGTGAGGGAGTACATTCTGCAGTTTGGCAGTTGGGGACAGCACATTCTGGGAACAAAATTAGCAAACAGTTCTCAAGATTTCAACAGTGTTTTGTTAAGCATACAGAAAAACAGGAAGTGACAAGTACCTATTGTATTAACCTTTCACCAAAGCAAAATGCAAAGTGAGCATGAAATACTGAAATCAACCATGTCCAGATTGCCTAATGCTCTGAAATGTCAATCCTATTGGTGTCTACATATTTGTTTCTTCCTAAGATTATACATTCAACTTCAACCATGTTGAAAATGTCCAATCCTATCACTCACCTTATACTTTGCCTGATTTTCTAATGTCTCTATTGATATCTTTTTCCTACATATTTTCTCCAGTTCATCATTGTGAATGACTTTTCACATGTGCTAATATTTACATTCACTCTCTAAACGAAACAATATTGCTAATGAACTTTTGGTCCGATTCCTATACTCACCCTTTTTACTAAACCTACCGACTATCTTTCTAATCCTATGGACTATTCATTTTTGACTGGATGTTCTCTTCTACATTCAATCATCCAAGGTACAAGGTCCTATGCCATTGCATATCGATTTATCTGAGACATCTGTGCAGAACATAATTCAAAGCTAAGTATCCCACTAAAGGGCCCAATGCCCTTCAGGGCTTCAAATCGTACCTAGATTTTCTGGTTTCATACTTATATTTCACCGATATATTCTTGTGAATATTGCAGGTTCTCAATACCATTATTCATTCCGCAGAATGATGCCTAACCCAAATAGAATATGTTATTAACCCTAAACATACACTGTTCTCTCAATCTAACTTTACAGAAGAGCATAGACAGAGTTGGTCTTACAATACAGGCATGTAGGTGATCTTCCAATTGCTGAGAACCTCAAAGGTTGATGCAGAAATGATCCCAGGAGAAGATGTAGGCAGATATAAAGGACCTGAGAGAGCAAAAGTCATCTTCCATTGCAAACAACCTGATCAGGATGAAACGATGTGTCTGAATCAGCCTCTCTCTTCTTAATATAAAGAAGATGGACCAAACCAGCCCTGTGTGGAGAGCTTCTCCTCGGTCCCTATAGTTTATATACCATTCTAACTTGTGAAAGTGCCACAGAAAGTAGGGGCAGCCACTATCTCAAGGAACCCTTGGAAGCCACTGTTAGGACAAAGTGGTTGCCAAGGCAGTGACCTCATTCCGTTCCTGAAGGAATTGACCTAAGTCACATCTTTGGTGATGGAACTCCCTGAACTTGTTATCCAGGAAGCCAGGCACACAGAGCCAGTCCCAGTCCCAGTCCCAGTTGGCTCACTTGTTTGGATTTACCAAGGACAGAGTCTGTCTTTCTTGATACCTAATGATTTGAGGATGGCCAAATGCAAGTAGAGCTCTGAAGACGGGCCTTTCCGGAGAAAGCAGGTAGTGGTCAGCCCAGGCTCCTGACAACTTCACAGAGTTGGACAAGGAGACCGGATCTGAGACAGGACAGGCCATTTCGGGGGAACATAGTATGGTCCACCAGTCAGAGGACACTCTGGAAAGTCACAGACTCACTTGGGGGAAGGAGGGGCCTTTGTGAATGTGGGTGTGAGTTTGTGGATCTGTCTCATGTTCTCAGAATAGGTAGGAAAGTCAGTATGTTTGGTTAGGAGTGGACTGTTTCTAGAAAGTCGTTTGACAAGGTGAGTGTTTCTATGTCTGTGTATCTCACTGTGTCCGTGCTTGAAAACATTAGAAATAAGAATTCATCAATGGATGTGTCCTGTCTAGTAGAAAGCTTCCCAGCATTCATCCTTCCCATTTTAGGAATGGATTGCAGGTTTCATTATTGATGGTCAACACCTACTATCTTCCCAAGATCCTGTTTTCTTCCTGAATTCTGGCCACTCTCCAGAATAGGCTCATGGTTTTGTGTCCAAGATATGTACGACCTCCAAGCTCTGTGACATGGCCATGTACTGGATAGCTGAAGGGAATGCGAGCATCTCAGAAAACTCAGATATCAGTGTGACCAGGAAAGTCTCAGTGGAGAAACCCTGCTTTGGGCCTTTTGCTAACCTATTTGCCTGTTGCCATGAATATCAGGAAGGTCTTTGCCTCAGGCCAGCCCTTTGTGAATCCTGAAGAAAACTGTTTTCAAATGGTAATGAATGGGCATCACCTGTGGCTCTTTGCTTAAATGCTTTGTAAAGGGATGTGTCTGAATCTGCCTCTTTGCCCTGTGTGAGGTAGTGGCTTAGATTCTCAGCACCAGTTGGATCTAAAGAAAAATCCAATGTGTGCATCCAAAACCAAAATGCAAAAAAGATCAGTCATGGTGTATGAAGTCTCTCACCTTCCTCTTTTAGGTTCCTGACCTCCATCAAGTGAGAATAGGGATCCTTTGGGACAAATGAGTTCTTTCAAGCCCTGCAGAGATGATTGGGTTTTCTCATGACTCCAAATCACATGAAGAAACTATACCTGACAGTCAGTAGGCCTCAAATTGGAGAAGCAGAGCAGTATTAACGGCAGACCTATGTGATCAATCCTGGTTCACAGAAAGGGTGTCCAGGCTACCCTGTGGTTAGGCAAATGAAGGGAAAGAGACCTTATTTTGGAAACTCTCCTAGGCTGTGACATTCATGGAAACATCCAGCCAGAGGTTATGATGAATGTATATATGGAAGAAGATGAGGGCCTTGGGGGAGTGTTTTGCTTTTAATTGTGGTCATTTGTGTGGAGTTTGGAAGTGATGACTGGGTCCACCTGGGCTTGAACTCTGATGTGATTCCCCTCAGAGACTGAGTTCTGTAACTGACCTCAGAGAAGTAATTGCTTTGGAATGGGATATGTCTTAATCAGCCTCTTGGCCCTGTGTGAGGCTGTGGCTTTGATTACCAGCACCGTAAGGATCTAAAAAAAGATCCCATGTCTGCTTCCAAAACCAAAATGACCAAAATTGCAGTCATTGTTGATGAAGTCTCTCGCCTTCCTTTGTAAGGTTCTGAAAGAATAAAAGAAATTGAAATTAAAACGTAAAGAACCAGGTTCTGTAAAGTATCCAGGCTGCACTCAGAGCCTGAAATTCCTGTGGCAGTTAAGACAATTCCTGGAACTGCCCTTTAGATGTGTGTTGAAATCTTCCCTGACCACCTAGTTACTTAACAACCTCTTCTCAAAAACCGTGCAGCTCAGCACATATACATCTCAGGGCTTCAACCAATCATTTTAAATGTATACCCCTTCTCAGGGCTAACCAATAACACCCTGCCTGAACTATTCCCACCAATGAATGTGCAAATCATGTTTTAGAGTTGTTATTTGATTTTCCCACGGTATACGGTGATTTGCTAAAGGAAGCTATGATGTACGTTAAGTCCCTGCCCTCTCTAAAGAATGTATATAAAATCTGCTCATGTTGTTCTCGGGGCTCTTTGTTCCTTGCCCCTCTGAAGTGAGCTCTGAGCCCCAGCATGCTGGACCCCCAATAAACCCTTTGCTGTTTCATGAGAAATTCTCTTGGTGGTCTTTTCCTCCGACGTTCGGCCCACCTTTTCATCTGGAGGCCCTAGCTGAGAAATCCAGCAGTGACGAAAAAAAGACCCCAACGGACTCCTTTCAGAGTAAGTAAGGTGCCTCTTTCTGGTTTCAGGTTTCAGGTTAGGGCTTGGCAAAATGGCTGTCGGTCAAGAACATTAGCTCTCTGCAACGGTGGCTGACAGATGTGTCACAGAGCCACAGGCCACGTCCCTGGGGGACACTCCAGAGGACTCGGGAAATAGAGGATTAGTAGTTTCCTCAACTCGGTTATTTTTTGCTTCACGATTCGGTTTTCCAGCCCATCAGGTTTTGCTGGCTACTCAGTTTTGTTCATTGTCAGGAACTCATGTTGAGTTTACTGTCTGTCTTTATTGTCTAACCCATCATGTTTTGCCAGTTACTCAGTTCTAATCTTTGTCTTGGACTCATGTTAAACGTTTACTGTTTGTCTTTGTCTGTGTCATGTTTGTGTATTCACTGTCCCTGTTTGAGTAACTCCCATTATGGGACATTATGGGACAAAGCACTTCCATGCCTCTGTCCCTTAACCTTGATCATTGGACTGATGTCCGCTCAAGTACCAAGAATCTTTCTTTTTCAGTAAAATGCCGGACCTGGCAGACTCTCTGTGCTTCAGAATGGCCCATCCTAGGAGTCAGATGCCCCCCAGAAGAATCCTTCCACTTCCCTCTAATCCGAAAAGTCAGAGATATTGTCTTTCACCGGGGCCACGTGGCCACCCAGATCAACAGCCATATACCCCTTGCCCCACGATCCTATCATTCCAACATTCTGCTCCTCCCCCTCTTCCCTCCATTCTGAGTCACAAGACTGGACACTCCTCTCTCTCCTTATCCTCTACCCTCGCTCCCCAACCCACAACATGTTCCAGATGATCCTCCCGCCGCTGACTCAGCCTCTCCGCCGCTAGAGGCAATTGGGCCAGACCCAAGCCCTCCAGGGGACTTCCCCACAGCAGCAGCAGCCCCTGCTCCCCTGAAGGAAGCTGGGCCACCTAAAAAAACCCGCAGGAGATGGATAATAGAAAACTCGGAAGCCCCTGTGATGCTCCCTCTCCATCCCTACGGGCCCATGAACCGACCCAACTGGGACCCCAACACCTTTAAATGTAGGTAGCATCTGTCCACTTATCGCCGTTCTCTAATAGTGGGTCTCTGAGCGGCCGCCAGAGGGCCGACTAATTTGTCCAAGGTAAGAGAGATTATCCAAGGGCCTAATGAGTCTCCTTCTATGTTTCTGGAGAGAATTATGGAAGCCTATAGGAAATATACTCCTTTTGATCCTCAGGCAGAAGACCAAAAGGCATCTGTTGCAATGGCCTTTATCGAGCAGACTGCCCTAGATATTAAGAGAAAGTTACAACGTCTAGATGGATTATAAGATATGACCTTAAGAGATTTAGTCAGAGAAGCTGAGAAAGCATATTATAAGAGAGAAACTGAGGAGGAAAGGGAATAGAGGAGAGAGAGAAGGAAAGGGAACAAAAGAAGGAGGAAAGAAGCAAATGGCAGAGTAAAGCATTGCCTAAGGTTCGGGTCACAGCAGCAAATAGGCCAGAAGTTAAAAAGCAGGGATACATAAAGGGTTACCTGGGCCCACGCCAAAGGCTGCCCCTGGCCTCAAATCAATGTGCCCACTGTAATAAAAAAGAACACTGGGCCAAAGAGTGCCCCCAAAAGAAGCAGCCACGCCAGCCCGCCATGCTGACTCTAGAAGAGGACTAGAAAATTCGGGGCTCAGATCCCCTTCCCCAGCTCATAGTAACATTTGAAGTTGAGGGGAACACAGTGAACTTTGAAGTGATTACAGGAGCAGTATACTCAGCCCTTAAGACTTCACTGGCCCCCCTATCAATTAAATGGTCCCTAGTTCAAGGGGCTAATGGCAGTAGATATCGGGCTTGGACAACTAAGATGAACATGGACCTCAGAAAGGGAAAAGTCCACCACTGTTTTTTAGTAATTCCAGAATGCCCGGCCCCATTGATGGGCAGGAATCTGCTTACCAAACTCCAGACTAGAATAACCTTTAAACCTAATGGTCCCCAAGTGGAGGTTCTATAGCGTTCAGTATAAACTCCCATAGTCACATCTTTGACTATGTCCGTAGAAGATGAACATCAACTCTTTGCGCCCCATAGGACAAATCAAACAGGCAAACTACCCCATAAATGGATAAAAGATTATCCTAATGCCTGGGCAGAAACTGCTGGGTTAGGTCTAGCCATCAACAACCTCCAATAGTAGTAGAATTAAAAGCCTCTTCGTCTCCAATTAGTGTTAAACAATATCCTCTAAGCAAAGAAGCTAAGGATGGGATAAGGCCCCATATTCATAAATACCTGGCTCTTGGGGTCCTAAGGCCCTGTCAATCAGCCTGGAACACCCCCCGGTACCAGTAAGAAAGCCAGGAACTGGGGACTACCGTCCTGTTCAAGACCTAAGAGAGATCAACAACAGAGTTCAGGACATTCACCCCACAGTACCCAATCCATATAATTTGCTTAGCACTCTGAATCCGTAGCGGAAATGGTACACTGTGCTGGACTTAAAAGATGCTTACTTCTGCTCGCCTCTACATAAGTACTGTCAGTTGCTGTTAGCTTTAGAGTGGATAGACCCAGAACCTGGAACATCTGGCCAACTAACCTGGACTAGACTCCCACAGGGGTTCAAAAAATCCCCCACTCTCTTTGATGAAGCCCTCCACAGAGACATCAATGACTTCAAAACTGCACACCCCGAAGTCACCCTACTCCAATAGTAGATGATCTTCTACTGGCAGCCGACACCAAGGAGACCTATGAGTCTGGGACCCAAGCACTATTATTCGAGCTTGCTCGGCTTGGATATAAGGCTTCTGCCAAAAGGCCCAAATTTGTCAGCAAGAAGTAATCTTCCTGGGTTATTCTCTCAGGGGTGGCAAACGATGGCTCCCTGAGCCCAGAAAAAAAACTGTTGTGCAGATACTGCCCCAATCTAATAAGAGAAAACTCAGAGAGTTTCTTGGGACTGCCAGCTTTTGCAGGTTATGGACTCCTGGGTTAACATCTTTGGCTGCCCCTTTATACCCGCTGATAAAGGGGGATGGCCACTTGCAATGGACCCCTGAGCACCAACAAGCTTTTGATAATGTCAAAAAAAGATGCTGCTATCTGCTCCGGCCTTAGCACTCCCAGATGTAGAAAACCCTTCACTCTCTACATCGAGGAAAAGAAAGGAATAGCACGGGGAGTGCTCACTCAGTCTTTTGGACCTTGGAAAAAGCCGGTAGCGTATTTATCCAAAAAACTGGACCCAGTGGCTAGCGGGTGGCCCCATTGCTTAAGTGCTATTGCAGCAGCAGCCCTTCTAATAAAAGATACTCATTAATTAACATTGGGACAGAAGCTAACCATTATATCCCCCCATGCCCTGGAGAGCATGATCTGTTAGCCTTCAGAGAGGTGGCTATCAAACTCCAGAATAAACCACTACCAGAGCCTCTTGCTTGACAAAGACAGAATAACGCTGGGACCCCCTGCTCCACTCAACCCAGCTACACTGCTGCCAGAAGAATCATCAGGACCCGTCACTCATGCGTGTCAACACATACTGGCAAGGAAACCAGTATACAACAAGAGTTGAAGGATCAGCCACTGCCTCGCCCTGAAGTCGTATGGTTTATGGATGGCAGCAGCTTCCTCCAAGATGGTAAGCAGCGGGCTGGAGCAGCAGCAGTTAGCAAAACTAATTTCATCTCATACTCGGGTCTCCCAGAAGGGACATCAGTCCAAAAAGCAGAACTGATTGCCCTTATGAAAGCATTGGAACTAGCAACAGGCAAAAGGGCCACCATATAAACTGTTAGCCACTATGCATTTGCCACTGTTCATATGCACGGGACTATTTACCAACAATGGGGGCTATTAACCTCTGCCGGGAAAGAAATAAAGAATAAAGATGAGATCCTCCACCTTCGCTCAGCAGTGCAGGGCCATAAGGAACTAGCTATAGTGCACTGTCCAGGGCACCAGAAGAGAAACAATCCCGTGGCAGTTGGAAACAGAAGGGCAGATGAGGAAGCTTAATTGGCAGCCCTAAACGGAGTGACTCTGTTAACTTTTTTCACACCGGGGGGAACAAAAATCAGGAGACTTGGCCACCCCGGAACATTCAGGCAACTTATCATCTGAGGAGACAGATACAGAACTCTGGGACCCTACAGAGCCAAGTTTACAATTTCAAAAAGCTCACCTTTATGTCAAAGATGTACACCAGCTCAACCACTTAGGCTCAAAGAAGTTATAAGCACTCTTAAAGGACCGAATAAAGGACTTATTATTGACTGACTCACAGAGGAAAAAAATAGCTGAGCTGGTGACTATAGCTTTTCATGTCTTCCAATTAGTTAATACTTTCCCATCCAAGAGTCCTGCAGGGATGCGCATACGAGGAACCAGACCAGGACAATTCTGGGAAGTGGACTTTACTCAAATTAAGCCAGCAAGGTATGGACTTAAATATCTCCTAGTCTTTGTAGATACTTTTTCAGGATGGGTCGAAGCCTTCCCCATGAAGAAATAAACAGCTCAGATGGTGGTCAAAAAGATCCTAGAAGACAGTTTTCCAAGGTTCGGTCTGCCTAAGGTAATAGGGTCTGATAACGGACCGGCATCCATGGCCAAGGTAAGTCAGGGATTTTCCAGGACCCTGGGGATTAATTGGAAGTTATATTGTGCTTATAGACCCCAGAGCTCAGGACATATAGAAAAGATGAATAGAACCATCAAAGAGACTTAACGAAATTAATCTTGGAGACCGGCATAAAAAATTGGACTATGCTCCTACCTCATGCACTTTTTCGTGCAAGAAATACCCCTCCGCCTCTTTGTGTAACCTCACCCCTTATGAAATTCTCTACGGTGCCCCTCCTCCATTAAGGGACCTAACCCCAACTCTGAGATTAATGATTCCTTCAACACCCCCTTGCTAGACAGACTTAAAGCCCTTGAACAAACCCAGCACCCAGCGATACCTGTGAAAACAGTTGGCCACTGCTTATCATCCTGGAGACGAGGGAACTCCACATTGATATCAAGTGGGAGACTTCGTCTACATGAGACAGTGTCAGGTGTCATCCCTTGGAACCCTGCTGGAAAGGACCATACCAGGTGCGGCTTATAACACCTACAGTGGTGAAAGTGGATGGGATCACTTCCTGGATCCATACCTCCCATCTCAATCCTGCGCCCTCTCCAGACTCTGGCTGGAAACTGGAACAGACTGGTAACCCTCTCAAGTTGCATGTCCGTGGTGTGGGTAGGGCTATGGATTCTTCCCCTGACCACCAGCAGTCCTAATCCCCATCAGCCTGTTCAGCAACAATGGCAAGTTTTATAAATCCTACTGGGCAAGTAGTGTGGTCTATTTCACATACAGCCCCCTTATGGACTTGGTGGCCATCTCTCCACCCGGATATTTGTCAGCTTGCCATAGGCCTCCCTGACTGGGATCTCTCTGACATAGTGGACCCCACACAGATGCCACTCAAACCCAAACCAGGGCAACATAGACCAACTTACCCCATGAATTATTGATGTCATCTCCCCCAGCTCAGGTGTAAACTAGCCAGTCTTGTGTATTAAGTGTGCCCAGCTGATTTCTGAAGTCACAAACAGGCCCAAACCTGTGGAGGACCCAGTGACTTTTATTGTAGATCTTGGGGTTGTGAACACACGGGACCTACATTGTGAAACGCAAACTCCCCAGACAGTATGATTTGGGTAGTATGAAATGACATCTGGATTGATCCCAATAAATGTGCCGCTATCCAAGTGGTGTCAAAAACTTGCTGTGAAAAAAATAGTCTATGTTACCCCCTCAATATAACTTTCACTTCCAAAGGAAGGGGCTACCTCAGAACAACATTGCCTATGGGAAATACTTGGGGAATGCGATTCTATATTAATGGCCCTGGTTATGACTTTGGTCTCTGGTTCACCATCCGGCTTAAAAAGGAAGAAAATCCCACAGCAATAGGGCCCAATCCCCTCAAGTCAGGAATTAAGCCTCCTCAACCTCCCATGCCTAGATCTACCAAAACCCCTCTACCATATCATACTTCGCAGTTTCCATCTTTGCCTACTTCCCCAGTCCAGAGTACAGCTGACTCCTCCCCCTGGGAACTAATTAAAGGAACCTTTATGGTACTGAACTCCACACAGTCAGAACTCCTTGCATTTCAGCCCAGGTATTTGACAGCTCTGTACATTATTGTATAATGGTGCAGATACTCCCCAGGGTGCTCTATCTTGATGCAGAATCCTTTGAAGGTCTACTAGGGGGACAACCAACCCGATTTTGCCGGGAGCCAGTGTCCCTTACTCTAGCCATCCTATTGGGGCTAGGAGCTGCTGCAGGAGTGGGTACAGGAACAGCTGATATGATCCATGGGTCACCACAAATGGCCTGATTAGAAACAGCAATAAATCAAGACTTGAAGATGTTAGAGACCTCCATCACACTTTTGCAGGAATCCTTAACCTCTCTCTCTAAAGTTGTTTTACAGAACAGTCGAGGATTAGACCTCCATTTCATGAGGGAGGGGGGCCTCTGTGCTGTACTGAGAGAAAAATGCTGTTTTTATGCTGACCATACTGGAGTTGTAAAATAATCCATGAGTAAATTGAGAAAATTCCTTGTAGAGCACCAGAGAGAAAGGGAGATTCAACAAGTGTGGTTTGAGTCATGATATACCCAGTCCCCCTGGTTAACTACACTCCTATCAGCCTTAGCTGGACCCCTGATCATGCTTATGGTGTTGATAACTGTGGGACCTCGTTTGCTTAACTACATAGTTTTCTTTCTCCAGGCTCAGATTGGGCAGGTAAAACTCATGGTAATCAGACAGAAATACACTTCACTGGCAGAAATAGAATGTGAGACCCCACAATAATTATGATTCATTACTTTTAAGATTAAAAGTAGGCAGAAAAAGGAGTGAGAAATGAAAGAATTAATGAAATTGAAATTGAAACGTAAAGAAAGAGGTTTTGTAAAGTTTACAAGCTGTGCTCAGAACCTGAAATTCCTGTGTCAGTGAAGACAATTCCCGGAACTGCCCGTTAGATGTGTTGAAATCTTCCCTGACCACCTAGTTACTTAACAACCCCTTCCCAGAAACCGTGCATGTCAGCACGTATACATCTCAGTGCTTCAACCAATCAGTTTAAATGTATACCCCTTCTCAGGGCTGACCAATCACCCCCTGCCCGAACTGTTCCCGCAAATGAATGTGCTAATCATGTTTTACAGTTGTTATTTGATTTTCCCACAGTATATGATTGTCGCGACCCCTTGCCCGCAAGGAAGACGCAACTCAGAAATCTTCTTTCAGCAGTTTATTCAGGCCTTGATTAAAGTATCTTCTAGTGACCCCCCTCCTCCCGAGCGCCCAAGCACAGTCTAATAAAGCCTCCCACGTACCAATCTTAAGCCGCCACGTGGATCTTTCTCATAGGGTAGAAAGGGATAGCGTGCCAACTCTCCATAAAAGGAGTTGCTTACTACAGGCCACAGTGGAAGCCGGCGCCATCTTCTAATGGCGGCCACAATCTACAACAACGGCTTACCACAGTTCCCCCTTCTATTTTATAAAACAATGCAGGCAAAAGTAGAGGTCCTATCCCACTGTGCAGAAGCGGCTGCAATGTATGGTTCAGTCCTAAGGAGGCGCCTTCCCCAGACCTGACCCCATATCAGCCGACGCCTTTTTTCGTAGGGCGGGGGCATGGACGTCAAACCCGCATGCAATAGGACATGCTTTCCTTGAGGTCCGTTGAGGGATCACTCAAGTGCAGTGCTTTGCCTCGCATCCTGCATCTTGATGACGGCGAGAAGTAGGGCAACACAGGTAGCCTGGTAACAATAACAAATTTTTAGTTGGCAACACAATCCCTAAGCCCCAGAGGAAAGTAAAGAGTCTGTAGCCGAGAAGAAAGACCAGTCCTAAAACCCATCTGCGTGCAATGGTAACAAGACCTGCAGAGTGCAAGGGCTATTCAGTACTGGGGGAGAATAAGAAAGAGGACATGCCAATCCCAGTGCACTGTGAAATTAACTTGGGGTGCAATGGCCATGCCCAGAAAATCACTGTTTAAGATGCGCAAGCCAGATTTGCGGAGACATGCCATTTTCCAAGGCCGCAAGAGCCTATACAATCATAGCCTTCTCCTGTGTATGGCGAGTTTTAAGGCGACAGAGAAGCCACAAACAAAGTATAATACCGAAGCAACACATTGCCCCCAAAATGCCCAGTCCCACCCACTCCTTAAAGAAGGAAAAGGCAGAAGATAGCCAACTGGTGAATTGACCCAAAGTCACTGGTTCGACACGGGTACTATTCAAAACAGCAATTTGAGTTAGTTGAGATTGGAGTAAGTTTTCTGCTTCCATGAACCAGGTTCCGGATAAATATTTCCCGATGACGTGGGAGGCATTCCTGGAATCATTAAATCTGACAGAGGTTATACATAAATGTGCACGTTGATCAACACAGCCTAAATATACTAGATCAGACAATTTCTCAACTTGATCTTGAAGCAGATTTATCCTTTGATTAGCAGCCAGAATCCCAGATAAAATGTGTTGATTAATTCTACTTTGAGATTTACGTATGGTGGATGTTTGTTGAATAACCTCATTAAGAGTGGCAGCAGTTTGTACTTGGCTGGCCATGGCTACTCCAGCTGTAACTGCTGCAGCAGCAGATACCGCCACAGCTGTCACTATAACTGCCATAATACCAAAATCTTTACTGGCTCTAATCAGTTCACCAATAGGAAAAGATTCCGGATCCACAGTAACTGGGATCGGGACAAAGGTTGGAATTTTCATAATCACTGCCACAGTCCAAGAGCCATTCCAACACTCAGTTAAATAACAGGTAACATTAGAACAATTAAGCATCCCCTGTGATGTATCATTAGCCAAAAGAAACAGGAACGGAGATTGGAGACAGACTGCTGCAGAGGATAACGTAGCATTACTTAATTGTGAGTTATGTGAAATATTTCCAAGTCTCCTACCTCGATCCGAGTCTTGGATACTACCAGAAACATTAAACAACCAGCTTTTGACTCCTCGTAATTGAGCCAAAGTGGAGATATCAGCTGTGGCTCCCTTTTCATTGGAAATTAACCATTGAAACCAAGACCAACCTGTTCCTATAGAGGAATTACAGTTGGAAGAATTATATAAGTATCTTTTATGAGAGGGGGAAAGAGAGAAACCCTTAGAGACCTGATGTTTCTCCCAAGAGTGATCTTGACAAGGCGTGAATGTTCCGGGGGGGTATCCTGTTTGTTGATTAGCAAACTTGCCTTGTCCCAAAAGCATATCCTTATCCTAGGCAGGGCGTCTCGCTGCATGATTTTGAGCAGCTTGCTCTACTGCACCCTCTAGCATAAATGCTCTCCAATCCAAAATTTCCCTGGGGAGACACAAGCGCAGACTAGATTAGCCCAATCTGAAAGAGTCATACAAAATCTAGCAAGTCCCTCCACCTGAGTAAGGGTGAAAGCGGCATCCACGCCATAAGTGCGGACAGATTCCGCCAAGGTTTTAATTATCTTAAAGTCTAAAGGCTCATGATATCTTCCCCTGTTATTGTCCTGAAATACAGGGTATGCAAGTCCCATATCTGTATTAACTGTCCTCCAAACTTGCGCATGATAAGATCTCCCGGAATTTTGGCTCCCCCCCACATACGGGGGTGGGGCAACCGGCACCATATCTTTTTCGAGATATTCTACCTCCTCCTCCTCAGAGTGTTGTTGACCAATATTGGATCCCGTCCCCTTTTTACAGTAGGCCTGCGTGCCCTGTAACCCTTGTTTCTTTTTCTTCATTTTTATCTTGCGTAGTTGTTGTAGGAATATATATAGGTCCTCAGAACTCTCTGAGCCGCTTGTGTTCGCAGGCGTTTTTAATTCAGCCAAGTCTGGGTAGAGCCTTCTCCTATTTTTAGTTTCAGGCTCTTTTGCCTTCTCACTACTCTTACTCCCAATGCTCTCTGCCACTTCACTATGTGATCCTTCAGACTTTTCCTCATGTAGTTGCTCAAGAACAGCTTGACCCTCACTCACAGCTTCCTGGCATTTACTATCTACTATACATCCTCTAACTAACTTACAAAGTGGTATAACACCACCCTCTAAGGTACCTTGTTCACGAGCGAAATCTAGATCTTTCCCTAATTTGTCCCAGCTAGGTATAGTAAGGCTGCCCGAAAACGCAAACCACGGTGCAGCAATATCTGTCTTCTGTAAAAATCTCTGTAAAGTACTACGTTTCACTTCTAGTCCCTTGGAACGTAACAGGCCATGTAGGACCAGGAGAAGCGGACTTGAAGATGTGGCACCCATGACACAACAAAAGACACACAAAAAACAAAAGTGAAAGTACACAGTGCAGCTGCAATAAAATGTAACGCTCTCTCTTGCTTTACAGAGGAGCTGCCCCACTTTGATCGTGGATCCCACTTACCTGGGACTAATCCCCGCTTTGATCGTGGATCCCACTTACCTGGGACTAACCGGTGCACCACACCTGACTACTGAAAGTTCTGGTTCCCGGGTCTCGGCACCACTTGTCGCGACCCCTTGCCCGCAAGGAAGTCGCAACTCAGAAATCTTCTTTCAACAGTTTATTCAGGCCTTGATTAAAGTATCTTCTAGTGACTGCCCTCCTCCCGAGCGCCCAAGCACAGTATAATAAAGCCTCCCACATACCAATCTTAAGCCGCCACGTGGATCTTTCTCATAGGGTAGCAAGGGATAGCGTGCCATCTCTCCATAAAAGGAGTTGTTTACTACAGGCCACAGTGGAAGCCGGCACCATCTTCTAATGGCGGCCACAATCTACAACAATGGCTTACCACATATGTTGATTTGCTAAAGGAGGCTATGATGTATATAAAGTCCCTGCACTCTCTAAAGATTGTATATAATATCTTCTCAAGTTGTTCTCGGGGCTCTTTGTTCTTTGCTCCTCTGAAGTGAGCTTTGAGCCCCAGCATGCTGGACCCCAATAAACCATTTGCTGTGGCATGAGACAATAGGTGCTTGGGTTTTCTCATGTCTCCAAATCATATAAAGAATCTATACCTGACAGTCAGTAAGCCTCAAATTGGAGAAGCAGTGCAGTATTAGCGGCAGGGCTATTTGATCACTCCTGAATCAAAGGAAGGGTGTTCAGGCCACCCAATGCCCTTCTGGACTTCAAATATTACCTATATTTCTGTTTTCATACTTATATTTCACCAGTATATTCTTGTAAATATCGCAGGTTCCCAATACCTTAATTCATCCCACAGAATGATTCCTAAACCAAATCGAACCTGTTATTACCATTAAACATGCAATATTTCCTCAATCTAACTTAACAGAAGAACAAGGATATTGTTGTTCTTACAATACAGGAATATAGGGGATCTTCCACCTGCTGAGAACCTCAAAGTTCCATGCAGAAATGATCCCTGAAGAAGATGTAGACACCTATGAAAGACCTGAGAGAGCAAAAGTCAACTTCCATGTAAAACAACCTGGTCAAAATGAAGGGATGTGTCTAAAAGCCTCTCTCTTCTTAATGTAGATTAAATCGACCAAACCAGGCCTGTGTGGAGAGCTGTTCCCGGGTGCCTATGGTTCATATACCATTCTATCTTGTGAAAGTGTCACAGGAAGTATGGGCAGCCACCATCTCATGGAACCCTTGGAAGCAACTGTTAGGACAAAGTGGTTGCCAACGCAGTGACCTCATTCAGTTCGTGAAGGAAGTGACCTATCACACTTCCTTGGTGATGAAACTCTCTGAACTCGGGATCCAGGAAGCCAGGCGCCCAGAGCCAGTCCCAGTCCCAGTTCCAGTGGTCTCACTTGTTTGGATTTACCAAGGACAGAGTCAGTCTTTCTTAGTACCTACTGAAGTGAGAATGGCCAAATGCCAGGAGAGCTCTGAAGAGGGGCCTTTTCTGAGAAAGCAGATAGTGGCTCAACCATGGCTCCTGACAACTTCACAGAGTTGGCAAAGAAGACCAGTTCTGAGATAGCACAGGCCATTTTGGTGGAACATAGTATGGCCCAAAAATCAGAGGAAACTCAGGATACTCACAGACATACTTGGGGGAAGGAGGTTCCATTGTGGGTGTCGGTGTGAGTTTGTGGTTTTGTCTCATGTTCTGAGAATAGGTAGGAAAGGCGGTTTGTTTGTTTGGACTGGAATGTTTCTAGAAAGTCGTTTGACAATGCGAGTGTTTCTATGTCTGTGTATCCCACTGAATCTGTTTTTGTAGACATTTGAAAAGCGAATGCATCAATGGTTGTGTCCTGTCTAGTAGAAAGCTTCCCCGCATTCATCTTGCCAAATTAAAGAATCAAGAGCTGCTTGCCTTATGGATGGGCAACACCTATTATCTTCCTAAGTTCCTCTTTTCTTCCTGAATACTGGCCACTCTCCAGAATAGCCTCATGGTATTATTTCCAAGATATGTACCACCTCCAAGCTCTGTGACATGATCATGTACTGGATAGCTGAAGGGAATGAGAGCATCTCAGAAAACTCAGATATCAGTGCAACCACTAAAGTCTCAGTGGAGAAACACTACTTTGGACTTTTGTTCTGTTGTCCTGAATGTCAGGAAGGTGTTTGCCTCAGGCCACCCCTGTGTGAAACCTGAAGAAATCAATTTTCAAATGGAAAAGGATGGGCGTCACCTGTGGCTCTTTGCTTAATTGCTTTGGAAATGGATGTGGCTGAATCAGCCTCTTTGCCCTGTGTGAGGCAGTGGCTTAGATTCTCAGCACCTGATGGATCTAAAGAAAGTTTCCAAGTGTGCATCCAAAACCAAAATGGCCAAAAGGGCAGTCATTGTGGATGAAGTCTCTCGCCTTCCTCTGTAAGCTTCCTGACCTCCATCAAGTGAGAATAGGGATCCGTTGGGTCAAACCAGTTCTTCAAAGCTCGGCAGAGGCTAGCCAATAGGTGCTTGGGTTTTCTCAGGACACCAATTCACATAAAGAATCTATACCAGACAGTCAGTTGGCCTCAAACTGGAGAAGCAGAGCAGTATTAAAGAAGGGCTATTTGATCACTCTTGGTTCACAGGAAGTGTGTCCAGGCCACCCTGACTTTAGGCAAATGAGGGGCAAGGGAGCTTATTTTGTACACTGTCTTGGGCTGCGCCCATCATGGAAACCTCTAGCCAGAGGTTATTCAGAGTGTCTATGTTGAAGAAGATGAGGGCCATGTGGGAGTGTTTTGGTTTTAATTGTGGTCATTTGTTGGTGGTTGGAAGAGAATCCTGGGTCCACCTGGGCTGGAATTCTGGTGTGATGCCCCTTAAAGACTGAGTTCTGGAACTGACCTCAGAGAAGTATTGCCATTAATTGTGTTGGGATTTTAGGCGGCCATGCATGAGAGTCGCCATTGGAAACTGAGATCTAAGCCTGGGGTGGCTATTCACAAAGCACTGTCAATCTCAGCCAGGACATCACATGATTTTATTATGAAAGACTTGGCAGCCATTGTTGACAGTCAAAACACACATGGACCTCACATTGTAGACCTCAATGGGCCTGGCTTCATGTGGCCTTTTGGCCACACTTTGGGAAGCCTTGCCTCTGAGAATTCTCCAGAGGTTTCCTTGAAATGTGCTTCCTAAAAATTTAATGGCTCCTGAATGAATTGAAACCCACAGTTTCTCCAAATTCATCCTTGAAAAATTTCTAGATAAATACCATGAAATTTTTGAAATTTCCATGACCAGGTGGCACTGGAAAACCTTTGGATGTCCTGTTGCTGATCAAGAGTGTACCAGACAGTGCCTTCCTTGACTGGGTTTCATGAAAATGGTGTAGAACAGAGCTGCCAGTATGGTGGAGCCTGCTGAGTAGTGGGCCCAGAGCTGTGGTGTGCAGTTGTGTGATAAAACATCTGTGGTGGGGTCATGTGGATCTTACTTCGGCTTCCAAATGCTTGTGATTGACATGGTGCAGCCAGCAGACTTTTGTATATTAAGCCATCTTGTTAGATGGAGAGTTTTCAGGGCAATGTTCAGAATCAAGTTGCTACGGTCAAGGGGGCAAGCAATGTGGCATAGAAGCCTGATTGGTGCATTCTCCATCAGACCCTTACCCACCACACGTGACAGAACTCCCTCCAGCACTGTGTTCCAGTTGAACTCCTTGTATTTTGTGAAGCAAATACCAAACTCCCAGTGCAGCAACAAGAAACACAACAAAATTGGAGAATGACCAAATGGCTTCACAGTCTACACGGAAAGATTCTTAGACCCCAGTGGCCACAGCTTACCCACAAAGAGAGAATTCAGCACTACTGCCTCATGTTCATTGGAAAATAAGAAACCATGTCCTCCATGTAACATAGATGCATACACAGCTTTGATGATCTCACTACAAAGGAAGCTAAAGCTCCTGAAAACAACATATATTTCAAGTGTACAATCTCAAAGACAGTTTCCCAGATGTCTTGAGGCCTGCACACTTCCATGTTTGTGGAGTGTTTACAGTCTCCATTACTTTTGGAAACTCCTCTACCACCTCCAGTGTTGTGAACTCCCGAGCATTTTCCATTCCAGATATGTATTCATAGATTTTCTAACTCTTCTCCTCTAATTGTATCTTAATTGGGGTGAAGGTAATGTCAAGGCATTGTTCTGGATGAGAGTGGGAAGATTTTTTGTAGCACATATTTGCATACACATTGGATTCATTTTCCAATTATTAATTCAAAATACTTAATCCCTCATAGTAACCCACTCCCTACTAGACTCTGACTACAAATCCTAATATGATGGATAAAAATAGACCAAACCAAATTGAAATACAAGCAGTTCAGAGGATGCCAGGTGTACATTTGGACGTTCCTTTTGCATTATATATGGTAGGAGTTTTAAATCTAGTGAATTTTTTGTTGAAACACTTCTCCATGTGTTTTTAAAGTTAACAAATATGTGAATTCATGTCTCCATTTCTCTGTAGCCTAATCAGCACATATATTTTTATATGCACATATAGAATCCTACCTGGTACCACACGTACATTCTTGTGAGGTGGCTGACTTGGCAGATACAAATTGTAAGAAGAGATCACTCCTGTTAAACACTGTTGGAACTGAAAATTCAACCTATGAGTGAGTATCCTAGCTGAACAACATTATACATAAATTCATGTTCAGTAAAATGAATATTTTTAGATCTGTGGATGATACATATTTCATGGTGAATTTCATTTGGCTTGTATATTAATACTTTTTAATTTCTGTGTGTGTATTTTAATGTCTGTATATATATATTTTTTTTTCCAGAGTTTTCAAAATATGAAATAAATGTATCTTATTATGTACTCCCTAAATTCATTAATATTTAAGTGCGTATTTATAATCAACTTTTCATAAGATTATTCTAAGACATATTCATCCTCCTGAAATACGTATTTGTTTCCTAGTACTGAAAACTAATATCCTAATATTTTTACACTAATTGACCCAGGTTAATATAAATGCAAGTAGATTCCTATGGGACATGATGTGTATTTTGACGTTCATTTTTTTTCAACACTTGTACATTACTATTTCCTCAGTTTATGCACATCATAAGATATATATTTCATCCACAAGTTCACAAATTTAAAGGCTTTTGTTTCACTTTCAATCACTTCCTGCTTCAGAACACTTGTATTCCTCCAGGTTACATGACTGGTTTTTCATGAGACTTCTTTCCAAACACATTATTTTCGATTTCCACAATTACCTTTGAAGCAAAACTCACACATTCTTCATGATAAACCATAACCCTAATATTACCATTAGATGTATAACTGGTTTGAATGAATGGATATATATCAATATAAGGTTTCCTGTATATTTTCAGATATCAACACGAACCATTATTTAAGTTGGAACCAGTTATATTATTTATTTACATTATGGTCTATTCATGCATTATTTCTATATTCATAGACACAGTGTACACCTATTTGTATTCAAAATACTAATTTACACGTCTTCAAAATACTGTTCCTAGAAATGGTGAAAGAAATACTCATGTCACCTGATCTACATATACGTTTTATCACAGTAATATTCTGGAAACAAAAAGCAAATGTCACACTTCTGATTGTACTAAAGCCTAAATGGAAATTGAACATGGATTACTAAAATCATCCATGTCCAGGTTGCCTATTGCTCTCAAATGTCGATCCTATTGGTGACTACATATTTGTTTCTTTCTAAGATTATATATTCAACCTCAAACCTGTTGAAAATGTCTAATCCTATTACTCACCTTATACTTTGCCTGATTTCCTAATGTCTCTATTGATATATATTTTCCCCAGTTCATCATTGTGACTGCCTCTTAACATGTGCTGATATTTACATTCACTCTCTACATGAAACCCTATTGCTAAAGACCATTTTGTCCAAATCCTATACTCACTCATCTTTCTAAAACTACCGACTATCTTTCTAATCCTACCAACTATCCCTTTTTGACTGCATGTTCTCTTCGACATTCAATCATCCAAGGTACAATGTCCTATACCATTGTATATTGATTTATCTGAGACATCTGTGCAGAAATTAATTCAAAACTAAGTATCCCAATCAAGGGCACAATGCCCTTCTGGGCATCAAATCTTACCTAGATTTCTGTTTTCATATTTATATTTCAACTGTATATTTTGTAAATATCGCATGTTCCCATAACCATTATTCATCCTGCAGAATTATTCCTAACCCAATCGAACATGTTGTTAACCCTAACCATACACTGTTCGCTCAATCTAACTTTACAGAAGAGCAGGGAAAGAGTTGATCTTCCAATACTGGATTGTAGGGTATCTTCCATCTGATGAGAACCTCAAAGGTCCATGCAGAAATGATACGTGGAGAAGAAGAAGGCAGCTATGAAGGACCTGAGAGAGCAAAAGTCATTTTCAATGTTAAACAACCGGGTCAGGATGAAGAGATGTATCTGAATCAGCCTTTCTCTTCTTAATGTAGAGAAGATGGACAAAACCAGGCCTGTGAGAAGAGCTGTTCCCGGGTGCCTATTGTTGATATACCATTCTAACTTGTGAAACTGTCACAGGAAGTACGGGCAGTCTCCATCTACTGGGACCCTTAGAAGCAAATATCAGTACACACTTCCTTGGTGATGGAACACTCTGAACTTGGGATCCAGGAAGCCAGGCACCCAGAGTCAGTCCCAGTCCCAGTCCCAGTGGTCTCAAATGTTTGGATTTACCAAGGACAGAGTCAGTCTTTGTTGGTACCTACTGAAGTGAGAATGGCCAAATGCCAGGAGACCTCTGAAGAGGAGCCTTTTCTGAGAAAGCAGGTAGTGACTCAACCATGGCTCCTGACAACTTCACAGAGTTGGTGAAGAAGACCAGATCTGAGACAGAACAGGCCATTTTTGGGGAACATAGTATGGACCACCAGTCAGAGGACACTCAAGATATTCACCAACATACTTGGGGGAAGGAGGTGCCGTTGTGGGTGTTGGTGTGAGTTTGTGGTTTTGTCTCTTTTCTGAGAATAGGTAGGAAAGACTGTTTGTTTGTTTGGACTGGAATGTTTCTAGAAAGTCGTTTGACAACGTGAGTGTTTCTATGTCGGTGCATTCTACTGTATCTGTGGTTGTAGACATTTGAAAAGCGAATGCATCAATGGTTGTGTCCTGTCTAGTAGAAAGCTTGCCAGCATTCATCCTGCACAATTAAAGAATGGAGAGAGGCTTGCCTTATGGATGGGCAACACCTACTATCTTCCTAAGTTCTTGTTTTCTTCCTGAATACTGGCCACTCTCCAGAATAGCCTCATGGTTTGGTTTCCAAAATATGTACCACCTTCAAGATCTGTTACATGGCCATGTACTGGATAGCTGAAGAGAATAGAAGCATCTCAGAAAACTCACATATCAGTGTGACCATTAAAGTCTCAGTGGAAAAACACTGCATTGGGCCTTTTGCTTACCTATTGTTCTGTTGTCCTGAATGTCAGGAAGATCTTTGCCCCAGGCCACCCCTTTGTGAAGCCAGAAGAAAAGAGTTTTCAAATGGAAATGAATGGGCATCACCTGTGGCTCTTTGCTTAATTGCTTTGGAAAGAGATGTAGCTGAATAAGCCTCTTTGCCCTATGTGAGGCAGTGGCTTAGATTCTCAGCACCTGATGGATCTAAAGAAAGTTTCCCAGTTTGCATGCAAAATGAAAATGGCCAAAAGAGCAGTCATTGTGGACGAAGTCTCTCGCCTTCCTCTGTAAGCTTCTTGACCTCCATCAAGTGAGAATAGGGATCCTTTGTGTCAAATCAGTTTTTGAAAGCCCTACAGAGGCTAGCACATAAGGGCTTGGGTTTTCTCATGACACCAATTCACATAAAGAATCTATACCAGACAGTCAGTAGGCCTCAAGTTAGAGAAGCAGAGCAGTATTAAGAGCAGGACTATTTGATCACTATTGGTTCACTGGAAGGGAGTCCAGGCCACCCTGACTTTAGGCAAATGAGGGGCAAGGGAGTTTATTTGGAAAACTGTCTTGGGCTGTGCCCCTCATGGAAACCTCCAGCCAGAGGCTATGAAGAGTGTCTATGTGGAAGAAGATGAGGGCCATTTGGGAGTGTTTTGGTTTTAATTGTGGTCATTTGTGTGGTGGTTGGAAGAGATGACTAGGTCCACGTGGCTTGAACTCTGGTGTGATTCCCCTTACAGACTGAGTTCAGGAACTGACCTCAGAGAAGTATTGCCATGAATTGTGTTGGGATTTTAGGAGACCACGCATGAGAGTTGCCTTTGGAAACTGAGATCAATGCCCAGGGTGGCTTTCCGCAGAGCATTGTCAATCTCTGCCAGGGCATCACATTATTTTTTTCTGAAAGACTTGGCAGCCATTGTTGACAGTCAAAACACACATGGGCCTCACATTGTAGACCTCAATGGTCCTGGCTTCATGTGTCCTTTTGGCCACTCTTTGGGATGCCTTGCCTCTGAGAGTTCTCCAGAGTTTCCTTGAAATGTGCTTCCTCAAACATTAATGGTTTCTGAATGAATTGAAACCCACAATTTCTCCAACTTCATCCTTGAAAAATGGCTAGATAAATACAATGAAATTTTTGAAATTTTCATGACCAGGTGGCACTGGAGAACCTTTCAATGTCCTCTTACTGATGAAGTGTGTACCAGACAGTGCCTTGATTGACTGGGTTTCATGAAAATGATGTAGAACAGAGATGCCAGTATGTTGGAGCCTGCTGAGTAGTGGGCCCAGAGCTGTGGTGTGCAGGTGTGTGATAAAACAACTGTGGTCGGGCCATGTGTATCTGACATTGACTTCCAAATGGCTTGTGGCTGACATTGTGCAGCCAGGAATCACTTATATGTCTGATAACTCTCCATATAAGGCATCTTGTTATATGGAGATGTTTCAGGACAATGTTCAGAATCAGGTGCTATGGTCAAGGGGACAAGCTATGTGGGATAGAAGTCTGGTTGATGCATTCTCCTGCAGACCCTGATCTATTTCATGTGACAGAACTCTCTCCAGCACTGTGTCCCAGCTGAATTCCTTGTATTTTGTGAAGCAAATAACAAACTCCCAGTGCAGCAGCAAGAAACACCATGAAAAGTGGAGGATGACCAAATGGCTTCACAGTCCACACGGGGAGTCACTTAGCCTTCAGTGGCCACAGTTTACCTACAAAGAGTGAATTCAGCACTGCTGCCTCATGTCCTTTGGAAAATAAGAAACCATGTCCTCCACGTCACATAGATGCAGATCCAGCTTTGATGGTCTCATTAGAAAGAAAGCTAAAGCTCCTGACAACAACATATATGTCAAGTGCCCATCCTCAGAGGCAGTTTCTAAGGAAGTCTTTAGGCCGGCAGAGCTGCATGTTTGATAGCGTTTACCTATTAGACCAGGATGCAAGAAAAGACCACTGACTCCAATTAAAATCAAGTTAAAGCAAGCTTATAATTTCCACTGCCCAGGTGGCCTCTCCCTCCCAAAACAGTGGGAACAAGACAGCCACCCAAATTTCCTACAGCCCAGGTTTATAACCCAGAATTTTACACTACAGGGGGGTTACAAATATCAGAACTCTGACAAGCATCACACTAATCGTAGTTTATATATATATATATATATATATATATATATATATATATATATATATATATATATATATATTTTTTTTTTTTTTTTTTTTTTTTTTTTTTGCTGGCCCCAACATCAGAATTTATGAAAACCATTAGAACCTCAGAGAGGGTCATTGTCTGGCCAGGGAAGGCCAATATTTATGAGGTGTCAATAAAGTTTCATAGAGGGCTGTTCCTGGTCAAAGTGCCAGGCATGGGTGAGTTCAAGGCCACGGGCAGGCATTCCAAGCAGGTTCAGAATTTGGTGTAATTTATAGTTAAGCCAAAATTTTCTTTTCATGGCTTTGTGGCAAGATGGATCTAAATTTTAATAAAAGATCAGGTTGGGTCTATCATTCCCCCCTTTTCTAATGTGTCCCTTTCAAATCTCTGATAGGGTAGGGGAAGAGCACTGAGGGAATTTTAATACCTCACGTAACAGTCTCCATATTTTTTGAACTCACACAAAACCAGTCTCCCTGATTTTACCTGACTTAATTAATTACTTAAAATGAAAGTCTATCTATTTTTGGCTCCATTGTTGTAAGAAGAGAGTCGTCACTCATTTTGGCTTCTTCTGAGCTGAGAGAGCGTGATATGAGGGGGCACAGCATGAGGGATATGAGTTGCCTTTTAGAAGTCATTTCGGTTGGAAGTCTGGTTGTGGTAGAACAGTTTGTAAAGTCATCTGGGGATGGGTTCGTCTATGAGAGAAACAAAAACCATGAGTACTGAATAAATGTTGCAGCAGCTGAAACATGTCACTGTATAGATGTCCCCTCATCTGTCTTCAATATCCCCAGTTATCAGGACTTTCAACTTAACTTTTAGTGTCATAGTTGTTTCTCCCCATAAGATACAGTTTAATAATTTAATGTCATCTGATCTTGCAAATTCCTTTTACTAGTATGACCTCTGTGTGTAATAGAGAAACCTTTAATTCTGTTATTCAGGGCTGGATAATCGTACTAGCAAACACCAAGCCTACCTGTGGTTTTGAATATCTGTAGGCCTTAAACAAAAAACTTCTGCCTCTGGTACCTCCTCTTGATAGTCTCTTTTTATACTCATCAGGCATTACTGTCTGAGAATCATTCTTTGTAGCCTCCAGTCTTACTTATTTTGGGAGGCTACAATAAAGTGTATACGTTAAAATATTATTATAACTATTATTTTTTAAAATGCTCAGGAATGGCTGTATTTTGGGTTTATCTGTCTTTGCTAAGAGTTTAAGATGAAGCAGTAAAACTGACTTTTGTTTCTATCTATTGTTAACAGTCAGTTGAGATTTTATGGGAGTCATTCCTGGGGAAACTTGAGAGCAGCTTCTCAGTTCTGCTAGTGCCATTTGCGCTAGGTGAGTCCAGGTCTTGCTTGACCATGTGGCTTCTCTCGGAAGCATCAGGAATATCTCCCTTCTCTGATGACTCTCTTCTTCATAGAAAATGCACTGATTGGCTTTCTGTTCTCCAGTGGTCTCATTAATCTTCCTGATCAGGAGGTTATGTGGCTCAGAGTTGCAAAGTTCTTTAGAGAAGTCTCCTGTTCCCTGGATACAGACTGACTCAGAGGGCAAGAGCCAAATATTTGTTTTATTGTCCCTTTTCATTTAAACTAAATTTTAAATCCTAATCTTAAACATGCAGCAAATAAATTTTAACAGCCTTATATTAAGAGTACTGTGCTTTAATGTCTATAATTTAAAATTATTTATCTTTTTATTATTTGGGATCTGTATTTTTCTGTCTGTCTTGTAGGTGATGACTTATTATCTTAAATTAACCAATATTGTGTTCTAAAAGCAACTCTTTTGTAAAACACTAACAGGGAATCTTTAGTTAACGTATAAGGAAATTCAAAATAAAATTAACAAGAGTAAAAATACTTAGTTCGTGTAATAGCTACCCTGAATTTTAGGCTGAGTTATACATTATATCCCCTTTTTGAGATCCTAGTAATCTTGACAGAAAAACATAACTTTAAATTAAATAACATCTGACCTACTGCTTTCGTAGTTATTCTCACATGTTGTAAGATGAGACACAGAGCCTTATCTCAGGTAAGGCAGGGCTCTATATAAATCTTAAGTGTTTTAGTTCTAAAGCTGATCTTTGTTTTTTAAATATCATTTTACACAGTTTACATAAATTGTTTGAGGTCACATGAATATTAGCTAACATCATATGATATCACATTTAAAACATGAATTAAAGAAAGGCTGAAAGTTTTAAACCTTTACATAGATTAGGTGCTCATTAACTTAAAAATATATTTAAATTTTTTCCCAATGTAAAAAGTAACATAAAACTTTATATATCTTATTGATAACAAGTAAATAAATCCCCAATATATATATATATATATATATATATATATATATATATATATATATATATATATATATATTTTTACCATACAACTTCAGAACACCAGCTTGATGAAATTCTCTTTTAAAGTTTCTACCTTACAGAATTGTATACCTGGAAGATATGAGCACATTAATAGCATCACAATGACATTGATGTTTTTACATTAACCAAGTTTAGCTTTTAAAGAAATGGCAGTAGAGTGCTCTAAAATAACAGTTCTTATTTAATCAGTTGTTTAATTTTTATGGTTGCTTGTTCTAGAAAAATAAAACTTTATAAACACAATGTTATGGGTAAACTTTTGTTTTAAGAAATTTGTGTCGCTTTATCACATGACTGATTTTTACAATCTTATACAGACTTTAGAACAAACTTATACAGACCTTACTAAATCAATCAGATATCTAACAAAAGTACTCATGAATGAGTAATCCCATATCAAATTTACTTCACTTATTTATCAAAATATTAGAGAAATGTATTGAACAGTGTAAACCATTTCTTTGTTAAAGGAAAAGTCCTAGAACCAAGGCATATTAGACATTTTATAGACATTAATATTTTATTAGATTTTTGAGCAGCTAGAAAAACTTGTAAGCTTAAATTTAAAGACATTTATTGTTATTTGCTTATCCAAATTTAAAGTGAATCATTTAAATCACGTGAATTAACGATCTTTGAATCCACTTTTTAAAATTTGTTTTTATGAGTGCTTTTTTTTAATGATCGCTCCTTATATATGTTAATTTGTATAACACATATATGATATACGAACATATGGATATATAGACATACAACACATAACAAAAGTGTGCACAAATAATAATAGTAAGGCCTTGTAGCTTTTCGCAGGTGAAATCTCCATTGCAATGTTTCAAAACTCCACTGTTGGTCAAATATAGAACTGATCAGAAAAATATTAACCTAGTTCTGTAGGATCAAAATAATGAGCTCAAAAAAATACAGAATCTAAGGAAAAAAATGAGAGTCCTAGAAAAAATGACTGGCCAGTAATTAGTAAATACCATACGATATACCTTTTTTTTCCCACTTAGACATCAGATCAGTCTCCTACTGAGTTTGCAGGCTTCTTTCATTTACATTTCAACATAAGTCCTGGCTGAGTTCTGGAAGGAGCTGGACAAAACTGCTATTCTAAGCAGACACCTCAGGCCTAAGGCACTTTAACCATAATTTTCAGGTGAGGATGTTGAAAATTATGATACAATTTTAAGATACAATTCACAAAATTTTATACCTTAACATCTTTTTTTGTCAACAGATACCATACTATGATTTACTATCCTTGTCCAAATTAATGCACTGATACACACTGTGACATTTTCCCAGGCTACCCAATTAAAAATTGGTCAAAAAAAAGACTGAATGATTGGGAAGTTACTTGCCAACTTGGAAGTAGAATTCTTTAGTTTTCCATTTTAAGTATTTAAGTTCTCTGGAATGAATTATCTGAAATCATAAACTAAAAAATTACCTAAACCCGACTTTTAACTTCAAGATTGTGCAATGCTTCAAAAACCCATTCAGATACCATATTGTTACAATAAAACATCATCCTTTAGACACACATTCAGCTAAGATCATTCCCAAGAAACAATTTATAATATCAACACATTATTGCACATGTCTTAAATGGCCAGAAACAAAGACAAAAGACAGACAGAAAGGAGCTGCAGACTATGGCTGACAGGACAGAAGCCTTTAAAACAGCAGAAAAGAGAAAAATCTCCTACACCAGTGGCACGATATATGTCCCCACAAGGGCATCAGATGTTTTCACAGAGGGGGAACCTGAAATGCAATATCAAAGGTCTCCATGGTGACTTTACTGCATTTAGTGTCTCCTTTTTCTTTTTCTCTTTTTTAAGAAGACAGAGGTGGCATAATACTTACAGTGCAGGGAAGGAAGGAGGGAATTCACTGAAGCAACAGGACTTCGGCAGCTTGTGGGAGTCCCTCAGTCCTGTCTTTTACTTACAGGATTAGCTCCTCTGGTTCGGTTCCACCCCAAGCACGCTGAATCTCCTAACATTTCAGTAGTCAGCTCTCAAAAATTCCAGGGTCAGGGGCTTTATCAAAATTTGTAACTTAAATTTCGGTTCCGGACCTTGAAGCCAATTAATACCAATTTAATATAAGGACAGGGTTTGAGAAAAAGTAAAAGGGAGGTTTACTGCTTTGCTAACAAAGGAGAAAAACAGGGGACTTTGTCCAAAGTTGTGACTCTCTTGATCTGGAGGGACAAGGGGTTTTAAAGGAGTTTCACTTGTTAACCTATGAGATACTCAGTTATTAGGTCCCCAGCAGGCATTGCCCTCTGCCGTGGGTGTGCTCCAGACAGCCAGCTAGGGGCTTCTCTCATCCTGCTTAACAAAGGCGGGTATAGTGCATCACATTTCTTTAAAACACAGTCCAAATGGGTGTCAGGCTTACATGATTTATTACCCATTTTCAAGTCCAATATCCTTAAGTTTTTACCACAGAAATCACACAACAAAACGCACAAAAACAAACAAATAAAAAACATTTAGAACACAGAACAAAACACACACACACAAAAAAAACAGAAACTCAGCAAATAAACAGAAAACCAGAGGAGCAATGCAGCGTCTTGCTAAATCTCCGGGGTAGGAGCTCCTGCATGCCAGTCGGCACCTCTCTACACTTTCAGAGGTATTCCCTACAGAACAGAACAGAGGAAAGAAGGATTCCTATTACTGTCCCAGACAGGAGTATATGTGAGCCTTGCCAGGCCACCTCTCTGTCATCAGAAGAGTACTCCCTTAACCGGATATCAGATGTTATAAAGGCGCCTCTTACCTATGAAGGCCTCCTCCACCAGGTGCTTGATAATAGTTTTAGTGCGATGGTTCACTGCAGTGATCCACGGACTGAAGGCTCATTCCAAGGTTTTGGAACTTGGCTCTCCAGCCCGGAGTCCTGGAGGATAGGCCAGCTTCAGAATTTCCAGCAGTCTGGCTTTGTGATCTGGTCGGGTCATGTTGCTGGGGAACTCCAAAATGTTAGTCCAGGACACAAGAAAAGACCACTGACTCCAATTAAAATCAAATTAAGGCAAGCTTAATATTTCAAGCAGCCGGGCTGCCTCTCCCTCTCAAACTGGCGGGAACAAGACAGCAACCCCACCTTTCCTACACCCCAGCTTTATAGCCCAGAAAGTTACACAAAAGGAGGGTTACAGAAAACAGAACTTTGACAAGCATCACACTAATTGTAGTTTACATTTTTTTTTCTGGCCCCAGCATCAGAAATTATGAGGACCATTAGAGCCTCTGAGAGGGTCATTGTCTGGCCAGGGAAGGCGAATATTTATGAGGTGTCATTAAAGTTTCAGAATGGGCTGTTATCTGGTCAGAGAGCCAGGCATGGGTGAGTTCAAAACATGGTCAGGCATTCTAAGCAGGTTCAGAATTTGCAGTAATTTATACTAAAGCAAAAATTATCTTTTCATGGCTTTGTGGCAAGATGGCTCACAATTTTAATGATAGATCATGTTGGGTGATCAACCCTGTCCCTTACTTTTGGAAAATCCTCTACCACCTCCAAGGTTGTGAACTCCTGAGCATTTTCCATTCCAGATATGTATTCACAGAATTTCTAACTCTTCTTCTCTAATTGTGTCTTACTTGGGGCGAAGGTAATGTCAAGCCATTGTTCTGGATGAGAGTGGGAAGAATATTGTGCAGCACATAATTGCATACACATTGGATTCACTTTCCAATTTTCCAATTGAAATACTGAATTCCTGACAATAACCCATACCATTCTAGACGCTAACTACAAATACTAATATGATGGAGAAAAATAACCCAAACGGAATTGAAATATAAGCAGTTCAGAGGAGGCATGGTGTATATTGGACATGCCTTTTGCAAGATAAATGGTAGGTGTTATAAATCTAGTCATTTTTTAATTGAAATTGTTTTATATGTGCATTAAAGTTAACAAATATGTGAATTCCTATCTCCCTTTTGCTGTAACCTATTCAGCACATTAATTTTTATATGCACATATAGAATCCTACCTGATATCAAACGTACATTTTTGTGAGGTGCCTGACATTGCAGATACAAATTGTGAGAAGAGATCACTCCACCTATACGCTGTTGGAACTGAAAATTCAAGCTAATGGTGAGCTTCCTAGTTTAATAACATTATACATAAATCCATGTTCAGTAAAATGAATATTTTTGGATCTGTGAATGATATATATTTCATGGTGAAATTCGACTGGCATATATAATTCTACTTTTGAATGTCTTTGTGTGTGTTTGTGTGTGTGTGTGTATATATATATATATATATATACACACACACACACAAACACACAATATATAAATCTCTAGATTTTTCAAAATATGAAATATATGTGTCTTATATACACTCCCTAAATTCATTCATGTTCATATATGTGGATTAATATTCAACTTTTCACAAGATTATTCTCAGAAATATTCATCCACCTGAAATACATATTTGTTCTCTAGTACTGAAAACTAACTTCAGTGAAAGGTGCAAACAAATCCTAGTATTTCTACATTAACTGACCTAGTTTAACATCAATGCAAGTAGATTCCTATGGGACATGATGTGTATTTTGACATCAATTATTATTCAACACTGGTACATTACTATTTCTTCAGTTTATACACATCATAGGATATATATTTCATCCACTACTTAGCAAATTTATAGGCATTTGTTTCACTTTCAATCACTTCTTGCTCCAGAACACATGTATTTCCCTATGTTTCTTGACTGGTCTTTTCATGAGACTTTTTTTCAAATATATTATTTTCGATTTCCATGATCAATTTTTAAGCAAAACTCACACACCCTTCATGATAAAACATAACCCTAAGATGACCATTAGATATATAACTGGTTGGAATGATTGATTGTGTATCATTATAACATTTCTTATATATTTTCAGATATCCATTCAATCCATTATTTAAAGTGGATCCAGTTATATTATTTATTCCCAGTATGGTCTATTCATGCGTTATTGCTATATTCATAGACAGAGGGTATACCTATTTGTACCCCAATACAAATTTATATGTTCTCAAAATATTGCTCCTGGAAATGGTGGAAGAAATACTCATGTCACGTGATATACATATACATTTTATCACAGAAATATTCTGGACACAAAAAGCAAAGGTCACACTTTCAATTGTACCAAAGCCTAAATGGAAAGTGAGCATGGATTACTAAAAACATACATGTCCAGGTTGCCTAATGCTCTCAAATGTCAATCCTATTGGTGACTACATATTTGTTTCTTCCTAAGATTATATATTCAACCTCAAGCCTGTTGAAAATGTCTAATCCTATCACTCACTTTGTACTTTGCTTGATTTCCTAATGTCTTTATTGATATCTGCTTTCCCTCATATTTTTCCCAGTTCATCATTATGAATGACTCTTCACATGTACTGACATTTACACTCACTCTCTAACCGAAACCCTATTGCTAAAAAACTTTTTGTCCAAATCCTATACTCACTCTTCATTCTAAACCTAACGAGTACCTTCCTCATCGTACTGAATATCGCTTTTTGACTGGATGTTCTCTTCAACATTCAATCATCCAAGGTACAAGGTCCTATGCCATTGTATATTGATTTATCTGAGACAACTGTGCAGCACATAACTCAAAGCTAAGAATACCACATAAGGGTCCAATTCCCTTCTGGGCTTCAAATCTTTCCTAATTTTCTGCTTTCATACTTATATTTCACCTATATACTCTTGTAAATATCGAAGGTTGCCAATACCATTATTCATCTCGCAAAATGATTCGTAACCCAAATCAAACATGTTATTAACCCTAAACATACACTGTTCCCTCAATATAACTTACAGAAAAGCAGGGCAGAGTTGGTCTTACAATATAGGAATGTAGGTGATCTTCCACCTTCTGAGAACCTCAAAGATCCATGGAGAAATGATCCTTGGAGAAGATTTATGCAGCTATGTAGGACCTGAGAGAGCAATAGAAATCTTCCATGGCAAACAACCTGGTCAGGATGAATTGATGGGTCTAAATCAGCCTCTCTCTTCTTATTGTAAAGAAGTTGGAAGAAACCAGGCCTGTGTGGAGAGCTGTTCCCGGGTGCCTAAGGTTGATATTCCATTCTAACTTCTGAATGTGTCACAGGATGTTGGGGCAGCCTTCATCTCATGGGAACCTTGGAAGCAACTGTTAGGACAAAGTGGTTTTCAAGGCAGTGACCTCATTCAGTTCCTGAAGGAAGTGGCCTCTTCTCACTTCCTTGGTGATGGAATTCTCTGAACTTGGGATCCAGGAAGCCAGGCACCCAGAGCCAGACCCAGTCCTAGTCCCATTGGGCTAACTTGTTTGCTTTTCCCAAGAACAGAGTCAGTCTTTCTTGGTACCTACTGATGTGAGGATGGCCAAATGCCAGCAGATCTCTGAAGAGGTACCTTTCCTTAGAAACCAGGTAGTGGCTCACCGCTGTCTCCTGACAACTTCACAGAGTTGGCCAAGGAGACCAGATCTGAGACAGGACAGGCCATTTCGGGGGAACATAATATGGCCCACCAGTCAGAAGACACTCTGGATAGTCACAGACCTACTTGGGGGAAGGAGGTGGCTTTGCCGTTGTGGGTGTGAGTTTGTGGTTTTTTTCTCATGTTCTGAGAATAGGTAGGAAAGGCGTTTTTTTTTTTTTTGGTGTGGAGTGGACTGTTTCTAGTAAGTCCTTTGACATTGTGAGGGTTTCTATGTCTGTGTATCCCACTGTATCTGTGGTTGTAGACATTAGAAAAGAGAATGCATCAATGGACTTGTTTTCTCTAGTAGAAAGCTTCCCCACATTAATACTGCCCAATTGATTAATGGACTTCACTTTGCCTTATGGATGGGCAACACCTACTGTCTTCTTAAGTTACTCTTTTCTTCGTGAATTCTGGCCACTCTACAGAATACGCTCATGGTTTTGTGTCCCAGATATGTAACACCACAAGGCTCTGTGACATGGCCATGTACTGGATAGCTGAAGAGAATGAGAGCATCTCAGAAAACTCAGATATCAGTGTGACCAGTAAAGTCTCAGTGAAGAAACCCTTCTTGGGCCATTTGCTTACTTCTGATTCAATTACCCTGAATGTCAGGAAGGTCTTTGCCTCATGCCAACCCTTTGTGAAGCCTGAAGAAAACTGTTTTCATATGGAAATGAATGGGCTTCACCTGTGGCTCTTTGCTTAATTGCTTTGGAATGGGATGTGTCTGAATCAGTCTCTGGTCCTTGTGTGAGGCTGTGACTTAGATTCTCAGCACCCAATGGATCTGAATAAAAATCCCATGTGCTTCCCAAACCGAAATGGCCAAAAGAGAAGTCATTGTGGATGAATTTTTTTGCCTTCTTGTTTTAGGTTCCTGACCTCAATCAAGTGAGAATAGGGATCCTTTGGATTAAATGAGTTCTTCAAATCCATGCAGAGGCTAGCCCATATTTGCTTGGGTTTTCTCATGACTCCAAATCACTTAAAGAATCCATACCTCACAGCCAGTAGGCCTCAAATTGGAGAAGCAGAACACTTTAACAGCAGGAATATTTGATCACTCCTGTTTCACAGGAGGAGTGTCCAGGCCACCATGATTTTAGGCAAATGAAGGGCAAGTGAGCTTATTTTGGACATTTTCTTAGGCTGTGCCCCTCATAGAAATCTCCAGCCAGAGGTTATGATGAGTGTCTTTATGGAAGAAGATGAGGGCCCTGTGGGAGTGTTTTGATTTTAATTGTGGTCATTTTTGTGGTGGTTGGAAAGAATGACTGCGTCCACCTGAGCTTGAACTCTGGTGTGATTCCCCTTAGAGACTGAGTTCTAGAACTGAACTCAGAGAAGTATTGCCATGAATCGTGTTTAGATTTTAGAAGGCCATGCATGAGACTCACCCATGAAAACTGAGATCTAGGCCCAGGGTGTCTTTCCACAAAACAATGGGAATCTCAGGCAGGATATCACATGATTTTATTCTGAAAGATTGGCAGGTATAGTTGAGAGTCAAAACACACATGGACCTCACATTGTAGACCTCAATTTGCCTGGCTTCATGTGACCTTTTGGCAACTCTTTGAGAAGCCTTGCCTGTGAGTGTTCTCCAAAGCTTTCATTGAAATGAGCTTTCTCAACACTTAATGGTTCCTGAATGATTTGAAACCCACAGTGCCTCCAACTTAATCTTTGAAAAATGGCTAGATAAATACCATGAAATTTTTGAAATTCCCATGACCAGGTGGCACTGGAGAAACTTTGGAAGTCCTGTGGTTGATCATGTGTATACCAGAGAATGCCTTGTTTTACTGGGTTTTATGTAAATGGTGTAGAACAGAGATGCCAGTAATTAGTATCCTGCTGAGTAGTGGGCCTAGAGCAGTGGTGGGCAGGTGTGTGATGAAACACCATGGTGGGCCCATGTGGATCGGCCATTGGCTTCCAAATGGATTATGACTGACATAGTGCAGAAATCAGACACTTATATGTAAAGGCATTTTTTATATGGAGCGGTTTCAGGGCAATGTTCAGAATCAGTTAACTATGGTTATTGGGGCAAGCTATGTTGGATAGAAGCATGGTTGGTGCATTCTCCTGCAGACCCTGACCCACCACACGTGACAGAACTCCCTCCAGCACTGTATTCTAGTAGAACTCCTTGTATTTGGTGAAGCAAATACCAAATTCCCAGTGTAGCAGCAAGAAACACCACAAAAAGTGGAGGATGACCAAATGTCTTCAGAGTCCACACGAGGAGACACTTAGCCTCCAGTGGCCACAGTTTACCTACAAAGAGAGAATTCAGCACTGCTGCCTCATGGTCGTTGGAATATAAGAAACCATGTCTTCCAGGTCACATAGATGCAGACCCATCTTTGATGGTCTCACTATAAAGGAAGTTAAAGCTCATGACAACAACATATATTTCAAGTGCCCAACCTCAGAGGCAGTTTCCCAAGAAGTCTTAGGCCAGCAGAGCTCCATGTTTGTGGAGTGTTTACCCTGTTCTTTACTTTTGGAAACTCCTCTACCACCTCCAAGGTTGTGAACTCCCGAGCATATTCCATTCCAGATATGTATTCACAGATTTTCACACTTTTCTACTCTAATTGTGTCTTACTTGGGGCCAAGCTAATATCAAGGCATTGTTCTGAATGTGAGTGGAAAGATTTTTGTGTAACACATATTTACATACACATTCGATTCATTTTTCAATTTTCTATTTGAAATACTGAAGCCCTGAAACTAACACATACCCTACTATACTCTGACTTATAATTCTAATATGATGGTGAAAAATAACCCAAACAGAATAGAAATACAAGCAGTTCCGAGGAGGCATGGTGTATTGTTACAATTGGTTTTTGCATTATATAGTGTAGGAGTTATAAATCTAGTCAATTTTTTTTTGTTGAAATAGTTCTACATGTGTTTTTAAAATTAAAAAATATGTGAATTCCTGTCTCCCTTTCTCTGTAGCCTATTCAGCACATGTATTTTTATATGCACATATAGAATTCTACCTGGTACCACACGTACATACTTGTGAGGTAACTGAATTGGCAGATGCAAATTGTGCTAAAGGATCACTCCTCCTAAATGCTGTTGGAACTGAAAATTCAACCTATGGGTGAGCTTCCTAGTTGAATATCATTATACATTAATCCATGTTCAGTAAAATGAATATTTTTCGATCTGTGGATTATATATATTTCATGATGAATTTCGATTGGCATATATATTGCTACTTTTTTTTCTTTTATTGGTTGCTCAAAACATTACAAATCTCTTGACATATAATATTTCTTACATTAGATTCAAGTGGCTTATGAACTCCCATTTTTAGCCCAAATAGAGATTACAGAATCACATCGGTTACACATCCACATTTTTACATAATGCCCTATTAGTTACTGTTGTATTCTGCTACCTTTCCTATACTCTACTATCTCCCCTCCCCTCTCTTCCTATCTTCTCTTTTTCCCCCATCTACTGTAATTCATTTCACTCCATGTTTATTTTCCCATTCCACTCACAACGATATGTAATTTTGTGTAACAATGAGGGTCTCCCTCCATTACCATGCAATTTCCCTTTTCTCTTACTTACCCTCCCACCTCATGTCTCTGTTTAAAGTTAATCTTTTCTTCCTGCTATTGCTCCCTGCTCTGTTCTTAGTTGCTCTCATTATATCAAAGAAGACATTTGGTATTTATTTTTTAGGGATTGGCTATTTTCACTAAGCATAATCTTCTCCAGTGCCATCCATTTTTCTGCAAATTTTATGATTTTGTCATTTGTTAGTGCTGCGTAATACTTCATAGTGTATAAATGCCACATGTTTTTTATCCATTCATCTATTGAAGGGCATCTGGGTTGGATCCACAGTGTTTCAGTTGTGAATTGTACTGCTATGAAAATCGATGTGGTAGTATCCCTGTATTACTCTCTTTTAAGGTCTTCAGGGAATAGTCCGAGAAGGGCAATAGCTGAGTCAAATTGTGGTTCCATTCACAGCTTTCCCAGGAATCTCCATACTGCTTTCCAAATTGGCCACACCAGTTTACAGTCCCACCAGCAATGTACAAGAGTATCTTTTACCCCACATCCTTGCCAGCACTTGTTGTTTGACTTCATAATGGCTGCCAATTTACTGGAGTGAGATGATATCTTAGGGTGATTTCGATTTGAATTTCTCTGACTGATAGAAATGATGAGCATTTTTTATGTACTTGTTGATTGATTGTATGTCCTCCTCTGAGAAGTGTCTGTTCAAGTCCTTGACCCATTTTTTTAATTGGGTTATTTGTTATCTTATTGTCTATTTTTTTGAGTTCTTTGTATATTCTGGATATTAGGGCTCTATCTGAAGTGTGAGGAGTAAAAATTTGTTCCCATAATGTATGCTCCTTATTTACCTCTCTTATTCTTTCTCTTGCTGAGAAAAAACTTTTCAGTTTAAGTAGTCCCATTTGTTGATTCTTGTTATTAACTCTTGTGCTATGGGTGTCCTATAAAGGAATTTGGAGCCCAACCCCATAATATGTAGATCAGAGCCAACTTTTTCTTCTATCAGACACAGAGTCTCTGATTTGATATCTAGCACCTTGATCCACTATGAGTTAACTTTTGTGCATGGCGACAGAAAGGAATTCAGTATCATTTTGTTGCATATGGATTTCCATTTTTCCCAACACCATTTGTTGAAGATACTATATTTCCTCCATTGCATGCTTTTAGCTCCTTTTTCAAATATAAGATAGTTGTAGCTTTTTGGATTAGTCTCTGTGTCCTCCATTCTGTACCATTGGTCCACCCGCCTGTTTTGGTACCAGTACCATGCTGGTTTTTTTTTGTTGTTGTTGTTTTATTTTGTTTTTTTTTTTAATTAATTTTATTGTAGGTTGTTCAAAACATTACATAGTTCTTGATATATCATATTTCACACTTTGATTCAAATGGGATATGAGCTTCCATTTTTACCCCATATACAGATTGCAGAATCACATCAATTGCACAACCATTGATTTACATATTGCCATTCTGGTGACTGTTGTATTCTTCTGCCTTTCCTATCCTCTACTATCCCCCCTCCCCCTCCCCTCCCCTCTTCTCTCTCTACCCCCTCTACTGTAATTCATTTCTCCCCCTTATATTTTTCCTCCTTTCCCCTCACTTCCTCTTGTATGTAATTTTCTATACCCCTGAGTGTCTCCTTCCATTTACATGCAATTTACCTTCTCTCTCCCTTTCCCTCCCACCTTTCATCCCTGTTTAATGTTAATCTTCTTCTCATGCTCTTCGTCCCTACTCTGTTCTTAGTTACTCTCCTTATATCAAAGAAGACATTTGGCATTTGTTTTTAAGGGATTGGCTAGCTTCACTTAGCATAACCTGCTCTTATGCCATCCATTTCCCTCCAAATTCTATGATTTTGTCATTTCTTAATGCAGAGTAATACACCATTGTGTATAAATGCCACATTTTTTTTATCCATTCTTCTATTGAAGGGCATCTATGTTGGTTCCACAGTCTTGCTATTGTGAATTGTGCTGCTATGAACATGGATGTAGCAGTGTCCCTATAGTGTGCTCTTTTTAGGTCTTTAGGGAATAGACCGAGTAGGGGAATACCTGGATCCAATGGTGGTTCCATTCCAAGCTTTCCAAGAAATCTCCATACTGCTTTCCAAATTGGGCGCACCAATTTGCAGTCCCACCAGTAATGTACAAGAGTACCCTTTTCCCGACATCCTCGCCAGCACTTGTTGTTGTTTGACTTCCTAATGGCTTCCAATCTTACTGGAGTGAGATGGTATCTTAGGGTGGTTTTGATTTGCATTTCTCTGACTGCTAGAGATGGTGAGCATTTTTTCATATACTTGTTGATTGATTGTATGTCCTCCTCTGAGAAATTTCTGTTCAGGTCCTTGGCCCATTTGTTGATTGGGTTATTTGTTATCTCATTGTCTAATTTTTTTAGTTCTTTGTATATTCTGAATATTAGGGCTTTGTCTGAAGTGTGAGGAGTAAAGATTTGTTCCCAGGACGTAGGCTCAATATTTACCTCTCTTATTGTTTCTTTTGCAGAGAAAATCTTTTTAGTTTGAGTAAGTCCCATTTGTTGATTCTAGTTATTAACTCTTGTGCTATGGGTGTCCTATTGAGGAATTTGGAGCCCGACCCCACAGTATGTAGATCATAGCCAACTTTTTCTTCTATCAGACGCCATGTCTCTGATTTGATATCAAGTTCCTTGATTCACTTTGAGTTAACTTTTGTGCATGGTGAGAGAAAGGGATTCAGTTTCAATTTGTTGCATATGGATTTCCAGTTTTCGCAACACCATTTGTTGAAGATGCTAGCCTTCTTCCATTGCATGCTTTTAGCCCCTTTATCGAATATAAGATAGTTGTAGTTTTGTGGATTGGTTTCTGTGTCCTCTATTCTGTACCATTGGTCCACCCGCCTGTTTTGGTACCAGTACCATGCTGTTTTTGTTACTATTGCTCTGTAGTATAGTTTGAAGTCTGGTATAGCTATACCGCCTGATTCACACTTCTTGCTTAGAAATGTTTTTGCTATTCTGGGCCTTTTATTTTTCCATATGAATTTCATGATTGCTTTCTCTATTTCTACAAGAAATGCCATTGGGATTTTGATTGGCATTGCATTAAACCTATTGAGAACTTTTGGTAATATGGCCATTTTGATGATGTTAGTTCTACCTATCCATGAACAGGGTATATTTTTCCATCTTCTAAGATCTTCTTCAATTCTCTGTTTAGGGTTCTGTAGTTTTGAATGTATAAGTTTACACCTCTTTTGTTAGGTTGATTCCCATGTATTTTATTTTTTCTGAGGATATTGTGAATGGGGTGCTTGTCCTCATTTCCATTTCAGAGGATTTGTCGCTGATATACAGGAATGCCTTTGATTTATGCGTGTTGATTTTATATCCTGCCACTTTGCTGAATTCATTTATTAGCTCTAATAGTTTCTTTGTAGACCCTTTTGGCTCTGCTAGGTATAGAATCATGTAATCTGCAAATAGTGATAATTTGAGTTCTTCTTTTCCTATTTTTATGACTTTAATTTCTTTCGTCTAATTGCTCTGGCCAGTGATTCGAGAACTATGTTGAACAGAAGTGGTGAGAGAGGGCATCCCTGTCTTGTTCCAGATTTTAGAGGGAATGCCTTCAGTTTTTCTCCATTCAGAATGATGCTAGCCTGAGGCTTAGCATAGATTGCTTTTACAATATTGAGGTATGTTCCTGTTATCCCTAGTTTTTCTAGAGTTTTTAACATAAAGGGATGCTGTACTTTGTCGAATGCTTTTTCCGCATCTATCGAGATGATCATATGGTTCTTATTTTAAAGCCTATTGATGTGGTGAATAACATTAATTGATTTCCGTATATTGAACCAACATTGCATCCCATGGATAAATCCTAACTGATGATGGTGCACAATTTTTTTGATATGTTTTTGTATCCGGTTCGCCAGAAGTTTATTGAGGATTTTTGCATCTAGGTTCATTAGAGATATTGGTCTGTAGTTTTCTTTCTTTGGAGTGTCTTTGTCTGGTTTAGGAATCAGGGCGATGTTGGCCTCTTAGAATGAATTTGGTAGTTCTCCCTCTTTTTCATTTTCCTGAAATAGCTTGAAAAGTATTGGTATTAGTTCCTCTTTAAAGGTTTTGTAAAACTCTGCTGTATACCCATCCGGTCCTGGGCTTTTCTTAGTTGGTAGTCTTTTGATGGTTTCTTCTATTTCCTCAATTGATATTGGTCTGTTTAGGTTGTCAATATCCTCCTGACTCAATCTGGGCAAATCATATGACTTAAGAAATTTATCGATGCCTTCACTATCTTCTATTTTATTGGAGTATAAGGATTCAAAATAATTTCTGATAATCTTCTGTATTTCTGAAGTGTCTGTTGTGATATTGCCTTTTTCATCTCGTATGCTAGTAATTTGAGTTCTCTCTCTTCTTCTCTTCGTTAGCGTGGATGAGGGTCTGTCAATTTTATTTATTTTTTCAAACAACCAACTTTTAGTTTTGTCAATTTTTTCAATTGTTTCTTTTGTTTTGATTTCATTAATTTCAGCTCTGATTTTAATTATTTCTTGACTTCTACTTTTTTGTCGTTGTTTTGCTCTTCTTTTTCTAGGACTTTGAGTTGAAGTATTAGATCATTAATTTGTTGTTTTTTTTCTTTTTTTAAGGATTGAACTCCAAGCAATAAATTTTCCTTTTAGAACTGCTTTCAATGTGTCCCATAGATTCCGACATGTTGTGTCTGTGTTTTCATTTATCTCTAAGAATTTTTCAATTTCCTCCTTGATGTCTTCTATAACCCATTGATCATTCAGTAACCTATTTTTCATTCTCCAAGTGATGCATGATTTTTCCTTACTTCTTTTATCGTTGATTTTCAATTTCATTCCATTATGTTCAGATAAGATGCATGGTATTATCTCTACTCCTTTATATTGTCTAAGAGTTGCCCTGTGACATAATATAAAATCTATTTTTGAGAAGGATCCATGTGCTGCTGAGAAAAATGTATAACTGCTTGATCTTGGGTGGTATATTCTATATATGTCAATTAAGTCCAGGTTATTAATTATGTTATTGAGTTCTATAGTTTCCTTATTCAACTTTTCTTTGGAAGATCTATCCAGTGGTGAGAGAGGTGTGTTGAAGTCTCCCATAATTATTGTATGGTGGTCTATTAGACTCTTGAACTTGAGAAGAGTTTGTTTGATGAACATAGCTGCACCATTGTTTAGGGCATATATATTTATGATTGTGATGTTTTGTTGGTGTATGGTTCCCTTGAGCTGTATGTAGTGTCCCTCTTCATCCCTTTTGATTAACTTTGGCTTGAAATCTATTTTATATGATATGAGTATGGACACTCCTGCTTGTTTCCAAAGTCCATATGAGTGATATGATTTTTCCCAACCTTTCACCTTCAGTCTATGTATGTCTTTTCCTATCAAATGCGTCTCCTGAAGGCAGCATATTGTTGGGTCTTGTTTTGTGATCCATTCTACTAGCCTGTGTCTCTTAATTGGTGAGTTTAAGCCATTAACATTTAGGGTTATTATTGAGATATGGGTTGTTCTTCCAGCGATATTTGTTTATTTATGTTCCTAAACATGGTTTGTTTTCCTCTTTGATTATCCCCAGCCTTTACTGTACTCCCTCCCGCTGTTGGTTTTCATTGATATTTTCCATTTCCTCTTCCTGTAATATTTTGCCAAGGATGTTTTGAAGAGATGGTTTTCTAGCTGCAAATTCTTTTCACTTTTGTTTATCGTGGAAGGTTTTAATTTCATCTTCCATACTGAAGCTTAATTTTGCTGGATACACAATTCTTGGTTGGAACAAATTTTCTTTCAGTGTTTGAAATATGTTATTCCAGGATCTTCTAGGTTTCAGAGTCTGTGTTGAAAGATCAGCTGTTATCCTGATTGGTTTACCCCTAAATGTAATCTGCTTCCTTTCTCTTGTAGCTTTTAAAATTCTCTCCTTATTCTGTATGTTGGGCATCTTCATTATAATGTGTCTAGGTGTGGATATCTTATGATTTTGCACATTCGGCATCCTGTAGGCTTCTAGGATTTGGGATTCTGTCTCATTCTTCAAGTCTGGGAAGTTTTCTCGTATTATTTCATTGAATAGATTGCTCATTCCTTTTGTTTGGACCTCTATACCTTCCTGTATCCCAATGACTCTTAAGTTTGGTCTCTTTATGTTATCCCATATTCTTGAATGTTCTGCTCATGGTTTCTTAACAGCTTTGCTGAGCTGTCTATGTTCTTCTCCAGTTGAAATACTTTGTCTTCATTGTCTGATGTTCTATCTTCTAAGTTTTCTACTCTGCTGGTAGTATTCTCAATTGAGTTTTTAAGTTGGTTTATTGTTTCCTGCATTTCCAGGATTTCTGTTTGTTTGTTTTTTATAACCTCGATCTCCCTGTATAATTGATCTTTTGCTTCATGGATTTGTTTATGTAATTCATTTTCGAAGTGGTTGAAGTGGTCTTTCATTGTCTGATTTTGCTGTCTAATGTCTTCCTTGAGACTCAAGATTATCTGAAGCATGTATATCCTGAATTCTTTATCTGACATTCCATCTGCTGCAGATATTACCTCTTCTAAAGTTGAGTTGACCTGCATTGCTTGTGGTCCTTTCTTTCCTTTTCTTTTCATACTGATCGCGTTTCTTTCTGCTTGGTGAAACTGTTGTGTTATTGATTTTTCCCCCTATATGTTTATATTGCTCTTTTATAGTTGCAAAGTTTCCCTCGCAGGCTTTTGCGGTGGTTCTGCCCCTCCTCCAATTGGGGCAATGTGCCTACCACGCCGGCAGGTCGCTGTGCCTGTACTTTCGGACTGCCTGTTCTTTCGGTGGTCACAGGTCCGCCTATCTTGCAGGCGTGAGCAGCGGCCCTGCCCCTCCGCTGGCCGCTAGGCCTGTTCTGTCTGTCGTTTGCAGGTCTGTCTACCTAACAGGCGCTGCTGAAGCCCTGCCCCTCCTCCAACCGGGGTGATGTGTCAGACGGGCCACTGGGCCTCTTTTGTCAGTGGTCACGGTACCGCCTACCTTGCAGGTGCGTGGGGCAACAGTGCCCCTCCGCAGGTTTCTGGGCCTGACCTGCCGGTGGGTCGCAGCTCATTCATTTTTTAGTTCTAGTAGTTTTTGTAGACCCTTTTGTGTCTTCTATGTTTAGAATAATGTCACCCGAAAATAGTGATAATTTACGTTGTTATTTTCCTATTTTTATGCCTTTTATTTCTTTAGTCTGTCTAATTGCTCTGGCCAGTGTTTTGAGAACTATATGGAATAGAAGTGGTGACAGAGGGTATCCCTGTCTTGTTCCAGATTTTAGAGGAAATGCCTTCAATTTTTCTGCATTCATAATGATGCTAGCTGAGGCTTTGCATAGATAGCTTTTACAATGTCGAGGTAATTTCCTGTTATCCCTAGTTTTTCTAATGTTTTGAACATAAAGGGATGCTGTACTTTGTCAAGTGCTTTTTTTGCTTCTAACGAGATGATCATATGGTTCTTATCTTTAAATCTATTGATGTGGTGAATAACATTTATTGATTTCCGTATATTGAACCATCGTTGCATCCCAGGGATGAATCCTACTTGATCATGTTGCATAATTTTTTTGATGTGCCTTTGTATTCGATTCGCCAGAATTTTATTGAGGATTTTTGCATGTAGGTTCATCAGATATATTGGTCTGTAGTTTTCTTTCTTTGAGGTGTCTTTTTCTGATTTCGGAATCAGCGTGATGTTGGCCTCATAGAATGAATTTGGCAGAGCTCCCTCTTTTTCTCTATCCTGAAATAACTTGAAAAGTATTGGTATTAAATCTTCTTTAAATGTTTTGTAAAACTCCGCTGTATAGCCATCCGTTCCTGGGCTTTTCTTGGTTGGTAGTCTTTTGATTGCTTCTTCTGTTTCATCCATTGACATTGGTCTGTTTAAATTGTGTGTATCCTCCTGACTCAGTCTGGGCAAATCATATGACTTAAGAAATTTGTTGATGTCTTCACTATATTCTATTTTATTGGAATATAGGTTTTCCAAATAATTTCTAATTGTCTTCTGTATTTCAGAAGCATCTGTTGTAATATAGCCTTTTTCATCCCATATGTTAGTAATTTGAGTTCTCTCTCTTCTTCTCTTCATTAGCATGGCTAAGGGTCTGTCGAACATATATATTTTTTCGAAGAACCACCTTTTAGTTTTGTTAATTTTTTCAATAGTTTCTTTTGTTTCAATTTCGTTGATTTCTGCTCTGATTTTAATTATTTCTTGCCTTCTGCTACATTTTCTGTTGTTTTGCTCTTCCTTTTCTAGGGCTTTGAGTTAAAGTGTGAGCTCATTTATTTGTTCGGTTTTACTTTTTTTCAGGAATGACCTCCAGGCAATGAATTTCCCTCTTAAAACTGCTTTCATTGTGTCCCATAGATTCCGATATGTTGCGTCTGTATTTTCATGTATCTCTAAGAATTTTTTGATTTCCTCCTTTATATCTTCTGTAACCCACTGATCATTCAGTAACATATTGTTCATTTTCCATGTGATGTAGGATTTTTCCTTCCTTCTTTTATCATTGATTTCCAGTTTCATTCCATTATGATCAGATAAAATGCATTGTATTATCTCCACACCTTTATATTTACTGAGCGTTGCCCTATGGCATAATATATGGTCTATTTTTGAGAAGGATCCACGTGCTACTGAAAAAAAAGTATATCCACTTGATGATGGTTGATATATTCTATATATGTCAGTTACATGTAGGTTATTGATTGTGATATTGAGTTCTATACTTTCTTTATTCAACTTTTGTTTGGAGGATCTGTCCAATGGTGAGAAAGGTGTGTTGAAGTCTCCCATAATTATTGTGTTGTGTTCTATTTCATTCTGGAACTTGAGGAGAATTTGTTTTTTGAACGTTGCAGCACCATTATTTGGTGCATAAATATTGATAATTTTTATGTTTTGTTGGTGAATGGTTCCTTTTAACAGTATATAATGTCCTTTCTTATCACTTTTGATTAAATTAGTCTTGAAGTCGATTTTATTCGATATGAGGATGGCCACCCCTGCTTGCTTACGAGGACCATTGCATGGTATATTTTTTCCAAAACTGCACCTTCAGCCTGTATGTCTTTTCCATTCAGATGTGTCTCCTGGAGGCAACATATTGTTGGATTCGTTTTTAATCCAAGTTACCAGCCTATGTCGCGTTATTGGAGAGTTTAAGCCATTAACATTTAGAGTCACTATATGGTTTGTACTGCCACCCATAATTGATGATTCATCTTTTTTTTAATTTAGTTTGTTTCTCCATGATTAGCTTTTCCCCCACCCTCTGTCATTACTGAGGCACTTCCCACTGATAGTTTTGGTTGTTGATTTTCATTTCTTCTTCGTGTATTGTTTTGCTCAAGATGCTTTGCAATGCTGCTTTTCTGGCTACAAATTCTTTTAGCTTTTGTTTATCATGAAATATTTTTATTTCATTGTCATACCTGAAGCTTAATTTTGCTGGATACAGAATTTTTGGTTAGCATTCATTGTCTTTCAGTGTTTGAAATACGTTGTTCAAGGATCTTCTCGCTTTCAGCGACTGTGATGAAAAATCCCTTCTCAACCTTATTGGTTTACCCCTTAATGTAATCTGCCTCCTTTCTCTTAGAGCTTTTAATATTTTCTCTTTGTTTTGTATATTGGATATCTTCATAACGATGTGTCTTGGTGTTGATCTACTGTGATATTGTGTGCTCGGTGTCCTGTAAGCATGTCCAATTTGTATATCCGTTTACTTTGTATTTCTGGAAATATTTCTGTAATTATTTCATTCAATAGATTACTCATTTCATTGGTTTGAATCTGTGTACCTATCCAGATGACTCATAAATTTGTTTTTTTATGTTATCCCATATCTCTTGGATGTTTTACTCATGATTTTTTACCAGCCTTTCTGTGTTGGCTAGATTCATTTCAAGATGATATATTTTGTCTTCATTATCGAACATTCTGTCTTCTACTTGCTCCACAGTGTTAGTGATACTCTCAATTGACTTTTTAATTTGGTTTATCGTTTCCTAGAATTATTGTTTGATTTTTTTATAATCTCTATCTCCTGATAAAGATTCATAACTTCTTCTTTTATCTGTTTATGTAATTCATTTTCAATGTGTTCTTTCACTGTTTGTATTTGCTGTCTCGTATCCTCTTTAAGTTTCCATTCCATCTGTCCAAGGTATTCCTTGAGTTCTTTATATGACCTTTTTTTCTGATGACTATAGGTTCTCCTGAATATTTAGGCTGTCCTTCATTGTTTGTACTTATTTTCTTCCTTGATTTTTTGTGCTGCTCATGTTACTTCTTGCTCTGTTTCACTGCTGAGTTACTGTTTACTCTTATAAATTTATTTGATGCTTGGGAGGAAAGATATTAGAAGGAAAGGGAAGAAGTCACTAAAGAGAATGAGAGTAGGCAGGTAGAATTAAAGGAAGGGGAAATAAGAAAATTGAAAAGAAACGATAAGACAAAAGAAAAAAAATAGAAAAGAAAGAAAGAAAGAAAAAAATTTAAAAATAATGATCATTTAAAAAATGAATATTAAAATTTAAAATAATAATAATAATAATAAAATAAAAATATTTTAAAAATGAAAACATTTTAAAACGTTAAAGTACAACAACAACAAAAAAAAATGAATTCACATAAAGAATCTAAATGCCACACTCAGTAGGCCTCAAGTTGGAGAAGCAGAGCAGTATTAAGGGCAGGCCTATTTTTTCACTTCTGTTTCACAGGAAGGGAGTCCAGGCCACCCTGATTTTAGGCAAATGAGGGGCAAGGGAGCTTATTTTGGACACGGACGTGGGCTGTGTACCTCATGGAAACCTCCAGCCGGAGGTTATGATGAGTGTCTACATGGAAGAAGATGAGGGCCATGTTGGGGTGTTTTGGTTTTAGCTGTGAACATTTGTATGGCGGTAGGAAGAGAAGACTGGGTCCACCTGGGCTTGAACTCTTGTGTGATTCAACATAGAGACTGAGATCTGGAATTGACCTCAGAGAAGTATTGCCATGAATTGTGTTGGGATTTTAGAAGGCCATGCATGAGAGTCGCCCTTGGAAAGTGAGATCTAGGCCCAAGGTGGCTTTCCACAGAGCAAAGGGAATCTCAGCCAGGATATCACATGATTTTATTCTGAAAGACTTGGCAGCCATAGTTGAGAGTCAAAGGCTCATGGACCTCACATTGTAGACCTCAATGGGCCTGGCTTCATGTGACCTTTTGGCCACCCTTTGGGAAGCCTTGCCTCTGAGAGTTCTCCAGAGCTTTCATAGAAATGAGCTTACTCAACATTTAATGGTTAATGAATGAATTGAAACCCACAGTGCCTCCAACTTCATCCTTGAAAATTGGCCAGATAAAAACCATGAAATTTTTGAAATTCCCAAGACTAGGTGTCACAGGAGAACCTTTGGATGTCCTCTAGCTGATCATGAGAATACAAGACAATGCCTTTATTGACTGGTTTACATGAAAATGGTGTATAACAGAGATGCCAGTAAGTTGGAGCCTGCTGAGTAGTGTTCCTAGAGCCGTGGTGGGCAGGTGTGTGATAAAAAATCTCTGGTGTTGCCATGTTTATCTGCCATTGGTATCCAAATATCTTGTGACTGACATTTTGCAGCCAGTAGACCCTTATATGTAAAAGCATCTTGTTATATGGAGAGGTTTTAGGGCAATGTTCAGAATCAGGTTGCTATGGTCAATGGAGCAAGCTATGTGGGATAGAAGCCTGGTTGGTGCATTCTCCAACAGAACCCGACCCACCACAACTGACAGAATTCCCTACAGCACTGTGTCCCAGGTGAATGCTTTTTATTTCATGAAGCAAATACCACACTCCTAGTGCAACAGCAAGAAACACCATGAAGAGTGGAGGATGAACAAATGGCTTCACAGTCCAGATGAGGAGACACTTGCCCTCAGTGGCCACAGTTTACCTACACAGAGAAAATTCAGCGCTGCTGCCTCATGTTCATTGGAAAATAAGAAACCATGTCATCCATGTCACATAGATGCAGACCCAGCTTTGATGGTCTCACTACAAAGGAAGCTAATGCTCCTGACAACAAAATATATTTCAAGTGCCCAACCTCAGAGGTAGTTTCTCCAGATGTTGGGCCGGCAGAGCTTCATGTTTGTGGAGTGTTTACCCTGTCCCTTACTTTTGGAAACTCCTCTACCACCTCCAAATTTGTGAACTCCTGAGCATTTTCTATTCCAGATATGTATTCACAGATTTTCTAACTCTTCTCCTCTAATTGTGTCTTACATGGGGCGAAGGTAATGCCAAGGCATTGTTCTGAATGAGAGTGGGAAGATTTTTATGTAGCACATATTTGCATAAACATTGGATACATTTTCCAATTTTCCATTTGAAATACTGAATCCCTGACACTCACAAATTCCCTTCTAGACTTTTACTTATAATCTTAATATGATGCAGAAAAATAACCCAGACAAAATAGAAATACAAGAGGTTCACAGGAGGCATGGTGTATAGTTGGATTTGCCTTTCGTATGATAAATGGTAGGTGTTATAAATCAAGCCAATTTTAATTGAAATAGTTCTCCATGTGTTTTAAAAGTTAACAAATATGTGAATAACTGTCTCCCTTTCTCTGTAGCCTAATCAGCACATGTATTTTTTATGCACATATTGAATTATACCTGGTATCACACGTACATTTTGTGAGGTGGCTGACTTGGCAGATACAAATTGTAAGAAAAGATCACTCCTACTAAACGCTGTTGGAACTGAAAATTCAACATATGGGTCAGTTTTCTAGTTGTACAACATAAATTGATGTTCAGGAAAATGAAAGGAAAATGAATATTTTTGGATCTCTGGATGATATATTTTTCATGGTGAATTTCAATTGGCATACATAATGCTACTTTTTAATGTCTGTGTGTGTGTGTGTATATATATATATATATATATATATATATATGTATTCACTCTCCAGATTTTTCAAAATATGAAATGTATTTGTCTGATTATACACTCCCTAAATTCATTCATATTTATGTATGTGGATGTATAATCAACTTTTCACAAGTTTATTCTCAGAAATATTCATCCACCTGAAATACATATTTGTTTCCTAGTACTGAAAACTAACTTCAGGGGATCATATGATGACAGCAAAAGGAGTGCATCAACCTCATGTACAGCATCACTGTGCAGGAGAATGACGAATTTCCAGCAAAATTTTGTGGTCCTAAACCTAGTGGAAGTATTTCCATCTCACGAGGATCAGCTACGGGGCTCAAACGTGAGTGATTTGTCTGCATGGAGCATCATGCTGCTTATTCAGCAAATCGCCCTGCGGGTAGAGTCTGTGGCGCGTGCTGGGAAGCAATGAGATAGCAACACAAATATTCAGTGGTGCAGATTCTGTGGGCTCCTGCCATCTGTACAATCACTGTGCTCATTGCTGAATTCTGGGTTTGAGACCAGGGAAATACACGGTCCAATTCGGTTTTCCACACCAGTCAGACCACAGAGGAAGCCAGGGGCCACCATCTTGGAGAGCTGACGTCACCATTCCTGTTTTCAACTGATAGCAGCTCATTCAGCTATAGAACAGGTAATCTCAGGCTGTCATTCGCCTGTGTCTCGGAGACAAATTACTCAGGCCTGCTCCTATCAGAACATACACCAAGCCCAGAGCGGCCGAATTCTGGCTCCTGGAACTGATCAGGCCCAGGGCTAAAGAACCTGCGGAAACTGCTTCTCGGTCTAGGTCTTGCTGAATACTGTGGAGGTAAATACCTACCGAGCCTTCATAGGCAGTGGCAACAGGATTGAGACGGGGCTTGTGAGGGCCGGTCAGGACTCACCCATTGCTTTGTTCATCCGGCAAAGGGAACGAAATGCTGCCATTCGCATGGGATACCAACATGTTAGAGATCTGAAGTCATCACAAAGTGGCGGAGGAGATAACTTCATCGATACCAGCGGTGAGAGAAACAGTTGGTCTCCTGGTAAAAAAAGTGAGTCACAAACACCCGAGTCTCTCTCACTTTGTCTTCAAGCTAGAGGGACAGAGCAGAGACACCGCTCACGCCCGGCACTTGCCCAGCGACCCGCAGGCGTGGTAGTCACGTCATCCCAATTGGAGTAGGGACAGAGCAGAGCCGCCGCCCGTGCCCGGAACAGGCCCATCGACCAGCAGGCTTGGTAGTCACGTCACCCCAATTGGAGCAGGGGCAGAGCAGAGCCACAGCCTATGCCCAGAACAGGCCCAACGACCCGCCGGTGTGGTAGACATGGCACCCCTATTGGAGTAGTGGCAGAGCAGAGCCTTCTCCCGTGCCCATTACAAGCCCATCGGCCCACCAGCATGGTTGTTAGGTCACCCCAATAGGAATAGGGGCAGAGCAGAGCCACCACCCATGCCCAGAACAGGCCCAGCAACCCGCCGGCGAGGTAGTCACATCACCCCAATTGGAGTAGGGGCAGAGCAGAGTGACCAACCTCGCCCACAACGTAGGCAACCGAACAGCGAAACAGGCCAAGTGGCCTGCGGGCACGGCAGACACATAACCCCATTTGGAGTAGGGGCAGAGCAGATCCACTGCCCGTGCCCACAAAATAGACAGACCTGCGACCGACCAGCAAAGAGGCTCAGCGTCGTGCCGGCATGGTAGACACATCATCCCAATTTGAGTAAGGGCAGAGTAGAGCTGCCGCCCGCACCTGCAAGGTAGGAAGACCTGCAATGGATCAGCAGAACAGGCCGAGGGGTTCCTGGGCGTTGTAGACACGTCACACCAAATGGAGGAGGGGCAGAGCAGAGCCACTGCCCGCGCCCGCATTGTAGACAGACCTGCGACCAACCAGCACAACAGGCCCAGCAGCCCGTCAGCGTGGTAGATAGATCACCCCAATTGGAGGAGCAGAACAGCCGCCCCCCGCTACTTCAAGGGAGACTTTTCAACTATACAAGAGCAATATAAGTATATAGGGGGAAAATTTCAAAAACACAACAATTTCAACAAGCAGAGAGAAACGCGAGAAGTATGAAAAGACAAGGAAAGAAAGCACCACAAGCAATGCAGGTAAACACAATTTTAGAAGAGGTAATAGCTGCATCAGATGGAATGTCAGATAAAGAATTCAGGATACTCAGGCTTTAGATGATCTGGAGTCTCAAGGAAGACATTAGACAACAAAATCAGACAATTAAAGATCACTTCGACAATGAATTACATAAACAAATCCAAGAAGCAAAAGATCAACTATATAGGGAGATAGAGGTTGTAAAAACAAACAAACAGAAATCCTAGAATTGCAGGAAGCAATAAACCAACTTAAAAACTCAATTGAGAATACTACCAGCAGAGTAGAACACTTAGAACATAGAACATCAGACAATAAAGACAAAGTATTTCAACATGAAAAGAACATAGACAGCTCAGCAAGACTGCTAAGAAACCACGAGCAGAACATCCAAGAAATATTCCATAACATAAAGAGGCCAAACTTAAGAGACATTGGGATACAGGAAGGTATAGAAGTCCAAACAAAAGGAATGAGCAACCTATTCAATGAAATAATACGAGATAACTTCCCAGACTTGATAAATAAAAAAGAATCCCAAGTCCTAGAAGCCTACAGAACGCCGAATGTGCAAAATCATAAGAGAGCCACAACTAGACACATTATAATGAAGATGCCCAACAAACAGAAAAAGGAGAGAATTTTAAAAGCTACAAGAGAAAGGAAGCAGATTACATTTAGGGGTAAACCAATCAGGATAACAGCTGATCTTTCAAAACAGACTCTGAAAGCTAGAAGATCCAGGAATAACATATTTCAAACACTGAAAGAAAATGGGTTCCAACCAAGAATTGTGTATCCATCGAAAGTAAGCTTCAGGATGGAAGATGAAATTAAAACCTTCCACGATAAACAAAAGTGAAAAGAATTTGCAGCTAGAAAACCATCTCTTCAAAACATCCTTGGCAAAATATTACAGGAAGAGGAAATGGAAAATATCAATGAAAACCAACAGCGGGAGGGAGTACAGTAAAGGCTGGGGATAATCAAAGAGGAAAACAAACCATGTTTAGGAACATAAATAAACAAATATCGCTGGAAGAACAACCCATATCTCAATAATAACCCTAAATGTTAATGGCTTAAACTCACCAATGAAGACACACTGGCTAGTAGAATTGAACAAAAAACAAGACCCAACAATATACTGCCTACAGGGGACGCATTTGATAGGAAAATGCATACATAGACTGACGGTGAAAGTTTGGGAAAAATTATATCACTCATATGGACTTCGGAAACAAGCAGGAGAGTCCATACTCATATCAAATAAAATAGATTTTAAGCCAAAGTTAATCAAAAGGGATAAAGAGAGACACTACATACTGCTCAAGAGAACCATACACCAACAAGACACAGCAATCGTTAATATATATGCCCCGTACAATGGTGCAGCTATGTTCATCAAAGAAACTCTTCTCAATTTCAATAGTCTAATAGACCACAATACAGTAATCATGGGAGCCATGAACACACCTCTCTCACCACTGGACAGATCTTCCAAACAAAAGTTGAATAAGGAAACTATAGAACTCAATAACACAATTAATAACCTAGACTTATTTGAGATATGTAGAATATAACACCCAACATCAAGCAGTTACCTTTTTTCTCAGCAGCACATGTATCCTTGAAAAAAATAGATCATATATTATGTCACAGGGCAACTCTTAGACAATATAAAGGAGTACAGTTAATACCATGCATATTATCTGATCATAATGGAATGAAACTAAAAATCAATGATAAAAGAAGGAAGGAAAAATCATGCATCACTTGGAGAATGAACAATAGGTTACTGAGTGATCAATGGGTTATAGAAGACATCAAGGAGGAAATTTAAAAATTCTTAGAAATAAATGAAAATGCAGACACAACATACCGGAATCTATGGGACACATTGAAAGCAGTTCTAAGAGGAAAATTCATTGCTTGGAGATCATTCCTTAAAAAAAGAAACAACCAACAAATAAATGATCTCATACTTCATCTCAAAATCCTAGAAAAAGAAGACGAAAGCAACAGCAAATGAAGTAGAAGGCAAGAAATAATTAAGATCAAAGCTGAAATTAATGAAATTGAAACAAAAGAAACAATTGAAAAAACTTGACAAAAGTAGAAGTTGGTTCTTTGAAAAAATAAATAAAATTGACAGACCCTTAGAAATGATAACAAAGAGAAGAAGACAGAGAACTCAAATTACTAGAATAAGGGATTAAAAAGGAAATATCACAACAGATATTTCAGAAATACAGGAGATAATCAGAAATTATTTTGAATCCTTATACTCCAATCAAATAGAAGACAGTGAAGGCATCGATAAATTTCTTAAGTCATATGATCTGCCCATATTGAGTCAGGAGGATATAGCAACATAAACAGACCAATATCAATTGAGGAAATAGAAGAAACCATCAAAACACTACCAACTTAGAAAAGCCCAGGACCGTATAGGTATACAGCAGAGTTTAACAAAACCTTTAAAGAGGAACGAATACCAATATTTTTCAAGGTATTTCAAGAAAGTGAAAAAGAGGGAGATCTTCCAAATTCATTCTACGAGGCCAACATCACCCTGATTATTACAGCAGACAAAGACACTTCAAAGAAAGAAAACTACAGACCAATATCTCTAATGAACCTACATGAAAAAATCCTCAATAAAATTCTGGCGAATTGGATACAAAAAAAAATATCAAAAAAATTGTGAATCCTGATCAAGTAGAATTCATCCATGTGATGCAAGGCTGGTTCAATATACGGAAATCAATAAATGTTATTCACCACATCAATAGACTTAAAAATAAGAACCATATGATCATCTCGATAGATGCAAAAAAGCATTCAATAAAGTACAGCATTCTGTTATGTTCAACACTCTAGAAAAACTAGTGATAAGAGGAACATACCTCAATATTGTAAAAGCAATCTAAGCTAAGCCTCAGGCTAGCATCATTCTGAATGGAGAAAAATTGAAGGCATTCTCTCTAAAATCTGGAACAAGACAGGGATGCCCTCTCTCACCACTTCTGTTCAACATAGTTCTCGAAACACTGGCCAGAGCAATTAGACAGACGAAAGAAATAAAAGGCATAAAAATTGGAAAAGAAGTACTTAAATTATCACTTTTGCAGATCACATGATTCTATATCTAGCAGTCCCAAAAGGGTCTACAAAGAAACTAATGGAGCTAATAAATGAATTCAGAAAAGTGGCAGGATATAAAATCAACATGCATAAATCAAAGGCATTCCTGCATATCAGCGACAAATCTTCTGAAATGGAAATGAGGACAACCACTCCATACACAATATCCTAAAAAAATAATAATAATAATTAGGAATCAACCTAACAAAAGATGTGAAAGTCTTATACAATGAAAACCACAGAACCCTAAAGAGAGAAATAGAAGAAGATCTTAGAAGATGTAAAAATATATCCTGTTCATGGATAGGCAGAACTAACATCATCAAAATGGTTATATTACCAAAAGTTCTCAATAGGTTTAATGCAATGCCAATCAAAATCCAAACGGCATTTCTTCTAGAAATAGAGAAAGCAATCATGGAATTCATATGGAAAAATAAAAGACACAGAATAAAAAAAACAATACTAAGCAGGAAGTGTGAATCAGGCGGCCTAGTGATACCAGACTTCAAACTATACTACAGAGCAATAGTAAAAAAAATAGCATGGTACTGGTACCAAAACAGGAGGGTGGACCAATTGTTCAGAATAGAGGACACAGATACCAAGCCAGGAAACTACAACTATCTTATATTTGATGGAGGGGCTAAAAGCATGCAATGAAGGAATATAGCATCTGCAAAAAATGGTGCTGGGAAAACTTGGAATCCATATGTAACAAAATGAAACTGAATCCCTTTCTCTCGCCATGCACAAAAGATAACTCAAAATGGATCAAGGAGCTTGATATCAAATCAGAGACATGGCGTCTGATAGAAGAAAAAGTTGGCTACAATCTACATACTGTGGGGTCGGGCTCCAAATTCCTCAATAGGACACCCATAGCACAAGAGTTAATAACTACAATCAACAAATGGGACTTACTCAAACTAAAAAGGTTTTTCTCAGCAAAAGGAACAATAAGAGAGCTAAATAGGGAGCCTATATCCTGGGAACAAATCTTTACTCCTCACTCTTCAGATAGAGCCCTAATATTCAGAGTATACAAAGAACTGAAAAAAATAGACAATAAGATAACAAATAACCCAATAAACAAATGGGCCAAGAACCAGAACAGACACTTCTCAGAGAAGGACATACAATCAAAAAACAAGTACATGAAAAAATGCTCACCATCCCCAGCAGTCAGAGAAATGCAAATCAAAACCACCCTAAGATACCATCTCATTCCAGTAAGACTGGCAGCCATTATAAGTCAAACAACAACAAGTGCTGCTGAGGATGTGGAGAAACAGGTACACTTGTACATTATTGGAGGCACTGCTAATTGGTGCAGCCAATTTGTAAATAATTATGGAGATTTCTTGGAAAGCTGGGAATGGAACTACCATTTGACCCAGCTATTCCTCTTCTCGGTCTATTCCCTAAAGACCTTAAAAGATCATGCTACAGGGACACTGCTACATTGATGTTCATAGCAGCACAATTCACAATAGCAAGACTGTGGAACCAACCTAGATGCTGTTCAATAGAAGAATGGATAAAAAAATGTGGCATTTATACACAATGGAGTATTACTCTGCTTTAAAAAATGACAAAATCATAGAATTTGCAGGAAAATAGATGGCATTAGAGCAGATTATGCTAAGTGAAGCTAGCCAATCCCTAAAAAACAAATGCCAAATGCCTTCTTTGATAAAAGGAGAGTAACTACGAACAGAGTAGGGATGAAGAGCATGAGAAGAAGATTAGTATTAAATAGGGATGAGAGGTGGGAGAGAAAGGGATAGAGAAGAGAAATTGCATGGAAATGGAAGGAGACCCACAGGGTTATATAAAATTACATAAAAGAGGATGTGAGAGGAAAGGGAAAAATAAAACAAAAAGGGAGAAATTTATTACAGTAGAGGGGGTAGAAAGAGAAGAGGGGAAGAGAGGGGAGAGGAGGAGGGATAGTAGAGGATAGGAAAGGCAGCAGAATACAATAGACACTAGTATGGCAATGTGTAAATCAATTGATGTGTAACAGATGTGATTCTGCAATCTGTATATGGGGTAAAAATGGGAGTTCATAACCCACTTGAATCAAAGTGTGAAATATGACATATCAAGAAATATGTAATGTTTAGAACAACCATAAAAAAATTAAAAAAAAAAAGGAAACTAACTTTGGTGAATGAGGCACGCGAATCCTAATATTTCTACAGAAACTTACCAAGTTTAACATCAATGCAAGTAGATTCCAATGGGACATGATGTGTATTTTTACGTTAATTTTTATTCAAAACTGGTACATTACAATTTCATCAGTTTATGCACATCATAGGATATATATTTCATAATCAATTTAGCAAATTTATAGGCATTTGTTTCACTTTCAATCTCTTCCTGCTTAAGAACACATGTATTCCTCCATATTTCTTGACTGGTCTTTGCATGAGAATTCTTTCCGAACATATTATTTTCGATTTCCATAATCACTTTTGAAGCAAACTTCACACACTCTTCATGATAAACCAAAACACTAATATTACCATTAGATGTATAACTGGTTGGAATGAATGAATGTATATCAATATAAGATTTATTGTATATTTTCAGATATCAATTCAATCCATTATTTAAAGTTGGAACCAGTTATATTATTTATTCACAGTATGGTGTATTCATGCTTAATCTCTATACTCATGGACATAGGGTACACCTCTTTGTATCCCCAATAATAATTTTATGTCTTCAATATATTGCTCCCAGAAATGGTGGTAGAAATACTCATGTCACCTGATCTACATATACATTTTATCACAGTAATATTCTGGACAAAAAATGTAAAGGTCACACTTATGATTGCACCAAAGACTAAATGAAAAGAGATCATGGATTACTAAAAACATCCATGTCCAGGTTGCCTAATGCTCTCAAATGTCAATCCTATTAGTTACTAAATATTTGTTTCTTCCTAAGTTTATATATTCAAACTCAACCCTGGTGAAAATGTCTACTCCTATCACTCACTTAATACTTTGCCTGATTTCATAATGTCTCTATTGATATCTGCTTTTCTACATATTTTCCCAATTTCATCATAGTGACTGACTCTTCATATGTGCTGACATTTACATTCACTCTCTAACCGAAACCCTATAGCTAAAGAATTTTTAGTCCCAATCCTACACTCATTCTTCTTCCTAAACCTACCGACTATCTTCCTAATCCTACCGACTATCCCTTTGGATTGGATGTTCTCTTCTACACTCAAACATCCAAGGTACAAGGTTCTATGCCATTGTATATCAAATTGTCTGAGACATCTTTGCAGAATATAATTAAAAACTAAGTATCCCAATTAAGGGCCCAATCCCCTTCTGGGTTTCAAATCATACCTAGATTTCTGTTTTCATACTTATATTTCACCTCGATATTCTTGTAAATATCGCAGGTTCCCAATACCATTATTTATCGCACAGAATGATTGCTAACCCAAATCGAACCTGTTATTAACCCTAAACATACACTGTTCCCTCAATCTCATTTTACAGAAGAGCAGGGAGAGAGTCGTTCTTAAAATACAGGAAAGTAGGGGACATTCCACCTGCTGAGAACCTCAAAGGTCCATTCAAAATGATACCTGGAGAAGATGTAGGCAGCTATGAAGGACCTGAGAGAGCAAAAGTCATCTTCCATGGCAAACAACCTGGTCAGGATGAAGGGATGTGTCTGAATCAGCCTCTCTCTTTTTATTGTAGAGAAGATGGACCAAACCAGGCCTCTGTCGAGAGCTGCTGCTGGGTGCCTATGGTTGACATACCATTCTACCTTGTGAAAGTGTCACAGGAAGTAGGGGCAGCCTCCATCTCATGGGACACTTGGAAGCAACTGTTAGGACAAAGTGGTCGCCAAGGCAGTGACCTCATTCAGTTCCAAAGAAAGTGACATACCTCATTTCCTTGGTTATGGAACTCTCTGAACTTTTGTATCCAAGAATCCAGGCACCCCGAGGCAGCCCCAGTTCCAGTGGGCTCACTTGTTTGGATTTACCAAGGACAGAGTCAGTCTTTCTTGGTACCTACTGATGTGAGAATGGCCAAATGCCAGGAGAGCTCTGAAGAGGGACCTTTCCAGAAGAAGCAGGTAGTGGCTCACCCCTTTTTCTTGACAACTTCACAGAGTTGGCCAAGGAAACCAGATCTGAGAGAGGTCAGGCCATGTCCTGAGAATAGGTAGGAAAGTTGGTTTGTTTGGTTTGGAGTGGATTGTTTTTAGTAAGTCGTTTGACCAGGCGAGTGTTTCTATGTCTGTGTATCCCACTGTGTCCGTTGTTGTAGACATTAGAAAAGAGATTGCATTAATGAATGCCTCCAGTCTAGTATATATCTTCCCATAATTCATCCTGCCCAATTTATGAATGGACTGCAGCTTGTCTTATCGAGAGGCAATACCTTCTATCTTCCTAAGTTCCTGTTTTCTTCCTGAATTCTGGCCACTCTCCAGAATAGGCTCATGGTTTTGTGTCCAAGATATGTACCACTCCAAGCTCTGTGACATGGCCATGTACTGGATAGCTGAAGAGAATGGCCAGCCTTTCAGAGAACTCAGATATCAGTGTGAACAGGAATGTCTCAGTGGAAAAACCCTGCTTTGGGTCTTTTGCTTACCTATTGTTCTGTTGCACTGAATGTCAGGAAAGACTTTGTCTCAGGCAACCCTTTTGTGAAGCCTGAAGAAAACAATTTTCAAATGGAAATGAATGGGCATCACCTGTGGCTCTTTGTTTAATTGCTTTGGAAAGGGATGTGGCTGAATTAGTCTCTTGGCCTTGTGTGTGGCTGTGACTTACATTCTCAGCACCTGATGGATCTAAAGAATAATCCCATGTGTGCATCAAAAACCATAATGGCAAAAAGATCAGTCATTGTGGATGAAGTCTCTTGCCTTCCTCTGTTAGGTTCCTGACCTCCGTCAAGTGAGAAAATGGATTCTTTGGGTCAAATGAGTTCCTCAAAGCCCTGCAGAGGTGCTTGGGGTTTCGCATGACTCCAAATCACAAAGAATCTATACCTGAAAATCAGTAGGCCTCACATTGGAGAAACAGAGCATTATTAATGACAGGCTTATTTGATCACTCCTGGTTCACAGGAAGGGTGTCCAGGCCACCCTGACTTTAGGCAAATGAGGGCCAAGTGAGCTTATTTTGGACACTTTCTTGGGCTTCGCCCCTCATGAAAATCTTCAGCCAGACATTACGATGAATGACAATATGTAAGACGATGAGGGCCATGTGGGAGTGTTTTCGTGTTAATTTTGGTCATTTGTGTGGCGGTTGGAAGAAATGACTGGGTCCACCTGGGCTTGAACTCTGGTGTGATTCCCCTTAGAGACTGAGTTGTGGAACTGACCTTAGAGAAGTATTGCATTGAATTTTGTTGGGATTTTAGGAGGCCACGCATAAGAGTCACCCTTGGAACTGAGATCTAGGCCCAGGGTTGCTTTCCACAGATTTTTCAGTTCCTGAAAGAAGTGACCTCACCTCACTTTCTTGGTGATGGAACTCTCTGATCTTGGGATCCAGGAATTCAGGCACAAAGCCAGGGCCAGTTCCAGTCCGAGTGGTTTCATTTGTTTGGATATACCAAGGACAGAGTCAGTCTCTCTTGGTACCTACTAATGTGAGGATGGCCAAACGGCAGGAAATCTCTGAAGAGGGGCCTTTCCTGAGAAAGCAGGTAGTGGCTCACAGCTGGCTCCTGACAATTTCATAGAGTTGGCCATGGAGTCCAAATCTGAGACAGGAGTGGCCATTTCGGGGGAACATAGTATGGCCCAAAAGTCAGAGGACACTCCAGATAGTCAAAGACCTACTTGGCGGAAGGAGGTGCCTTTGTAGGTTTGGTTGTAGGTTTGTGGTTTTGTCTCATGTTCTGAGAATAGGCAAGGAAGGCAGTTTGTTTGGTTTGGAGTGAACTGTTTCTAGTAAGTCGTTTGGCAAGGCGAGTGTTTCTATGTCTGTGTATCCCACTGTTATCCATGGTTGTAGACATTAGAAAAGATATTGGATCAATGGATGTGTCCTGTTTAGTAGAAAGCTTCCCAGAATTCATCCTGCACAATTCATGAATGGACTGCGGCTTGCCTTATCAATTGGCTACACCTGCTATCTTCCTAAGTTCCACTTTTCTTCCTGAATTCTGGCCACTCTCCAGAATAGGCTCATGGTTTTTGTGCAAGATATATACCACCTCCAAGCTCTGTGACATGGCCATGTACTGGATAGCTGAAGGGAATGGCGAGAATCGCAGAAAACTCAGAAATCACTGTGACCATTAAAGTCTCAGTGGAGAAACCCTGCTTTGGGCCTTTTGGTTACCTATTGTTCTGTTGCCCTGAATGTCAGGAAGGTCTTTGCCTTTGGCCACCCTTTGTGAAGCCTGAAGAAAACAGTTTTCAAATGGAAATGAATGGATCACCTGTGGCTCTTTGCTTAATTTCTTTGAAAAAGATGTGTCTCATTCAGACCATTGGCCCTGTGTGAGGCTGTTGCTTAGTTTCTCATCACCTGATGGATCTAAAGAAAGATTCCATGTGTACATCCAAAACCAAAGTGGCAAAAAGAGCAGTCATTGTGGATGAAGTCTCTCGTCTTCCTCTGTAAGGTTTGTGACCTCCATCAAGTGAGAATAGGGATCCTTTGTGTCAAATGAGTTCCTCAACGCCCTGCAGATTCTATCCCATAGGTGCTTGGGTTTTATCATGACTCCAGTTCACATAAAGAATCTAAAACCCACAGTCAGTAGTCCTCAAATTGGAGAAGCGGAGCAGTATTAATGGCAGGCCTATTTGATCACATCTGGTTCACAGGAAGGGTGTACAGGCCACCCTGAGTTTAGTCAAATTAAGGGGCAAGGGAGCTTATTTTTGACACTGCCTTGGGCGGAGCCCCTTATGGAAACCTCCAGCCAGAAGTTATGATGAGTGTCTATATGGAAGAAGATGTGGGTCATGTGGGAGTGTTTTGGTTTTAATTGTGGTCATTTGGGTGGCGGTTGGAAGTGACGACTGGGTCCACCTGGGCTGGAACTCTGGTGTGATTCCCCTTAGATACTGAGTTGTGGTACTGACCTCAGAGAAGTATTGCCATGAATTGTGTTGGGATTTTAGGAGGCCACGCATGAGATTTGCCCTTGGAAACTGAGATCTAGGCCCAGGTTGGCTTTGCACAGAGCACTGGGAATCTCAGCCAGGGTATCACATAATTTTATTCTGAAAGGCTTGCAGCCATAGTTGAGAGTCAAAACACACATGGACCTCACATTGTAGACCTCAATGCGCCTAGCTTCATGTGATCATTGGCCACTCTTTGGGAAGCCTTGCTTATGAGAGTTCTCCAGAGCTTTCATTGAAATGAGCATCCTCACCATTTAATGGTTCCTGAATGAAGTGAAACCCACAGTGCCTTCAACTTCATCCTTGAAAAATGGCTAGATAAATACGGTGAAATTTTTTTAAATTTCCATGACCAGGTGGCACTGGAGAAACTTTGGATATCCTGTTGCTGACTATGAGTATACTAGACAGTGCCTGATGGACTGGGTTTCAAGAAAATGGTGTAGAGCAGAGATGCCAGTAATTTGGAGCCTGCTGAGTAGTGGGCATAGAGCTGAAGTCGGCAGGTGTCTGATAAATCATCTGTGGTGGGGCCATGTGGATCTTCCTTTGGCTTCCAAATTGCTTGTAGCTGACATGGTGCAGCAAGCAGACCCTTATATGTAAAGGCGTATTTGTATTTGGAGAGGTTTCAGGGCAATGTTCAGAATCACGTTGCTATGGTCAAGAGGCAAGCTATTTGGAATAGAACCTTGGAGGGTGCATTCTCCTGCGGACCCTGACCCACCACACTTGAGAAACTCCCTCCAACACTTTGTCCCAGTTGGACTCCTTGTATTTTGTGAAGAAAATACCAAACTACCAGTGCAGCAGCAATAAACACCACAAAATTTGGAGGATGACCAAATGGCTTCACAGTCCACACGGGGAGACACTTAGCCCCCAGTGACCACAGTTTACCTACAAAGATTGAATTCAGCACTGGTGACTCATGTTCATTGGAACATAAGAAACCATGTCCTCCAGGTCACATAGATGCAGACCCAGCTTTGATGTTCTCATTACAAAGGAATCTAAACCTCCTGACAACAACATATATTTCAAGTGCCCAACCTCAGAGGCAGTTTCTGAAGAAGTCTTTAGGCCAGCAGAGCTCCATATTTGTGGAGTGTTTACCCTGTCCCTTACTTTAGTAAACTACTCTACCACCTCCAAGGTTGTGAACTTTTGAGCATATTAAATTCCAGCTATGTATTCCCAGATTTTCGAACTCTTCTCCTCTAATGATGAATTACTTGGGGCGAGGGTAATGTCAAGGCATTGTTCTGGATGACAGTGAAATATTTCTCCATGTGTTTTTTTTTAATTATTTTATTTCAGATTATTATTTTATTTTTTTAATTGGGTGTTCAAAACATTACAAAGCTCTTGACATATTATATTTCATACATTAGATTCAAGTGGGTTATGAACTCCCATTTTTATCCCAAGTACGGATTGCAGAATCATATCTGTTACACATCCGCATTTTTATAATGCCCTATTAGTAACTGTTGTATTCTGCTACATTTTCTATCCTCTACTATCCCTGCTCCCCTCCCATCTTCCCTCTCTACCCCATCTACTGTAATACATTTATATCTTTGTTTATTTTCCCATTCCCCTCACAACCTCTTATATGTAATTTTGTGTAACAATGAGGGTCTCCCTCCATTACCATGCAATTTCCTTTATCTCTCTCTTTCCGCACCCCACCTCATGTCTCTGTTTAATGTTGATCTTTTCTTCCTGCTCTTCCTCCCTGCTCTGTTGTTAGTTGCTCTCATTATATCAAAGAAGACATTTTTATTTGTTTTTTAGGGTTTGGCTAGCTTCACTAAGCATAATCTGCTCTAGTGCCATCCATTTCCCTGCAAATTCAATGATTTTGTCATTTTTTAATGATGCATAATACTCAATGGTGTATAAATACCACATTTTTTTTTATCCATTCATCTACTGAAGGGCATCTGGGTTGGTTCCACAGTCTAGCAATTTTGAATTGTGCTGCTATGAACATCGATGTGGCAGTATCCCTGTAATATGCTCTTTTAAGGTCTTCAGGGAATAGTCTGAGAAGGGCAATAGCTGGGTCAAATGGTGGTTCCATTCCCAGCTTTCCCAGGAATCTCCATACTGCTTTTCAAATTTGCCACAACAGTTTGCAGTCCCACCAGCAATGTATAAGAGTACCCTATTCTCCACATCCTCGCCAGCACTTGTTGTTGTTTGACCTCATAATGGCTGCCAATCTTACTAGAGTAGGATGGTATCTTAGGGTGGTTTTAATTTGCATTTCTCTGACTGCTAGAGATGGTGAGCATTTTTTCATGTACTTACTGATTGATTGTATGTCCTCCTCTGAGAAGTGTTGGTTCAGGTCCATGGCCCATTTTTTGATTGGGTTATTTATCATCTTATTGTCTAATTTTTTGAGTTCTTGGTATACTCTGGATATTAGGGCTCTATCTGAAGTGTGAGGAGTAAAAATTTGTTCCCATGATTTAGGCTCCCTATTTACCTCTCTCATTTTTTATCCTGCTGAGAAAAAAAACTTTTCAGTTTAAGTAAGTCCCATTTGATGATTGTTGTTATTAACTCTTCTGCTATGGGTGTCCTGTTAAGGAATTTGGAGCCCGACCCCACATTATGTAGATCAGAGCCAACTTTTTCTTCTATCAGATGCAGAGTCTCTTATTTGATATCTAGCTCCTTGATCCACTTTGAGTTAACTTTTGTGCATGGCAAGAGGAGGGGATTCGGTTTCATTTTGTTGCATATGGATTTCCATTTTATACAAAACCATTTGTTGAAGATGCTATATTTCCTCTATTGCATGCTTTTAGCTCCTTTATCAAATATAGCATAGTTGTAGCTTTGTGAATTAGTCTTTGTGTGCTCTATTCTGTACCCATTGGTCAACCCGCCTGTTTTGGTACCAGTGCCATGCTGTTTTTGTTACTATTGCTCTGTAGTATAGTTTTAAGTCTGGTATCGCTATATCACCTGATTCACACTTCCTGCTAGAATTGCTTTTGCTATTCTGGGTCTTATATTTTTCCATATGAATTCCATGATTGCTTTATCTATTTCTACAAGAAATGCCTTTGGGATTTTGATTGGCATTGCATTAAACCTAAAGAAAACTTTTGGTAATTTCGCCATTTTGATGATGTTAGTTCTGCCTATCCAGGAACAGGGTATATTTTTCCATCTTCTAATATCTTCTTCTACTTCCCTTTTTAGGGTTCTGTAGTTTTCATTGTATAAGTCTTTCACCTTTTTTGTTAGGTTGATTTTCAAGTATTTAATTTTTTTGACGATATTGTGAATGGAGTGTTTTTCCTCATTTCTGTTTCAGAAGTTTTGTCGCTGATATACAGAAATGCCTTTGATTTATGCATTTTGATTGTATATCCTGCCACTTTGCTGAATTCATTTATTAGTTCTAGTAGTTTTTTTTGTAGATCCCTTTGGGTTTTCTATGTATAGAACCATGTCACCAGGAAATAGTGATAATTTACGTTCTTATTTTCCTATTTTTATGCCTTTGATTTCTTTCGTCTGTCTAATTGCTCTGGCCAGTGTTTCGAGAACTATATTGAATAGAACTGGTGACAGAGGGCATCCCTGTCTTGTTCCAGATTTTAGAGGGAATGCCTTCAATTTTTCTCCATTCATAATGATGCTAGCCTGAGACTTAGCATAGATAGCTTTTACAATGTCGAGGTTAGTTCCTGTTATCCCTATTTTTCTAATGTTTTGAACATAAAGAGATGCTGTACTTGGTCAAATGCTTTCTGCGTCTATCGAGATGATCATATGGTTCTTATCTTTAAGTCTATTGATGTGATGAATAACATTTATTGATTTTCGTATATTGAACCATCGTTGCATCCCAGGGATGAATCTTACTTGATCCTGGTGAAAAATTTTTTTGATGTGCCTTTGTATTCGATTAGGCAGATATTTATTGAGGATTTTTGCATCTAGGTTAATCAGATATATTGGTCTGTACTTCTCTTTCTTTGAGTTGTCTTTTTCTGGTTTTGGAATTAGGGTGATGTTGGCCTCATAAAATGAATTTGGCAGAGCTCCCTCTTTTTCTATTTCCTGAAATAACTTGAAAAGTATTGGTATAAATTCTTCTTCAAAGGTTTTGTAAAACTCCGCTGTATAGCCATCCGTTCCTGGGCTTTTCTTGGTTGGTAGTCTTTTGATTGCTTCTTCTATTTCATCCATTGATATTGGTCGGTTTAAATTGTGTGTATCCTCCTGACTCAGTTTGGGCAAATCATATGACTTAAGAAATTTATCGATGTCTTCACTATTTTCTATTTTATTGGAATAATGATTTTCAAAATAATTTCTAATTATTTGATGTGCCTTTGTATTCGATTCGCCAGAATTTTATTCAGGATTTTTGCATGTAGGTTCATCAGATATATTGGTCTGTAGTTTTCTTTCTTTGAGGTGTCTTTTTCTGATTTCAGAATCAGCGTGATGTTGGCCTCATTGAATGAATTTGGCAGAGCTCCCTCTTTTTCTCTATCCTGAAATAACTTGAAAAGTATTGGTATTAAATCTTCTTTAAATGTTTTGTAAAACTCCGCTGTATAGCCATCCGTTCCTGGGCTTTTCTTGGTTGGTAGTCTTTTGATTGCTTCTTCTGTTTCATCCATTGACATTGGTCTGTTTAAATTGTGTGTATCCTCCTGACTCAGTCTGGGCAAATCATATGACTTAAGAAATTTGTTGATGTCTTCACTATATTCTATTTTATTGGAATATAGGTTTTCCAAATAATTTCTAATTGTCTTCTGTATTTCAGAAGCATCTGTTGTAATATAGCCTTTTTCATCCCATATGTTAGTAATTTGAGTTCTCTCTCTTCTTCTCTTCATTAGCATGGCTAAGGGTCTGTCGAACATATATATTTTTTCGAAGAACCACCTTTTAGTTTTGTTAATTTTTTCAATAGTTTCTTTTGTTTCAATTTCGTTGATTTCTGCTCTGATTTTAATTATTTCTTGCCTTCTGCTACATTTTCTGTTGTTTTGCTCTTCCTTTTCTAGGGCTTTGAGTTAAAGTGTGAGCTCATTTATTTGTTCGGTTTTACTTTTTTTTCAGGAATGACCTCCAGGCAATGAATTTCCCTCTTAAAACTGCTTTCATTGTGTCCCATAGATTCCGATATGTTGCGTCTGTATTTTCATGTATCTCTAAGAATTTTTTGATTTCCTCCTTTATATCTTCTGTAACCCACTGATCATTCAGTAACATATTGTTCATTTTCCATGTCATGTAGGATTTTTCCTTCCTTCTTTTATCATTGATTTCCAGTTTCATTCCATTATGATCAGATAAAATGCATGGTATTATCTCCACACCTTTATATTTACTGAGGGTTGCCCTATGGCATCATATATTGTCTATTTTTGAGAAGGATCCATGTGCTGCTGAGAAAAAAAGTATATCCACTTGATGATGGTGGATATATTCTATATATGTTAGTTACATGTAGGTTATTGATTGTGATATTGAGTTCTATACTTTCTTTATTCAACTTTTGTTTGGAGGATCTGTCCAATGATGATAGATGTGTGTTGAAGTCACCCATAATTATTGTGTTGTGGTCTATTTCATTCTGGAGCTTGAGGAGAATTTGTTTCATGAACAAGGTAGCACCATTATTTAGTGCATAAATATTGATAATTGTTATGTCTTGTTAGTGAATGGTTCCTTTTAACAGTATATAATGTCCTTCCTTATCCCTTTTGATTAACTTAGTCTTGAAGTCGATTTTATTCGATATGAGGATGTCCACCCCTGCTTGTTTATGAGGATAAGTGTGCATGGTGTATTTTCTCCCAACCTTTCACCTTCAGCCTGTGTGTCTTTGCATTTCAGATGTGTCTCCTGGAGGCAACATATTGTTGGATTTGTTTATTTAATCCAAGTTACCAGCCTATGTCGCTTTATTGGAGACTTTAAGCCATTTACATTCAGAGTTAATATTGATGTATGGTTTGTATGCCAGCCATGTTTGATTATTAATATTTTTTTTAATTTAGTTTGTTTCTCCATGACAAGCTTTCACCCTGCCTCTGTCATTACCAAGGTACTTCCCACTGATGGTTTTGGTTGTTGTTTTTCATTTCTTTCTTGTGTAGTGTTTTGCTCAAGACGCTTTGCAATGCTTGTTTTCTGGCTTCAAATTCTTTTAGCTTTTGTTTATCATGAAAGATTCTTATTTCGTTGTTGGACCTGATGGTTAATTATGCTGGATACATAATTCTTGGTTGGCATCCATTGTCTTTCAGTGTTTGATATACATTTTTCCAGGATCTTCTCGCTTTCAGCGTCTGTGATGAAATATCCATTGTTAACCTTATTTGTTTACCACTGAATGTATTCTGCCTCCATTCTCTTGTAGATTTATTATTTTCTCTTTGTTCTGTATATTGGATATCTTCATAACAATGTGTCTTGGCATTGGTCTACTGTGATTTTGTGTGCTCTTGTCCTGTATGCATCTACAATTTGTATATCCATTTCCTTTTTTATTTCTGGAAAGTTTTCTGTAATTATTTCATTCAGCAGTTTTCTCATTCCCTTGGTTTGAGTCTCTGTACCTTCCTCTATCCTGATGACTCGTAAGTGTGTTTTTTTTTTATGTTATCCCAAATCTCTTGGATGTTTTTCTTGTGATTTTTTGCCAGCCTTTCTGAGTTGGCTGGACTCGTTTCAAGATGATATATTTTGTCTTCATTATCTGACCTTTTGGCTTTTACTTGCTCCACTCTGTTAGTGATACTCTCAATGGAGTTCTTAATTTGGTTTATCATTTCCTTCCTTTCTAGAATTATTGTTTGATTTTTTTTATAATCTCTATCCTCTGATAAAGATGCTTAACTTTTTCTTTTATCTGTTTATGTAATTCATTTTCAATGTTTTCTTTTACTGTTTGGATTTTCTGTCTCAGATCCTGTTTAAGTTTCCATTCCATCTGTCTAAGGTATTCCTTGAGTTCTTTATATGACCATTTTTCTGATGACTCTAGGTCCTCCTGAATATTTAGGGTGTCCTTCGTGGTTTGTACTCCTTTTCTTCCTTGATTGTTTATGCTGCTCATGTTACTTCTTGTTCTGTTTGACTGCTTAGTTACTGTTTACTCTTATAAATTTATTTGATGCTTGGGAGGAAAGATTTTAGAAGGGAAGGGAAAAAGTCACTAAAGAGAATGAGAGTAGGCAGGTAGAATGCAAGGAATGGGAAATAAGAAAATTGAAAAGAAATGAAAAGACAATAGAAAAAATAGAAAATAAAGAAAGAAAATGATTTTTTTAAAAAAATGATTATGATAATATAAAATTAAAATTAAAATTTTAAAAAATAATAATAACAAAAGAAAAAATTAAAAAAAATTAAAAACATTTTAAAAAAGTTAAAGAACAGCAACAAAAAAATGAAAATATAAGAAAACAAAAAAAAACAAAAACAAAAAAACAAACTAATATAATAATAATAATAATAATAAATGCAGTCATAGATTGCAATAAACTTTTTTTCCATTAGGCAGAGCTGTGCCCACTGGGCCAAGCTTCTCCTTTCAATAGGTGGGAACCAATCACTGTGCAGCAGCTATTCCTCCCACACTGGGTGGGTGTCCAATCCTGAGTGCCTAGGGCCTTCTTTTGTGTTTCCTCAAGCCAGGCCCCACTCACCTGTGACACTCACCACAATACTGGCTACATGCCAGGTCTGCTGCTCCTAGGAGCCCTGTTTTCATGAACGCCTGGGCACAATCTCCCTGTTTGTCTCCCTCAGACCCTAAGTTTGTAGAGCTTAGGCCTGAGAACCCCCAGCGAATTTGCTTGCACTCCAGAAGCCATGCCCCCGGAAGCTGGAGCAAGAGACTTCAGTTTTCAGCACTGGTGGGAGCGGTGGCCTGGAGGTCTGCACCACGAGTCCCGTGCCACTCCTAATTCCCTCGGTCTGGATATCGTGCTCAAGGGAGAGCTGGGAGGGGCTCTTAAGATTTCCCCACAAGTTCGCAAATTTATAGGAATTTGCTTCACTTTCAATCACTTCCTGCTTCAGGACACATGTATTCTTCCATGTTTCTTGACAGGTCTTTTCATGAGACTTCTTTCAAGACACATGACTTTCAATTTCCATAATCACTTTTGAAGCAAAACTCACATAAACTTTATGATAAATTATAACTCTGATATTACCATTAGATGTATAACTGGTTAGAATTAATGATTGCATACCAATATAGGATTTCTTATATATTTTCAGATAAAAATTCAAACCATTATTTAAAGTGAAAAGAGTTATATTATTTATTCACAGTATGGTCTATTCATGCATTATCTCTATATTCATAGACGCAGTGTACACTTCTTTATACCCCCAATACTAATTTATACGTCTTCAAAATATTGCTCCCTGAAATGGTGGAAGAAATACTCATGTCACCTGATCTACTTATACATTTAATCACAGAAATATTCGGAACACAAAATGCAAAGGTCACACTTATGTTTGTACCAAAGCCTAAAAGGAAAGTAAACATGGATTACTAAAAACATCCATGTCCATGTTGCCTAATGCTGTCAAATGTCAATCCTATTGGTGACTACATATTTGTTTCTTCTTAAAATTATATATTCAAACTCAACCCTACTGAAAATGTCTAATCCTATCCCTCACTTTATACATTGCCTGATTTCATTATGGCTCTATTTCTATCTGTTTCCTACATATTTTCCCCAGTTCATCATTGTGACTGACTCTTCACATGTGCTGACATTTACATTCACACTCTAATCGATAACCTATTGCTAATAAACTTTTGTTCCTAATCCTATACTCATTCTTTTTGTAAACCTACCGACTATCTTCCTAATCCGACTGACTATCCTTTTTTGACTGGTTGTTCTCTTCTACATTCAATCAAGCAAGGTACAAGGTCTTATGCCATTGTATATTGATCTATCTGAGACCTCTGTGCAGAATGCAATTCAATGCTAAGTATCACAATCAAGGGTCCAATGCCCTTCTGGGCTTCAAATGTTACCTAGATTTCTGGTTTCACACTTATATTTCACATAATATTCTGGTAAATATCGCAGTTTCAAATACCATTATTCATTCTGCAGGATGATTCCTAAACTAAATCCAACATATTATTGACCCTAAACATACACTGTTCCCTCAATCTAACTTTACAGAAGAGCAGGGACAGAGTTGGTCTTACAATACAGGAATGTAGGGGATCTTCCACCTGCTGAGAACCACAAAGGTCCATGCAGACATGATCCCTGGAAAAGAGGTAGGCAGCTATGAAGGACCTGAGAGAGCAAAAGTCATCTTCCATGGCAAACAATCTTGTCAGGATGAAGGGGTGTGTCTGAATCAGCCACTTTCTTCTTAATGTAGAGAAGATGGACCAAACAAGGTCTGTGTGGAGAGCTGTTCCCGTGTGCCTATGGTTGATATGCCATTCTAACTTGTGACAGTGTCACAGGAAGTAGGGGCAGCCTCCATCTCATGGGACCCTTGGAAGCAACTATTAGGACAAAGTGTTTGCCAAGGCATTGACCTATTCAGTTCCTGAAGGAAGTGACCTACCTTACTTCTTTGGTGATGGAACTCTCTGAACTTGGGATCCAGGAAGCCAGGCATCCAGAGCCAGTCCCAGTCCCAGTCCCAGTGGGCTCACTTGTTTAGTTTTACTAATGACAGATTCTGTCTTTTTTGGTACCTACTGATGTGAGGATGGCCAAATGCCAGGAGAGCTCTGAAGACGGGCCTTTCCTTAGTAACTAGGTAGTGGCTCACCGCTGGCTCCTAACAACTTCACAGAGTTGGCGAAGGAGACCAGATCTGACACAGTACAGGCCATTTCGGGGTAACATAGTAGGGCCCGCCAGTCAGAGGACACTCTGGATATTCACAGACTTACTTGGGGAAGGAGGTGCCTTTGTGTTGTGGGTGTGAGTTTGTGGTTTTGTCTCATTTTCTTAGAATAGGTAGAAAAGCTGGTATGTCTGGTTTGCAGTGGACTGTTTCTAGATAGTCGTTTGACAAGGCAAGTGTTTCTATGTCTGTGTATAACACTGTGTCCGTGGTTGTAGACATTAGAAACGAGAATGCATCAATGAATGTGTCCTGTCTAGTAGAAAGCTTCCCAGCATTCATCCTGCCCAATTTATGACTGCACTGCAGGTTGCCTTATCGATGGGCAACACCTAATATCTTCCTAAGTTTCAGATTTCTTCCTGAATTCTGACCAATCTGCAGAATAGTCTCATGGTTTTGTGTCCAAGATAGGTACCACCCCAAGCTCTGTCACATGGCCATGTACTGAATAGCTGAAGGTAATGGCGAGCATCTTAGAAAACTCAGATATCAGTGTGACCAGGTAAGTCTCAGTGGAGAAACCATGTTTTGTGCCTTTTGCTTACCTATTTTTCTGTTTCACTGAATGACAGAAAGGTCTTTGCCTCAGGCCACCCATTTGTGAAGCATGAAAAAAACAGTTTTCATATGGAAATGATTGGGCATCACCTGTGGCTCTTTGCTTAATTGCATTGAAAGGGATGTGTCTGAATCAGCCTCTTGGCCCTGTGTGAGGCTGTGGCTTAGATTCTCAGCACCTGATGGATATAAAGAAAGATCCCATGTGTGCATCCAAAACCAAAATGTCAAAATTCAGTCATTGTTGATGATGTCTCTCTACTTCCTCTATTAGGTTGCAGACAATCATCAAGTGAGTATAGGGATCCTTTGGGTCAAATGAGTTTTTCAAAGCCATGCAGAGGTGCGTGGGTTTTCTCATGATTTCACTTCACATAAAGAATCTAAACCCCACAGTCAGTAGGCCTCAAATTGGAGAAGCAGAGCAGTTGTAATGGCAGGCCTATTTGATCACTCCTGGTTCACAGGTATGGTGTCCAGGCCACCCTGACTTTAGGAAAATGAGGGCCAAGGGAGCTTATTTTGGACACTCTCTTGCGCTGTACCCCTTATGGAAATCTCCAGCCAGAGGTTATAATGAGGGTCTATGTGGAAGAAGATGAGGGCAATGTGGGAATGTTTTGGTTTTAATTTTGGTCATTTGTGTGGCAGTTGGAAGGGATGACTGGGTCCACCTCGGCTTGTACTCTGGTGTAATACTCCTTAGAGACTGAGTTGTAGAACTGACCTCAGAGAAGTATTGCCATGGATTGTGTGGGGATGTTAGGAGGCCACGCATGAGAGTCGCCCTTTGAAACTGAGATTTAGGCCAAGGGTGGCTTTCCACAGAACACTGAGAATCTCAGCCAGGATATCACATGATTTTATTCTGAAAAACTTGGCAGCCATAGTTGAGAGTCAAAACACACATGGACCTCACATTGTAGACCTCAATGGTCCTGGCTTCATGTGACCTTTTGGCCACTATTTGGGATGCCTTGCCTGTGATTGTTCTCCAGAGCTTTTATTGAAATGAGCTTCCTTAACATTTAATGGTTCCTGAATGAATTGAAACCCACAGTGACTACAACTTCTTCCTTGAATAATGGCTAGATAAATACCATGAAATTTTTGAAATTTCCATGACGAGGTGGCACTGGAAACCCTTTGGATGTCCTGATGCTGATCATAGTATACCAGACAGTGCCTTGATTGGCAGGGTTTCATGAAAATGGTGAAGAACAGAGACGCCAGTTAGTTGTCGCCTGCTGATTAGTGGGCCTAGAGCAGTGGTGGACAGATGTGTGACAAAACATCTGTGGTGGGGCCACGTGGATCTGCCATTGGCTTCCAAATGGCTTGTGACTGATATGGTTACAGCCAACAGACCCAATAGGTAAAGGTATCTTGTTATATGGAGAGGTTTCAGGGAAATGTTCAGAATCAGGTTGCTATGATCAAGGGGGCAAGCTATGTGGGATAGAAGCCTGGTTATTGCATTCTCCTGCAAACCCTCACCCACCACACGTGACTAAACTCCCTCCAGCAATGTGTCCCAATTGAACTCCTTTATTTCGTGAAGCAAATACCAAACTCCCAATGCAGCAGCAAGAAACACCACTAAAAGTGGAGGATGAACAAATGTCTTCCCAGTTAACACAGGGAGAAACTTAGCCCCACTGTACACAGTTTAGCTACAAAAAAAGAATTCAGCACTGCTGCCACATGTTCAATGAAAAATAAGAAACCATGTCTTACAGGTCACATATATGCAGAACCAGCTTTGATGGTCTCTCTACAAAAGAACTAAATCTCCTGAAAACAACATATATTTCAAGTGACCAACCTCAGAGGCAGTTTCTCAAGAATTCTTTCGGCCAGCAGAGCTCCATGTTTGAGGAGTGTTTACCTTTTGCCTTACTTTTTTGAACTCTGCTACCACCTCCAAGGTTGTGAACTCCTGAGCATATTCCATTCCAGATATGTATTCACAGATTTTCTAACTCTTCTCCTCTAACTGTGTCCTACTTTGGTAAAAGATAATGTCAAGGCATTGTTCTGGATGAGAGTGAGAAGATTTTGGGTAGCACATATTTGCATAGGCATTGGATACATTTTTCAATTTCCCTTCAAAATACTGAATCTCTGACCCTAACCAATTCCCAACTAGACTCTGACTACTAATCCTAATATGATGGAGAAAAATAACAAAAAACAGAAAAGAAGTACAAGCAGTTCAGAGGAGGAAAGGTGTATACTAGGACTTGCCTTTTGCATAATATAGGGTAGGAGTTATAAATCTTGCAAATTTTTTTTGAAATAGTTCTCCATGAGTTTTTAAAGTTAACAAATATGTGAATTCCTTTCTCCCTTTCTCTGTAGCCTATTAAGCACATGTATTTTTATATGCACATATAGATTTCTACCTGGTACCACACGTACATTCTTGTGAGGTGTTTGACTTGGCAGATACAAATTGTGAGAAGAGATCACTCCTCGTAAATGCTGTTGGAACTGAAATTTCAAACTATGGGTGAACTTTCTAGTTGAACAACATTATACATAAATCCATGTTCAGTATAATGAATATTTTTGGATCTGTGTATGAAATTCATGATGAATTTTGATTGGCATATATATTGCTAGTTTTTAATGTCTCTCTCTCTCTCTCTCTGTATATATATATATATATATATATATATATATATATATATATATACTCTCCAGATTTTTCAAAATATGTAATATATGTGACTTATTATACACTCCCTAAATTCATTCATATTCATTTATGTGGATTTATAATCAACTTTTCACAAGATTATTTTCTAAAATATTCATCCACCTGAAATTCATATTTGTTTCCTATTACTGACAACTAACTTCAGTGAATGGTGTATACAAATCCTAATATTTCTACAGTAACTGACCCAGTTTAACATCAACACAAGCAGATTCCTATGGGACATGATATATATTTTGACATTCATATTTATTCAACAATGGGACATTATTATTTCTTCAGTTTATGCACATCATAGTATATATATTTCATCCAAAATTTCAAAAATATATAGGAATTTGTTTCACTTTCAATCACTTCCTGCTTCTGAACACATGTATTCCTCCATGTTGCTTTACTGGTATTTTCATGAGACTTCTTTCCAAACACATTATTTTCGATTTCCAAAATCAATTTTGAAGCGAAACTCACACACTCTTCATGAAAATCCTAATACTAATATTATCATTGATGTATAACTGGTTGTAATGAATGTCTGTATATCAATATTTGATTTCCTGTATATTTTCAGATATCAATTCAATTCATTATTTATAATGGAATGAGTATATGTTTTATTCAGAGTATGTTCTATTCATGCATTATCTGTATATTCATAGAAACAGGGTACACCTCTTTGTACCCCCAATAATAATTTATACGTCTTCAAAATATTGCTCCCAGAAATGGTGGAAGATATACTCATGTCACCTGATCTACATATATATTTTATCACAGTAATATTATGGACACAAAATGCAAAGGTCACACTTATGATTGTACCAAAGCCTAAATGGAAAGTGAGCATGGATTAGTAATAACATCCATGTCCAGGTTGCCTAATGCGCTCAAATGTCAATCCAATTTGTGACTACATATTTGTTTCTTGCTAAGATTATATATTCAACCTCAACCCTGTTGAAAATGTCTAATCCTATAACTCACATTATACTTTGCCTGATTTCCTTTTGTCTCAATTGATATTTACTTTCATACATATTTTCCCCAGTTCATCATTGTGAATGACTCTTCACATGTGCTGACATTTACATTGACTCTCTACCCGAAACCCTATTGCTAAAAAACTTTTGGTCCAAATCCTATACTCACTCTTCTTTCTAAACCTTCTGACTATCTTCCTAATCCTACCGATTATCCCTTTTGGACTGCATGTTCTCTTCAACATTCAATCATCCAAGGTAAAGGTCCTATGCCATTGTATAGCGATTAATCAGAGACATCTGTGCAGAACATAATTCAAAGCTAAGTATCTTACCCAAGGGCCCAATACACTTCTGGGCTTCAAAACTTACATAGATTTGGGGTTTCAAACTTATATTTCACCTTTATATTCTTTTAAATATCGCAGGTTCCCAATAACATTATTCATCCCGCAGAATGATTCCTAACCGAAATCGAACCTGTTATTAACCCTAACCATACGCTGTTCCCTCAATCTAACTTTACAGAGGAGCAGGGACAGAGTTGGTCTTACAATACAGGAATGTAGGGGATCTTCCACCTGCTGAGAACCTCAAAGATCAATGCAGAAATGATCCTTGGAGAAGTTGTAGGCAGCTATGTAGTACCAAATAGAGCAAAAGTCTTCTGACATGGTAAAGAACCTGGACAGGATGAAAGGATGTGTCTGAATCAGCCTCTCTCTTCTTAATGTAGAGAAGATGGACCAAAGCATGCCTGTATGGAGAGAAGTTCCCCGGTGCATATGGTTGATATACCATTCTAACTTGTGACAGTGTCACAGAAAGTAGGAACAGCCTCCATCTCATGGGACCCTTGGCAGCAACTGCTAGGACAAAGTGGTTGCCAAGGCAGTGACCTCATTCATTTCATGAAGAAAGTGACTTCACCTAACTTACTTGGTGATGGAACTCTCTGAACTTGGGATCAGGGAAGCCAGGCATCCAGAGCCAGTCCCAGTCACAGTCCCAGTGGGATCACATGTTTGGTTTTACCAAGGGCAGAGAGTCTTTTTTTGGTACCTACTGATGTGAGAATGGCCAAATGCCAGGACAGCTCTGAAGAGGGTCATTTCCTAAGAAAGCAGGTAGTTGGTCATCGCTGGTTCCTGACAACTTCACAGATTTGGCCACGGAGACCAGATCTGAGACAGGGCAGGCCAGTTCGGGGTAACAATATGGTCCACAGACAGAGGACACTCCGGATAATCACAGACATATTGGGGGAAGGAAGTGCCTTTGTGGGTGTGGGTGTGAGTTTGTGGTTTTGTCTCATGTTCTGAGAATAGGTAGGAAAGGCGGTTTGTTTGGTTTGGAGTGGACTGTTTCTAAAAAGTCGTTTGAAAAGGTGAGTGTTTCTATATCTGTGTATCTCACTGTGTCCGTGGTTGTAGACATGAGAAAAGAGAATGCATCAATGGATATGTCCTGTCTAGAAGAAAGTTTTCCAGCATTCATCCTACCCAATTTATGACTGGACTGCAGGTTGCCTTATGGATGGGCCACCCCTACTATCGTCCTAAGTTCCTGTTTTCTTCCTAAATTTTGGCCACTACCCAGAATAGGCTAATGGTTTTGTGTCCAAGATATGTAACACCTCCAAGCTCTGTGACATGGCCATGTACTGGATAGCTGAATGGAATGGCGAGCATCTCAGGAAACTCAGATATCAGTGTGACCTGGAAAGTCTCAGTGGAGAAACACTGTTTTGGGCCTTCTGCTTACCTATTTTTCTGTTGCCCTGAATGTCAGGAAGGTCCTTACCTCAGGCCACTCCTTTTTGAAGCCTGAAGTAAACAGTTTTTAAATGCAAATGAATGGGCATCACCTGTGGTGCTTTGCTTAATTGCTTTCGAAAGGGATGTGTCTGAATCAGCCGCTTGGCTCTGGGTTAGGCTATGGATTAGATTCTCAGCACCTGATGGATATAAAGAAAGTTCCCATGTGTGTATTGAAAACAAAAATGGTAAAAATATCAGTCATTGTGCATGAAGTTTCCTGCCTTCGTCTGTTAGGTTCCTGACCTCCATCAAGTGAGAATAGGATCCTCTGGGTCAAATGAGTTCTTTGAACTCCTGCACAAGTGCTTGGGTTCTCCCATGATGCCAAATCACATAAAGAATCTATACCTGACAGTCAGTAGGCCTCAAATTGGAGAAGCAGAGCAGTATTAAAGGCAGGCCTATTTGATCACTCCTGGTTTACAGGAAGGGTGTCAAGGCCACGCTCACTTTAGGCAAATGACGGGCAAGGGTGCATATTTTGGACATTGTCTTGGGCTGCGCTCCTAATGGAAACCTCCAGCAAGAGTTTATGATGAGTGTCTATATGGAAGAAGATGAGGGTCATGTGGGAAAGTTTTGGTTTCAATTGTGGTCATTTGTGTGGCGGTTGGAAGAGATGACTGGGTCCACATGGGCTTGAACTCTGGTGTGATTCTCCTTCGAGACTGAGTTCTGGAACTGACCTCAGAGAAGTATTGCCATTAATTGTGTTGGGATTGTAGGAGGACACGCATGAGAGTCACCCTTGAAACCTGAGATTGGGCCCTGGGTGGCTTTCCACAGAGCACTGAGAATCTCAGCCAGGTTATCACATGATTTTATTCTGAAAGACTTGGCAGCTATAGTTAAGAGTCAAAACACACATGGACCTCACATTTTAGACCTCAATGGGCCTGTCTGCATGTGACATTTTGACCACTCTTTGGGAAGCCTTGCCTATGAGAGATCTCCAGAGCTTTCATTGAAATGAGCTTCCTCACCATTTCATGGTTCTTGGATGAATGGAAACCCCAAAGTGCCTCCAACTTCATTCTTGAACAATGGATAGATAAATACCATGAAATTTTTGAAATTCCCAATGACCAGGTGGCACTGGAGAACCATTGGATGTCCTATTGCTGCTCATGAGTGTACAAGACAGTGCCTTGATTGACTGGATTTCTTGACAATGGTGTAGAACATAGATGCCAGTAAGTTGGAGCCTGCTGATTAGTGAGCCTAGAGCAGTGGTGTGCAGTTGTCTGATAATATATTTGTGGTGTGGCCATGTGGGTGTGTCATTGGTTTCCAAATGGCTTGTGACTGATTTGGTGCAGCCAGCAGAAAATTATATGAAAAGGCATCTGGTTATATGGACAGGTTTCAGGGCAATGTTCAGAATCAAGTTGCTATGGTCAAGGGAGCAAGCAATGTGGGATAGAAGCCTGGTTGGTGCATTCTCCTGAAGACCCTGACCCACCACACCTTACAGGACTCCCACCAGCACTGTGACCCATTTGAAATCCTTGTATGTTGTGAAGCAAATACAAAACACCCAGTGCAGCTGCAAGAAACACCACGAAAATTGGAGGATGACCAAATGGCTTCAAATTCCACACAGGGAGACACTTAGCCCCCAGTGGCCACAGTTTATCTACAAAGAGAGAATTCATCACTGCTTCCTCATGTTCATTAGAAAATAAGAAACCATATCCTCCAGGTCACATAGATGCAGACCCAGCTTTGATGGTCTCCATACACAGGGAGCTAAAGCTCCTGACAACAACATATACTTCAAGTGCCCAACCTCAGAGGCAGTTTCTCAAGAAGTCTTAATGCCAGCATAGCTCCATGTTTGTGGAGTGTTTACACTGTCCCTTATATTTGGAAACTCCTCTACCACCTCCTGAACATTTTCCATTCCAGGTATGTATTCACAGATTTTCTAACTCTTCTTCTCTAATTGTGTCTTACTAGGGGCGAAGATATTGTCAAGGCATTGTTCTGGATGAAAGTGGAAATTTTTTGTAGCACATATTTGCATACACTTTGGATTCATTTTCCTATTTTCCATTTGAAATACTTAATAACTGACACTAACCCATACCCTAATAGACTCTTACTACTAATCCTAATATGATGGAGTAAAATAACCCAAACAGAATAGAAATACAAACATTTCAGAGGAGGCATGGTGTATAGTTAGACTTGGCTTTTGCATGATAAAGTGTAGGTGTTATAAATCTAGTTAATTTTTAATTGAAATAGTTCCATGTGTACTTAAAGTTAACAAATATGTGAATTCCTATCACCCTTTCTCTGTAGCCTATTCAGCACATGTATTTTTATATGCACATATAGAATTCTACCTGGTACCACAGGTACATTCTTGTGAGGTGGCTGACTTGGCAGATAGAAATTGTGAGAATAGATCACTCCACCTAAACGCTGTTGAAACTGAAATTTCAAACTATGGGTGAGCTTCCTAGTTGAACAACATTATACATAAATCCATGTTCAGTAAAATGAATATTTTTGGATCTGTGGATGATATATATTTCATGGTGAATTTCGATTGGCATATGTATTGCTAATTTTTAATGTCTGTGTGTGTGTGTGTGTGTGTGTGTGTGTGTGTGTGTGTATATATATATATATATATATATATATATATATATATATATACACTCTAAATTTTTTTTAAATATAAAATATATGTGTCTTATTATAAACTCCCTAAATTCATTCATATTCATGTATGTGGATTTAGAGTTAACATTTCACAAGATTATTCACGGAAATATTTATCCACCTGAAATACATATTTTTTTCCTAGAAATGAAAACTAACTTCAGTGAATGGTGGATACAAATCCTAATATTTCTACAATAATTGATCCAGTTTCTCATAAATGCAAGTAGATTCCTATGGGACATGATGTGTATTTTGATGTTCATTCTTATTCACCACTGGTATGTTACAATTTCTTCAGTTTATGCACATTATAGGATATATATTTCATCCATACGTTAGCAAAATAATAGGCATTTGTTTCACTTTCAATCATTTTCTGCTTTAGAACACATGTAATCCTCCATGTTTCTTGACTGGTTTGTTTATGAGACTTCATTCCAAACATTTTATTTTCGATTTCCATAATCATATTTGAAGCAAAACTCACACACCCTTCATGATAAACTATAACCCTAATATTACTATTAGATGTATAACTGGTTGGAATGAATGATTGTATATCAATATAAGATTTCTTATATATTTTCAGATATCAAATAAATCCATTATTTAAAGTGGAACCAGTTATATTATTTATTCACACTATTGTCTATTCATGCATTGTCTCTATATTCATAGACACAGGGTACACCTCTTTGTAAACCCAATACTATTTTATACGTCTTCAAAATTTTGCTCCCAGTAATGGTGGAAGAAATACTCATGATTTCTGATCTACATATACATTTTATCACAGGAATATTCTGGACAGAAAAAGAAAAGGTCACACTTATGTTTGCACCAAAGCCTAAATGTAAAGTGAACATGGATTACTAAAACCATCCATGTCAAGTTTGGCTAATGCTCTCAAAAGTCAATCCTATTTGTGACAACATATTTGTTTCTTGCTAAGTTTATATATTCAAACTCAACCCTGTTGAAAATATCTAATCCTATCTCTCACTTTATACTTTTCCTGGTTTCATAATGTCTCTATTTATATCAGCTTTCCTACATACTTTCCACAGTTCATCATTGTGACTGACTCTTCAATTGTGCTGACATTTACATTCACACTCTAATCCAAACCCTATTGCTAAGGAACTTTTTTTCCAAATCCTATACTCACTCTTCTTCTTAAACCTACTGACTATCTTCCTAATCCTACCCATTATCCCTTTTTGACTGGATGTTCTCTTATACATTCAATAATACAAGGTACAGTGTCTAATGCCATTGTATATCGATCTATCTCAGAAATCTGTGCAGAACATAATTCAACGCTAAGTATCACAATCAAGGGCCCATCCCCATTCTGCGCTTCAAATCTTATTTAGATTTCTGTTTTCATACATATATTTCACCTATATATACTTATAAATGTCGCAGGTTCCCAGTACCATTATTCATCCAGCAGAATGATTCCTAATTCAAATTGAACATATTATTAACCCTAACCATACACTGTTCCCTCAATCTAGCTTTACAGAAGAGCAGGGACAGAGTTGGTCTTACAATACAGGAATATAGGGGATCTTCCACCTCCTGAGAACCTCAAGGTCCATGCAGAAATGATCCCTGGAGAAGATGTAAACAACTATGAAGGACCTGAGAGAGCAAAAGTCAGCATCCATGGCAAACAACCTGGTCAGGATGAAAGGTTGTTTATGAATCAGCCTCTCTCTTCTTATTGTAGAGAAGATGGACCAAACCAGGTTGGTGTGGAGAGCTGTTCCTAGGTGCCTATGGTTGATATACCATTCTACCTTGTGAAAGTGTCACACAAAGTAGGGGCAGCCTCCATCTCATGGTCGTCTTGGAAGCAACTGTTAGGACAAAGTGGTTACTAAGGCAGTGATCTGATTCAGTTCCTTAAGGAAGTGACCTCACCTCACTTCTTTGTTGATGGAACTCTCTGAACTTGGTATCCAAGAAGCCAGGCACCAAGAGGCAGTCCCAATCCCAGTGGTCTCACTTGTATGGATTTACCAAGGACAGAGTCAGTCATTCTTGGTACCTACTGATGTGAGGACAGCCAAAACCAGGAAAGCTCTGAAGAGGGGCTTTTCCTGAGAAAGTAGGTAGTGGCTCACTGCTGGCTCCTGACAACTTCACAGAGTTGGCCAAGGAGACTAGATCTGAGACAGGACAGGCCATTTCATTGGAACATAGTATGGCCCACCAGTCAGAGGACACTCCGGATAGTCACAGACCTACTTGGGGGAAGGATGTGTCTTTGTGGGAGTGGGTGTGGGTTTGTGGTTTTGTCTCATATTCTGAGAATAGGTAGGAATGGCGGTTTGTTTGGTTTAGAGGGAACTGTTTCTAGTAAGTCATTTGACAAGGCGAGTGTTTCTATGTCTGTTTATACCACTGTGTCCCTGGTTGTAGACATTAGAAAAGAAAATGCATCAATGGGTGAGTCCTGTCTAGTAGAAAGCTTCTCAGCTTTCATCTTGCCCAATTCATGAATGGACTGCGGCTTGACTTATCAATGGGGAACACCTGCTAACTTCTTAAGTTCCTGTTTTCTTCCTGAATTGTGGGCACTCTCCAGAATAGGCTCATGGTTTTGTGTCCATGATATGTACCTCCTCAAATCTCTGTGACATGGCCATGTACTGGATAGCTGAAGGGAATGGCGAGCATCTCAGAAAGCTCAGATATCAGTGTGACCAGGAATGCCTCAGTGGAAAAACCCTGCTTTGGACATTTTGCTTACCTATTCTTCTGTTGCCCTGAAAGTCAGGAAGGTCTTTGCATCAGGTGTGTCATGTGGGAGTGTTTTGGTTTTAATTGTGGTCATTTTTGTGGCCGTTGGAAGAGATGACTATGTCCACCTGGGCTTGAACACTTATGTGATTCCCCTTAGAGACTGAGTTCTGGAACTGACCTCAAAGAAGGATTGCCATGTATTGTGTTGGGATTTTAGGAGGCCACGCATGAGAGTCGCACTTGGAAACTGAGATCTAGGCCCAGGGAGGCTTCCGGAAGAGCACTGGAAATTTCAGGAAGGACATCACATGATTTTATTCTTAAAGACTTGGCAGCCATCGTTGCAAGTCAAAACACACATGGACCTCACATTGTAGACCTCAAATGCCTGGCTTAATGTGACCTTTTAGCCTGTCTTTGGGAAGCCTTGCCTGTTAGAATTCTCCAGAGCTTTCATTGAAATGAGCTTCTTCTCCATTTTATGGTTCCTGAATGAATTGAAACCCACAGTGCCTTCAACTTCATCCATGAAAAATGCCTAGATAAATATCATTAAAGTTTGGAAATTCCCATCACCTGGTGTCACTGAAGAACCTTTGGGTGTCCTATTGCTGATCATGAGTGTACCAGACAGTGCCTTGATTGACTGGGTTTCATGAAAATGGTATAGAACAGAGATGCCAGTAACTTGGAGCCTGATGAGTAGTCGGCCTAGAGCAGTGGTGTGCAGGTGTGTGTTAAAACATCTGTGGTGGGGTGATGTGGATATGCCATTGGCTTCCAAATGCCTTGTGACTGATATGGTGCAGCCCCCATACCCTTGTATGTAAAGGCATCTTGTTATATGGAGAGGTTGCAGGGCAATGTTTAGAATCAGATTGCTATGGTCAAGGGGGCAAGCTATGTGGGATATAAGCCAGGTTGGTGCATTCTCCTGCAGACCCTTACCCACCACACGTGACAGAACTCCCTCCATCACTGTGTCCCAGTTGAACTTCTCGTATTTTGTGAAGCAAATACCAAACTCCCAGTGCAGCTGCAAGAAACACCACGAAAATTGGAGGATGACCAAATGGCTTCACAGTCCACACTAGAAGACACTTAGCCCCCAGTGGCAACAGTTTACCTATAAAGAGAGAATTCAGCCCTGCTGCCTCATGTTCATAGGAAAAAAAGAAACCATGTCCTCCAGGTCATATAGATGCAGACCCAGCTTTGATGGTCTCACTACAAAGGAAGCTAAAGCTCCTGTCATCAACATATATTTCAGGTGCCCAACCTCAGAGGCAGTTTTTCAAAAAGTCTTTAGGCCAGCAGAGCTCCATGTTTTTGGAGTTTTTACCCTGTCCCTTACTTTTTGAAACTTCTCTACAACCTCAAAGGTTGTGAACTCCTGAGCATTTTCCATTACCGATATGTATTCACAGATTTTCTAACTCTTCTCCTCTAATTGTGTCTTATTTGGGGTGAAGGAAATGTCAAGGCATTGTTCTGAATGAGAGTTGGAAGATTTTTGGGTAGCACATATTTGCCTACACATTGGATTCATTTTCCAATTTTCCATTCGAAATACTGAATCCCTGACTGTCAAGGGTAGAAGGAATTCTTTTTCAAAGAACAGCCTGACACTTACAAGAAACAGCCACCAGGAGACATCCTGTCTGGAAGACATCCTGTAGCCATATGTGTCCCTGAGACATCCTGTGGCCATCTTTCTTCCAGAAACATCCTGAAGTTATCTCACCTTGTGAAGACATCCAGGAACTGCCGATAAGAGAGTTTTCCCAAATCCAGCATTTTAATACCCATGTGTGAACAATAAAATTTTGCAGCTTGATCAGAACTCCTGTGTTGCTCTCATCTCTCGTGTCTCTTGTCCCTTCATTCCTCCCCATCTAGGTTCGCTGCCCATGTTGATGTGTCCTGCCGGCCGGGACATCTGGCGCCCACCGACTGGGGCTCAAGCCATTGACTGAGGGGGAACCCCTTCCTTCTGGAAGACTTGGTCAAGAGGAGCCCGCGATCGTCTCAGCAGACACCACCCGAAGACATATCCAGGAGGAGGGTGGGAATGATGCACGGTGAGTGACCCACCATGTGACAAGCAGTATCGTCACATGATTTGTTTATTTCAGGCCTCAAGGAGTTCTTCAAGACATGGGGGGCACATGTTAAGAAAAAGGACTTAAAATTTTTCTTTTCACACATAGGAGCATTGTGTCCATGGTTTCCTCTTGAAGGGACCATTGATGGCAAAAATGGCTTAGAGTAGGAGACTGTTTAAAAGATTATTATGAATCCTTTGGCCCAGAAAAAATGCCAGTTCCCACCTTTTCTTACTGGAACTTAATGAAATTCTTAAAAGTTTTCGCTTTGACAATGGTACCTTACAACTTGTCAGGATTGGGGAAGAGATTATGCAAAAGACCTCTCGTCCCTCCTCTGCATGCCCATCATTAGTATAGACATAGACCCTTCTCAGTCTTCCCAGGACCCTGAGAACCTTCCTGGTCCCCCTAAAAATACGACCCTAATTAATAAGGCTCCAATGATTAAAAACCACCTTTATCCAGTTTTAAATCCCAGAGACACATTGACCCCTGGGAAGGACGCTATCTTGGAGAAGGAAGCAGCTCTCTACCATTCAGAAGACCCGCAACCTCTCAGAACCCTGCCACAGCCTACAGGATTTACACATCCACCTCCCTCCTATATCCCTCCTGCCTTTTGTGCTCTGGCCCTTCAGGGGCCAAGTGCCCCCCCAGATATTTTTTCCCTACTTCCCCTACCTAACCTCGCTCCCTTGCCAGCATCCTTCCAACATAGACGGGAAGAGATGCAACTTTTAAAATAATTAAATTCCCTTGACTCTCAGCTCTCTTCATTAGCCTTAGCTATGGAGTCAATGAAAGCTGGCCCACAGCGGTCTAATACAAAGTCGAAGCCACTCCATCGGCCTGTTCTCACCTTCCCAGTCACCACCAGTCAGATAGATAAGCCTGCCCAGGCTGCGGTCAAAGACTTCGATGAGGAACAAGAGGAGGAAGTGGGGGAAATGGATCAAGGAGATCAGGACTCAGAGGATGAGGAGTTCACCCCTGGGCAGGAAGGAACCTAGAGTCTACAAAAAATTAAGCCTATGTTTTCTTGAAAAACTTAATAAGGCTTGTGCTCACTATGGCCCCACTGTGCCCTACACGTTGGCTTTATTAGAAATCCACAGCGCACAATGGCTTACTCCCAATGATTGGAAATTTTTAGACCAAGCTACCTTCAGTGCCGGAGACTTCCTGTTATGGAATGCAGATTTCGAAGACAATGTCGGGAAACTGCTCAAATAATTTTAACTAAGGCCTCCTCTGAATCTGGGACTTAAGTTTAGCTAGTGGGCAATGCGCCTTTTGACACTAAAAATAACAGGCACGTTTCCCTCCTGGACTCTTGGCGCAGACTCAGATGGCTGGTTTTCCTGCTTGGTGACACCTCCCTCAAAAGGCCTCGGCTACCAATTCCCTGGCAAAAATTTGACAAGTGCCCCATGAGCCTTATAGGTAGTTTGTTCCCCGGCTTAACCTAGCTGCGGAATGCTTGCATGAACCAAGCGAAGGTGAAAGCACCTATGTAAAACATCTTGCCTTTGAAAATGCCAACCCAGCATGTCAGGATGTTCTTCAACCACATAAGGATAAAGGGAAACTTTCTGAATTTATTAGACTCTGTGCAGGCGTGGGTGCAGCCCATGCCATGGGTCTCGCTTTAGGGGCTGCCTTTACCAAGGCGTTTCACAATCCTGGCTCACGTACTTGCTTTACTTGTAAACAACCTGGCCATTTTGCATGTGGGTGTCCGACAGGCAAACAAAGCCTAGGAATAGCGTCTCCTCAAACTGGGGCTTAACCGCCCCCAGCTACCCTTTTCCATAGAAGTGGTAAAGGTCATCACTGGGGCAGTGAGTGTAGATCTAAGACAAATGCTCTCAGACAGCCTATTTCTTCCTGCTTCTCGGGAAACTCCCTGCGGGGCCAGCCCCTGGCCACAACATACCCCAGGACAAACACAGGAGCAATAAGGTTTGTTCCCTCCCAAACTCCCAACCTACCACAAAATCCTTCTCCACAATTGCCTCCCTCCAACTAGCCACCCCAGGCAGCGCAAAATTGGACCTCTGTGCCACCACAGTTACAATATTAGACTCAATGCAAGGGCCCCAGATAATACCCACTGGAATTATGGGTCCCCCTCCATCTCATACATGTGCCCTTATTCTTGGAAGAGCCTCCACTACCATACAAGGTGTTCAGGTCTTCGCTGGCATTAATGATAATGATTTCACTGAAGAAATAAAAATACTGGCCACTGCTATTAATGGAGTTGCCGCCATCCCAGCAGGAACAAGACTTGCACAATTAATTCTCCTTCCCTTGGATTCAGGAGGCATTTCCACCACCCAAACCTACCTCGGGGGGCTGCCTTCTTAGGCTTCTCTGATGTGTATTGGGTTCAACCCATTTCTCACAATAGACACACCCTTACCTTACTTACTGAAGGAAAGGAATTCCAAGGAGTTCTAGATATTGGAGCTGATGCCACAATTATTTCTCAAAAATACTAGCCATCAGGTTGGCCCCTCACTCCATCCTTGACTGACCTTAAAGGGATAGGAAAATAAAAAAATCCTCTGGTCAGCTCAAGGTCTATTAGCTGCACTGATAAAGATGGTAATAAGTCAACTGTCACTCCTTTCGTTGATTCTGACCTCCCTGTTAACGTATAGGGTGGAGATATTTTGAGTCATTGGAAGTTATTCTCGCCAGTCCCAATTCCATGGTGACTCATCAAATGCTTCCTATGAATTTTGTTCCTGGTACAGGCCTGGGGATGCTGAAACAAGGACTGGTGGAGCCTATACAACCCATAAAAAAAACAAATACATGTGGACTTGTGTATTCAGATTTTTAGTGTCGGTCCCTGACCCTCCTGTACCCCATGCAGATAAAATTATTTGGGAGACTTAGACTCCTGTGTTGGTGGATCAGTGGCCCCTTACCCAAGAAAAATTGGAGGCTGCCTCCACGTTAGTGCTGGAACAGCTGGCAGCCGGCCATGTAAAGCCCTCAACCTCACCATGGATTACTCCTATTTTTATTATCAAGAAAAAATCAGGCAAGTGGCGCCTTTTACAATATTTGTGTGCCATTAATAAAGTTATGTGCCCGATGGGAGCACTACAGCCAGCCATTCCCACACCAGTGGCGATTCCCAAAACCTATTGTAAAATGGTTATTGACTTAAAAGATTGCTTTTTTACCATTCCTTTACATCCTGAGGATAGACCCTATTTTGCCTTTAGTCTCCCTCGCATTAATTTTCTGGGCCCTATGCAGAGATTTCAATGGAAGGTTCTTCCCCAAGGTATGGCCAACAGCCCTAGTCTTTGCCAAAAATACGTTGCTCAAGCAGTAGACCCTGTGAGAGAGCGATGACCACAAAATTATATTTTACATTATATGGATGATTTGTTAATTGCTGCACCTAATACCCATAACCTTAATAATTGTTACTTGGACTTTTACAAAACCTCACTACCTTGGGACTACAGATAGCTCCAGATAAGTTTCAAACACAGGACCCTTATACCTATTTGGGCCTTAAACTTCAAGATAATCAGATCCAAATTCCTAAAATACAACTATGTGTGGACCATATTCACACACTTAATGATTTTCAAATATTACTGGGGGATATTCAATTGCTAGGAACATATTTAAAATTACCCACTTGTGTACTTTTGCCCCTTAATGATATTTTGATAGGTGATTCCCACCCCTCCTCCCCTCAAAAGCTTACTCCCGAGGCATGACATGCATTAAACCAAGCCACAGAAGCCATTGCCCAAAAGTTTGTTACACAAATTTCTTATAACCTTCCTCTGGTTCTGGTTATTTTCCACACTCCTCATACACCCACAGGAATATTTTGGCAGCGAGATCCACATTTTAAAAATAAAGGCTGCCCCTTGCTTTTGGTCCTTGTACCCACCACATCCTCCAAGCTTATTACTGTTTATCTTGCTCAGGTAGCTTCTCTTATTTTTAAAGGTCGTTTGCTTTCTCGACAACATTTTGGCAAAGACCCTGATAATATTTTAATTCCATATACTAAGGACCAAACCCTTACTACAATTTTTACTACAGACATGGATGAATGGGATATTGCCCTATCAGGCTTTTTGGGAACAATTCATAACCACATCCCCAATGACCCCCTTTTAAATTTTGTCCAGTTACATCCATTTATTTTTCCCAAAATTACTCAAAAGGCTCCCATTCCTCAAGCCCTTACCTTTTTTACAGACGGTTCCAGTAATGGCCGTGCAGTCTTTGTTGTCAATAACAAGCCTACCACCTTTGATACTGTCTATCAGTCAGCTCAGTTTGTGGAATTGTTCGCCATAACACAAGTTTTTATAAAGTTTTTTGATAATCTCTTTAATATTTATACAGACAGTGCCTACATTGCTCATTCTGTGCCCCTTCTGGAGATTTCACCCACCATTAAGGCTTCTTCCAATTCCCCCTTTCTGTTTCACCAGCTTCAGCAGCTAATTCAGGCCAGAAAACATCCATTTTCCTTAGGACACATCATGACACACTCTGACCTTCTGAGCCCTCTAACACAAGGTAATGCCCAAGCTGATGCAGCAACACGTTCCATCTTTCCAATTTTTGTTGGCTCCATTCAAAAGGCCATGGAGTTACACAATCTTCACCATCTAAATTCCCAGAGCCATCGATTACTTTGGAAAATTACCAGGCAACATGCATGAGAAATAGTAAAAGCATGCCCTGCTTGCACTGTCTCCCTCCCCATTCAACACTTTGAGTTAACCCCCGAGGATTACTGCCCAATCAGATTTAGCAAATGGATGTTATTCATTTTCCTGAATTTTGAAAAACCAAATATATATACGTTTCTATAGATACCTTCAGCGGCTTTATTTTTGAATCACCACATTCTTGAGAGGCTACCAAAGATGTCCTTTCTCATCTTGTTTCAGCCTTTTTCGTAATGTGTAAACCAATACATATTAAAACAGATAAATGTCCTGCATATACCAGTGCCAAGTTTAAACAGTTTTGTGCTACCTTGCAATTTTGTCATACTACTGAAATTCCATACAACACTCAGGGCCAAGGCATGTGGAACTTGCCCAGCTTACCTTAAAGACTTGGCTATCCCGTCTTAAGGCTTCCGCCCTTGTATTTAAAACTCCCAGGGATCGCCTTAACCATGCATTATTTGCCCTTATTTTTCTTACCCTAGACAGTGAAGGCCATTTGGCCACAGACAGACACTGGCATCCTTCATCCAATTCTGTTCGCACACCTGTTATGTGGTGCAATCCCATTACAAATAAATGAAAACGCCCACATCCTATCCTCATCAGGGGATGAGGCTCAGCTTGTGTTTTGGACCAAGAGCAAGCATCCCCAAGATGGTTACCAGAATGCCTGGTTAAACAGGTAAATTACTTACCTCAACGCAGGGACGGAGGCCCTCCCCCTGAGGACAAATTTTCCTCCATTTCAGATACAGCCAACAATCTGTGCGAGGATCCTGCTTAAGGCACTTCTGCTGAACAGGTTTGAACACAGAGGCCTTGGACCTCTAATTTCCAACATCATGGGGTACCTTTTTGCCCCCCCCCCCCGTGAATGCAAAGGAGGATTTTGGACTGAGGCTCCCACTAGTTGGACCCAGACTGCTGACTGCATGACTAAGGTGACTTACCTCCGTGCCAAGGTTGACCATAATCTCGGAGGAGTTCATCAGCCTAAATGGGTATGTGTTAACAAGCCAAAGATTATTCCCCCTAGTACAAGTAAAGCTCTCCAAAATTGTTCTGCAACTTGTACGCATACCCAGGTGATGCATGTCTCTTGTAATGCGTCGGCTTCACTTTGTGTTAATAAACAGGGAGAACAATTTTTTGAAGCCTCCCTAACTAAAACTCATGCAGCAGGGGGACCACTATTCATTATACCCCCATTCTCTTTGACCATGGAGGAGATGGCAAATACACCAAGCTACAGTCAGCTGGGTGCCAAGGCACTGTCGGAAAACCTTCCTACTGGCCCATTAAGGCCCCTACAGGGGTCTCTGATGGTGGAGGACCCACTTATTCTGTCAAGCATCCTCAGATAATCAAACTTTTGAAACCCCAAATCCCTGAGCTCACATATCATCCCTTAATGTAGCCTAAATCCCAGTTCCCAGGATTAGATACCAATACATTAGATATTTTGCAAACTACATTCTCCTAGCTTAATAATTCGAACCCCACCCTTGCTGGTGATTGCTGGCTCTGCATGACAACAGGGGCAATCATGCCTATGGCAGTTCCTATTAATTCTATCATGGACAATGATAATACATGCCAACCCGGATTTCCCTTTAAAGTACAGCCTATAGGCACTTTTACATTATTTCTTTTAGGCACAATGCAGAATAATACCTATGATATTGATGTTCGACTTACTTCCTTTGGAAATTGCTCAACAGTATAAAATTATTCCTCACCCACCCCATCTCTTTGTCCCTCCAATGGCACAGTTTTTATGTGTGGAGGAAACTCGGCCTTCCCATGCTTCCAGCGAATTGGACCATTGGTTGTGTTCTTGCTTTATTACTCCCTGATATAACTATTGTCCCAGGAGATGAACCTCTACCAATTACTAGCCTAGACACTTTAGTCAAAAGACATAGGTGGGCAATACAGGCTTTACCACTCATTGCCAGCCTTGGAATAACAGCTGCTGTGGGCACAGGTACAGTGGCTTAGGCACGGCTATTCACTCTTACCATCGCCTGTCTCAACAACTTATAAATTATGTACAAACTTTATCAGGAACCATTAAAGATTTGCAGGACCAAATAAATTCCCTGGCAGAAGTGTTCCTTCAAAACAGACGAGGCTTAGATTTGCTGACAGCTAACCAGGGAGGTATTTGCTTAGCCTTAGGGGAACGATGCTGCGTTTATGCAAATAAATCAGGCATAGTACGCATTAAAATTAAGCAGCTTCAAGAAGATCCAGAAAAGAGACAAAGGGAACTATTTGAAAATCCCCTCTGGATTGGGCATAATGGATTTCTACCCTACCTTCTTCCCCTATTAGTCCCTTTGTTGGGTTTACTTTTAATGGTGTCCATAGGCCGCTGCATTATAAAGAGGCTGGTACAATTTATTAAAGAACAGATTAATATTTTGGTTTCTAAGCCCATACAGGTCCACTATCATGGTCTGGAGATGGAAGACAGCACTGCCAACATTTAAAAGAATGTTCAACCCTTCTCACAGGCTTATTAAGTTTACATCCCCACAGATCTCTCTTTCTTACAGAAAACTATAAGTAACAGCTCTGAGCAACCATCTTCTACCCTTGCAATAAGGGTTCGTTCTCCATGGGCCCCTCCGCTTGGGGGAGGACACACCCTTGGAATGAGCACGTTAGGCCATAATAACGGAGGGTCCAGGAAGGACTGCAGGAGGATGGATCCACGGATACCCAAACACAAGACCTCTGAATGACACGCTCTGGTGCATGGCGGTTGGCATGCTATCCCCTCAAAGACGTCTCCTCCAAAAACATGCCAAAGCCAACACGAAATCTCCTAGCAAAGATGCTCGCTCAAATCAGGAGATATTCTAAGGCATCCTAGAGAAACAGAGCCACTATCACCCCCTAAATCCATGGCCTGTAAGGTATGGTCGAATATTTTATATAACAAAAGGGGAGATGTCAGGGGCTAGAAGGAAGTTCTCCTTCAAAAAATAGACTGACACAAGAAACAGCCCCCTGGGACACAACCTGCCTGGGAGACATCCCACAGCCATCTATCTCCTTTTGACATCTGGCTACCATCTGTCTACCTGAAACATCCTGAGGTTATCTCACCCTGTGAAGACATCCAGCAACTGCGGATAAGAGAGCTTTCCCATCCGCAGCATATAAATACCCTCTGAGAATAATAAAAGTTTGCAGCATGATCAGAACTCCTGTCTTGCTGTCATCTCTCGTGTCTCTTGTCCCTTCATTCCTCCCCAACTAGGATGGACACCCAATTTGATGTGTCCTGACAGGCGGGCCATCTGACACTAACCCATACCCTCCTAGACTCTGATGACACATCCTAATATGATGGAGAAAAATAACCCAAACAGAATAGAAATACAAGCAGTTCAGAGGAGGCATGGTGTATAGTTGCACTTGCCTTTTGCATGATATAGGGTAGGTGTTATAAATCTAGTTAATTTTTAATTGAAATAGTTCTCCATGTGTTTTTAAAGTTAACAAATATGTGAATTCCTGTCTCCCTTTCTCTGTAGCCGATTCAGCACATGTATTTTTATATGCACATATAGAATCCTACCTGGTATCAGATGTACATTCTTGTGAGGTGGCTGACTTGGAAGATACAAATTGTGAGAAGAGATCACTCCTCCTAAACGCTGTTGGAACAGAAAATTCAACCTATGGGTGAGCCTCCTAGTAGAACAACATTATACATAAATCCATGTTCAGTAAATTAAATATTTTTGCATCTGTGGATGATATATACTTCATGATGAATTTCGATTGGCATATATATTGCTACATCTTATTGTCTGGGTGTGTGTGTTGTGTGTGTGTGTGTGTGTGTGGGGTGTATATATATATATATATATATATATATATATATATATATACACTCTCCAAATATTTCAAAATATGAAATATATGTGTCTTACATATACTACCTAAATTCATTCATGTTCATGTATGTGGATTTATAATCAACTTTTCACAATATTATTCTCAGAAATATTCATCCACCTGAATTACATATTTGTTTTCTAGTACTGAAAACTAACTTCAGTGAGTGGTGCATACAATCCTAATATTTCTACAGTAACTGACCCAGTTTAACATCAATGCAACTAGATTCCTCTTGGATATGATGTCTATGTTGAAGTTCATTTTATTCAACACTGGTACATTACTATTTGTTCAGTTTATACACATCATAGGATATATATTTCATCAACAACTTCAATAATTTATAGGATTTTGATTCACTTTCAATCATTTCCTGATTCAGAACACATGTATTCCTCCAGGTTACTTGATTGTTTTTTCATGAGACTTCTTTCCAAACGCTTTTATTTTCGATTTCCATAATCATTTTGAAGAAAAACTGACACACTCTTCATGATAAACCATAACCCTAATATTACCATTAGATGTATTTCTGGTTGGAATGAATTATTGCATATAAATATACGATTTTCTGTTTATTTTCAGATATCAATTCAATCGAATATTTAAAGTTGGAACAAGTTATAATATTTAACCACAGTATCGTCTATTCATAAATTATCTCTATGTTCATAGACACAGAGTAAATCTATTTGTAACCCCAATACTAATTTTTTCATCTTCAAAATGTTGCTCCCAGAAATGGTGGAAGAAATACTCATGTCACCTAATCTACATATACATTTTATCACAGTAATATTCTGGACACAAAAAGAAGAGGTCACACTTATGATTGTATCAAAGCCTAAATGAAAAGTGAGCATAGATTACTGAAAACATTCATGTCCAGTGTGCCTAATGCTCTCAAATGTCAATCCTATTGGTGACTACATATTTGTTTCTTCTTAAGACTATATTTTGAACCTCAACCCTGTTGCAAATGTCTAATCCTATCACTCAATTTATACTTTGCCTGATTTCCTAATGTCTCTATTGATGTCTGCTTACCTAAATATTTTCCCCAGTTCACCATTGTGACTGACGCTTCACGTGTGCTGACATTTACATTCACTCTCTACCCGATACACTATTGCTAAAGAACTTTTGGTCCAAATTCTGTACTCAGTCTTCTTCTGAAACTTATCGAATATCTTCCTAATCCTACCGACTATCCCTGTTCTAGTGGATGTTCACTTCTACATTCAATCATCCAAGGTACAAGGTCCTATGCCATTGATTATCGTTTTATCTGAAACACCTGTGCAGAACGTATATCAAAGCTAAGTATCCCAATCAATAGCGCAATGCCCTTCTGGGCTTCAAATCTTACCTAGATTTTTGTTTTCATACTTATATTTCACCTATATATTCTTATAAATATCACAGGTTCTCAATACCATTATTCATCAATTAGAATAATTCCTAACCCAAATCAAACCTGTTATTAACCCTAACCATACACTGTTCCCTCAATCTAACTTTACAGAAGAGGAGGGACCAAGTTGGTCTTACAATACAGGAATGTAGAAAATCTTCCACCTATTGTAAAACTCAAAGGTCCATGAAGAAGTGATCCCTGGAGAACATGTAGGCAGCCATGAAGGACCTGAGAGAGCAAACGTCATCTTCCATTGCAAACAACCTGGTCAGGATGAAGGGTTGTGTCTGAATCAGCCTCTCTGTTCATTATGTAGAGAAGATGGACACAAACAGTCCTGTTTGGAGAGCTGTTCCTGGGTGCCTATGGTTCATATACCATTCTAACTTGTGAAAGTGTCACAGGAAGTAGGAGAAGCCTCGATCTCATGGGACCCTTGGAATCAACTGTTAGGACAAAGTGGTTGCCAAAGCAGTGACCTCATTCAGTTCCTGAAGGAAGTGACCTCACCTCACTTCCTTGGTCATGGAACTCTCGGTACTTGGGATCCAGGAAGCAAGGTACCAAGAGAATGTCCCAGTCCCAGTCCCAGTGGGCTCACTTGTTTGGATTTACCAAGGACAGAGTCAGTCTTTCATGGTACCTACAGATATGAGGATGGCCAACTGCCAGGAAAACTCAGAAGAGGGGCCTTTCCTGAGAAAGCAGATAGTGGCTCACCGCTGGCTCCTGACAAGTTCACAGAGTTGGTGATTTCCGGGGATCATAAGTTGGCCCACCAGTCAGAAGACACTCTGGATAGTCACAGACATACTTTGTAGAAGGTGGTGCCTCTGTGGTTGTCGGTGTGTGTTTGTGGTTTTGTCTCATGTTCTGAGAATATGTAGAAAAGGCGGTTTGTTTGATTTGGAGTGAACTGTTTATAGTAAGTCGTTTGGCAAGCAAGAGTTCCTATGTCTGTGTATCCCACTGTGTCCATGGTTTTAGACATTAGAAAACAGAATGCATCAATTGTTGTGTCCTGTCTAGTAGAAAGCTTCCCAGCATTCATCCTGCCGAATTTATGAATGGATTTCAGCTTGCCTTATCGATGAGCAACATGTGGTATCTTCCAAAATTCCTGCATTCTTCATGAATTCTGGCTACTCTCCAGAATAGGCTCATGGTTTTGTGTCCAAGATATGTAGCAGTTCCAAGCCCTGTGACATGGCCATGTACTGGATAGCTGAAGGGAATGTCGAGCATCTCAAAAAACTCAGATATAACTGTGACCATGATAGTCTAAGTGGAGAAACCCTGCTTTGGGCCTTTTGCTTACCTATTGTTCTTTTGCCCTGAATGTCAGGAAGGTCTTTGCCTCAAGACATTCGTTTGTGAAGCCTGAAGAAAACAGGTTCAAATGGAAATGAATGGACATCACCTGTGGATCTTTGCTTAATTCCTTTGGAAATTGAAGTGTCTGAATCAGCCTCTTGGCCCTGTGTGAGGCCGTGGCTTAGATTCTCAACCCCTGAAGAATCTAAAGAAACATCACATGTGTGCATCCAAAACAAAAATGGCCAAAAGTGCAGTTATTGTGGATGAAGTCTCTCCCCATTCTCTGTGAGGTTCCTGACCTCCATCAAGTTAGAATAGGGATCCTTTGGGCCAAATCATTTCTTCAAAGCCCTAAAGAGGCTTGCCCATAATTGCTTGAATTTTCCCGTGACTACAATTCACATAAAGAATCCAAACTGCACAGTCAATACGCCTCAAATTTTAGAAACAGAGAAGTATTAACAGCAGGCCTATATGAACACTCCTGGTTCACAGGAGTGGTGTCCAGGCCACCCTGAATTTAGGCAAATTAGGGGCAAGAGAGATAATTTAGGAGACTGTCTTGAGCTTCGCCCCTCGTGGAAAATTCCAGCGATAGGTTATGATGAGTGTCTATATAAAAGAACATGAGGGCCATGTGGGAGTGTTTTGGTTTTAATTGTGGTTGTTAGTGTGGTGGTTGGAAGAGATGACTGGGTCCACCTTGACATGAACTCTGGTGTTTTTCCCCTTAGAGACTGAGTTCTGGAACTGACCTCAGAAAAGTATTGCCATTAATTGTGTTGGGAATTTAGGAGGCCATGCATGAGAGTCGCCCTTGGAAACTGAGATCAAGGCCCAGGGTGGCTTTCAACAGAGCACTGGGAATCACAGCCAAGATATCACATAATTTTCTTCTGAAAGACTTGGCAGCCATAGTTGAGAGTCAAAAGACACATGGACCTCACATTGTAGAACTCAATGGGCCTGGCTTCATTTGACCTTTTGGCCATTCTTTGGGAAGAATTACCTGTGAGATTTCTCCAGAGCTTTCATTGAAATGAGCTTCGTCAAGATTAATGGTTCTGGAATGAACTGAAACTCACAGTGCCTCCAACGTCATTGTTGAAATATGGCTAGAAAAATACCATGAAATTTTTGAAATTTCCATGACCAGCTGGCACAGGAGAACCTTTGGATGTCCTGTTGCTGATCATGAGTATAACAGACAGTGCCTTGATTGACTGGTTTTAATAAAAATTGTGTAAAACAGAGATGCCAATAAGTTGGAGCCTGGTGATTAGTGGGCCTAGAGCATTGGTAGGCAGGTGTGTGATAAAACATCTGTAGTGGGGCCATGTGGATCTGCCATTGGCTTCCAAATGGCGTGTGACTGACATGATGCAGCCAGCAGTCCCTTCTAAGTAAAGGCATGTTGTTATATGGAGAGGTTTCAGGGCAATGTTCAGAATCGATTTGCTATGGTCAATGGGGCAAGCTATGTGATATAGAAGCATGGTTGGTGCATTCTCCTGCAGAAATTGAAATACCACATGTGACAGAACTCCCTCCTGCACTGTGTCCCAGTTGAACTCCGTGTATTTCATGAAGCAAATACCAAACTCCCATTGTAGCAGCAAGAAACACCATGAAAATTGGAGGATGAACAAATGGCTTCACAGTCCACACAGGGAGACACTTAGAACCCAGTGGCCACAGTTTACCTACAAAGATCAAATTCAGGACTGGTGTCTCATGTTAATTGGAAAATAAGAAACTATGTTTTACAGGTCACATAGGTGCAGACCCAGCTTTGATGATCTCAGTACAAAGGAAGCTAAAGCTCCTGATAACAACATATGTTTCAAGTGCCCAACCTCAGAGGCAATTTCTCAAGAAGTCTTTAGGCCAGCAGAGCTCCATGTTTATGGAGTGTTCACCCTGTCCCTTACTTTTGGAAACTCCTGTACCACCTTCAAGGTAGTGAACTCCTTAGCATATTCCATTCCAGATAAGTATTCACTGATTTTCTAATTCTTCTCCTCTAATTATGTCTTACTTGGGGCGAAGATAATGTCAAGCCATTGTTCTGGAGGAGTGGGAAGATTTTGTGTGGCACATATTTGCATACACATTGGATACATTTTCCAATTTTCCATTCGAAATACTGAATCCCTGACTCTAACCCCTACCATACTAGACTCTGACTACTAATCGTAATATGATAGAGAATAATAACCAAAACAGAATAGAAATACAAGCAGTTCAGAAGAGGCATGGTGTATAGTTGGAATTGCCTTTTGCATTATATAGGGTAGGAGTTATAAATCTAGTCATTTTTTTGTTGAAATAGTTCTCCGTGTGTTTTGAAAGTTAACAAATATGTGAATTCCTGTCTCCTTTTCTCTGTAGCCTATTCAGCACATGTAATTTTATATGCACATATAGAATTGTACCTGGTATCACACGTACATTTTTGTGAGGTGACTGACTTGGCAAATACAAATTGTGAGAAGAGATCACTCCTCCTAAATGCTGTTGGAACTGAAAATTCAACCTATGGGTAAGCCTCCTAGTTGAACAACATTATACATAAATCCATGTTCAGTAAATGAATATTTTTGGGTCTGTGGATGATATGTATTTCATGATGAATTTCGATTGGCATATATATTGCTAGTTTTTAATGTCTGTGTGTGTGTGTGTGTGTATATATATATATATATATATATATATATATATATATACTCTCCAGATTTTTCAAAATATGAAATATTTGTGTCTTATTTTGCACTCCATAAATTCATTCATATTCATGTATGTGGATTTATAATCCACTTTTTAAAAAATTATTCTCAGAAATATTCATCCACCTGAAATACATATTTTTTCCTAGTACTGAAACAGTTTTCAGTAAATGGTGCATCCAAATCCTAATATTTTGGCATTGCAAGATGGCTGTGAAGACAGTGTATCACACCCAGTGTACCCTGCCACTGCGCAAGTGAATAACGAGTTAGAGGGATGAAAAACTATCTTGTTAGGATCTTACAGGAAAATGGGTGTTTACCGAAACCTAGAAGAATGATTTCCACCACCGAGGTCAGGTAATTGAGTCTCAAACACAAGCCACTTGTGCAACTGGAGATCCATTCTGATTGATCCGCGTGACCTGCCCTGTGTCTACAAATGGTGAGGCACCACCGAGAAGCGACCAGCAAGCAGGGAGAAACGTTGCTGGGGATTCTGTGGAATCATGCTGGCTGAGCATCCACTGAGCCCCCAGCTGAATTCGGGATTTCAGACGGGGAAGTTAGCAGTACATTTCTATGCCCCAAAGCGGAAACTCCACAAAGGAAACCAACAGCCACCATCTTGGAGAGCTGAAGTAACCACCACCACTCCCTGACAGATTGCAAGAATAAAACAGGTGTGTGTTTCTCAGCTCATCTCACATACAGAGGGGAATTCGCATAAAATATCTCCTAGGCTTTTGGGGGAGGGATAATCAGAGCAAGTCTGCATAAAGACTGGGGGAAAACTAGAGGCACCTGACCTCCATCTCCCCTTCCCATCAGTGGCAAAAATGAAACTTGTCTAGCCAGTGCGGGGCGATGGGCAAGCAAAAAAAATTAAAACAATAGAGTTCCAGGGTTCCCAATAGACACCCTCCTCACCCAACAAACGGCAGACCCAGAGAACAGTTTGAGCTGCCAAGAAGCATCACTCAGGAGAAATCTGGTCTAGCAGGAGAAATCAGGACTAGCAGGATAAACCAGGGGACTAGAGGCCAGGCCCTCCTGACTGGTTGGCTGGAGAACGCCGGCCCACTGCCAGTGTGACTGGGCAACTGGAGACCACCTTCCTGCTGGCGCCAGCCCACCTGCTGATGCTATGTCTTGACGGCTGGAGAACGCGCGCCTGCTGGCGACCGAACGCGCAACTGTGTGGCTAGAGATCACCCACCAGCCAAAGACAGACCACAAGCTGCCCGTGCTACTGGGTGGCTGGAGACTGCCGGCCTGCCAGCGACCGGGAGCTGAAACCAACCAGAGACAATCCAGTCCACCGACCCAATTCGGACACTACGGCAAGGAGCCTGGGGCCCACCACAGCAGAGAGGTGACATCACTGGAGCTCGGCCGTCAGAATTCCTTAACAGCAGAATCCACTTAAGCAGGCATAGTCTACCAACACAAAGGAGAGAAAACAGAGATATATAAACCCATAACAAATCTATAGAAGAGAGCAGAAACACAACAATCAAATAGAGCTGGAAAATGACGTGAACATCATGAAAAAACAAGGGAAAACAAGGTGTACAAACAATGAAGGACAACTTAATACTACAGGAGAACCTAGAAGCATCAGAAACAGGGATAGGGAAAAAACTTAAGTCATACCTAACTCAGATGGAAAGGAATAAGAGAGAAGACATGAGGCAGCAAGTCTAAGCAATAAAAGTATATTTTGAAAATGAATTAAACAAACAAATTCAAATGGCAAAGAACAAGCTTTACAAGGAGATAGAGATCTTTTAAAAATCATACAGTAATTCTAGAAATCCAGGAAACTATAAACCAAATTAAAAACTCAAACAAGAATATTACAAATAGACTAGATCAAGTAGAAGACAGAACATCAGATAATGAAGACAATGTTTGTCAACTTGAAAAGAATATAGTCAACACAGAAAACATGCTTAAATCCCATGAGCAACTATTCAAGAGATATGGGATGTCATAAAAAAAACAAAATTGGGAGTCATCGGGATAGAAGAAGGCATAGAAATTCAAACCGAATGAATGAACAACATATTAAATGAAATAATTCTAGAAAACTTCCCAGAGATGAAAGATGGAATGGATTGCCATATCCTGGAAGCCTACAGGACCTCAAACATTCAAAACCATAATAGACAAACTCCAAGACATATAATTATGAAGATAGCCAACATACAGAACAAGGAGAGAATATTAAAAGCTACGAAAGAAAGTAGGCAGATAACATTCAGGGGTAAACCAATAAGGTTAACAATTGATTTTTCATCACAGACTTTGAAAGCGAGAAGATCTTTGAACAATGTATTTCAAACACTGAAAAATAATGGATTCCAACCAAGAATACTGTATCCAACAAAATTAAGCCTCAGATTTGACAATGAAATTAAGTCCTTCCTGATAAATAAAAGCTAAAAGAATTCGCAGACAGAACACCAGCACTGCAAAGCATTTTGAGCAAAATACTACAAGAAGAGGAATTGAAAAATAGTGCCCAAAACTAACAGCGGGAGGTATCTCAGTAAAGGGGTAAGAAAAAACCAAAAAGTAAAAACTACCCAAATTAAAATAAATAAATAAATAAACATGACTGGAAGTACAAATCATATTTCAATTGTAACCTTAAATGTTAAAAATCTAAACTCACCAATCAAGAGACATAGGCTAGTAACCTGGATCAAAAAAATAAATCCAACAATATGCTGCCTTCGGGAGACTCATATGAAAGGTAAAGACATACACAGGCTGAAAGTGAAAGGTTGGGAAAAATCATACCACTCATATGGCCCTCGGAAGCAAGCAGGAGTGGCCATACTCATATCATATAAAATCAACTTCAAACCTACGTTAATCAAAAGGGATAAAGTAGGACACTATATATTGTTAAAAGGAACCATCCACCAACAAGACATAACAATTATCAATTGGTATGCACCAAACAATTGAGCTGCAACGCTCATAAAACAAACTCGCCTCAAGTTCAAGAGTCAAATAGACTACAACACAATAATTATGGGTGACTTCAACACACCGCTCTCGCCATTAGACAGATCCTCTATAAAAAACTGAATAAAGAAACTATAGAATTCAACAGCACAATCAATAACCTTGACGTAACCTACATATATAGAATACATCAACCATCATCAAGTGGATACACTTTATTCTCAGCAGCACATGGATCCTACTCCAAGTTAGACCATATATTATGCCATTGGGCAACTCTTAGTGAATATAAAGGCGTGGAGAAAATACCATGCACCATATCTGATCATAATGGAATGAAACTGGAAATCAATGATAAAAGAAGGAAGGAAAAATCCTACATCACATGGAAAATGAACAATATTCTACTGAATGATCAATGGGTTACAGAAGACACAAAGGAGGAGATAGAAATATTTTTAGAATCAAATGACAATACAGACACATCATACTGGAATCTATGGGACACAAAGAAGGCAGTTTTAAGAGGGAAATTCATTTCTTGGAGTTCTTTGCTCAAAAAAAGAATAAAACAACAAATAAATAAACTCACAGTACACATCAAAAACCTAGAAAAGGAAGAGCAAAACAACAGCAAATGTAGTAGAAGACAAGAAATAATTAAAATTAGAGCAGAAATCAACGAAATTGAAACAAAAAAAAAAAACATTGAAAAAATTGATAAAACTAAAAGTTGGTTCTTTGAAAAAATAAATAAGATTTACAGGCCCTTAGCCATGCTAAGGATGAGAAGAAGAGAGACAACTGAAATTACTAACATACGGAATGAAAAAGACAATATCACAACAGACAGTACACAAATACAGATGATAATTAGAAAGTATTTTGAAACCCTATATTCCAATAAAATAGAAGATAGTTAAAATATCGATAAATTTCTTAAGTCATACGATCTGCCCAGATTCAGTCAGGAAGACACACACAATTTAAACAGACCAAAAACAAAGGAAGAAATAGAAGAAGCCATCAAAATACTACCAACCAAAAAAAGCCCTGGACCTGATGGGTATAGAGCAGAGTTCAAAAAAACCTTCAAAGAAGAATTAATACCAATACTTTTCAAGCTATATCAAGAAATAGAAAAATAAGGAGCTCTTCCAAATTCATTCTCGGAGTCCAAAATCACCCTGATCCCAAAACCAGACAAAGACACTTCAAAAAAGAAAACTACAACCAATATCTCTAATGAACTTGGATGCAAAAATTCTCAATGAAATCCGTGTGAATTGAATCCAAAAGCATATCAAAATAGTTGTGCACCATGATCAAGTTGGATTCTTCCCTGGAATGCAAGGCTGGTTCAATATACGGAAATCAATAAATGCTATTCACCACATCAATAGACTTAAGGACAAGAACCATATGATCATCTCGATAGATGTAGTAAAAACATTCGACACAGTTCAGCATCCCTTTATGTTCAAAACACTAGAAAAACTAGAAATAACAGGAACTTACCTCAACATTGTAAAAGCTATATATGCTAAACCTCAGGCTAGGATCATCCTAAATGGAGAAAACTGAAGGCATTCCCTCTGAAATCTGGAACAAGACAGGGATGCCCTCTATCACCACTTCTATTCAATTTAGTTCTTGAAATACTAGCCAGAGAAATTAGACAGACAAAAGAAATTAAAGGCATAAAAATAGGAAAAGAAGAATTTGAATTATCGCTATTTGTGGATGACATGGTAATATATTTAACAGACCCAAAAGGGTCTACAAAGAAACTGCTAGAGTTAATAAATGAAGGATTTAAAACCAACACGCATAAATCAAAGGCATTCCTGTATATCAGAAACAAAACTTCTAAAATGGAAATGAGGAAAACCACTCCATTCACAATATCCTCAAAGAAAATAAGATACTTGGAAACCAACCTAACAAAAGAGGTGAAAACCACAGAACCCTAAAGAGAGAGATAGAAAAAGATCTTAGAAGATGGAAAAATGTACCCTGTTCATGGATAGGCAGAACTAAATTCATCAAAATGGCGAAATTACCCAAAGTTCTATACAGGTTTAACGCAATGCCAATCAAAATCCCAATGGCATTTCTTGTAGAAATGATAAAGCAATCATGAAATTCATATAGAAAAACAAAAGACACAGAATAGCAAAAGAAATTCTAAGCAGGAAGTGTGAATCGGGAGGTATGGCAATACCAGAGTTCAAACTTTACTACAAAGCAATAATAACAAAAACAGTGTGGTACTGGTACGAAAACAGGCAGGTGGACCAATGGTATAGAATGGAGGACAGAGAAACCAATCCACAAAATTACAACTTTCTTATATTTGATAAAGGGGCTAAAAACATGCAATGGATGAAGGATAGCATCTTCAACAAATGGTGCAGGGAAAATTAGAAATCCATATGCAACAAAATGAAACTGAATCCCGTTCTCTCACCATGCACAAAAGTTAAATCAAAATAGATCAAGGAGCTAGATATCAAATCAGAGACACTGCGTCTCATAGAAGAAAAAGTTGGCTACGATCTATATACTGTGGGGTCAGGCTCCAAATTCTTTAATAAGACATCAATAGCCCAAGAGTTAATAACAAGAAAAAAACAAATGGGACTTACTTAAACTAAAAAGTTTTTTTCTCAAGAAGAGAAACAATAAGAGAGGTAAATAGAGAGCCTACATCCTGGGAACAAATTTTTACCCCTCACACTTCAGATAGAGCCCTAATAAGCAGAATATACAAAGAACTCAAAATATTAAACAATAAGATAACAAATAACCCAATCAACAAATGGGCCGAGGACCTAATCAGACACTTCACAGAGGAGGACATACAATCAATCAACAAGTACATGAAAAAATGCTCACCATCTCTAGCAGTCTGAGAAATGCAAATCAAAACCACCTTAAGATACCATCTTACTCCAGTAAGATGAGCAGCCATTATGAAGTAAAACAACAATAAGTGTTGGCGAGGATGTGGGGAAAAGTGTACACTGGTACACTGCTGGTGGGACTACAAATTGGTGAGGCCAATTTTGAAAGAAGTATGGATATTCCTGGGAAAGCTGGAAATGGATCCACCATTTGACCCAGCTTTCACCCTTCTTGGACTGTTCCCTGAGGATCTTAAAAGAGCATACTATAGGGATACTGCCACATCAATGATCATAGCGGCACAATTCACAATAGCTAGACTGTGGAACCAACTTAGATGCCCTTCAATAGATTAATGGATAAAAAAAATGTGGCATCTATACACAATGGAGTATTACACAGCACAAAAATGACAAAATCATAGAATTTGCAGGGAAATGGATGGCATTAGAGCATATTATGTTAAGCGAAGCTAACCAGTCCTTAAAAAACAAATGTCAAATGTCTTCTCTGATATAAAGAGAGCAAATAAGAGCAGAACAGGGAGGAAGAGCATGAGGAAAATATTAACATTAAACAAAGACGAATGGGGGGAGAGAAAGGGAGAGAGAAGGGAAAGCTTATGAAAATTGTAGGAGACCCTGAATGTTACACAAAATCGCATATAAAATGTTGTGAGGGGAAGTGGGGGGGAAACAATGGAGAGAATTGAACAATAGCAGATGAGGTAGAGAGGGAAGATGGGAGGGGAGGAGAGGGTGGATAGTAGGGGATAGGAAAGGTAGCAGAATACAACAGTCACTAATATGCCATTATGTAAAAGTGTGAATGTGTAACCGATGTGATTCTACAATTCGTATTTGGGGAAAAAATGGGAGTTCATAACCCAATTGAGTCAAATGTATGAAAGATGATATATCTTGAGCTTTGTAATGTTTTGAACCACCAATAAAAATAAATAAATAAATAAAGGTTTAAAATTTAGTGGGAAGAAATCAGCTCAAAATGGGTTCAGATGTATTCATTTTGCTATGCAGAAACTTTGTTTTGTGTAGTTGTAAATATCACAAATTTATTTTACCAGAAAATGCACATAAATTGAGATGAAAGGATAATTCACCTATCTTCATAAAAAATTCATAGCATTTTCTACACTTTTCATACTTCATTTTTTTCGTGAATATTTTGACATGGACAAGGTCTAGTCTTAGGCTATTCTTCCAGAATACTACCTCATCTGACAAGTTTGTACAATGTGTTGGATTGTTCTTTTCATCTTTTATTTAATAGTTTCTAGCTGATAATGTGTATTTTTCTTATCTTTATTTGGACATTATCTTTGCATTTTATGTTTTACTGGGGAAGAGACTCATCAAAAGCTCTTTATTATATGTATCAACAATCAAACATTTAGAGCATGCAATTATTCTTAATTTTGCATGAAAATAAATTTGTACCATTTTTCTTATAAAGATGTAGTATTATTAATAATATCCCTACTGTAATAAGTAACTACTTACAAGAAGAATTAAACAATTGACTTTATATCAATTATGAACATGAAAAGTACTAAAATAAGTATTTGGCAATTAATACACAATTGATAGAAATAGAAATCACAAGAAAGCCATTTAAAATGTCAGTGCATATGGTCCTTAAATAATAGGTTGTTCAAATAAAATTTCTCTAATTCATAAGAGTTAATATGCCATATTACAGCTTAATGTGATATAAAACCTTAAATTATCAGTATTGATAAATAAGAATGATACCTTTTTACTTAAATATGTTTATTTGATTTTCACTGAAAGATGTTAATTATGGAAGAATTGAGAATTAAGAAAGACTTGGTCTATATTATTTCTAACAGGAAAATCCAAGTACTTTTAAATATATATGTATATATATATAATATATGTAATGCATATGCATAAATATAGATACATATGTGTAATAAATGTATTGTAATATATCTATCAGGTGATTATAATTTTTAGATTTTCTCAAGAAGAAGAATGACTATAAAAAACAGTCTTAAACTTAAATTTCATAGCATACTACTGTTTGTAATGACATGAGAGAAAAATAGATATGGAGGGGAAACGAAAAAGGAAGGGAGAGAAGGGGGAAAATGGGGAAGAAAGTGAGTAAAGAAGAGGCACATGAGTGTATGATGTTAAGATAAAAGTGGAGGGGCTGGGTTTGTGGCTCAGTGGTAACATGCTTTTCTAGCATGTGTAAGGCACATGGTTCTATTCTCAGCACCACATACAAATAAACAAAATGAAGGTCAATCAACAACTGAAAAAATAAAAAAGAAAAAAGAAGAAATATTACAAAAATTCCAAGCTTTGATGAATGTTAAATAAAAAAAATTATGTTACATAGCCTTATGTAATTTTAGACTATCCAAAATAGTCACTAAATGTTAGATTATTAGTGCTATAACTAAAAATCCATTGATCTTTCCTCTACATTCTGTGGCACGCTAGTGCTAAAATAAATTGTATTATTAATCCCCCCCAAAATCCTAATATTTCTACAGTAACTGACCCAGTTGAACATCAATGCAAGTAGACATGATGTGCATTTTGACGTTCATTTTTATTCAACACTGGTACATTACTATTTCTTCAGTTTATGCACATCATAGCATATATGTCTCATCAAAATTTCGCAAATTTATAGGCATTTGTTTCACTTTCAATCACTTCCTGCTTGAGAACACATGTATTCCTCCATGTTTCTTGACTGCTCTTTTCATGAGACTTCTTTCCAAACACATTATTTTCGATTTCCATTATCACATTTGAAGCAAAACTCACAAACCCGTCACAATAAACCATAACACTAATATTACCATTAGATGTGTAACTGGTTGGAATGAATGGTTCTATATCAATATAAGATTTCTTACTTAGTTTCAGATATCAATTCAATCCATTATGTAAAGTGGAACCAGTTATATTATTTATTCACAGTACAGTCTATTCACGAATTATCTCTATATTCATAGACACAGGTACACCTCTTTGTACCCCCAATACTAATTTATACGTCCTCAAAATATAGCTCCCAGAAATGGTGGAAGAAATACTCATGTCACCTGATCTACATATACATTTTATCACAGTAATATTCTGGACACAAAAAGCAAAGGTCACACTTATGATTGTACAAAACCTAAATGGAAAGTGAACATGGATTACTAAAAACATCCATGTCCAGGTTGCCTAATGCTCTCAAATGAAAATCCTATTGGTGACTACATATTTGTTTCTTCCAAAGATTATATATTCAAACTCAACCATGTTGAAAATGTCTAATCCTGTCACTCACTTTATACTTTGCCTGATTTTGTAATGTCTCTATTGATATCTGCTTTCCTACATATTTTCCCCAGTTAATCATTGTGACTTCCTCGTCACATGTGCTGATATTTACATTCACTCTCTTAGCGATACCCTACTTCTAAAGAACTTTTGTTCCAAATCCTACACTCATTCTTCTTCCTAAATTTACCGAATATCTTCCTAATCCTACCGACTATCACTTTTTGACTGGATGTTCTCTTCTACATTCAATCATCCAAGGTGAAAGGTCCTATGCCATTGTATATCGATTTATCTGAAACATCTGTGCAGAATGTAATTCAACGCTAAGTATCCCAATCAAGGGACAAATGACCTTCTGGGCTTCAAATCTTACTTAGATTTCTGTTTTCGTACATATATTTCACCTCTATATTCTTGTAAATATCACAGGTTCCCAATACCATTATTCATGCAGCAGAATGGTTCCTAACCCATATCGAACATGTTAATAACACTAATCATACACTGTTCCCTCAATCTAACTTTGCTGAAGAGCAGCGACAGTGTTGGTCTTACAATACAAGAATGTATGGGATCTTCCACCTGCTGAGAACATCAAAGGTACGTGCAGAAATGATCTCTGGAGAAGATGTAGGCAGCTATGAAGGACCTGAGCGAGCAAAAGACATCTCCATGGCAAACAACCTGGAAGGATGAAGGAATGTGTCTGAATCAGCCTCACTCTTCTTAATGTAGAGTAGACCAAACCAGGCCTGTGTGGAAAGCTCTTCCCAGGTGCGTATGGTCGATATACAATTCTAACATATGAAATTGTCACAGGAAGTAGGGGCAGCCTCCATCTCATGGAACCCTTGGAAGCAACTGTTAGGACAAAGTGGTAGCCAAGGCAGTGACCTCATTCAGTTCCTGAAAGAAGTGACCACACCTCACTTCCTTGGTGATGAAAGTCTCTGAACTTGGGATCCAGGAAGCCAGGCACCCAGAGCCATTACCAATTCCAGTCCCAGTGGTCTCACTTGTTTGAATTTACCAAAGACAGAGTCAGTCTTTCTTCTTACCTGTTAAGGTCTGTAAACAAGTCAGATTGGCACCTGTTATTTTGCTGGAGAAATGTTAGAGTCTGTAAACAAGTCTGGATGGCGCCTGGCAAAACGCCAGAGGGAGTGGTTTATGAAGTAACAAAAGCGAGCCATTAAGTGTGAAGATTCCTTATTGGTTGACTGCTGTATCTATTTTATGCTAATGAGATAGGCTGTGTAAAATGTATAAATATCGCTCAGATCTTACAATAAACGGCTCTCATTCCTGCTGCATCAACATACACAAGTTATTCGTCACCCCCCAGGTTATTCTGCTGCAGCGGGACTGCGGCAGATGGTGGCCCGTTACGGGGAGCCCTGGGACACTCACGGGTAAGGGTCGAAAAAAGCTTTCTGTCCATAGATAGGACGGGAGCAATCTGCTCGTCCCTAGGCAGATAGGGCGATAAGAAAAATGACCATTTCGAGAAAATGGAGAAGATTGATGCAGTATGTTTGTGTCTTGTTTTGTCTTGAAATGTTGTATTGTCTTTGTGATGAAAATATGGAAGGGGTCAGAAGTAAATTGATAAGAGAAAAAGGCACCCCAGTGGAACCAAGAATAGTTAGGGCATGTGTTGATAAAAGCCCAGAAACTCTAGTCAGAAAGAAAAAGAAAGTTCAGAAGAAGAAGGATTATCAGGAAAAAAGTTGCAGCAAAAGGCTATTACTGAATACTTTTCGATACTGGAGGGTGCGTGAAATGACAAGGCGGCTGCCACCTGCCCAAGCCGATCATGGCGCAGTAAGAATTTTCCAAGAGGCAGTTGAGGGCTCTTCCCCGCCCCCCTGCCCGGGGGAGCGGATCACCACTGTGAGCCCAAATCTAGACCTGACCTGGAGGCACAGTCTCGCAGGCTTTTGCTCCCTGTGCCCGGAAGAAGTTTGAGCCCAGGACTCTCCCTGGGGCCATCTGGGGCTGCCCAGGATGCTACAGCTGGCAGAAGAGGCCACTGGCATCCCTGAAGTTTGATCATTTCCAAGGCCAGTAACTACAATGGGTCTCCCACACCTGCAGGCTGATGAGTAATGAGTACTATTAAGGCTTATTTCAAATGTAAAAAAACTTGAGATAATGTACTAAAATTGTTCAGAAGGTTGTTTTCTTAGTGAAATGCTACAGGATTTTCTTTAGCCATCCGGAGTTCCTGCCTTCGTCCAAGTGCCGGTGAAAACAAAGGTGGAAGAATTTACAATGTTGCTGAGAACTGGAGGAAACTTCGGCTGAGAACCCGAGGAGACTTCGGAGCTATCGCTGTTTCTGCTACTACAACTTAAGCTAGCTGCCTGGAGAACTTACCTGGACTGTGATTTACCTGAACTCTGAGTTAATCTATTGAGACACTGCTTTATCTGGACTGAGACAACAGACTGTAATCTACAACAACTTGTAACTCGGTATCTTTGCTAACGGTGTCATTGCTGGTATAAGTTTTCCAAGGGCTTCTTGCATGGAGCCATCAATTGGATTGGTATTGTAACATTTTGTATCCTCCCTTTCTGTTTCTAGCAGGTTATTTATGGTGTTTCTGTAAAAAACACTATGGTCCTTATTTAAATTAAACAAAAGGGGGAAATGTTAACGTCTGTAAACAAGTCAGATTGGCACCTGTTATTTTGCCAGAGAAATGTTAGAGCCTGTAAAGAAGTCTGGATGGCGCCTGGCAAAATGCCAGAGGGAGTGGTTTGTGAAGTAACAAAAGCGAGCCATTAAGTGTGGAGATTCCTTATTGTTTGACTGCTGTATCTATTTCATGCTAATTAGATAGGCTGTGTAAAATGTATAAATACCGCTCTTATTCAACAATAAACGGCTTCCAGTCCTGCTGCATCAGTCTACACAAGTTGTTCGTCACCCCCCCCGGTTATTGTGCCCAGCCAGCCGGGCTACGGCACTTACCTACTGATGTGAGGATGGCCAAATGCCAGGGAAGCTCTGAAGATGGTTCTTTCCTGATAAAGCAGGTATTGGCTCACCGCTGACTCCTGACTACTTCAAGAGTTGGCAAAGGAAAGCAGATTTGAGACAGAACAAGCAATTTGGGGGAACATAGTATGGCCCACCAGTCAGAGGACACTCTGGATAGTAACAGACCAACTTGGAGGAAAGAGTTGCCTTTGTGGGTGTGGTTGTGGGTTTGTGTATCCCACTGTGTCTGTGGTTATAGACATTAGAAAAGAGAATGCATCAATGGATGTGTTCTGTCTAGTAGAAAGCTTCTCAGCATTCATCCTGCCAAATTTATGAATGGACTACGACTTTCCTTATGAATGGGCAATACCTGCTATCTTCCTAAGTTCCTGTTTTCTTCCTGAATTCTGGCCACTCTCAAGAATAGGCTCATGGTTTTGTGTAAAAGATATGTACCACCTCCAAACTCTGTAACATGGCCTTGTACTGGATAGATGAAGGGAATGGAGAGTAACTCAGAAAACTCAGATATCAGTGTGACCAGTAAAGTGTCAGTGGAGAAACACTGATTTGGGCCTTTTGTTTACCTATTGTTCCGTTGCCCTGAATGTCTGGAAGGTCTTTGCCTCAGTCCACCCCTTTGTGAAGCCTGAAGAAAACAGTTTTCTAATGGAAAATAATGAGCATCACCTGTGGCTCTTTGCTTAATTGCCATGGAAAGGGATGTGTCTGAATCAGCCCCTTGGCCCTGTGTGAGACTGTGACTTAGATTCTCACCACCTGATGAATCTAAGGAAAGATCTCATGTGTGCATCCAAAACCAAAATGGAAAAAGAGCAGTCTTGTGGATGAAGTCTCTCACCTTCCTCTGTAAGGTTCCTGATTTCCATCAAGTGAGAATAGGTATCCTTTGGTTCAAAAAGTTTTTCAAAGCCCTGCAGAGGCAAGCCCATAGGTGCTTGGATTTTCTCATGACTCCAATTCACATAAAGAATCTAAACCCCACAGACATTAGGCTCAAATTGGAGAAGCAGAGCAGTATTAATGGCAGGCCTATTTGATCACTCCTTGTTCACAGATAGGTTGTCAAGCCACCCTGACTTTAGACAAATGAGGGTAGGGAGCATATTTTGGATACTGTCTTCAGCTGCGCCCCTCATGGAAACTTCCAGCCAGAGGTAATGATGAGTGTCTATGTGGAAGTAGTTGAGAGCCATGTGGGAGTATTTTGGTTTTAATTGTGGTCATTTGTTTGGCTGATGGAAGAGATGACTGGGTCCACCTTGGCTTGAACTCTGGTGTGAGTCTTCTTAGAGACTGAGTTTGGAAATTACTGCAGAGATGTATTGCCATGAATTGTGTTGGGATTTTTGGAGGCCACACATGGTAGTGGCCTTTGGAAACTGAGATCTAGGTCCAGGGGGCTTCCCACAGAGCACTGGGAATCTGAGCCAGAATATCACATGATTTTATTCTTTAAGACTTGACAGCCATAGTTGAGAGTAAAAACACACATGGACCTCACATTGTAGACCTCAATGGGCCTGGCTTCATTTGATCTTTTGGCCACTCTTTGGGAAGTCTTGCCTGTGAGAGTTCTCCAGATGTTTCATTGAAATGGGCTTTCTCACCATTTGATGTTTCCAGAATGAATTAAATCCCACAGTGCCTCCAACCTCCTCCTTGAAAAATGGCTAGATAAACATCATAAAAATTTGAAATTCCCATCACCAGGTGTCACTGGATACACTATGGATTTCCTGTTGCTGATCATGAGTGTACCAGACAGTGCCTTGATTGACTGGGTTTCATGAAAATGGTGTAGAACAGTGATGCAAATAAGTTAAAGTCTGTTGAGTAGTGGGCCTAGAGGAGTGTTTTGCAGGTCTGTGATAAAACTTCTGTGTTGGGATTATGTGTATCTGCCAAAAGGCTTGTAACTGACATGGTGCAGCCAGCAGACCCTTGTATGTAAAGGCATCTTGTTGAATGGAGAGGTTTCAGGTCAATGTTCAGAATCAGGTTGCTATGGTCAAGGGGGCAAGCTATGTGGGATAGAAGCCTGGTTGGTGCATTCTCCTGCAGACCCTGACGCACAACACGTGACAGATCTCCCTCCAGCACTGTGACCCAGTTGAATTTCTTGTATTTCCTGAAGCCAATACCAAACTCCCAGTGCAGCAGCAAGAACACCATGAAAAGTGGAGGATTACCAAATGGCTTCACAGTCCACACGGGGCCACACTTAGCCTTCAGTGGCAAGAGTTTACTTACAAAGAGAGAATTCAGCCTTGCTGCCTCACTTTCTTTGGAAAATAAGAAACCATGTTCTGCAGGTCACATAGATGGAGACCCAGCTTTGGTGGTCTCACTAGAAAGGAAGCCATAGGTCCTGACAACAACATATACTTCAAGTGGCCAACCTCAGAGGCAGGTTCTCCAGAAGTCTTTAGGCTGGCACATCTCCATATTTGTGCAATATTTACCCTGTCCCTTACTTTTGGAAACTCCTCTACCACCTCCAAGATTGTGAACTCGCAATCATGTTCCATTCCTGATATGTATTCACAGATTTTCTATCTCTTCTTCTTTTATTTTGACTTACTTGGGGCAAAGATAGTGTCAAGGTATTGTTGTGAATGAGAGTAGGAAGATTTTGTGTAGCACATATTTGCATACACATTTGATTCATTTTCCTATTTTACATTCAAAATACTGAATCCCTGACACTAACCCATACCCTACTAGACTCTGACCACTAATCCTAATATGGTGGAGAGAAATAATGCAAACAGAATTGAAATACAAACAGTTCAGAGGACGCATGGTGTATAGTTGGATTTGCCTTTTGCATGATAAAGTGTAGGTGTTATAAATCTAGTCAATTTTTAATTAAAATATTTCACCATGGGTTTTTGTAGTTAACAAATACCTGAATTCCTGTCTCCCTTTCTCTGTAGCCTATTCAGCACATGTATTTTTATATGCACATATAGAATCCTACCTGGTATCACACGTACATTTTTGTGACCTGGCTGACTTGGAGATACAAATTGTGAGAAAAGATCACTCCTCCTAAATGCTGTTGGAACTGAAAATTCAACCTATATGTGAGCTTCCTAGGAGAACAACATTGTACATAAATCCATGCTCAGTACAATAAATAATTTTGCATCTGTGGATGTTATATATTTCATGATGAATATTGATTGGCTTATATATTGGTACTTTTTAATATCTCTGTGTGTGTTTTGGGTATATATATATATATATATATATATATATATATATATATATACTCTCAAGATTTTTCAAAATATGAAATATATGTGTCTTATATACACTACCGAAATTCATTCATGTTCATGTATGTGGATTTATAATAAAAATTTCACAAGATTATTCTCAGAAATATTCATTCACCTGAACTACATATTTGTTTCCTAGTACTTAAAACTAACTTCAGTGAATGGTGCATACAAATCCTAATATTTCTACAGTAATTGACCCAGTTTAACATCAATGCAATTAGATTCCTATGGGACATAGTGTGTATTTTGATGTTCATTTTTATTCAACACTGGTTCGTTAATATTTCTTCAGTTTATGCACATCATAGGATATATATTTCATCCACAAATTCACAAATTTATAGGCATTTGTTTCACTTTCAATCACTTCCTGCTTCAGAACACATGTATTCCTCCAGGTTTCTTGACTGGTCTTTTAATGAGACTTCTTTCCAAACACATTATTTTCGATTTCCATAATCACGTTTGAAGCAAATCTCACACAGTCTTTATAATAAAACATAACGCAATTATACAATTAGATGTGTAACTGGTTGGAATGAATGATTGTATATCAATATAAGTTTTTGTGTATATTTTCACATATCAATTCAATCCATTATTTAAAGTGGAAACAGTTATATTATTTATTCACAGTATTGTCAATTCATGCATTAATTCTATTTTCATAGACACAGGGTACAAATCTTTGTACCGCCAATAATAATTTATACATCTTCAAAATATTGCTCCCAGAAATGGTATAAGAAATACTTATGTCACCCAATCTACATATACATTTTATCATAGTAATATTTGAGACACAAAATGCAAAGGTCAAACTTATGATTGTACCAAAGCCTAAATTGAAAGTGAGCATGGATTACTAAAAACATCCATGTCCATGTTGCCTAATGTTCTCAAATGTCACTCCTATTTGTGACAACATATTTTTTTCTTCCTAAGATTATAAATTCAAACTCAACCCTGTTGAAAATATCTAATCCTATCACTCACTTTATACTTTTCCTGATTTCTTAATGTCTCTATTGATATCGGCCTTCCGACATATTTTCCCCAGTTCATCATTGTGACTGACTCTTCACATGTGCTCACATTTAAATTCACTCTCTATCCGAAACCCTATTGCTAGAGAACTTTTTGTCCAAAACCTATACTCACTCTTCTTTCTGAAACTGAGTATCTTTCTAATAATTCCAACTATCGTTTTTTGACTAGAAGTTCTCTTAAACATTCCATCATCCAACGTACAAGGTCCTATGCCATTGTCATCGATTTATCTGAGACATCTCTGCAGAAAATAATTCAAATCTACGTATCCCAATCAAGGGCCCAATGCCCTTCTGGGCTTCAAATCTTACCTACATTTCTGTTTTCATACTAATATTTCACGTATATTTTCTTGTAAATATTGCAGGTTCCCAAACATTCCTGCAGAATGATTCCTAACTCATATCGAACATGTTATTAATCCTAACCATACACTGTTCCCTCAATCTAACTTTACAGAAGATTAGGGACAGAGTTGGTCTTTCAATACAGGAATGTAGCAGATCTTCCACCTGCTAAGATCCTCAAAGGTCCATACAGAAATGATCCCTGGAGAAGATGTAGGCAGCTATGAAGGACGTGAGAGAGAAAAAGTCATCTCCATGTAATGGCTCACCACTGGCTCCTAATAACCTCACAGAGTTGGCCAAGGAGTCCATATCTGAGACAGGACAGGCCATTTCTGGGAACATAGTATGGCCCACCAGTCAGAGGACACTCCGGATAGTCACAGACCTACTTGGGGGGAAGGAGGTGCCTTTGTGGGTTGGGTGTGAGTTTGTCGTCTTTTCTCATTTTCTGAGAATAGGTAGAAAAGGCAGTTTGTTCATTTTGGAGTGGATGGTTTCTAGAAAGTCGTTTGACAAAGAGTGTGTTTCTATGTCTGGGTATCCCAATGTGTTCGTGGATGAAGACATTAGAAAGAGCATGCATCAATGGATGTGTTCTGTCTAGTAGAAAGCTTCCCAGCATTCATCCTTCCCAATTTATAGATGGACTTGGCTTGCCTTCTGGATGGGCAACACCTACTGTGTTCCTAAGTTCCTGTTTTCTGCCTGAATTCTGGCCACTAACCATAATAGGCTCATGGTTATGTGTCCAAGATATGTACCACCTCCAAGCTCTGGGACATGGCCATTTACAGGATAGCTGAAGGGAATTGGAGCATCTCAGAAAACTCGGATATCAATGTGACCAGTAAAGTCTCTGTGGAGAAACCCTGCTTTGGGCCTTTTGCATACCTATTCTTCTGTTGCACTGAATAACAGGAAGGTCTTTGATTAGGACACGCCTTTGTGAAGCCTGAAGAAAACAGTTTTCAAATGGAAATGAATGGGCATCACCTGGGGCTCTTTGCTTAATTGTTTGGAAAGGGATGTGTCTGAATTGGCCACTTGGCCCTGTGTGAGGCTGTGGCTTAGATACTTAGCACCTAATGGACCTAAAGAAACATCCCATGTGTGCACCCAAATCCAAAATGTCCAAAAAGCATTCATTGTGGACTATGCCTCTCGCCTTCCTCTGTAAGGTTCCTGATCTCCATCAAGTGAGAATAGGGATCCTTTGCATCAAATGAGTACTTCAAAGCCCTGCAGAGTCTAGCCCATTGGTGCTTGTGATTACGCATGACTCCAGTTCACATAAAGAATCTAAATCCCACAGTCAGTAAGCCTCAAATTGGAATTGTGGAGCAGTATTAAAGGCAGGGCTCTATGATCATTCCGTGTTCAAAGGAAGGGTGTCCAGGAAACCCTGACTTGTGACAAATGAGGTGCGAGGGTGCTTATTTTGAACACTGTGTTGGTCTGTGCCCCTCATGGAAACCTCCAGCCAGAGGTTATTATTAGTGTCTATATGGAAGAAGATGAGTGCCATGTGGGAGTCTTTTGTTTTTAATTGTGGTCATTTGTGTGGCGGTTGGAAGAGATATCTGGTTCCTCCTGGGCTTGAACTCTGGTGTGATTTCCCTTAGAGACTGAGTTGTGGAACTGTTTTCAGAGAAGTTTTGCCATGAACTGTGTTGGGATTTTAGGAGGCCACACATGAGATTCGCCCTTGGAAACTGAGATCTATGCCCAGGGTGGCTTTCCACAGAGCACAAGTAATCTCAGCCAGGATATCACAAGGTTTTTTTATTAAAGACTTGGCAGCCATAGTTGAGAGTCAAAACACACATGGAGCTCACATTGTAGACCTCAATGAGCCTGGCTTCATCTGACCTTTTGGCCACACTTTGGGAAGCTTTGCCTGTGATAGTTCTCCATTTCTTTTGTTCAAATGAGTTTCCTCGCCATTTAATGGTTCCTGAATGATTGGAAACCCACAGTGCCTCCAACTTCATCCTTAAAAAATAGCTAGATAAATACCACCAACTTTTTGAAATTCCCTTGACCAGGTGGCACTGGAGAACCTTTGGATTCCTGTTGCTGATCATGAGTATACCAGACAGTACCTTGATTGACTTGGTTTCATGAAAATGGTGAAGAACAGAGATGCCAGTAAGTTGGAGCCTGCTGAGTAGTTGGCCTAGAGCAGTGGTGGGGAGGTGTCTGATATAACATCTGTGGTGAGGCCATGTTTATCTGCCATTGGCTTCCAAATGGCTTGTGACTGACATTGTGCATCCAGCAGACCCTTGTATGTAAAAGCATCTTGTTATATGGAGAGGTTTCAGGGCAATGTTCTGAATCAGGTTGCTATGGTCAATGGGGCAAGCTCTGTGGGAAAGAAGCTTGCTTGGTGCATTCTCCTGCAAACCCTGACCCACCACTTGTGACAGAATTCCCTCCAGCACTTTGTCCCAGTGGAACTCCTTGTATTCCAAGAAACAAATACCAAACTTCCAGTGCAGCAGCAAGAAACACCACAAAAAGTGGAGGATGAAAAAACGGCTTTACAGTAAACACGAGGAGACACTTAGCGCGCAGTGGCTACAGTTTACCTACAAAGAGAAAATTCAGCACTGCTGCCTCATGTTCATTGGGAAATAAGAAACAATGTCCTCCAGGTCACATAGATGCAGACCCAGTTATGATGGTCTAACTAGAACGGAAGCTAAATCTCCTGACAACAACATATATTTCAAGTGCCCAAACTCAGAGGCAGTTTCTCAAAAGTCTTTAGGCCAGCAGAGCTCCATGTTTGTGCAGTGTTTACCCTGTCCCTTACTTTTGGAAACTCCTATACCACCTCCAAGGATATGAACTCCTGAGCATATTCCATTCCAGATATGTATTCACAGATTTTTGTAACTCATCTCCTCTAATTGTGTCTTACTTTAAGCGAAGGTGATGTCAAGGCATTGTTCTGGATGAGAGTGGGAAGATTTTTTTGTAGCACATATTTGCATAAATATTGAATTTATTTTTCTATTTTCAATTCGAAATACTGAATCCCTGAAACTAACCCATAACCTACTAGACTCTGACTACTAATCCTAATATGATGGAGTAAAATAACCCACACAGAATAGAAATACAACCAGTTCAGAAGAGGCATGGTGTATAGTTTTACTTTCCTTTTGCATGATAAAGGGTTGGTGTTATAAATCTTGTCAATTTGTAGTTAAAATAGTCCTCTATGTGTTTTTAAAGTTAACAAATATGTGAATTCCTGTCTCCCTTTCTCTGTAGCCTATTCAGCACATGCATTTTCATATGCACATATAGAATACTACATGGTATCACACGTACATATTTGTGAGGTAACTGACTTTGCAAATACAAATTGTTAGAAGAAAACACTTCTTCAAAATGCTGTTGGAACTGAAAATTCAACCTATAGGTGAGCTTCCTAGTTGAACAACATAAATCCATATTTAGTAAAATCAATATTTTGGGATCTGTGGATGATATATATTTCATGGTGAATTTCGATTGGCATACATAATGCTACTTTGTAATGTCTGTATTTAGGTGTGTATGTGTGTGTGTGTGTGTGTGTGTGTGTATTATATATATATTTTATATATATATATTAATATATATATATATATATATATTCACTCTGCTGATTATTCAAAATATAAAATATATGTGTCTTATTATACACTAACTAAATTCATTCATATTCATGTATTTGGATTTATAATCAACGTTTGAGAAGATTATTCTCAGAAATATTCATCCACCTGAAATACATGTTTGTTTCCTAGTACTGAAAACTAACTTCAGGGGATCATATTATGGCGGTGATGGGAGTTCATTACCCCCGTGTACCGCCTCACATTGCAGGAGAAGGACAAGTTAGAACGGCTAAAATCTATCTTGTTAGAAATTTCCAGGAAAATTGGTGTGCTCCAAAACCTACAGGAAGGATTTCCATTGCACAAGAACCAGCTACGGGGGCTCAAACGCCAGCGATTTGTCCTCACGGAGGGTCACGCTGCTTATTCAGCAAATCACCCCACGGCTAGTGTCTGCAATGCGCGCTGGGAAACGACGAGAGAGCAACGCAAAGATATAGCCCTGTGGATTATGCGGGCTCCTGCCAGCTGTGCAATCACTGTGCTCAGTGTTGAGTTGTGGGTTTGAAACGGGGGAAGGAAGCGGTCCAATTCGGTTTTCCACACCGGTGAGACCACAGAGGAAGATAGCGGTCACCATCTTGGAGAGCTGACGTCACCATCCCTGTTGTCGACTCATCACAGCTCATTCAGATACAGAATAGGTAATTTCAGGCTGCCATTCGCCTTCATCTTGCAGACAAATTACTCAGGGTCAGTGCTGAAGAACCCACGAAAATTGCTTCTTGGATCCTGCTCCTATCAGAACATACACCAAGCCCGGAGCGGCTGAATTCCGGGTCCCGGAACTGCTCTGGCCCAGGGCTAAAGAACCTGCAGAAACTGTTTCTTGGTCTGGGTCCTGCTGAATATTGTAAAGGTAAATGCCAACTGAGCCTTCATAGACAGTGGCAACAGGATTGAGACGGGGCTTGTGAGGGCCGGTCAGGACTCACTCATTGCTTTGGTCACCCGGCAAAGGGAAAGAAATGCTGCCATTCACATGGGATACCAACATGGCAGAGATCTGATGTGATCACAAAGCGGTGGAGGAGATAACTTCATCTATACCAGCGGAGAGAGAAATAGTTGGTCTCCTGGTAAAGAAAGTGAGTCACAAACATCCGAGTCTCTCTCACTTAGTCATCAAGCCAGAGGTGCAGAGAAGAGCTGCCGCCTGTGCCTGGAACAGGCCCAGCGACCCACCGGCATGGTAGTCACGTCACCCCAATTGGAGTAGGGGCAGAGCACACCCATGCCTGCAAGGTAGGCAGACGTACGACCGACCGGCAGAACAGGCCTAGCGGCCGGTCAGAATGGTAGACAGAACACCCCAATTGGAGGAGCATCACAGCCGCCAACCGCACCTGCAATGGAGACTTTTCCACTATACAAGAGCAATATAAATATATAGGGGGAAAATTTCAAAAACACAACAGTTTCACCAAGCAGAAAGAAACGCAAGCTGTATGAAAAGACAAGAAAAGAAAGGACCACAAGCAATGCAGGTCAACTCAACTTTAGAAGAGGTAATAGATGCAGCATATGGAATGTCAGATAAAGAATTCAGGATATACATGCTTCATGTGATCTGGAATCTCAAGGAAGACATTAGACAGCAAAAATCAGACAATGAAAGATCACTTCGACAATGAATTACATAAAAAAATCCAAGTAGCAAAGATCAACTATACAGTGAGATAGAGGTTATAAAAAACAAACAAACTGAAATCTTAGAAATGCAGGAAGTAATGAACCATCTTAAAAACTCAATTGAGAATACTACCATTAGAGCAGAATACTTAGAAGATAGAACATCAGACAATGAAGACAAAGTATTTCAACTCAAAAAGAACATATACAGCTCAGCAAGACTGTTAAGAAACCATGAGCAAAAGTGCAAGAAATATGGGATAACATAAAGAGACCAAACATAAGAGTCATTGGGATACAGGAAAGTATAGAGGTCCAAACCAAAGGAGTGAGCAATCTATTCAATGAAATAATAGGAGAAAAATTCCTAGACTTGAAGAATGAGACAAAATCCCAAATCCTAAAAGTCTACAGGACGCCGAACGTGCAATATCATAAGAGATCCACACCTAGACACATGATAATGAAGATACCCAACATACAGAATAAGGAGAGAATTTTAAAAGCTACAAGAGAAAGGAAGCAGATTATAGTTAGTGGTAAACCAACCAGGATAACAGCTGATCTTTCAACACAGACTCTGAAAGCTAGAAGATCCTTTAATAACATATTTCAAACACTGAAAGAAAATGGGTTCCAACCAATAATCATGTATCCAGTGAAATTAAGCTTCAGATGGAAGATGAAATTAAAACCTTCCACAATAAACAAAAGTGAAAAGAATTTGCAGCTAGAAAACCATCTCTTCAAAACATCCTCGGCAAAACATTACAGGAAGTGGAAATGGAAAATATCAATGAAAACCAACAGTGGAAGGTAGGACATTAAAGGGGGGAAAATAATCAAAGAGGAAATCAAACTATGTTTAGTAACATAAATAAACAAATATGGCTGGAAGAACAACCCATATCTAAATAATAACCAAAAATCTTAATGGCTTTAACTCACCAATTAAGAGACACAGGCTACTAGAATGGATCACAAAACAAGAACCAACAAAATGCTGCCTACAGGAGACGCATTTTACAGGAAAAGACATACATAGACTCAAGGTGATACTTGGAAAAATCATATCACTCTTATGAACGTTGGAAACAAGCAGGAGTGTCCATACTCATATCAAATAAAATAGATTTCAAGCCAAAGTTAATCAAAAGGGATAAAGAAGGACACTACATACTACTCAAGAAAACCATACGCCAACAAGACGTAACAATCATAAATATATATGCCCCAAACAATGGTGCAGCTTTGTTCATCAAACAAACTCTTCTCAATTTCAAGAGTCTAATAGACCACAATACAGTAATCATGAGAGACATGAACACACCTCTCTCACCACTGGACAGATCTTCCAAACAAAAGTTGAATAAGAAAACTATAGAACTCAATAACACAATTAATAACCTAGACTTAATTGACATATATAGAATGTACAACCCATCATCAAGAAGTTACACTTTTTTCTCAGCAGAACATGGATCCTTCTCAAAAATACATCATATATTATGTCACAGGGCAACTCTTAGACAATAAAAAGGAGTAGAGATAATACCATGCATTTTATCTGATCATAATGGAATGAAACTAAAAATCAATGATATAAGAAGGAAGGAAAAATCATTCATCACTTGGAGAATGAACAATAGGTTTCTGAATGATCAATGGGTTATTGAAGACATCAAAGAGGAAACTAAAAAATTCTTAGAGGTAAATGAAAACACAGACACAATATATCGGAATCTATGAGACACATTGAAAGCAGTTCTAAGAGGAAAATTCATTGCTTGGAGTTCATTCCTTAGAAAAAGAAAAAACCAACAAATAAATGATCTCATACGTCATCTCAAAATCTTAGAAAAACAAGAGCAAACAACAGAAAAAGAAGTAGAAGGCAAGAAATAATTAAAATCAGAGCAGAAATTAATGAAATCGAAAAAAAAGAAACAATTGAAAAAATTGACAAAACAATACATTGGTTTTTTGAAAAAATAAATAAAATCGACAGACCCTTAGCCATGCTAACAAAGAGAAGAAGAGAGAGAACTCAAATTACTACCATATGAAATGAAAAAGGAAATATAACAAGAGACACTTCAGAAATACAGAAGAAAATCGGAAATTATTTTGAATTAATATACTCCAATAAAATAGAATATAGTGAAGGCATTGATAAATTTCTTAAGTCATATGATGTGCCCAGATTGAGTCAGGAGGATATAGACAACCTAAACAGTCTAATATCAATTGAGGAAATAGAAGAAACCATCAAAATACTACCAACTAAGAAAAGCCCAGGACCGGATGGGTATAGAGCATAGTTTTAAAAAACCTTTAAAGAAAAACAAAAACCAATACTTTTCAAGCTATTTCAGGAAAAATGCAAAAATCCTCAAAAAAATTCTGGCGAATCAGACACAAAATCATATATATAAAAAAAAATGTGCACCATGATCAAGTAGGATTCATTCCTGGGATGCAAGGCTGGTACAATATAAAGAAATCAATAAATGTTATTCATCACATCAATAGACTTAAAAATAAGAACTATATGATCATCTCGAGAGATGCGGAAAAAGCATTCGACAAGGTACAGCATCACTTTATGTTCAAAACTCTAGAAAAACTAGGGATAACAGGATCATACCTCAATATTGTAAAATCAATCTATGCTAAGCCTCAGGCTAGCATCATTCTGAATAGAGAACAATTGAAGGCATTACCCCTAAAATCTGGAGGAAAACGATGATTTCCTCTCTCACCCCTTCTGTTCAACATAGTTCTCGAAACACTGGCCAGAGCAATTAGAAAGGCTAAAGAAATTAAAGGCATAAAAATAGGAAGAGAAGAACTCAAATTATCGCTATTTGCAAAAGACATGATTCTACACCTAGCAGACCCAAAAGGGTCTACAAAGAAACTATTAGAGGTAATAAATGAATTCAGCAAAGTGGCAGGATATTAAATCACCACGCATAAATCAAAGGCATTTTTGTATATCAGCGACAAATCCTCTGAAATGGAAATGAGGACAATCACTCCATTCACAATATCCTCAAAAAATAAATAAAATACTTGGGAGTCAACCTAACAAAAGAGGTGAAAGACTTATACAATGAAAACTACAGAACCCTAAAGAGAGAAATAGAAGAAAATCTTAGAAGATGGAAAAATATACCCTGTTCATGGATAAGCATAACTAACATCATCAAAATGACAATATTACCAAAAGTTCTCTATAGGTTTAATGCAATGCCAATTAAAATCCCAAGGTCATTTCTTGTAGAAATAGATAAAACAATTATGAAATTCATATGGAAAAATAAAAGACGCAGAATAGCAAAAACAGCTCTAAGCAGGAAGTGTGAATCAGGCAGTATACCGATACCAGACCTCAAACTATACTACAGATCAATAGTAACAAAAATAGCATGGTACTGGTGCCAAAACAGGTGGGTGGACCAGTGGTACAGAATAGAGGACACAGAAACCAATCCACAAAACTACAACTATCTTATATTTGATAAAGGGGTTAAAAGCATGCAATGGAGGAAGGATAGGATCTTCAACAAATGGTGCTGGGAAAACTGGAATTCCATATGTAACAAAATGAAACTGAATCCCCTCCTCTCGCCATGCACAAGAGTTACCTCAAAATAGATCTAGGAGGTTGATATCAAATCAGAGACACTGCATCTGGTAGAAGAAAACTTTTGCCACAATCTACATACTGTGGGGTCGGGCTCCAAATTTCTCAATAGGACACCCATAGCACAAGAGTTAATCACTAGAATCAACAAATGGGACTTACACAAACTAAATAGATTTTTCTCAGCAAAAGAAACAATAAGAGAGGTAAATAGGGAGCCTACATCCTTGGAACAAATCTTTACTCCTCACACTTCAGATAGAGCCCTAATATCAAGAGTATACAAAGAACTCAAAAAAATTAAACAATAAGAAAATGAATAACCCAATCAACAAATGGGCCAAAGACCTGAACAGACACTTCTCAGAGGAGGACATACAATCAATCAATAAGTACATGAAAAAATGCTCACCATCTCTAGCAGTCAGAGAAAAGCAAAACAAACCCACCCTAAGATACCATCTCACTGCAGTAAGATTGGCAGCCATTATGAAGTCAAACGACAACATGTGCTGTCGAGGATGTGGGGAAAAGGGCACACCTGTACATTGCTGGTGGGACTGCAAATTAGTGCAGCCAATATGGAAAGCAGTATGGAGATTTTTTGGAAAGCTGGGAATGGAACCACCATTTGACCTATTCCCCTTCTCGGTCTATTCCCTAAACACCTAAAAAGAGCATGCTACAGAGATACTGATAAATCGATGTTCATAGCAGCACAATTCACAATGGCAAGTCTGTGGAACCAACCTAGATTCCCTTCAATAGATGAATGGATTAAAAATGTGGCATTTATATAGAATGGCTTTTGACTCACAAGGTGCAGCCAGCAGACCCTTATATGTAAAGGCAAATTGTTATATGGTTTGGTTTCAGGTAAATGTTCAGAATCAGGTTGCTATGGACACGGGGGCAAACTATGAGAGATAGAAGATTGGATGGTGCATTCTCCTGCAGACCCTGACCATACACACGTGACACAACTCTCTCCAGCACTGTGTCCCAGTTGAACTCCTTGTATTTCGTGATGCAAATACCAAACTCCCAGTGCAGCAGCAAGAAACCCACGAAAAGTGGAGGATGACCAAATGGCTTGACAGTTCAAACGGGGAGACACTTAGGTTCCAGTGTCCACAGTTTACTTAGGAAGAGAGAATTCAGCACTGTGGTCTCATGTTCATTGGAAAATAAGAAACCATGTCCTCCAGGTCACATAGATGCAGACACATCTTTGAAGGTCTCACTACAAAGGAAGCTAAAGCTCCTTACAACAAAATATATTTCAAGTGCCCAACCTCAGAGAGACTTTCTCAAGAAGTCTTTAGGCCAGCAGAGCTCCATATGTGTGGACTGTTTAACCTTTCCCTTACTTTTGGAAACTCCTTTAACACCTCCAATTTTTTGAACTACTGAGCATATTTTATTCCACATTTGAATTCACAGATTTTCTAACTCTTCTCCTCTAACTGTGTTTTACTAGGGTCGAAGGTAATGACAAGGCATTGTTCTTGATGAGAGTTGGAAGATTGTTGCGTAGCATATGTTTGCGTACACATTGGATTCATTTTCCTATTTTCCATTCAAAATACTGAATCCCTGACACTAACCCATACCCTACTAGACTTTGACGATTAATCCTAATATGGTGAAGAAAAATAACCCAAAGAGTATAGAAATACAAGCAGTTCAGAGGAGGCATGGTGTATACTAGGTCTTGCCTTTTGCATGATAAAGGGTAGGTATTATAAAAATAGTCAATTTTTAATTGAAATAGTTCTACATGTATTTTTAAAGGTAACAAATATGTGACTTCCTGTCTCCTTTTCTCTGTAGCCTATTCAGCACATGTATTTTTATACGCACATATAGAATCCTACCTGGTATCACACATAATTTCTTTTGAGGATACTGACTTGGAAGATAAAAATTGTGAGAAGAGATCATTCCTCCTAAACGCTGTTGGAACTGAAAATTCAACCTATGTCAGCTTCCTAGTAGAACAACATTATACATGAATCCATGTTAAGCAAAATGAATATTTTTCGATATGTGGATTATATATATTTCATGATGAAATGCGATTGGCATATATATTGCTACTTTTTAATGTCTGTGTGTGTGTGTGTGTGTGTGTGTGTGTGTGTGACTCTCCAAGTTTTTTAAAATATGAAATATATGTGTATTATATACACTCCCTAAATTCATTCATGTTCATGTATGTGGATTTCTAATCAACTTTTCAGAAGATTATTCTCAGAAATATTCCTCCACCTGGAATACATATTTGTTTCCCATTACTGAAATCTGACTTCAGTTAATGGTTCATACAAATCCTAACATTTCTACATTAACTGACCCAGTTTAACATCAATGCAAGTAGATTACTATGGGACAAGATGTCTATTTTGAACTTCATTTCTATTCAACACTGCTACATTACTATTTCTTCACGTTTAGCCCATCATAGCATATATATTTCATCCACAAGTTCACAAATTTAGAGGCATTTGGTTCACTTTAAATCCCTTCCTGCTTTAGAACACATGTATTCATCCAGGTTTCTTGACTGGAATTTTTTGAGACTTCTTTCCAAACACATTATTTTCGATTTCCATAATCCTTTTGAAGAAAATCTCACACACCCTTCATGATAAACCATAACCTAATATTACCATTAGATGTATAACTGGTTGGAATGAATGATTGTATATCAATATTAGATTTCCTGTATATTTTCAGATATCAATTAAATGAATTATTTAAAGTGGAACCAGTTATATTATTTATTCACAGTATGGTCTACTCATGCATTATCTCTATATTCACAGACACAGCGTACACCTCTTTGTACCCCCAATACTAATTTATACGTCTTCTCAATATTACTCCCGGAAATGGTTAAAGAAATACTCATGTCACCTGATCTACATATACATTTTATCACAGTAATATTCTGGACAAAACTGCAAAGGTCACACTTATGATTTTACAAAGCCTAAATGGAAAGTGAACACGGATTACTAAAAACATCCATGTCCATGTTGCCTAATGCTCTCAAATGTCATTCTTTGGTGACTACATATTTGTTTCTTCCTAAGATTATATATTCAAACTCAATCCTGTTGAAAATGTCTAATCCTAACACTCACTTTGTACTTTGCCTAATTTCCTATTGTCTTCCTTGATATTTGCTTTCCTACATTTTTTCCCTAGTTCATCTTTGTGACTGACTCTTCACATGTGCTGACATTGGCATTCACTCTCTAATCGAAACCCTGTTGCTAAAGATTTTTTTTTTCCAAATTCTATACTCACACTTCTTCCGAAAACTACCGATTATCTTCCTAATCTTACCGACTATCCCTTTTGGAGTTGATGTTCCCTTCTAAATTCAATCATCCAAGGTACAAAGTCTTATGCCATTGTATATTGATTTATCCAAGAAAACTCTACTGAAGGTAATTCAATGCTAAGTATCCCAATCAAGGGCCCAATTCCCTTCTTGACTTCAAATCTTACCTAGATTTCTGTTTTCATACATATATTTCACCTCTATGTTCTTATAAATATAGCAGATTCCCAATATCATTCTTCATCCCTCAGAATAATTCCTAACCCAAATTGAACAAGTTATTAATGCTAACCATACACTGTTCCCTCAATCTAACTTTACAGAAGAGCGGGACAGAGTTGGTCTTACAATACAGGAATATAGGGGATCTTCCACCTGCTGAGAACCTCAAAGGTTCATGCAGATATGACCCATGGAGAAGATGTAGGCAGATATGAAGGACCAAACAAGGCCTGTGTGGAGAGCTGTTCCTGGGTGCCTATGGTTGATATAACATTCTAACTTTTAAAAGTGTCACATGAAGTAGGGGTAGCCACCAGCACTTGTCCCCGTTGAACTCCTTGTATTTCGTTAAGCAAATACCAAACTCCCAGTGCAGCAGCAAGAAACACCACGAAAATGGAGGATGAACAAATGGCTTCACAGTCCACATGGGGAGACACTTTGCCCCCAGTGGCCACAGATTACCTACAAACAGGGAATTCAGTACTGCTGCCATATGTTCATTATTAAATAAGATACCATGTCCTCCAGGTCACATAGATGCACACCCAGCTTTGATGGTCTCACTACAAAGAAGCTATAGCTCCGGACAACAATATAAATTTAAGTGCCCAACCTCAAAGCCAGTTTCTCAAGAAGTCTTTAGGCCAGCAGAGCTCCATGTTTGGGTTGTGTTTACAATGTCCCTTACTTTGTGAAACTCCTCCACCACATCCAAGGTTGTGAACTCCTGAGAATTTCCCATTCCAGATTGGATTTATTTTCCAGTTTTCACTTCTACAGTAACTGACCTAGTTTTACATCAATGCAAGTAGATTCCTATGGGAATATGATGTGTATTTTGAAGTTCATTTTTATTCAACACTGTTACATTACTATTTCTTCAGTTTATGCACATAATAGGATATATATTTATTCCACAAGTTAGGAAGTTTATAGGCATTTGTTTCACTTTCAATCACTTTCTGCTTCAGAACACATGTATTCCTCCATGTTTCTTGACTGGTCTTCTTATGAGACTTCTTTCCAAACACATTATTTTCTATTTCCGTAATCACTTTTGAAACAAAACTCACACACCCTTCATTATAAACCATAACTCTAAGATTACCATTAGATGTATAACTCTTTGGAATGAATGATTGTATATCAATATAAGATTTCCTATATATTTTCAGATATCAATTCAATCCATTATTTAAGTGGAACCAGTTATATTTTTTCCCAGTATGATCTATTTATGCATTATCTCTATATTCATAGACACAGCGTACACCTCTTTGTACCCCCAATACTAATTTATTCGTCTTCACAATATTGCTCCCGGAAATGGTGGAAGAAATACTCATTTCACCTGATCTACATATACATTTTATTACAGTAATATTCTGGACACCAAATGCAAAGGTCACACTTATTATTGTACCAAAGCCTAAATGGAAAGTGAGCATGGATTACTAAAAACATCCATGTCTACATTGCCTAATTCTCTCAAATGTCAATCCTATTCCTGACTACATATGTGTTTCTTCCTAAGATTATATATTCAACCTGAACCCTTTGAAAATGTCTAATCCTATCACTTTATAGTTTGCCTGATTTTGTAATGTCTCTATTGATATCTGCTTTCCTACATATTTCCCAAGTTCATCATTGTGATTGACTCTTCACATGTGCTGACAAACATATTCACTCTCTAACCAAAACCCTATTGCTAAAGAACTTTTGTTCCAAATACTATACTCACTCTTCTTCCTATACCTACCGACTATCTTCCTAATCCTACCGACTATCCCTGTTTGACTGGATGTTCTCTTGTACATTCAATCATCCAAGGTAGAAGATCCTATGCCATTGATTATAGATTTATTTTAGACATCTGTGCAGAAAGTAATTCAATGCTAATTATCCCAGTCAAGGTCCCAATGCCATTCTGGGCTTCGAATCTTACCTAGATTTCTGGTTTTATAATTATATTTCACCTCTATATTCTTTTAAATATTTTAGGTTCCAAATACCATCATTCATCCAGCAGAATGATTTCTAACCCAAATCAAACATGTTGTTAACCTTAACCATTCACTGTTCCATCCATCTAACTTTACGGAAGAGCAGGGATAGAGTTGGTCTTAAAACACAGGAATGTATGAGATATTTCACCTGATGAAAACCTCAAAGGTACATGCATAAATGATACCTGAAGAACATGAAGGCAGCTATAAAGGACCTGAGAGAGCAAAAGTCATCTTCAATGGCAAACAACCTGGTCAGGATGAAGGGTTCTGTCTGAATCAGCCTCTCTCTTCTTAATGTAGAGAAAATGGACCAAACCCAGCCTGTGTGGGTAGCTGTTCCAGGGCGCCTATTATTGATATACCATTCTAACTTGTGAAAGTGTAACAGGAAGTAGGGGCAGCCTCCTTCTCATGTGACACTTGGAAGCCACTGGTAGGACAAAGTGATTGCCAAGGCAGTAACCTCATTCAGTTCCTGAAGGAAGTGACCTCACCTCACTTCCTTGGTGATTAAAATCTCTGAACTTGGGATTCATGAAGCCAGTCACCCATAGCCAGTCTCAGTCCCAGTCCCAGTGGTCACACTTGTTTGGATTTACCAAAGACAGAGTCAGTCTTTCTTGGTAACTACTGATGTGAGGATGGCCAAATGCCAGGAAAGCTCTGAAGAGGAGCCGTTTCTGAGAAAGCAGGTAGTGGCTCACCTCTGGCTCCTGACACCTTCACAGAGTTAGCCAAGGAGACCAGATCTGACACAGGTCAGGCCATTTCAGTGGAATATAGTATGGTCCACCAGTCAGAGGACACTCTGGATATTCACAGACCTACTTGAGTTAAGGAGGTGCCTTTGTGGGTGTGGGTGTGAGTTTGTGGTTTTGTCTAATGTTTTGAGAATAGGTAGGAAAGGCGGTTTGTTTGGATTGGAGTGGACTGTTTCTAGTAAGTCGTTTGACAAGGCGAGTGCTTCTATGTCTGTGTTTCCCACTCTGTCCGTGGTTGTAGACATTAGAAAAGACAATGCATCAAGGATGTGTCCTGTCTAGTAGAATGCTTCCCAGCATTCTTCCTGCCCGATTTAGGAATGGACTGTGGCTCGCCTTATGCATGGAAAACACCTACTAACTTTCTAAGTTCCTGTTTTCTTCCTGAATTCCGGCAAATCTCAAGAATAGGCCCATGGTTTTGAGTCCAAGATATGTACCACCTCCAAGCTCTGTGACATGGCCATGTACTTGATAGCTGTAGGGAATGGGAACATCTTAGAAAACTCAAATAACTGTTTGACCAGTAAACTCTCAGTGGAGAGACCCTGCTTTGGTTTATTTGCATACTTATGGTAATGTTGCCCTGAATGTCAAGAAGGTCTTTGCCTCAGGCCAACCCTTTGTGAAGCCTGAAGAAAACTGTTTTCAAATGGAAATAAATGGGCATAACATGTTGCTCTTTGCTTAATTGCTTTGGAAAGGGATGTGTCCGAATCAGCCTCTTGGGCCTCTGTGAGGTTGTGGCTTAGATTCTCAGCACATGATAGATCTAAAGATAGATTCCATGTGTGCAATCAAAACCAAAATGGCAAAAAAATTAGTCATTGTGGATGAGTCTCTTGCATTCCTCTGTTAGGTTCTTTACCTCCATCAAGTGTGAATAGGAATCCTTTAGGTCAAATGAGTTCTTTAAAGCCCTGCAGAGGTGCTTGTGTTTTCTCAAGACTCCAAATCACATAAAGAATCTATACCTGAGAGTCAGTAGGCCTGAAATTGGAGAAGGAGAGCAGTATTAATGGCAGGCCTATTTGATCACTCCTGGTTCACAGGAAGGGTGTCCATGTCACCCTGACTTTAGGCAAATGAGGGGCAAGCAACATTATTTTGGACACTCTCTTGGGATGCATTCCGCATGGTAACCTCCAGCCAGAGGTTATGATGAATGTCTATATTTAAGAAGATGAGGGCCATGTGGGTGTATTTTGGTTTTAATTGTGGTCATTCTTGTGGCAGTTGGAAGAGATGACTGGATCCACCTGGGCTTGAACTCTGGTGTCATTCCCCTTAGAGACTGAGTTCTGGAACACACATCAAGGAAGAATTGCCATAAATTGTGTGGGGATTTTAAGAGGCCACGCATGAGAGTCGCCCTTGGAAACTGAGATCTATGCCCACGGTGGCTTTCCACAGAGCACTGGGAATCTCAGACAGGATATCACATGATTTAATTCTGAAAGACTTGGCAGCCATATTTGATAGTCAAAACACACATGGACCTCAATTGTAGACCTCAATGGGCGTGGCTTCATGTGACCTTTTGGCCATGCTCTGGGAAGCCTTGCCTGTGAGAGTTCTCCAGAGCTTTCATTGAAATGATCTTCCTCAACATTGAATAATTCCTGAATGAATTGAAATAAACAGTGCCTCCAACTTTATCCTTGAAAATTGGCTAGATAAATACCATGAAATTTTTAAAATTCCAATGACCAGGTGGCACTGAAGAACCTTTGGATGTCCTGTTGCTGATCATGAGTGTACCAGACAGTGCCTTGATTAACTGGTTTTCATGAATATGGTGTAGAACAGAGATGCCAGTAATTTGGAGCCTGCAGAATAGTGGGCCTAGAGCAGAGGTGATTAAGTGTGTGATAAAACATCTGTGGTGGGGTCATGTGGATCTGCCATTGTCTTCCAAATGGCTTGTGACTGACATGGTGCAGCCAGCAGAACATTGTATGTAAACGCATCATGTTATATGGAGAGGTTTAAGGGCAATGTTCAGAATCAGGTTGCTATGGTCACGGAGGCAACCTATGTGGTATACAAGCCCTGTTGGTGCATTCTCCTGCAGACCCTGACCCACCACATGTGACAGAACTCCCTCCAGCACTGTGGTCAAGTTTAACTCCTTGTATTTCATGAAACAAATACAAAACTCTGAGTGCAGCAGGAGACATTATAAAAAGTGGAGGATGATGAAATGGCTTCACAGTCCACATGGGGAGACACATAGACCCCAGTGGCCATAGTTTACCTACAAAGAGAGAATTCAGCACTGCTGCTTCATGTTCATTGGAAAATTATAAACCATGTGCTCAAGGTCACAGAGATGCATAAACAGCTTTGATGGTCTTACTAGAAAAAAAGCTAAAGCTCCTGAAAACAACATATATTTCAACTGTCCATCTTAGAGGCAGTTTCTGCAGAGTCTTTAGGCTGGCAAATCTTCATGTTTGTGGAGTATTTACATAGTCCTTTACTTTTGGAAACTCCTCTACCATCTCCAAGGTTGTGAAATCCGGAGCAGTTTTCATTTCAGGTATGAATTCAAAGATTTTCTAACTCTTTTCCTCTAATTGTGTCTTACTTGGGGTGAAAATAATGTAAAGTTATTGTTCTAAATGAGAGTGGGAAAATTTTTGTGTAACACTAATTTGCATACACATTGATCCATTTTCCAATTTTCCATTTGAAATACTGAATCCCTGACAGTAACTCATACCCTACTATACTCTGACTACTAATCCTAATATGATGGAGAATAATACCCAAACAGAATGAAAATACAAGCAGTTCAGTGGAGACATGGTGTACAGTTGGACTTCCCTTTTGCATGATTAAGGGTAGGTGTTATAAATCTACTCAATTTTTAATTGAAATAGTCCTCCATGTGTTTTTAAAGTTCACAAATATGTTAATATGTCTCCCTTTCTCTGTAGCCTACTCAGCACATGTATTTTTATATGCACATAGAGAATCCTACCTGGTATCACACGTACATTTTCATGAGTTGGCTGAATTGGCAGATACAAATTGTGAGAAGAGATCAGTCCTCCTAAACCCTGTGGGAACTGAAAATTCAAACTATGTGTGAGCTTCCCAGTAGAACAATATTATACATAAATCCATGTTCAGTATAATAAATATTTTTGCATCTGTGGATGATGTATATTACATGATGAATTATGATTAGCATGTATTTATTGATACTTTTTAATGTATATTTGTGTTTATTTAAAAAAAAAAATATATATATATATATATATATATATATATATCTCCAGATTTCTCAAAATATGAAATATATGTGTCTTATACACACTCTGTAAATTCATTCATGTTCATGTATATGGATTTATAATCAACTTTTCAGAAGATAATTCTCAGAAGTATTCATCCACCTGAAATACATATTTGTTTCCCAGTACTGAAAACTAACTTCAATCAATGGTGTTTACAAATCCTAATATTTCTACAGTAACTGACCCAGTTTAACATCAATGCCAGTAGATTCCAATGGGACATGATGTCTATATTGACCTTCATTTTAATCCAACACTGGTACATTACTATTTCTTCAGTTTTTGCACATCATAGGGTATGTATTTAATCCACAAGTTCACAAATATATAGGAATTTGTTTCACTTTCAAACACTTCTTGCTTCAGAACACATGTATTCCTCCATGTTACTTGACTCGTCTTTTCATGAGACTTCTTTCCAAATACATTATTTTCAATTTCCATAATCAATTTCGAAGCTAAACTCACACACTCTTCATGATGAACCATAACATTAATATTAACATTAGATGTATAACTGGTTGGAATGAAAAATTGTATATCAATATAAGATTTCCTCTATATGTTCACGATTCAATTCAATCCATTATTTAAAGTTGGAACCAGTTATGTTTTTTATTCACAGTATTGTCTATTAATGCATTATCTCTGTATTCATAGATACAGTGTACTCCTCTTTGTCCCTTCAATACTAATTTATACGTCTTCAAAATATCGCTCCCAGAAATGGTGGAAGAAATACTCATGTCACCTTATCTATATATAGATTTCATCACAGGAATATTCTGAACACAAAAATCGAAGGTCACACTCATGATTGTATCAAAGCCTAAATGCCAAGGGAGCGTGGATTACTAAAAAGAACCATGTCCAGGTTGCCTAATGCTCTCAAATGTAAATCCAATTGGTGACTACATATTTGTTTCTTCCTAAGATTATATATTCAACCTCAAACATGTTGAAAATGTCTAATCCTATCACTCACTTCATACTTTGCCTGATTTCGTAATATCTTTATTGATACCTGCTTTCATGCATATTTCACCCAGGTCATCATTGTGACTGATACTTCACATATGCTGACATTTACATTCACTCTCTACCCGAAACCCTATTGCTAAAGAACTTTTGGTCCAAATCCTATACTCACTCTTCTTTCTAAACCTACTGACTATCTTCCTAATGCTACTGACTATAGTTTTTTGACTCGATGTTCTCTTCGACAATCAATTATCCAAGGTATAAGGTCCTATGCCATTGTATATCAATTTATCTGAGACACATGTGCAGAACATAATTCAAACCTAAGTATCCCACTCAAGGGCCCAGTTCCCTTCTGGCTTCCAATCTTACCTAGATTTCTGTTTTTATACTTATATTTTACCTATATATTTTTGTAAATATCACAGGCTCCCAATACCATTATTCATCCGGCAGAAAGATTCCTAACGCAAATCAAACATGTTATTAACCCTAAACATACACTTTTCCCTCAATCTAACTTTACAGAAGAGGAGGGACAGAGTTGGTCTTACAATACAGGAATGTAGGGGATCTTCCACCTGCTTAGAACATCAAAGGTATATGCAGAAATGATCCCCTGAGATGATGAAGGAAGCTATGAAGGACCTGAGAGAGCAAAAGACATCTTCCATGGCAAACTATCTGGTCAGGATGAAGGGATGTGTCTCAATCAGCCTCTACCTTCTTAATGTAGAGAAGATGGACCAAACCAGGCCTTTGTGGAGAGCTGTTCCCAGGTACCTATGGTTGGTATACCATTCTAACTGTGAAAGTGTGACAGGAAGTAGGGACAGCCTCCATCTCATGGGACTTTTAGAAGTAACTTTTAGGACAAAGTGGTTGCAAAGTCAGTGACCTCATTCAGTTCCTGAAGGAAATGACCTCACCTCACTGCCTTGGTGATGGAACTCTCTGGACGTTTGATCCTGGAAGACAGGCACCAAGAGCCAGTCACAGTCCCAGTCCCAGTGGTCTCACTTGTTTTGATTTATCAAGAACAGAGTCAGTCTTTCTTAGTACCTACTGATGTGACGATGGCCAAATGACAGGAAAGCTCTGAAGAGGAGCTTTTCCTGGGAAATCAGGTAGTGGCTCACCCATGGCTCCTAACAACTTCAAAGTGTTGGCCAAGGAGACTAGATCTGATACAGGACAGGCCATTTTGGGGGAACATACAATGGCCCACCATTCCGAGGACACTCTGGATAGTCACAGACTTACTTGAGCAAAGGAGGTGCCTTTGAGTGTGTGTGTGTGGGTTTGTGGTTTTGTCTCATGTTCTGAGAATAGGAAGGAAAGGCTCTTTGTTTGGATTGGTGTGGACTGTTTCCAGTAAGTCGTTTGACAAGGGGAGTGCTTCTATGTCTGTGCATCCCACTCTGTCCGTGGTTGTAGACATTAGAAAAGAGAATGCATCAATGGATGTGTCCTGTCTAGTAGAAAGCTTCCAAACATTCATCCTGCCCAATTTACAAATGGACTGCAGCTTGTCTTATTGAAGGGCAACATCTGCTCTCTTACTAAGTTTCTGTTTTCTTCCTGAATTCTGGAAACTCTCCAGAATAGCCTCATGGTTTTGTGTCCAAGATATGTACCACCTCCAAGCTCTGTGATATGGTGATGTACTGGATAGCTGAAGGGAATGGCGAGCATCTAAGAAAACTCAGATATCAGTGGGACCAGGAAAGTCTCAGTGGAGAAACCCTTCTTTCGGGCTTTTGCTTACCTATTGTTCTGCTGCCCTGAATTTCAGGAAGGTTTTTACCTCAGGACACTCATTTGTGAAGCCTGAAGAAAACAGTTTTCAAATGGAAATGAATGGGCATCACCTGTGGCTCTTTGCTTAATTTCATTGGAAATGGATGTTTCTGAAACAGCCTCTTGGCCCTGTGTGAGGCTGTGGTTAGATACTCAGCACCTTATACATCCCACGTGTTCATCCAAAACCAAAATGGCCAAAAGAGCAGTCCTTGTGGATGAAGTCTCTCCCTACCTCTGTAAGGTTCCTGACCTCTATCAAGTGAGAATAGGGTGCCTTTGGGTCAAATGAGTTCTTCAAAGCCCTTCAGAGGCTAGCCCATAGGTGATTCCAATGATTCCAATTCACATGAAGATTCTAAACCCCACAGTCAGTAGTCCTCAAATTGGAGAAGCAAAGCAGTATTAACGGCAGGCCTATTTGATCAGTCATGGTTCACAGAAAGGTGTTCAGGCCACCCCAACTTTAAGCAAATGAGGGGCAAGGGAGCTTATTTTGGACACTGTCTTGGGCTGTGACCCTCATGGAAACCTCCATCCAGAGGTTAAAATGAGTGTCTATATGGAAGAAGATGATGGCCATGTGGAAGTGTTCTGGTTTTAATTGTGGTTATTAGTGTGGTTTTTGAAAAATATGACTGGCTCCACCTGGTCTTGAACTCTGGTGTGATTCCCCTTAGAGACTGAGTTCTGGAACTGATCTCAGAGAAGTATTGCCATCAGTTTTGTTGGGATTTTAGAAGGCCATGCATGAGAGTCACCCTTGGAATCTGAGATCTGGGCCCAGGAAGGCTTTCCACAGAGCACAGGGAATCTCAGACAGGTTATCACATAATTTTTTTCTGAAATAATTAGCAGCCATAGTTGAGAGGCAAAACAGGCAAGGATTTTACATTGTAGACCTCAATGGGCCTGGCTTCATGTGACCATTTGGCAACACTTTGGGAAGCCTTGCCTGTGAGAGTTATCCAGAGCGTTCATTGAAATGGGCTTCCTCACCATTTAATGGTTACTGAATTAAATGAAACCCTCAGTGCCTACAACTTCATCCTTGAAAAATGGGCTCGATAAATACCATGAAATTTTTGAAATTCCCATGACCAGGTGGCACTGGAAAACCATTGGAGATCCTGTTGCTGATCATGAGTGTACCAGAAAGTGCCTTGATTGACTGGGTTTCACAAAAAAATTGTGTAGAACAGAGATGCCAGTAAGTTGGAACCTGCTGAGTAGTGGGCCTAAAGCAAAGGTGGGTAGGTGTGAGATAAAACATCTCTGGTGGTTTCATGTGGATCGGCCGTTGGCTTTCAAATGGCTTGTGACTGACATGATGCAGCCAGCAGACCCTTATATGAAAAGGCATCTTGTTATATGGATAGTTTTCTGGGCAATGTTCAGAATCAGGTTGATATGGTCAAGGGGGCAAGCTATGTTGGACATAAGCCTGGTTGGTGCATTCTCCTGCAGACTCTGTCCCACCACACGTGACAGAACTCCCTCCAGTACTGTGTCCCAGTTGAACTCCTTGTATTTCATGAAGCAAATACCAAACTCCCAGTGCAGCAGCAAGAATCACCACGAAAAGTAGAGTATGACCAAATGGCTTCACAGTCCACATGAAGAGACACTTATCCCCCAGTTGCCACAGTTTACCTACAAAGTGAGAATTCAGCACTGCTGCCTCATTTTCATTGGAAAATAAGATACCATGTCCTCCAGGTCACATAGATGTTGACCCAGTTTTGATGCTCTCACTACATAGGATGCTAAAGCTACCGACAACAACATACATTTCAAGTGTCCCAACTCAGAGGCAGTATCTCAAGAAGTCTTTAGGCCTGCAGAGCTCCATGTTTGTGGAGTGTTTACCTTGTCTTTTATTTTTGGAAAGTCATCTACCACCTCCAAGGTTGTGAACTCCTGAGCATATTCCATTCCGGGTATGTATTCACAGATTTTCTAACTCTTATCCTCTAATTGTGTATTTCTTCCAGCGAGGGTAATATCAAGGGATTGTTCTTAATGTGAGTGGGAAGATTTTTGTGTAGCACATATTTGCAAACACATTGGGTTTACTTTCCTATTTTCCATTCGAAATACTGAATCTCTGACACTAACCCATACCCTATTAGACTCTGACTACTAATCCTTATATGATGGAGAATAGTAACCCAAACAGAATACAAATACCAGCAATTCAGAGAAGGCATGATATGTAGTTGGACATCCCTTTTGGATTATATTGTGTAGGAGTTAAAATATATATTTAATGTTTATTGACATAGTTCTCCATGTGTTTTTAAAATTAACAAATATGTGAATTCCTCTCTCCCTTTTCTGTAGCCTATTAAGCACATGTATTTTTATATGCACAAATAGAATCCTACCTGGTATCACATGTACATTCTTCTGAGGTGGCTGACATGGCAGATAAAAATTGTGAGAAGAGATCACTCCTCCTAACCTCTGTTGGAACCGAAAATTTAACCTATGGGTGAGCTTCCTAGTTGACCAACATTATGCATAAATCCATTTTCAGTAAAATGTATATTTTTGGATAAGTGGATGTTATATATATATATTTTTTTTTATTGTTGGTTGTTCAAAACATTACATAGTTCTTGATATATCATATTTCACACTTTGATTCAAGTGGGTTATGAACTCCCATTTTTACTCCGTTTACAAATTGCAGAATCACATCAGTTACACTTCCATTGATTTATATATTGCCATACTAGGGTCTGTTGTATTCTGCTGCCTTTCCTATCCGTTACTACCCCCCTCCCCTCCCCTCCCCTCCCCTCTTCTCTCTCTACCCACTCTACTGCAGTTCATATCTCCCCCTTGTATTATTTTTCCCTTTCCCCTCGTTACCTCTTGTATGTAATTTTGTATAACCCTGAGGGTCTCCTTCCATTTCCATGCAATTTCCCTTCTCCCTCCCTTTCCCTCCCACCTCTCGTCCCTGTTTAATGTTAATCTTCTTCTCATGCTCTTCGTCCCTACTCTGTTCTTAGTTACTCTCCTTATATCAAAGAAGACATTTGGCATTTGTTTTTTAGGGATTGGCTGGCTTCACTCAGCATAATCTGCTCTAATGCCATCCATTTCCCTCCAAATTCTATGATTTTGTCATTTCTTAATGCAGAGTAATATTCCATTGTGTATAAATGCCACATTTTTTTTATCCATTCGTCTATTGAAGGGCATCTAGGTTGGTTCCACAGTCTTGCTATTGTGAACTGTGCTGCTATGAACATCGATGTAGCAGTGTCCCTGTAGCATGCTCTATTTAGGTCTTTAGGGAATAGACCGAGAAGGGGAATAGTTGGGTCAAATGGTGGTTCCATTCCCAACTTTCCAAGAAATCTCCATACTGCTTTCCAGATTGGCTGCACCAATTTGCAGTCCCACCAACAATGAACAAGTGTACCCTTTTCCCCACATCCTCGCCAGCACTTGTTGTTGTTTGACTTCCTAATGGCTGCCAATCTTACTGGAGTGAGATGGTATCTTAGGGTGGTTTTGATTTGCATTTCTCTGACTGCTAGGGATGGTGAGCATTTTTTCATGTACTTGTTGATTGATTGTATGTCCTCCTCTGAGAAGTGTCTGTTCATGTCTTTGGCCCATTTGTTGATTGGGTTATTTGTTATCTTGTTGTCTAATTTTTTGAGTTCTTTGTATACTCTGGATATTAGGGCTCTATCTGAAGTGTGAGGAGTAAAGATTTGTTCCCAGGATGTAGGCTCCCTATTTACCTCTCTTGTTGTTTCTTTTACTGAGAAAAAACTTTTTAGTTTGAGTAAGTCCCATTTGTTGATTCTAGTTATTAACTGTTGTGCTATGGGTGTCCTATTGAGGAATTTGGAGCCCGACCCCACAGTATGTAGATCGTAGCCGACTTTTTCTTCTATCAGACGCCGTGTCTCTGATTTGATATCAAGCTCCTTGATCCATTTTGAGTTAACTTTAGTGCATGGCGAGAGAAAGGGATTCAGTTTCATTTTGTTGCATATGGATTTCCAGTTTTCCCAGCACCATTTGTTGAAGATGCTATCCTTCCTCCATTGCATGCTTTTAGCCCCTTTATCAAATATAAGATAGTTGTAGTTTTGTGGGTTGGTTTCTGTGTCCTCTATTCTGTACCATTGGTCCACCTGCCTGTTTTGGTACCAGTACCATGCTGTTTTTGTTACTATTGCTCTGTATAGTTTGAAGTCTGGTATCGCTATACCACCTGATTCACCCTTCCTGCTTAGCATTGTTTTTGCTATTCTGGGTCTTTTATTTTTCCATATGAATTTCATGATTGCTTTCTCTATTTCTATAAGAAATGCCATTGGGATTTTGATTGGTATTGCATTAAACCTATAGAGAACTTTTGGTAATATTGTCATTTTGATGATGTTAGTTCTGCCTATCCATGAACAGGGTATATTTTTCCATCTTCTAAGATCCTCTTCTATTTCTCTCTTTAGGGTTCTGTAGTTTTCATTGTATAAGTCTTTCACCTCTTTTGTTAGGTTGATTCCCATGTATTTTATTTTTTGGGGGGATATTGTGAATGGAGTGGTTGTCCTCATTTCCATTTCAGAGGATTTGTCGCTGATATACAGGAATGCCTTTGATTTATGTGTGTTGATTTTATATCCTGCCACTTTACTGAATTCATTTATTAGCTCTAATAGTTTCTTTGTAGACCCTTTTGGGTCTGCTAGGTATAGAATCATGTCATCTGCAAATAGTGATAATTTAAGTTCTTCTTTTCCTATTTTTATGCCTTTAATTTCTTTCGTCTGTCTAATTGCTCTGGCCAGTGATTCTAGAACTATGTTGAACAGAATTGGTGAGAGAGGGCATCCCTGTCTTGTTCCAGATTTTAGAGGGAATGCCTTCAATTTTTCTCCATTCAGAATGATGCTAGCCTGAGGTTTAGCATAGATTGCTTTTACAATGTTGAGGTAAGTTCCTGTTATCCCTAGTTTTTCTAGCGTTTTGAACATAAAGGGATGCTGTACTTTGTCGAATGCTTTTTCTGCATCTATCGAGATGATCATATGGTTCTTATTTTTAAGTCTATTGATGTGGTGAATAACATTAATTGATTTCCGTATATTGAACCAGCCTTGCATCCCAGGGATGAATCCTACTTGATCATGGTGCACAATTTTTTTGATATGTTTTTGAATCCGATTTGCCAAAATTTTATTGAGGATTTTTGCATCTAGGTTCATTAGAGATATTGGTCTGTAGTTTTCTTTCTTTGAAGTGTCTTTGTCTGGTTTAGGAATCAGGGTGATGTTGGCCTCGTAGAAAGAATTTGGAAGTTCTCCCTCTTTTTCTATTTCCTGAAATAGCTTGAAAAGTATTGGTGTTAGTTCCTCTTTAAAGGTTTTGTAAAACTCTGCTGTATACCCATCCGGTCCTGGGCTTTTCTTAGTTGGTAGTCTTTTGATGGTTTCTTCTATTTCCTCAATTGATATTGGTCTGTTTAGGTTGTCTATATCCTCCTGCCTTAATCTGGGCAGATCATATGACTTAAGAAATTTATCGATGCCTTCACTATCTTCTATTTTATTGGAGTATAAGGATTCAAAATAGTTTCTGATTATCTTCTGTATTTCTGAAGTGTCTGTTGTGATATTGCCTTTTTCATCCCGTATGCTAGTAATTTGATTCCTCTCTCTTCTTCTCCTCGTTAGCATGGCTAAGGGTCTGTCGATTTTATTTATTTTTTCAAAGAACCAACTTTTAGTTTTGTCAATTTTTTCAATTGTTTCTTTTGTTTCGATTTCATTAATTTCAGCTCTGATTTTAATAATTTCTTGCCTTCTACTTCTTTTGCTGTTGTTTTGCTCTTCTTTTTCTAGGATTTTGAGATGGAGTATGAGATCATTTATTTGTTGGTTTTTTCTTTTTTTAAGGAATGAACTCCAAGCAATGAATTTTCCTCTTAGAACTGCTTTTAATGTGTCCCATAGATTCCGATATGTTGTGTCTGTGCTTTCATTTATCTCTAAGAATTTTTTTAATTTCCTCCTTGATGTCTTCTATAACCCATTGATCATTTAGTAACCAATTGTTCATTCTCCAAGTGATGCATGTTTTTTCCTTCCTTCTTTTATCGTTGATTTTCAGTTTCATTCCATTATGATCAGATAAGATGCATGGTATTATCTCCACTCCTTTATATTGTCTAAGAGTTGCCCTGTGACATAATATATGATCTATTTTTGAGAAGGATCCATGTGCTGCTGAGAAAAAAGTGTAACTGCTTGATGTTGGGTGGTATATTCTATATATATCAATTAAGTCTAGGTTATTAATTGTGTTATTGAGTTCTATAGTTTCCTTATTCAACTTTTGTTTGGAAGATCTGTCTAGTGGTGAGAGAGGTGTGTTGAAGTCTCCCATGATTATTGTATGTTGGTCTATTAGACTCTTAAACTTAAGAAGAGTTTGTTTGATGAACATAGCTGCACCATTGTTTGGGGCATATATATTTATGATAGTTATGTCTTGTTGGTTTATGGTTCCCTTGAGCAGTATGTAGTGTCCCTCTTTATCCCTTTTGATTAACTTTGGCTTGAAATCTATTTTATTTGATATGAGTATGGACACTCCTGCTTGTTTCCTAAGTCAATAGGAGTGATATGATTTTTCCCAACCTTTCACCTTCAGTCTATGTATGTCTTTTCCTATCAAATGCGTCTCCTGTAGGCAGCATATTGTTGGGTCTTGTTTTGTGATCCATTCTACTAGTCTGTGTCTCTTGATTGGTGAGTTTAAGCCATTAACATTTAGGGTTATTATTGAGATATGGGTTGTTCTTCCAGCCATAATTGTTTATTTATGTTACTAAACATGGTTTGTTTTCCTTTTTTGATTATTTCCCCCCCCTTTACTGTCCTACCTCCCACTGTTGGTATTCATTGTTATTTTCCATTTCCTCTTCCTGTAATGTTTTGCCGAGGATGTTTTGAAGACATGGTTTTCTAGCTGCAAATTCTTTTAACTTTTGTTTATCGTGGAAGGTTTTAATTTCATCTTCCATCCTGAAGCTTAATTTCGCTGGATACATGATTCTTGGTTGGAACCCATTTTCTTTCAGTTTTTGAAATATGTGATTCCAGGATCTTCTAGCCTTCAGAGTCTGTGTTGAAAGATCAGCTGTTATCCTGATTGGTTTACCCCTAAATGTAATCTGCTTCCTTTCTCTTGTAGCTTTTAAAATTCTCTCCTTATTCTGTATGTTGGGCATCTTCATTATAATGTGTCTAGGTGTGGATCTCTTATGATTTTGCACATTCGGCGTCCTGTATGCTTCTAGGATTTGGGATTCTGTCTCATTCTTCAAGTCTGGGAAGTTTTCTCGTATTATTTCATTGAATAGGTGGTTTATTCCTTTGGTTTGGACCTCTATACCTTCCTGTATCCCAATGACTCTTAATTTTGGTCTCTTTATATTATCCCATATTTCTTGGATGTTCTGCTCATGGTTTCTTAACAGTTTTGCTGAGCTATCTATGTTCTTTTCAAGTTGAAATACTTTGTCTTCATTGTCTGATGTTCTATCTTCTAAGTGTTCTACTCTGCTGGTAGTATTCTCAATTGAGTTTTTAAGTTGGTTTATTGCTTCCTGAATTTCTAGGATTTCTGTTTGTTTGTTTTTTATTACCTCTATCTCCCTGTATAGTTGATCTTTTGCTTCTTGGATTTGTTTATGTAATACATTGTCGAAGTGGTCGAAATGATCTTTCATTGTCTGATTTTGCTGTCTAATGTCTTCCTTGAGACTCCAGATCATTTGCAGCATGTATATCCTGAATTCTTTATCTGACATTCCATCTGCTGCAGCTATAACCTCTTCTAAAGTTGAGTTGACCTGCATTGCTTGTGGTCCTTTCTTTCCTTGTCTTTTCATATTGCTTGTGTTTCTTTCTGCTTAGTGAAACTATTGTGTTTTTGAAATTTTTCCCCCTATATATTTATATTGCTCTTGTATAGTTGAAAAGTCTCCCTTGCAGGGGCGGGCGGCAGCTCTGCTCCTCCTCCAATTGGGGTGATCTGTCTACCACGCTGGTGGGCCGCTGGGACTGTTCTGCCGGTCGGTCGCAGGTCTGCCTACCTTGGAGGCGCGGGCAGCGGCTCTGCTCTGCCCTTCCTCCTATTGGTGTGACGTGTCTACCACGTCACCACGTCCGTGAACCCCTGGGCCTATTCCACCAGTTAGTCGCGGATCTGACTACCTTGCAGGCGTGGGCGGCGGCTCTGCTCTGCCCCTTCTCCAATTGGGTTGTCGTGACTACCACCCCGGCAGGTCGCTGTGCCTGTTCTGGGCGCGGGCTGCGGCTCTGCTCTGCCCCTACTCCAAATGGAGTGATGTGACTGCCACGCTGGCGGGCCGCTGGGCCTGATCCAGGCTCGGGGAGCGGCTCTGCTCTGCCCCTCCCCCAAGTGGTGTGACGTGTCTACCACGCCGGCAGGCCGCTGGGGCTGTTCTGCCAGACTGTCACAGGCCTGCCTACCTTGCGGACGCGGGTGGAGGATCTGCTTTCCCCCTACTCCAATTGGGGATTCTTGACAACCACGCCGGCGGGTCGCTGGGCCTATTCCGGGCTCTGGCAGCGGCTCTGTTCGGCCCCTGCTCGAGCCGGAGCGATGCGACACCACGCCGGCGGGTCTCTGGACCTGCTCCGGGCGCAGGCGGCGGCTCTGTTCGGCCCCCGCTCTAGCCGGAGCGACGCGACACCACGCCGGCGGGTCGCTGGGCCTGTTCCGGCTCTGGCGGCGGCTCTGTTCGGCCCCCGCTCTAGCTGGAGCGACGAGACACCACGCCGGCGGGTCGCTGGACCTGTTCCGGGCACAGGCGGTGGCTCTGATCGGCCCCCGCTCCAGCCGGAGCGACGTGACACCACGCCGGCGGGTCGCTGGGCCTGCTCCGGGCCCCGGCGGCGGCTCTGTTTGGCCCCTGCTCTAGCCAGAGTGACGCGACACCACGCCGGCGGGTCGCTGTGCCTGTTCCGGGCTCTGGCGGCAGCTCTGTTCGGCCCCTGCTCTAGCCGGAGCGACGCGACACCACGCCGGCGGGTCGCTGTGCCTGTTATGGGCTCTGGCGGCGGCTCTGTTCGGCCCCTGCTCTAGCCGGAGCGACGCGACACCACGCCGGCGGGTCGCTGTGCCTGTTCCGGGCTCTGGCGGCGGCTCTGTTCGGCCCCTGCTCTAGCCGGGGCGACGCGACACCACGCCGGCAGGTCGCTAGGCCTGTTCCGGGCTCTGGCGGCGGCTCTGCTCCGCCCCTCTGGCCTTCACAGTATTCAGCAGGACCCGGACCGAGAGACAGTTTCCGCGGGTTCTTTATCCCTGGGCCAGAGCAGTTCCGGGAGCCAGAATTCGGCCTCTCCGGACTTGGTGCATGCTCCGACAGGAGCAGGCTCCAAGAAGCAGTTTCCGCGGTTTCTATAGCCCTGGGCCAGAGCAGCTCCCGTAGCCGGAGCTCCGCCGCTCCGGGCTCCGTGCGTGTTCTGATAGGAGCAGGCTCCAAGAAGCAGTTTCCGCGTGTTATTTAGCACTAAGTCTGAGCAATTTGTCTGCTAGACGCAGACAATTGTCAGCCTGAAATTACCTGTTCTATAGCTGAAAGAGCTGCAATCAGTCAAAAACAAGGATGGTGACGTCAGCTCTCCAAGATGGTGGCCGCTGGCTTCCTCCGTGGTCTGACCGGTGTGGAGAACCGAACTGGACCGTTTCCTTCCCCGTCTCCAACCCAGAATTCAGCTCCGAGCTCAGCAAATGCCTAGCTGGCAGGAGTCCGCAGAATCAGCATCGCTGTATCTCTGCGCCACCAGCCCGTCGTTTCCCAGTGCGCTCCGCAGACTCCAGCCGCAGGGCAATCTGCCGAACAATAAGCGCTCCGTACGGACAAATCGCTCGCTTTTGAGCCCCTGAAGCTGATCCTCGTGCGATGAAAATTCTTCCACTAGGTTTTGGAGCACCCCAATTTTGCTGGAAATTCCTAACCAGATAGCTTTTAGCCGTTCTAACTCATCATTTTCCCTCACAGTGACGCAGTACTCGGAGTTACTGCACTCCCTTCGCGGCCATCTTCCCTCGGATGTTATATATTTAATGATGAATTTCGATTGGCATATATATTGCTACTTTTAATGTCTCTGTGTGTGTGTGTGTTTGTGTGTGTGTGTGTGTGTGTGTGTGTGTGTATATATATATATATATATATATATATATATATATATATATATACTCTCCAGATTTTTCAAAATATGAAATATATGTGTCTCATTATACACTTCCTAAAATCATTTATATTCATGTATGAGGATTTATAATGAACTTTTCAAAAGATTATTCTCAGAAATATTCATCCACCTGAAATACATATTTGTTTCCTAATACTGAAAACTAACTTCAGTGAATGGTGCATACAAATCATAATATTTTGACATTGCAAGAGGGCCGTGAATAGAGAGCATCATACCCATTGTACCGCGCCACTGCGCAGGTGACTAACGACTAAGAACGACAAAAAACTATCTTGTTAGGAACTTACAGCAAATTGGGGGTGCACTGAAACCTAGAAGAAGGATTTCTAGCACTGAGGTCCGGTAAATGAGTCCCAAACATGAGCCAACTCTGTGACCGGAGATCCTGTCTGACTGATCCGCGCGACCCGTCCAGTGGCTACAGACAGCAGGGCACCACCGAGATGCGATCAATAATCATGAAGAAACGTTGATGCAGATTCTGTGGAATTCTGCCAGTAGAGTCCCCACTGAGCCCTGGGCTGAGTTCAGGGTTTCAGATGGGGAAGGAAGTGGTACAGTTCTAACCCCCACAATAGAAACTCCACGAAGGAAACCAACGGCCACCATCTTGGTGAGCTGAAGTAACCACAGCCACTCCCCTACAGATTGCAACAATAAAACAGGTGCTGTTACTCAGCTCATTTCCCATACTTCGGGGAATTTGCATCAAATCTCTCCTAGGCTTTCTGGGGGAGAAATTATCAGAGCGAGCCTGCATAAAGACAGGGGAAAACTAGAGGCACCTGACTTTCAACTCCCCCTCCCATCAGTGGTGAAAAAAACCTGTCTAGCCAGCGCTGAGAGAGGGGCAAGCGGGAAAAAAAAAATGAAAACAATAGAGTGCCGCGGTTCCCAATAGCCAACTGTGCAATCAGAGATCCGGGCTGATTGAATCATGCAGCCAGGCCTGCTGTTTCAGATGGCGGGGCACCACCGAGAAGTGACCTGAAGCAGGGAGAAATGTTGCTGCGGATTCTGTGGAATCCTGCCGGCTGAGCTCCCACTGATCCCCGGGCTGAGTTTGGGAATTCAGACAGGGAAGAAAGTGGTATAGTTCTATCCCCCACAAAAGAAACTCCACCAAGAAAACCAGCGGCCACCATCTTTGAGATCTGAAGTAACCACCGCCCCTCTCCAATAGATTGCAACAATAAAACAGATGTGCGTTACTCAGCTCATCTCTCATACAGCGGAGAATTCGCATAAAATGTCTCCTAGGCTTTCCGGGGGAGGGTTAATCAGAGCAAGCCTGCATAAAGACGCAAGAAAAACTAGAGACACCTGACTTTCGACTCCCCCTACCATCAGTGGCGATAACGAAACGTGTATAGCCAGTGCTGGGGGAGGGGCAAGCGGAAAAAATCAAAACAATAGAGTGTCTGGGTTCCCAAAAGACACCCTCCACACCCAAAAAACGGCAGGCACAGAGTACAGTTTGAACTGCCGAGAGGCATCACTCAGGGGAAATCTGGTCTAGAAAAAGAAACCAGGACAAGCAGGAGAAACCAAAGGACTAGAAGGCAGGCCCTTGTGACTGGGCGGCTGGAGACCGCAGGCCTGCACGTGACATTCCACCCACTGCCTGAGTGACTGGGGAGCTGAGGAATGCCCGCCCGCCGGCAACCGAGCGTGAGACTGCGTGGCTAGAGATTGCCAACCCAACGGCGACAGCCCACCTGCTGCTCGCGTGACTGGGCGGCTGGAGACCACCTGCCCGCTGGCGACCAACCGCGCAATTGGGCGGCTGGAGACGACCCGCCTGCCAGTGACCCAGAGCTGAAACAAACCAGAGACAGTCAAGTCCCACCCCCCAATTCGGACACCTCGGCAAGGAGCCTGGGGCCCGCCAAAGCAGAGAGGTGATATCACTGGAGCTCGGCCTTCGGAATTACTTCCAAGCGGAATCCACTTTAGCAGGCATAGTTTACCAACACAAAGGAGAGACAACAGAGATATACAACACCAAAACAAATCTAAAGAATAAAGCAGAAACACAGCAATCAAATAGAGCTGGAAAGTAACGTGAACATCATGAAAAAACAAGGGCAAAAAAGGAGTACAAACAATGCAGGACAACTTAATTCTACAGGAGGACCTTGAAGCATCAGAAACAGGGATAGGGAAAGAACTCAAGGCATACCGAACTCAGATGGAAAGGAATATTAGAGAAGACATGAGGCAGCAAGTCCAAGCAATAAAAGTATATTTTGAAAATGAATTAAACAAACAAATTCAAATGGCAAAGAATGAGCATTACCAGGAGATAGAGATCTTAAAAAAGATATTAAACAGTAATCCTAGAAATGCAGGAAAATATAAACCAAATTAAAAACTCAAACGAGAATATTACAAATAGACTAGATCAAGTAGAAGTCAGAACATCAGATAATGAAGACAAAGTTTATCAACTTGAAAAGAATTGAGTAAACACAGAAAAGATGCTTAAATCCCACCAGGAATTTATTCAAAAGATATGGGATGTCATAAAAAAACAAAAAACAAATTTAAGAGTCATCAGGATAGAGGAAGGCATAGAGATTCAAACCAAAGGAATGGACAACATATTAAATGAAATAATTCTATAAAACTTCCCAGAGATGAATGATGGATTGGATTGCCAATTCCTGGAAGCCTACAGGACCCCAAACATTCAAAACCAAAATAGACCAACTCCAAGACATATAATTATGAAGATAGCCAACATACAGAACAAGGAGAGAATATTAAAAGCTACAAGAGAAAGGAGGCAGATTACATTCAGGGGTAAACCAATTAGGTTAACAACTGATTTTTCATCACATTCGTTGAAAGTGAGAAGATCCTGGAACAATGTAATTCAAATGCTGAAAAAAAAAAGAATTCCAACCAAGAATACCATATAAAGCAAAGTTAAGCTTCAGATTTGACAATGAAATTAAAGTCTTTCACGATAAACAAAAGCTAAAACAATTCTCAGCCAGAAAACCAGCACTGCAAAGCATTTTGTGCAAAATACTACAAGAAGAAGAGTTAAAAAATAGTGCCCAAAACTAACAGTGGGAAGTATCTCAGTAAAGCGGGAGGAAAGTAACCAAAAAAGTAAAAACTATCCAAACTAAAATATAATAAATAAATAAACACGACTGGAAGTACAAATCATATTTCAATTGTAACCTTAAATGTTAATGGCCTAATTTCACCAATCAAGAGACATGTGCTAGTGACCTGGATCAAAAAAACAAATCCAACAATATTCTGCATTCAGAAGACTCATATGATAGGAAAAGACATACACAGGCTGAAGGTAAAAGGTTGGGAAAAATCATAACACTCACACGGCCCTCGGAAGCAAGAAGGATTTGCCATACTCATATGGAATAAAATCAACTTCAAACCTAAGTTAATCAAAAGGGATAAAGAATGACACTGTATTCTGTTAAAAGGAATCATCCACCAACAAGAAAAAAACAATTATCAATTTGTATGCACCAAGCAATGGAGGTGCAACGTTCATAAAACAAACTCTCCTCAAGTTCAAGAGTCAAATAGACTACAACACAATAATTATGGGTGACTTCAACATACCACTCTCGGCATTAGAGAGATCCTCTAGACAAAAACTGAATAAAGAAACCATAGAACTCAACAGCACAATCAATAACCTAGACTTAACCGACATATATAGAATATATCAACCATCATCAAGTGGATATATGTTCTTCTCAGCAGCACATGGATACTACTCAGAGATACACCATATATTATGCCATAGGGCAATTCTTAGTAAATATAAAGGCATGGAGATTATACCGTGCACCATATATGATCATAATGGAATGAATCTGGAAATCAATGAGAAAAGAAAGAAGGAAAAATCCTACATCACATGGAAAATGAACAACATGCTACTGAATGATCAATGGGTTACAGAAGACATAAAGAAGGAGATAAAAAAATTCTTAGAGACAAATGACAATACAGACACAACATACCGGAATCTATGGGACACAATGAAAGCAGTTTTAAGAGGGAAATTCATTTCTTGGAGTTCTTTCCTCAAAAAAAGAAAAATACAACAAATAAATGAACTTAAACTACACCTCAAAAACCTAGACAAGGAAGAGCAAAACAACAGCAAATGTAGTAGAAGACAAGAAATAATTAAATTTAGAGCAGAAATCAATGAAATTGATACAAAAAAAAGTTGAAAAAATTGATAAAACTAAAAGTTGGTTCTTTGAAAAAATAAATAAGATCGACAGGCCCTTAGCCATGCTAAGGAAAAGAAGAAGAGAGAGAATTCAAATTACTAACATATGGGATGAAAAAGGCAATATCACAACAGACACTACAGAAATACAGAAGATAATTAGAAAGTATTTTGAAACACTATATTCCAACAAAATAGAATATTGTGAAGATATTGATAAATTTCTTAAGTCATACGATCTGCCCAGATTGAGTCAGGAAGACACAAACAATTTAAACAGGCCAATAACAAAGGAAGAAATAGAAGAGGCAATCAAAAGACTACCAACCAAAAAAAAGCCCTGGACCGGATGGGTATACAGCGGATTTCTACAAAACCTTCAAAGAAGAATTAAAACCAATATTTTTTCAAGCTTTTTCAAGAAATAGAAAAAGAAGGAGCTCTTCCAAATTCATTCTATGAGGCCAACATCACCCTGATCCCGAAACCAGACAAAGACACTTCAAAGAAAGAATACTACAGACCAATATCTCTAATGAACTTGGATGCAAAAATTCTCAATAAAATCCTGACGAATCAAATACAAAAGCATATCAAAATAATTGTGCACCATCATCAAGAAGGATTCATCCCCGTGATGCAAGGATGTTTCAATATACGAAAATCAATAAATGCCATTCACCACATCAATAGAATTAAAGACAAGAACCATATGATCATATCGATAGATGCAGAAAAAGCACTTGACAAAGTTCTGCATCCCTTTATGTTCAAAACACTATAAATACTAGGGATAACAGGAACTTACCTCAAAATTGTAAAAGCTATATATGCTAAACCTCAGGCTAGCATCATCCTAAATGGAGAAAAACTGAAGGCATTCCTTCTAAAATCTGGAACAAGACAGGGATGCCCTTTATCACCACTTCTATTCAATTTAGTTTTGAAATACTAGCCAGAGCAATTAAACAGACCAAAAAAATTAAAGGCATAAAAATAGGAAAAGAAGAATTTAAAGTATCACTATTTGAAGATGACATGATAATATATTTAACAGACACAAAAAGGTCTACAAAGAAATGGCTAGAGTTAATAAATGAATTCAGAAATGTGGCAGGATATATAATTAACACGCATAAATCAAAGGCATTCCTGTATAACAGCAACAAAACTTCTGAAATGGAAATGAGGAAAACCACTCTATTCACAATATCCTCAAATAAAATAAGATACTTGGGAATCAACCTAACAAAAGAGGTGAAAGATTTATATAATGAAAACTACAGAACTCTAAAGAGAGAGATAGAAGAAGATCTCAGAAGATGGAAACATGTGCCCTGTTCATGAATAGGCAGATCTAACAACATAAAAATGGCAATATTACACAAAGTTCTCTACAGGTTTAATGCAATGCCAATCAAAATCCCAACGGCATTTCTTGTAGAAATTGATAAATCAATCATGAAATTCATATGGAAAAACAAAAGACCCAGAATAGCAAAAGCAACTCTAAGCAGGAAGTGTGAATCTGGAGGTATAGCGATACCAGAGTTCAAACTGTAGTACAAAGCAATAGTAACAAAAACAGCATGGTACTGGTACCGAAAAAAGCAGGTGGACCAGTGGTACAGAAGAGAGGACACAGAAACCAATCCACAAAATTACAACTTTCTTATATTTGATAAAGGGGCTAAAAGCATGCAATGGAGGAAGGGTAGCATCTTCAACAAATGGTGCTGGGAAAATTGGAAATCCATATGCAACAAAATGAAACTGAATTCCCTTCTCTCGCCATGCACAAAATTTAACTCAAAATGGATCAAGGATCTAGATATAAAATCAGAGACACTGCATTTCATAGAAGAAAAAGTTGGCTACGATCTACATACTGTGGGGTCGGGCTCCAAATTTCTTAATAGGACGCGCATAGCCCAAGAGTTATTAACAAGAATAAAAAAATGAGACTTACTTAAACTAAAAAGATTTTTTTCTCTGCCAGAGAAACAATAAGAGAAGTAAATAGAGAGCCTACATCCTGGGAACAAATTTTTACCCCTCACACTTCAGATAGAGCCCTAATATCCTGAATATACAAAGAATTCAAATAAAAACTATCAATAAGATAACAAATAACCTAATCAACAAATGGGGCAAGGACCTGAAATGACACTTCACCGAGGAGGACATACAATCAATCAACAAGTACATGAAAAAATGCTCACCACATCTAGCAGTCAGAGAAATGCAAATCAAACCCACCCTAAGATACCATCTCACTGCAGTATGATTGGCAGCCATTATGAAGTCAAACAACAAGTGTTTACGAGGATGTGGGGAAAAGGGGACACTTGTACACTGCTGGTGGGACTGCAAATTGGTGAGGCCAACATGGAAAGCAGTATGTGAATTCCCGGGAAAGCTAGGAATGGATCCACCATTTGAACCAGCTATCGCCCTTCTCGGACTATTCCCTGAGGATCTTAAAAGAGTGTACTAAAGGGATACTGCCACATCAATGATCATAGTGGCACAATTCACAATAGCTAGACTGTGGAACCAACCTAGATGCAATTCAATAGATGAATGGATAAAAAAAAATGTGGCATCTATACACGATGGATGCAGCACTAAAAAATTACAAAATCATAGAATTTGCAGGGAAATGGATGGCATTAAAGCAGATTATGCTAAGAGAAGCTAGCCAATCCTTAAAAAAAATGGCAAATGTCTTCTTTGATAAAAAGAGAGTAACTAAGAATAGAACAGTGAGGAAGAGCATGAGGAAAAGATTAATATTAAACAAAGATGAGTGGGAGAGAGAAAGGGAGAGAGAAGGGAAAGCATATGGAAATGGTAGTAGACCCTCATTGTTACATAAAATTACATATAAGACGTTGTGAGGGGAAAGGCGGGAACAAGAGAGAGAAGTGAAGAATAGCAGATGAGGAAGAGAGGGAAGATAGGATGGGAGGGGAGGGGGGATAGTAGGGGATAATAAAGGTAGCAGAGGACAACAGTCACTAATATGACATTATGTAAAAATGTGAATGTGTAACTGATGTGATTCTGCAATTCGTATTTGGGGAAAATTGGGAGTTCATAACCCATTTGAGTCAAATATATGAAAGATGATATATCATGAGCTTTGTAATGTTTTGAAAAACCAATGAAAATGAATAAGCAAAGGTTTAAAATTGAGTGGGAAAAAATCAGCTAAAAAAGAGTTGAGATGCATTCATTTTGATAAGCAGAAAGTTTGTTTTGTGTAGTTGTAAATATCACAAATTTATTTTACCAGAAAACTGGCTTTTAAAAATGAACATATATTGAGATTAAAGGATAATCCACCTACCTTCATGAAAAATTCATATCATTTCCTGTATTTTTCATATTTCATTTTTTTCGTGAATATTTTGTCATGGACCAGGTCTAGTCTTAGGCTACCTCTTCTGACAAGTTCGTACAATGTGTTGGATTGTTCTTTTCATCTTTTATTTGATAGTTTCTAGCTGATAATGTGTATTTTTCCTTATCTTTATTTGGAAATACATACCCAACTACATCTTTGCATTTTATGTTTTACTGGGGAAGAGACTCATCAAAAGCTCTTTATTATATGTATCAACAATCAAACATTTAGAGCATGCAATTATTCTTAATTTTGCATGAAAATATCTTTGTACCATTTTTCTTATAAAGATGTAGAATTATTAATACTGTCCCTACTGTAATAAGTAACTACTTACAAGAAGAATTAAACAATTGACTTTATATCAATCATGAATATGAAAATTAATAATATAAGTATTTGGCAATAAATATGCAATTGATAGAAATTAAAATCACGAGAAAGCCATTTAAAATGTCAGTGCATATGGTCCTTAAATAATAGGTTGTTCAAATGAAATTTCTCTAATTCATAAGAGTTAATATGCCATATTACAGCTTAATGTAACATAAAAACTTAAATGATAAGTATTGATAAATAAGAATGATACCTGTTTACTTAAATATGTTTATTTGATTTTCACTCTAAGATGTTAATTCTGGAAGACTTGACAATTAAGAAAGACTTGGTCTATATTATTTCTAACTGGCTAATCAAAGTACTTTTAAATATATATGTATATATATAACATATGTAATACATATGCATGAATATAGATACATATGTATAATAAATGTATTGTAATATATCTATAGGTTATTATAATTATTAAATATTCTCAAGAAAAAAGAATGACTATAAAAAACATTCTTAAATGTAAATTTCATAGCATATTACTGTTTGTAATGACATGAGAGAAAAACTCCTATGGAGGGAAAATGAAAAAGGAAGAGAGAGAAGGGGGAAAATGAGGAAGAAAGTGAGTAAAGAAGAGGGAGAGGAGTGTTTGATTATAAGATAAAAGTGGAGGGTCTCGGTGTCTGGCTCAGTGGTAACATGCTTGGCTAGCATGTGTGAGGCACTGGGTTATATTCTCATCACAACATATAAATAAATAAAATGAGGTCGATCAACAACTGAAAAAATTAAAATAAAAGTAGAAATATTACCAAAATTCCAAGTTTTTATGAATGGTAAATAAAAAAAATTGTTGCATAGCCTTATGTAATTTCTAGACTCCCAAAAATAGTCATTTAATGATAGATTACTAGTGCGATAACTAAAAATCCATTGGTCTTTCCTCGACATTCTGTGGCATGCTAGTGCTTAAATAAATTGTATTATAACACCAAAAAAATTCTAATATTTCTACAGTAACTGACCCAGTTTAACATAAATGCAAGAAGATTCCCATGGGATATAATTGTATTTTGACGTTCATTTTTATTCAACACTGGTACATTACTATTTCTCCAGTTTATGCACATCATAATATGTATATTTCATTCACAATTTAGCAAATTTATACGCATTTGTTTTACTTTCAATCACTTCCTGCTTCAGAACACATGTATTCCTCCACGTTTCTTGACTGCTCCTTTCATGAGACTTTTTCCAAAGACATTATTTTTGATTTCCATTATCATTTTTGAAGCAAAACTCACACACCCGTCATGATAAACCATAACCCTAATATTACCATTAGATGTAAAACTGGTGGGAATGAATGATTGTATATTGATATAAGATTTCTTGCATACTTTCAAATATCAATTCAATCCATTATTTAAAGTGGAACCAGTTATATTATTTAATCACAGTATGGTCTATTCATGCATTATGTCTATGTTGATAGACACAGGGTACACCTCTGTGTACCCCCAATAATAATTTGTATATCTTCAAAATTTTGCTCCCAGAAATGGTGGAAGAAATACTCATGTCAACTGATCTACATATACATTTTATCACAGTAATATTCTGGACACAAAATGCAAAGGTCACACATAGGATTGTACCAAAGCCTAAATGGAAAGTGAACATGGATTACTAAAAACATCCATGTCTTGGATGCCTAATTCTCTCAAATGTCAATCCTATTGGTGAGTACATATTTGTTTCTTCCCAAGATTATATATTCAACCTCAACCATGTTGAAAATGTCTAATCCTATCACTCACTTTATATTTTGTCTAATTTCCTAATGTCTCTATTGATATCTCTTTTCCTACATATTTTCCCCAGTTCATCATAGTGACTGATTCTTCACATGTGCTGACATTTACATTCACTCTTTATCCGAAACAATATTGCTAAAGAACTTTTTGTCCAAATACTATACTCACTCTTTTTTCTAAACCTACCGACTATTTACCTAATCCTACGACTATCCCTTTTTGACTGGATGATCTCTTCAACAATCAATCATCCAAGGTACAAGGTCCTATACCATTGTATATTGATTTATCTGAGACATCTGTGCAGAACATACTTCAAAGCTAAGTATCCCAATCACGGGCCCAATGCCTTTCTGGTCTTCAAATCTTACCTAGATTTCAGTTTTCATAATTATATTTTACCTGTATATTCTTATATATATTGCAGGTTCCCAATACCATTATTCATCCAGCAGAATGATTCCTAACACAAATCGAACATGTTATTAACCCTAACTGTACACTGTTCCCTCAATCCAACTTTACAGAAGAGCAGGGACAGAGTTGGTCTTACAATACAGGGGTGTAGGGGATCTTCCACCTGTTGACAACCTCAAATTTCCATGCAGATATGATCCCTGGAGAAGATGCAGGCAGCTATGAAAGGCCTGAGAGAGCAAAAGTCATCTTCCATGGCAAACAACTGGGTCAAGTTGAAAGCATGTGTCTGAATCATCCTCTCTTTTCTTAATGTAGGGAAGATTGACCAAACTAGGCCTGTGTGGAGAGCTGTTCCCAGGTGCCTATGGTTTCTATATCATTCGAACTTGTGAAAGTGTCACAGGAAGTAGGGGCATCCTCCATATTATGAGACCCTAGGAAGCAAATTTTAGGACAAAGTGGTTGCAAAGGCAGTGACCACATTCAGTTCCTGAAGGAAGTGACCTCACCTCACATCCTTGTTGATGGAACTCTCCGAATTTGGGTACCAGGAAGCCAGGAATCCAGACCCAGTCCAAGCTCCAGTCACAGTGGTCTCACTTGTTTGGATTTACCAAGGACAGAGTCAGTCTTTTGTGGTACCTAGTGATGTGAGGATGGCCAAATGCCAGGAAAGTTCTGAAGACGGGCCCTTCCGGAGAAAGAAGGTAGAGGCTCACTGCTGTCTCCTGACCACTTCACACAGTTGACCCAGGAGACCAGATCTGAGACAGGACTGGCCATTTCTGGGGAACATAGTATGGCCCTCCAGTCAGAGGACACTCTGGATAGTTTCAGACCTACTTGGGGGAAGGAGGTGACTTTGTGGGTGTTTGAGTGGGATTGTGTTTTTTTCTCATGTTCTGAGAATAGTTAGGAAAGGGGGTTTGTTTGGTTTGGAGTGAACTGTTTCTAGTTAGTCCTTTGACAAGGCGAGTGTTTCTATGTCTGTGTATCCCACTGTGTCCATGGTTGTAGACATTAGAAAAGAGAATGCCTCAATGGGTGTGTTCTGTCAAAGAGAAAACTTCCAAGCATTCATCCTGCACATTTTATAAATGGACTGTGGCTTGCCTTATCATTGGGCAACACCTACTATTTTCTTACGTTCATGTATCCTTCCTGAATTCTGGCCACTCTCCAAAATAGGCTCATGGTTTTGTGTACAAGATATGTACCACTTCCAAGCTCTGTGACATGGCCATGTACTGGATAGCTGAAGGGAATGGCAAGCATCTCAGAAAACTCTGATATCAGTGTGACCAGTAAAGTCTCAGTGGAGAAACCCTGCTTTGGGCCTTTTGATTACCTATTGTTATGTTGCCCTGAATTTCAGGAATGTCTTTTCCTCAGGCTACTCCTTCCTGAAGCCTGAAGAAAACAGTTTTCACATGGAAATGAATGGGCATTGCCTTTGTGTTTTACAATAAAACCTTCACAGAGATTAGGCTCTACTTAACTAAAAAATACTTTTAAATTGTATCTAAGTGTAAAAAGTAACATGTATCTATACATATCTTTTTGATAACAAGTCCAATTATACAACACAAATGATACACATAAATCTCCAACATGATTTTATTTTAAGCCTAGAATTACCATACAACCTTAGAACACCAGCATGATACAATGCTCTTTTGAAGCTTCTACCTTACACACTTGTATACCTGGAAGATATGAACACATTAACACCACAATTACATTGATGTTTTTGTATTAACCAAGTTTAGCTTTTTAAAGAAATAACCTGGCATAATTTTATAAAAACAGTATTGTTTAACCAGCTGTTTAATTTTTTAAGATTACTTGCTCAAAACTTACACATATAACCAACTTACACAAACCTTTTTATTATTTACTTAAACCATTTTAATTACTTAATCATATAGACTCTCTTATCGAGAAACACATTTTCCCTCTATTAAATCTATATCTAGAAACTTTTAGTTTCTCTTTTCCATCTGTGAACCTCTTTCTGTTCACATTTTGAAACAATACTTATAAATTTCTGAATTTAAGCAGATTATTTTGTAGACATCAACATTTTATTAGGGCCTGTTTGTACACCTAGAAAACTTATAGGCCTAATTCTAAAGACATCTTTATTTTTATCTGTTTACCCAATTTGAATTGAACCATTTGAATCACGTGAATCCAAGATATTTATATCAATTTTTAAATATTTTATGAGCGCTCCTCATCTGTCAATTGTCATGTCACTGCATGATATATGGACATACACACATACAGACATACCAACATACAACACGTAACACAAGTGTAACACATAACACAATAATGAAGGCCTTGTAGCTTTTTCAGGTGAAATATCCATTGCAATGTTTAAAAACTCCACAGTTGATCAAAAATAGAACTGATCAGAAAACATTAACCCATCTGCAGGATCAAGATCATGAGCTCAAAAAATAAAAAATACAGAATCTAAGAAAAAGCAAGAGTGCCAAAAAAGATGACTGGCCAGTAATTAGTAAATACCATATAATGTACTTTTTGTTTGGATCTAGTTTGAGTTCAGGTAAAAAGACACTTTTACTCCTTTTTATCTGTCTCCTGCTGAGTGCTGCAGGCTTCTTTTATTTGCATATCAACTTAAGTCCTGGCTGAGGACTTGAAAACTGTAAAGGCTGGAGTTCTGAGCAGAAACCTCATGCCTAAGGCATTTTAGCTATAAGTCATAATTTCCAGGTTTGAATGTTGAAAATTATGATGCAAGTTTAAGATGTAATTCTCAAAATTTTATATCTTTATGTTTTTCTACACTAGAAAATCTTGAGTCCCTTAGCCTCACCACAAAAAACTGAAAATATGATCATTTTTTGATAATATTAAAGCCACCATCATAAGAAGTTTCTCTAGGATCATTAAGCCACCTTCTTTGTTCTGAAGTTTCTAAAGTAGTAGTAGTGGGTGTAGAGCAGTGGACTATAGGTTTGTGAATAAATACCTGTGGTTTTACCACGTAGATCTGCCATTGGCTTCAAAAGACTTGTGACTGACATGGTGCAGGCCACAGATCCTTATATGTATAGGCATCTTGTTATATTGAGAGGTTTGAGGGCAATGTTCAGAATCCGGTTGCTATAGTCAAGGGGGAAAGCTATGTGGGATAGACCCCTGTTTTGAACATTCTCCAGGAGACCCTGACCAACCACACGTGACAGAACTCCCTCCAGCACTGTGTCCTTGTTGAACTACTTGTATTTCATTAAGCCAATACCAAACTCCCAGTGCCACAGTAAGAAACACCACGAAAATGGAGGATGATGACCAAATGGTTTCACAGACCACAAGGGGAGACACTTAACTACCAGTGACCACAGTTTACCTACAAAGGGAGAATTCAGAACTCCTTCCTCATGTTCATTAGAAAATAAGGAACCATTTTCTCCAGGTCACATAGATGCAGATCCAGATTTGATGGTGTCACTACAAAAGAAGCTAAATCTTCTGACAACTACATATATTTCATGTGCCCAACCTCAGAGGAAGTTTCTCAAGAAGTCTTTAGGCCAGCAGAGCTCCATGTTTGTGCAGTTTTTAACCTCTCCCTTACTTTTGGAAACTGTTCTAACACATCGAATGTTGTGAACTCCTGAGCATTTTCAGTTCCACATATGTAATCACAGGTTTTCGAACTCCTCACCACTAATTGGGTCTCACTTGGAGTGAAGTTAATGTCAAGGAATTGTTCTGGATGAGAGTGGCAAGATTTTTGTGTAGCACATACTTGCATACACATTAGATTCATTTTCCTATTTTCCATTTTAAATACTGATCCCTGACACTAACACATACCCGACTAGAATCTGAAAACTAATCCTAATATGATGGATAAAAAGAAACCTAAGCGAAAAGAAATACAGGCCTTCCATAGGAGGCATGGTGTATACTTTGATTTGCCTTCTGCTTAATCAAGGGTATGTGTTATAAATCTTGTCAAATTTTCTTTGTAATATTTCTCCAAGAGATATATATATATATTTTTTTTTTCTCAAACCATGAAACATATGTGTATTATTAAACACTCCCTAAATTCATTCATGTTCCTGTATGTGGATTTATTATCAACTTTTCACAAGATTATTCTCAGAAATATTCAACCACCTGAAATACATATTTCTTTCCTAGTACTGAAAACTAACTTCAATGAATGGTGCTTACAAATCCTAATATTTCTACAGTAACTGACCCAGTTTAACATCAATGCAAGTAGATTCCTATGGGACATGATGTGTATTTTGAAGTTCATTTTTATTCAACACTGGCACATTACTATTTCTTCAGTTTATGGAAATCATAGGATATATCTTACATCCACAAGTACACAAATTTATAGACATTTGGCTCAATTTCAATCACTTTCTCCTTGAGAACACATATATTACTCCATGTTTCTTTATGGTCTATTCACTAGACTTCTTTCTAAACACATTATTTTCGATTCCATAATCATTTTTGAAGCAAAACTCACACTCTTCATGATAAACCGTAACCCTAATATTACCATTAGATATATAACTGGTTGGAATGAATGTATGTATATCAATATAAGATTTGCTATATATTTTCAGATATCAATTCAATCCATTATTTAAAGTTGGAAATAGTTATATAATTTATTCACAATATTGTCTATTCATGCATCATCTCTAGATTCATCAACACAGGTTACAACAATTTGTATCCTCAGTACTAATTTATAAGTTTTCAAAATTTTGCTCCCCAAAATGGTGGAAGAAATACTCATGTCACCTGATGTACATATACATTTTATCACAGTAATATAATGGACACAGTATTGATAAATAAGAATGATACCCTTTTACTTAAATATGTTTATTTGATTTTCACTGTAAGATGTTAATTCTGGAAGACTTGAGAATTAAGAAAGATTTTGTCTATATTATTTCAAACAGGCTAATCAAAGTACTTTTAAATATATATATATATATATATACATATATATATAACATATGTAATACATATGCATGAATATAGATAATATGTATAATTAATGTATTGTAATATATCTATCAGGTGATTATAATTTTTAAATTTTCTCAAGAAAAAAGAATGACTATAAAAAACTGTCTTAAATGTAAATTTCATAGCATACTACTGTTTGTAATGACATGAGAGAAAAATACATATGGAGGGATAATGAAAAAGGAAGAGAAAGAAGGAAGAAAATGAGGAAGAAAGTGAGAAAAGAAGAGGGAGAGGAGTGTTTGATGATAAGATAAAAGTGGAGGGGCTGGGTTTGTGGCTCAGTGGTATCATGCTTGTCTACCATTTGTGAGGCACTGGGTTATATTCTCAGCACCAGATACAAATAAATAAAATGAAGGTCTATCACAAACTGAAAAAATAAAAAATAAAAAACTAGACATATTACCATAATTCCAAGGTTTTATGAATGTTAAATAAAAAAAAAATGTTATATAGCCTTATGTAATTTCTACACTCCCCAATGTAGTCATTTAATGTTAGATAATTAATGCTATAACTGAAAATCCATTGCTCTTCCCTCTACCTTCTGTGGCATGCTAGTGCTAAAATAAATTGTATTATAACACCAAAAAAATTTCTAATATTTCTACAGTAACTGACCCAGTTTAACATCAATGCAAGAATATTCCTATGGGATATAATGTGTATTTTGACGTTCATTTTTATTCAACACTGGTATATTACTATTTCTCCAGTTTATGCACATAATAGGATGCATATTTCATCCACAATTTAGATAATTTATACGCATTTTTTTACTTTCAATCACTTCCTGCTACAGAACACATGTATTCCTCCATGTTTCTTGACTGCTCTTTTCATGAGACTTTTTTCCAAACACATTATTTTCGATTTCCATTATCACTTTTGAAGCAAAACTCACACACCCGTCATGATAAACCATAACCCTAATATTACCATTACATGTATAAGTGGTGGGAAAGAATGATTGTATATCAATATAAGATTTCTTACTTAGATAAAGGTATCCATTCAATCCATTATTTAAAGTGGAACCAGTTATATTATTTGGTCACAGTATGGTCTATTCATGCATTACCTGTATATTGATAGACACAGGGTACACCTCTTTGTACACCCAATACTAATTTATACATCTTCAAAATATTGCTCCCAGAAATGGTGGAAAAAATACTCATGTCAACTGATTCTACATATGCATGTTATCATAGTAATATTCAGGACACAAAATGCAAAAGTCACACGTATGATTGTACCAAAGCCTAAAAGGGAACTGAACATGGATTACTAAAAACATCCATGTCCAGGTTGCCTAATGCTCTCAAATGTCAATCCTATTGGTGACTACATATTTGTTTCTTCCTAAGATTATATATTCAATCTCAAAATTGTTGAAAATGTCTATTTATTTTTTACTCACTTTATACTTTGCCTGATTTCCTAATGTCTCTATTGATATCTGCTTTCCTACATATTTTCCCCAGTTCAACATTGTGACTGACCCTTCAAATGTGCTGACATTGACATTCACTCTCTAACCGAAACCCTATTGCTAATGAACTTTGGTCCAAATCCTATACTCACTCTTCTTCCAAAGCATACTGACTATCTTCCTGATTCTATCGACTATCCCTTTTTGAGTGGATGTTCTCTTCTACATTCAATCATCTAAGGTACAATGTCATATGCCATTGTTTATCGATTTATCTGAGATATGTATGCAGAACGTAATTCAATGCTATGTATCCCAATCAATTTCCCAATGCACTTCTGAGCTTCAAATCTTACTTAGATTTCTGTTTTTATACTTATATTTCACCTATATATCCATGTTAAGTAAAATGAATATTTTTGGATCTGTAGATGATATATATTTCATCATGAATTTTCTACTCACCTGATATACATATATATTTATCTCAGTAATATTCCAGACACAAAATACAAGGGTCACACTTATGATTGTACCAAAGCCTAAATTGAATGTGACCATGTATTACTAACATCATCCATGTCCTTGTTCCCTAACACTCTCAAATATCATTGCTATTGGTGACTACATATTTGTTTCTTCCTAACATTATATATTCAACCTCAACCCTGTTAAAAATGTATTTTCCTATCACACACTTTGAACTTTGCCTGATTTCCTAATGTCTCTATTGATAAATGCTTTCCTACACCTTTTCTCCAGTTCTCATTGTGAATGACTCTTCACATGTGCTGACATTGACATTCACTCTCTCACTGAATCCCTATTGCTAAAGAACTTTTGGTCCAAATGTTTTACTCAGTCTTCTTTTGAAACCTACCAACTATCTTCCTTATCCTACCAACTATCCCAGTTTTAGTGGATGTTCTCTTCTATATTCAATGATCCAATGTACAAGGTCCTATTACCATGATTATCTATTTAACTGAAACATCTGTGCAGAATGTAATTCAAAGCTATGTATACCAATCAAGTGCCCAATGACCTTCTGGGCTTCCAATCGTTCCTAGATTTCTGTTTTCATACTTATATTTCACCTCTATAGTCTTATAAATATCGCAGGTTCCCAATAACATTATTCATACAGCAGAACAATTCCTAACCCAAATCGAACATGTTATTAACCCTAACCATACACTGTTCCCTCAATCTAACTTTACAGAAGAGCAGGGAAAGAGTTGGTCTTACAATACAGGAATTTAGGGGATCTTCCACCTGCTGAGAACCTCAAACGTCCATGCAGAAATGATCCCTGTAGAAGATGTAGGCAGCTATGAAAGACCTGAGAGAGTAAGAGTCACCTTCCATGGCCAACGACCTGGTCAGGATGAAGGGATGTGTCTGAATCTGCCTCTCTCTTCTTAGTGTAGAGAAGATGGACCAAAACAGGCCAGTGTGGAGAGCTGTTCTGGAGTGCCTATGGATGATATACCATTCTAACTTGTGAAAGTGTCACAGGAACTAGGGGCAGCCTCCATCTAATGGGGCCTTTGGAAGCAACTATTAGGACAATGTGTTTGCCAAGGCAGTGACCTCATTCAGTTCCTGAAGGAAGTGACCTCACGTCATTTCCTTGGTGTTCGAAATCTCTGAACATGTGGTCCAGGAAGCCAGGCACCCAGAGCCAGTCCCAGTCCCAGTCCCAGTGATCTCACTTGTTTGGATTTACCAAGGACAGAGTCAGTCTTTCTTGGTACCTACTGATGTGAGGATGGCCAAATGCGAGTAAAGCTCTGAAGAGGGCCCTTTCCTGAGAAACCAGGTTGTGGCTCACCGCTGGCTCCTGTCACCATCACAGAGTTGGACAAGGAGAACAGATCTGAGACAGAACAGGCCATTTCATGGAAACATAGTATGGCCCACCAGTCAGAGGACACTCCGGATAGTCACAGACCTACTTGGGGGAAGGAGGTGCATTTGTGGGTGTGGATGTGGGTTTGTGGTTTTGTCTCAAGTTCTGAGAATAGGTAAGAAAGGCAGTTTGTTTGGTTTGGAGTTAATTGATTCTAGTAAGTCGTTTGAAAAGGCAAGTGTTTCTAGGTCTGTGTATCCCACTGTGTCCGTGGTTGTAGACATTAGAAAAGAGAATGCTTCAATGGATGTGTCCTGTCTAGTAGAAAGCTTCCCCGGATTCATACTTCCCATTTATGAATGGACTGTGGCTTGCATTATCGATGGGCAACCCCTGATATCTTCCTAAGTTCCTGTTTTCTTTCTGATTTCTGGCCACTTTCCAGAATAGGCTCATGGTTTTGTGTCCAAGATGTGTACCACCACCAAGCTCTGTGACATGGCCATGTACTGGATAGCTGAAGGGAATGGCAAGCATCTCAGAAAACTTCGATATCAGTGTGATCAGGAAAGTCTCAGTGGAGAAATACTGCTTTGGTACCTATTGTTCTGTTGCCCTCAATGTCAGGAAGCTTTTTGCCTCTGGCCACCCCTTTGGGAAGCCTAAAGAAAACAGTTTTCAAATGGAAATCAATGGGGATCACCTGTGACTCTTTGCTTAATTGCATTGGAAAGGGATATGTCTGAATCAGGCTCTAGGTCCTGTGTTAGGCTTTGGCTTAGATTCTCAGCACATGATGGATGTAAAGAAAATCCCATGTTTGCATCCAAAACTAAATTGGCCAAAAGAGCAGTCATTATGGAAGAAGTCTCTCACCTTCCCCTGTAAGGTTCCTTACCTCCTTCAAGTGAGAATAGGAACCTTTGGATCAAATGAGTTCTTCAAAGCCCTTTAGAGGCTATCCCATAGGTGCTTGGGTTTTCTCCAGAATCCAAATCACATAAAGAATCTATACCTGACAGTCAGTAGGCCTCAAAATGAAGGAGCAAAGCAATATTAACAGCAGGCTTATTTGCTCACTCCTGGTTCCCCAGACGAATGTCCAGGCCACCCTGACTTTAGGCAAATGAGGGGCAATGGAGGTTATTTTGGACACTGTCTTGGGCTGTGCCCCTCATGGAAACCTCAAGCCAGAGGTAATGATGAGTGTCCATATGAAAGAAGATGAGGGCCATGTGGGAGTGTTTTGGTTTTAATTGTGGTCATGTGTGGGCGCTGGAAGGGATGACTGGGTCCACCTTTGCTTGAACTCTGTTGTGATTCCCCTTAGAGACTGAGTTGTGGACCTCACCTCAGAGAAGTATTGCCACGAATGGTGTTGGGATTTTAGGAGGATTCACATGAGAGTCACCCTTGGAAAATGAGATCTAGGCCCAGGGTGGCTGTTCACAGAGCACTGGGAATCTCAGCCAGGTTACCACATGATTTTATTCTGAAAGACTTGGCAGCCATATATGAGAGTCAAAACACACATGGATGTCACAATGTAGATCCTAATGGGCCTGGATTCATGTGATCATTTGGCCACTGTTTGGGAAGCCTTGCCTGTGAGACTTCTCCAGAGATTTCATTGAAATGAGCTTCCTAACCATGTAATAGTTCCAGAATGAAATGAAACACACAGTGCCTCCAACTTCAACCTTGAAAAATGGCTAGATAAATACCATGAAATTTTTAAAATTCCCATGACCAGGTGGCACTGGAGAATCTTTGGATATCCTGTGGCTGATCATAAGATTACAAGACAGTGCTTTGATTGACTGGTTTTCATGAAAATGGTTCAGAACAGAGATACCAGGAAGTTGGAGCCTGCTGAGGAGTGGGCCTACAGCAGTGGTGGGCAGGTGTGTAATAAAACAACTGTGGTGGCGCCATGTGGATCTTCCATTGGCTTCCAAATGGCTTGTGACTGACATGGTGCAGCCAGCAGACCCTTGTATGTAAAGGCATCTTGTCATATGGACAGGATTCAGGGCAATGTTTAGAATCAGGTTGCTATGGTCAAGGGGGAAAGTCATGTGGGATATAAGCCTGGTTGGTGCATTCTCCTGCAGACCCTGACCTACCAAAAGTGACTGAACTCACTCACGCACCGGGTAACTGTTGAATTCTTTGTATATCATGAAGCAAATACCAAAATCCCAGTGCAGCAGCAAGAAACACCACGAAAAGTGGAGGATGACCAAATGGCCTCACAGTCCACATGTGGATACACATATCCCCCAGTTGCCACAGTTTACCTACAAAAGAGAATTCAGCACTGCTGCCACATATTCAGTGGAAAATAAGAAACCATGTCCTCCAGGTAACATAGATGCAGACACAGCTTTGATTGTCTCACTACAATGGAAGCTAAATCTCCCGACAACAACATATATTTCAAGTGCCCAAACTCAGAGTCAGTTTCTCAAGAAGGATTTAGGGAACCAGAGCTCCATGTTTGTGGACTGTTTTCCCTGTCCCTTACTTTTGAAATCTCCTCTACCGTCTTCAAGGTTGTGAACTCCTGAGCACATTCCATTCCAGATATTTATTCACAGATTTTCTAACTCTTCTCCTCTAATTGTGCCTTAGTCTCAGTGATTGTAATGTCAAGGCATCCCTTTCTCTGTAGCCTATTCAGCACATATATTTTTACATGCAATTATAGAATCTTACCTGATACCACACGTACATTCTTGTGAGGTGACTGACTTGGCAGATACAAATTGTAAGAGATCACTCCTCCTAAACGCTGTTGGAACTGAAAATTCAATCTATGAGGGAGCTTCCTTGTTGAACAACATTATACATAAATCTATATTCAATAAAATAAATATATTTGGATCTGTAGATGACATATATTTCATGGTGAATTTCAATTGGAATATATTATGCTATTTTTAATGTCTGTGTGTTTGTGTATGTATATATATATATATATATATATATATATATATATATATATATATATATATATATACACACACACTCTCCAGATTTTTCAAAATATGAAATATATATCTTGTTATACACTCCCTAAACTCATTCATATTCAAGTATGTATATTTATAATCAAAATTTCACAAGAGTATTCTCAAAATTATTCATTCACCTGAAATACATATTTGTTTCCTAGTACTGAAAACTATCTTCAGTGAATGGTGCATACAAATCCTAATATTTCCACAGTAACTGAACCAGTTTAACATCAATGCAAGTAGATTCCTATGGGACATGTTGTGCATTTTGACATTTATTTTATTCAACACTGGTACATTACTATTTCTTCAGTTTATGTTCATCATAGCAAATATGTTTCATCCAAAACTTTGCAAATTTATAGGCATTTTGTTCACTTTCGATCACTTTATTCTACAGAACACGTGTGTTCCTCCATGTTTTTGATGGGTCTTTTCATGAGACTTCTTTCCAAACACATTATTTTCGATTTCCATGATCACTTTTGAAGCAAAACTCAAAGACACTTCGTGATAAACCATAACCCTAATATTACCATTAGATCTATTGCTGGTTGGAATGAATGATGGTATATCGATATAAGATTTCTTATATATTTTCAGATATCAATTCAATCTATTATTTAAAGTGGGACCAGTTATATTATTTATTCACAATGTGGTCTATTCATGCACTATCTCTATATTCATAGACACAGTGTATACCTCTTTGTACCACCAATACTAATTTATAGGACTTCAAAATATTGCTCCCAGAAATGCTGGAAGAAATACTCATGTCACACGATCTACATATACATTTTATCACAGTAATATTCTGGACACAAAATGCAAAGGTCACACTTATGATTGTACCAAAGCCTAAAAGGAAAGTGAACAGGGATTACTAAAAACATGCATGTCCACATTGCCTAATACTCTCAAATGTCAATCTTATTGGTGACTACATATTTGTTTCTTCCTAAGATTATATAGTCAAACTCAACCCTGTTCAAAATGTCTAATCCTATCACTCACTTTATACTTTCCCTGATTTTGTAATGTCTCTGTTATTATCTGATTTCCTACATATTTTCCAAAGTTCATCGTTGTGACTGAATCTTCATATGTACTGACATTTACTTTCACCCTCTAACAGAAACCCTATTGCTAAAGAAGTTTTTTTTTCCAAATCCTATACTCACTCTCCTTCCAAAACCTACCAACTATCTTCCTAATCTTACCTACTATCCCATTTTGACTCGATGTTCTCTTCCACATTCAATCATCCAATGTACAAGGTCCTATGCCATTGTATATGGATTTATCTGAGACATCTGTGCAGAAAGTAAGTCAACACTAAGTATCCCAATGAAGGGCCCAATGCCCTTCAGGGCTTCAAATCTTAGATTTCTGTTTTCAAACATATATTTCACCTACATATTCTTATAAATATTGTAGGTTCCCAATAACATTATTCATCCAGCAGAATAGTTCCTAACACAGATTGAACATGTTATTAACCCTAACCATACACTCTTCCCTCAATCTAACTTTACAGAAGAGCAGGGACAGAGTTGGTCTTACAAGACAGAAATTAAGGGATCTTTCACCTGCTGAGAACCTCAAAGGTCATTAAAGAAATGATCCCTGGAGAAGATGTAGGCAGCTATTAAGGACCTCAGAGAGCAAAAGTCATCTTCCATGGCAAACAACCTGGTCAGGATGAAGGGTTGTGTCGGAATCAGCCTCTCTCTTCTTAATGTAAAGAAGATGCAGCAAACCAGGCCTGTGTGGAGAGCTGTTCCTGGGTGCCTATGGTTGTATACCATTCTAACTTGTGAAAATGTCAGAGTAAGTAGGTGCAGCCTCCATCTCATGGGACCCTTGGAAGCAACTGTTAGGACAAAGTGGTTGCCAAGGTAGGGACCTCATTCAGTTCCTGAAGGAAGTGACCTCACCTCACTTCCTTGGTGATGGCATTCTCTGAACTTGGGATCCAGGTAGCCAGGCATCCAGAGCCAGTCCCAGTCCCAGTCCCAGTGGTCAAAATTTTTCGGATTTACCAAAGACAGAGTCAGTCTTTCTTGGTACCTACTTATGTGAGGATGGCCAAATGCCAGGAAGGTCTGAAGAGGGGCCTTTCCTGAGAAAGCAGATTGTGGCTCACCACTGGCTCCTTACAGCTTCACAAAGTTTGCCACAGAGACTAGATCTGAGACAGGACAGCCCATTATGAGGGAATTTATTATGGCCCACTATCAAACGACACTCCATATTGTCACAGACGTACTTGGGGGTCTGTGTGGGTGTGGGTGTGGGTATTTGTTTGTGGTTTTGTCTCATGTTCTGAGAATAGGTAAGAAAGTCGGTTTGTTTGGTTTGGTGTGAACCGATTCTAGTAAGTCGTTTGACAAGGCTAGTCTTTCTATGTCTGTGTATCCCACTGTGTCCATGGTTGTAGACAATAGAAAAGAGAATGCATAAATACATATGTCCTTTCTAGTAGAAATCTTCCCAGCATTCATTCTACCAAATTTATGAATGGTCTGCGGCTTGCCTAATGGATGGGCAACACCTAATATCTTCTTAAGTTCCTGTTCTCTAACTGAATTATGGGCAATCTCCAGAATACGCTCATGGTATTGTGTCCAAGATATGTACCACCTCCACGCTCTGTGATACGGCCATGCACTAGAGAGCTGAAGGAAATGATGAGCATCTCAGAAAACTCAGATATCAGTGTGACCAGGAAAGTCTCAGTGGAGAAACCCCGCTTTGGGCATTTTGCTTACATATCCTTCTGTTGCCCTGAATGTCAGGAAGGTCTTTGCCTCAGGCTACGCCTTTTTGAAGCCTGAAGAAAACAGTTTTCAAATGGAAATGTATGGACATTACCTGTGGCTCTTTCTTAATTGCTTTGGAAAGGGATGTGTCTGAATCAGCCTCTTGGCCCTGTGTGAGGCTGTGGCTTAGATTCTCAGCACCTGATGGATCTAAAGAAAAATCCCATGTGTGCATCCAAATCAAAAAGCCAAAAGAGCAGTAATTTTGGATGAAGTCTCTCACCTTCCTCTGTAAGGTTTCTGACTTCCATCATTGAGAATACAGATCCTTTGCGTCAAATGAGTTCTTCAAAGCCCTGCAGACACTAGACCATAGGTTCTTGGGTTTTCTCATGACTCCAATTAACATAAAGAATCTAAACCCCACAGTCAGTAGGCCTCAAAATCGAGAATAAGAGCAATATTAACGGCAGGCCTCTTTGAACACTCCTGGTTCACAGGAAGGATGTCCCGGCCACACTGACTTTAGGCAAATGGATGCAAGGGAGCTTATTTTGGACACTGTCTTGGGCTGTGCCCCTCATGGAAACCTCCAGCCAGAGGTTATGATGAGTGTCTATATGGAAGAAAATGAGGGCCATGTGGGAGTGTCTTGACTTTAATTGCGGTCATTTGTGTGGCGCTTGGAATAGATGACTGGGTCCACCTGGGCTTGAACACTGGTGTGATTCTCCTTAGAGACTGAGTTCTGGAACTTACCTCAAGGAATTATTGCCTTGTATTGTGTTGGGATTTTAGGAGGCCACACATGAGAGTCGCCCTTGGAAAGTGAGATCTGGGCCCAGGTTGGCTTTCCACAGAGCACTGGGAATCTCGGGAAGGATATCACATGATTTTATTCTTAAAGACTTGGCAGCCATAGTTGCAAGTCAAAACACACATGGACCTCAAATTTTAGACCTCAGTAGGTCTGGCTTCATGGGACCTTTTGGCCTGTCTTTGGGAAGCCTTGCTTGTGATAGTTCTCCAGAGCTTTCATTGAAATGAGCTTCCTCTCCATTTAATCGTTCCTGAGTGAATTGAAACCCACAGTGCCTCCAAGTTCACCCTTGAAAAATGGCTAGATAAACACCTTTAAATTTTTGACATTCCCATGACCAGGTGGCCATGGAGAACCTTTGGATGTCCTATTGATGACCATCAGTGTTCCAGACAGTGCCTTGATTGACTGGATTTCATGAAAATGGTGTAGAACAGAGATGCCAGTAATTTGGAGCCTGCTGAGTAGTCGGCCTAGAGCAGTGGTGTGCAGGTGTGTGTTAAAACATCTGTGGTCGGGTCATCTGCATCTGCCCTTCGCTTCCAAATGGTTTGTGACTGACATGCTACAAGCCACAGACCCTTGTATGTAAAGGCATCTTGTTATATGGAGAGGATTCAGGGCAATGTTTACAATCAGATTGCTATGGTCAAGGGGGCAAGCTATGTGGGATAGAAGACTTGTTGGTGCATTCTCCTGCAGACCCTTACCCACCACACGTGACAGAACTCCCTCCATCACTGTGTCCCAGTTGAACTTCTTGTATTTCGTGAAGCAAATATCAAACTCCCAGTGCAGCTGCAAGAAACACCACAAAAATTGGAGGATGACCAATGGCTTCACATTCCACACTGGGAGACACTTAGCCACCAGTGGCCACAGTTTACCTACAAAGAGAGAATTCAGCACTGCTGCCTCATGTTCATTGGAAAATAAGAAACAATGTCCTCTAGGTCACATAGATTCTGACCCAGCTTTGATCGTCTCATTACAAAGGAAGCTAAAGCTCCTAAAAACAACCTCAGATGAAGTTTCTCAAGAAATCTTTAGGCCAGCAGAGCTCCATGTTTGTGGAGTTTTTACCCTGTCCCTTACTTTTGGAAACTCCTATACCACCTCCAAGGTTGTGAACTCCTGAGCATTTTCTATTCCAGATGTGTATTCACAGATTTTCTAACTCTTCTCCTCTAATTGTGTCTTACTTGGGATGAAGGTAATGTCAAGGCATTGTTTTGAATACACATTGGATTCTTTTTCCAATTTTCCATTCGAAATACTGAATCCCTGACTGTCAGGGGTAGAAGGAATTCACCTTAAAGAATAGCCTGACACTTACAAGAAACAGCCCCCATGGAGACATCCTGTCTGGGAGACATCCTGTAGCCAACTGTGTCCCTGAGACATCCTGTTGCCATCTGTCTTCCTGAAACATCCTGAGTTTATCTCACCTTGTGAAGACATCCAGAAACTTCGGATAAGAGAGCTTTCCCATCTCCAGCATATAAATGCCCCTGTGTGAAAAATAAAAGTTTGCAGCTTGATCAGAACTCCTGTCATGCTGTCATCTCTCGTGTCTCTTGTCCCTTCATTCCTCCGCATCTAGGTTCGCTGCCCCTGTTGATGTGTCTTTCCAGCAGGGACTACTGGCACCCACTGACTGGGGCTCGAGCCTTTGACTCATTGGGAACCCCGTCCTCCTGGAAGACTTCATCAAGTGGAGCTTGCGATTGCCTCAGCAGACACCACCAAGAGACAGATCCAGGAGGAGAGTGGGGATGACGCACGGTGAGTGACCCACCATGGGACAAGCAGTTTCGCCACATGATTTGTTTTTGTCAGGCCTCAAGGAGTCCTTCAAGACATGGGGGTGTGTGTTAAGAAAAAGGACTTAAATTTTTTTTTCTAATACATAGGAGAATTGTGTCCACGGTTTCACCTTGAAGTGACCATTGATGGTAAAAGATGGCTTAGAGTAAGAGACTGTTTAAAACATTATTATTGAACCTTTGGCCCAGAAAAAGTGCCAGTTCCCACATTTTCTTACTGGAACTTAATTAATGAAATTCTTAAAAGTTCACCCTTTGACAATGGTACCTTACAACTTGTCAGGATTGGAGAAGAGACTATGCAAAACACCTCTGGTCTCCCCAAGGCATGCCCATCAGTTAGTATAGACATTGACCCTTCTCAGTCTCCCCAGGACCCTGGGAACCTTCCTGGTCCCCCTCAAAATACCACCCTAATGAATAAGGCTCTAATGGTTACCAGACGCCTTTATCGAGTTTTAAATCCCAGAGACACATTGACCCCTGGGACGGAGGCTACCTTGGAGAAGGAAGCAGCAAGCTACCATTCAGAAGATGTGCCACCTCTCAGGACCCTGCCACAGCCTATAGGACTTACACATCTACCTACCTCCTATATCCCTCCTGCCTTTTGTGCTCCAGCCCTTCAGGAGCAAAATGCCACCCAGATATTTTTTTCCCCACTTCCCTTGCCTAGCCTGGCTCCCTTGTGAGAGTCTCTCCAACATAGACGGGAACAGATCAAACTTTTAAAAGAATTAAGATCCCTTGACTCTGAGCTCTGTTCATTAGCCTTAGGCATGGAGTCAATGAAAGCTGGCCCACGGTGGTCTAATACAAAGGCTAAGCCACTCCATCAGCCTGTTCTCGCCTTCCCAGTCACCCGCAGTCAGATAGATATGCCTGCAAAGGCTGAGGTCAAAGACTTAGAGGAGGATCAAGAGGAGGAAGCGGGGGAAATGGATCAAGGAGATCAGGACTCAGAGGATGAAGAGTTCACCCCTAGGCAGGAAGGAACCCAGAGTGTCTACAAAAAATTAAGCCTGCATTTTCTTGAAAAACATAAAAAGACTTGTGCTTACAATGGCCCCACTGTGCCCTACACGTTGACTTTATTAGAAAGCCACAGCGCACAATGGCTTACTCCCAATGATTGGAAATTTTTAGACCGAGCTACCCTCAGTGCCAGAGATTTCCTGTTATGGAATGCAGATTTCAAGGAGCACTGTCAGGAAACTGCTCAAAAAAAATTAACTAAGGCCTCCTATAAATCCTGAACTTATGTTAAGCTAGTGGGCTATGAGCCATTTGACACTAAAACTAAATAGGCACGTTTCCCTGCTGGACTTTTGGCGCAGATTCAGATGGCTGGCTTACATGCTTGGAGATGCCTCCCTCAAACGGGCTCGGCTACCACTTCTTTGGCAAAAATTTGACAAGGACCCAACGACCCTTATAGAAACTTTGTTCCCCGGCTTAACCTAGCTGCAGATTGCTTGCTTGGACCAAGCGAAAGCGAAAGAACTTTTGTAAAACATCTTGCCTTTGAAAACGCCAACCCGGCATGTCAGGATGTTCTTCGACCACATAAGGAAAAAGGGAAACTTTCTGACTTTATTAGACTCTGTGCAGGGGTGGGTGCAGCCCATGCCATGGGTCTCGCCCTACGTGCCCCCTTTACCAAGGCCTTTCACAATCCTGGCTCATGTACTTGCTTTACTTGTAAACAACCTGGCCATTTTGCACGCAAGTGTCCGAAAGGCAAACAAAGCCTAGGAATATCGTCTCCTCAAACTGGGGCTAAATCGCCCCCAGCTACCCTTTGTTCTAGATGTGGTAAATGTCATCACTGGGCCAGTAATTGTAGATCTAAGACAAATGGCCTCAGACAGTCTATTTCTTCCTGCTTCTCAGGAAACTCCCTGCGGGGCCAGCCCCTGGCCACGACCTCCCCCAGGACAAAACCAGGGGCAATAAGGTTTGTTCCCTCCTAAACTCCAAACCTACCACAAAATTCATCCCCACAATTGCCTCCCTCCAACTAGCCACCCCAGGCAGCTCAGGATTGGACCTCTGTGCTACCACCGATACAATATTAGACTCAATGCAAGGGCACCAGATAATACCCCATAGAATTATGGGTCCCCCTTCAACTCATACGAGTGCCCTTATTCTTGGAAGAGCCTCTGCTACGTTAAATGGTGTTCAGGTCTTCCCTGGCATTAATGATAATGATTTCACTGGAGAAATAAAAATACTGGCAACAGCTATTAATGGAGTTCCGGCCATCCCAGCAGGAACAAGACTTGCACAATTAACATTCCTTCCCTTGGATTCAGGAGGCACTTCCACTGCCCAAACCTACAACGGGGGACAGCCTCCCTCGGCTCCTCTGATGTATATTGGGTTCAGCCCATTTCTCACAATAGACCCACCCTTACCTTACTTATTGAAGGAAAGGAATTCCAAGGAATTCTAGATACTGGAGCTGATGCCACAATTATTTCTCACAAATACTGGCCATCAGGTTGGCCCATCACCCCATCCTTGAATGGTCTAAAAGGGTTAAGAGTCAAAAAATTTCCATGTCAGTTCTAGGGCTTTTAGCTGGACTGATAAAGAGGGTAATAAGGTGACTGTCACTCTTTTCATTGTTCCTGACCTCCCTGTTAACCTATGACGCCGAGATATTTTGAGTCAAATGGAAGTTATTCTTGCCAGTCCCAATTCCATGGTGACTCATCAAATGCTTTGTATGAATTTTGTCCCTGGTACAGGCCTTGTGAGACTGAGACAAGGACTGGTGGGGACTATAAAACCCATAAAAAAAACAAATACATATGGACTTGGGTATTCTGATTTTTAGTGTCGGTTCCTGACCCTCCTGTACCCCATGCAGATAAAATTATTTTGGAGACTCAGACTCTTGTGTGGGTGGATCAGTGGCCCCTTACCCCCCAGAAAAATTGGAGGCTGCCTCCATGTTAGTGCAGGAACAGCTGGCAGCCGGCCATGTAGAGCCCTCAACCTCACCATGGAATACTCCTATTGTTATCAAGAAAAAATCAGGCAAGTGGAGTCTTTTACAATATTTGTGTGCCATTAATAAAGTTATGTGCCTGATGGGAGCACTACTGCCTGGAATTTCCACACCAGTGGCTATTCCCAAAAACTATTGTAAAATGGTTATTGACTTAAAAGTTTGCTTTTTTACCATTCCTTTACATCCCGAGGATAGACCCTATTTTGCCTTTAGTCTCCCTTGCATTAATTTCCACGGCCCTATGCAGAGATTTCAATGGAAGGTTCTTCCCCAAGGTATGGCCAACAGCTCTAGTCTTTGCTAAAAATAAGCTGTTCAAGCAGTAGACCCTGTGAGAGAGTGATGACCACAATTTTATGTTTTACATAATATGGATGATTCTTTAATTGCTGCACCTAATTACCATGACATTAATAATTGTTACTTGGACCTTTAGAAAACACTCACTACCTTGAGACTACAGATAGCTCCTGATAAGGTTTAAACACAGGACCCTTATACCTATTTGGGCCTTAAACTTCAAGATAATCAGATCCAAATTCCTAAAATACAACTACGTGTGGACCATCTTCACACCCTTAATGATTCCCAAAAATTACTGGGAGATATTCAATGGCTAAGAACATATTTAATATTACCCACTTGTGTACTTTTGCCCCTTAATGATATTTTGAGAGGTGATTCCTACCCCTCTTCCCCTCAAAAGCTTACTCCCGAGGCATGACAGGCATGAAACCAAGTCACAGAAGCCATTGCCAAACAGTTTGTTACACAAATTTCTTATAACCTTCCTCTGGTTCTGGTTCTTTTACACGCTCCTCATATACCCTCAGAAAAATTTTGACAGGATATCCATATTTTAAAAATAAAGGCTTCCCCTTGCTTTGGGTCCATTTATCCACCACATCCTCCAAGTTTATTACCGTTTATCTTGCTCAGGTAGCTTCTATTATTATTAAAGGTCGTTTGCTTTCTCGACAACATTTTGGCAAAGACCCTGATAATATTTTAATTCCATATACTAATCACCAAACCCAATTTTTACTACAGAGAGGGGATGAATGGGGTATTGCCCAATCAGGCCATTTGGGAACAATTGATAACCATGTCCCCAATGACACCCTTTTACATTTTGTCCAGATACATCCATTCATTTTTCCCAAAATTACTCAAAAGGCTCCCAGTACTCAAGCCCTTACTGTCTTTACAGAGGGTTCCAGTAATGGCTGTGCGGTCTTTGTTGTAAATAACCAGCCTACCACCTTTGATACTGTCTATCATTAAGCACAGTTTGTGGAATTGTTTGCCATAACACAAGTTTTTATAACATTTTTTGATAATCCTGTTAATATTCATACAGACAGTGCCTACATTGCTCATTCTGTGCCCCTGCTGGAGATTTCACCCGCCATTAAAGCTTCTTCCAATGCGGCCTTTCTGTTTCACCAGCTTCAGCAGCTAATTCAGGCCAAACAACACCCATTTTTCTTAGGACACATAAGGGCACACTCTGATCTTTCCGGTCCTCTAACACAGGTAATGCTTAAGCTGATGCAGCAACTCCTACCATCTTTCCAATTTTTGGTGGCTCCATTCAAAAGGCCATGGAGCTAAACAATCTTCACCAACTAAATTCCCAGAGCCTTTGATTACTTTGTAAAATTACCAGGCAACAGGCACGAGAAATAGTAAAAGAATGCCCTGCTTGCGCTCTCTCTCTCCCGATTCAACACTTGGGAGTTAACCCCTGAGGATTACTGCCAAATCAGGTTTGGCAAATGGATGTTACTCATTTTCCTGAATTTGGATAAACCAAATATATACATGTTTCTATCGATACCTTCAGCAGCTTTATTTTTGCATCACCACATTCTGGAGAGGCTACCAAAGATGTCCTTTCTCATCTTGTTTCAGCCTTTTCCATAATGGGTAAACCAATACATATTAAAACAGATAATTGTCCTCCATATACCAGTGCCAATTTTAAACAGTTTTGTGCTACCTTGCAATTTTGTCATACTACTAGAATTCAATACAAACCTCAGGGCGGAGGCATTGTGGAACGTTCCACCTTACCTTAAAGACTTGGCTATCCCGCCTTAAGGCTTCCGCCCTTGTATTTACCACTCACAGGCATTGCCTTAACCATGCATTATTTGCCCTTTTTTTTTCTTACCCTAGACAGTGAAGGCCTTTCGGCTGCAGACAGACACTGGCATCCCTTTTCCAATTCTGATCACCCACCTGTTATGTGGCGAAATCCCCTTACAAATAAATGGAAACGCCCAGATCCTGTCCTCATCTGGGAACGAGGCTCAGCTTGTGTTTTGGACCAAGAGCTAGCAGCCCCAAGATGGTTACCAGAACACCTGGTTAAACAGGTTAATGACTTACCTCAAACCGGGGATGGAGGCCCTCCCCATGAGTACAATTTTTCCTCTTTTTCGGATCCATCGAACAATCTGTGTGAGGATCCTGCTTAAGGAACTTATGCTGAACAGGTTTGTGCATGGAGGCCTTGGCCCTCCACCTTCCAACATCATGGAGTACCTTTTTGCCCCCCCGCCCCCGTGAATGCAAGGGAGGATCTTGGACTCAGGCTTCCACTAGTTGGACCCAGACTGCTGACTGCATTACTAAGGTGGCTTACCTCCGTGCCGAGGTTGACCATAAACTCAGAGGAGTTCATCAGCCTAAATGGGTATGTGTTAACAAGCCAAGGATTATTCCCCCTAGTACAAGTAAAGCTCTCCAAAATTGTTCTGCAACCCGTACGCATACCCAGGCGATGCATGTCTCTTGTTATGTGTCGGCCTCAATTTGTGTTAACAAGCAGGGAAAATGTTTTTTGAAGCCTCCCTAATTAAAACTCATGAAGCAGATGGGACCACTATTCATTATACCCCCGTTCTCTTTGACCCGGGAGGAGAAGGCAAATACACCAAGCTACAGTAAGCTGGGTGCCAAGGCACTGTCGGAAAACCTTCCGACTGGCCCATTAAGGCCCCTACAGGGGTCTCTGATGGTAGAGGACCCACTTATTCTGTCAAGCATCCTCAGATAATCAAACTTTTGAAACCCCAAATCCCTGAGCTCACATATCATCCCTTAATGTAGCCGAAATCCCAGTTCCCAGGTTTAGATACCAATACATTAGATATTTTGCAAACTACCTTCTCCTTCCTTAGTAATTCCAACCCCACCCTTGCTGGTAATTGCTGGCTCTGCATGACAACAGGGGCAAGCATTCCTATGGCAGTTCCTATTAATTTTACTATGGACAATGATAATACATGCCAACCCGGAATTTCCCTTTAAAAAATAGCCTATAGGCACTTTTACATTATGTCTTTTAGGTGCGATGCAGAATAATACCTATGATATGGATTTTGGAATTACTTCCTTTGGAAATTGCTCAACAGTACAAAATTATTCCTCACCCATCCCATCTCTTTGTCCCCCCAATGGCACAGTTGTTATGTGTGGAGGAAATGTGGCCTTCCCCAGGCTTCCAGGGAATTGGACCAGTGACTGTGTTCTTGCCTTATTACTCCCTGATATAACTATTGTCCCAGGAGACGAACCTCTAGCCTAGACACCTTAGTCAAAAGACAGAGGCGGGTGATACAGGCCTTACCACTTATTGCCAGCCTTGGAATAACAGCTGCTGTGGGCACAGGTACACTGGCTTTGGCATGGCTATACACCCTTACAATCGCATGTCTCAACAACTTAAAATGATGTACAAAATCTATCAGAAACCATTAAAGATTTGTAGGACCAAATAGACTTCCTGGCAAAAGTGTTTCTTCAAAACAGACGAGGCTTAGATTTGCTGACTGCTAACCAGGGAGATATTTGATTGGCCTTAGGGGAACGATGCTGCTTTTATGCCAATAAATCAGTCATAGTATGCACTAAATTTAAGCAGCTTCAAGAAGATCTAGAAAAGAGATGAAGAGAACTATTTGAAAATCCCCTCTGGACTAAGCTTAATGGATTTCTACCCTACCTTCTTCCCCTATTAGGCCCTTTGTTGGGTTTACGTTTAATGGTGACCATAGGACCCTGCATTATAAACAGTGTGGTACAATTTATTAAAGAACACATTAATATTATGGCCTCTAAGCCCATACAGATCCACTATCATCATCTGGAGATGGAAGACCACGCTGTCAACTTTTAAAAGGATGTTCTACCCTTCTCACAGGCTTATTTCTTAAGTTTACATCCCCACAGATCTCTCTTTCTTACATAAAACTATAAGTAAAAGCTCTGACAAACCATCTTCTGCCCTTGCCATAAGGGTTCGTCTCCATGGGCCCTTCGGCTTGGGGTAAGACGCACCCATGGAGTGAGGACGTTAGGCCATAATATCGGAGGGTGCAGGAAGGACTGCAAAAGGATGGATCCACGGATCCCCAAACACAAGACCTCTGAGTGACACGCTCTGGTGCATGGCGGTTGGCATGCTTCCCCTTCAAGGCCATCTCCTCCAAAAACATGCCAAGGCCACCATGAAATCTGCTAGTAAAGATGCTTGCTCGGATCAGGAGATATTCTAAGGCCTCCTAGACAAACAGAGCTTCTAACCCCCCCTAAAAACATGGCCGGTAAGGTAGGTCAAATATTTTATATAAGAAAGGGGGAGATGTCAGGGCCTAGAAGGAAGTTATCCTTCAAAGAATAGCCTGACACTTACAAGAAACAGCCCCCTGGGAGACATCCTGCCTGGGAGATATCCCACAACCATCTATCTCCCTGAGACATCCTGTCGCCATCTGTCTTCCTGAAATATCCTGAGGTTATCTAACCCTGTGAAGACATCCAGCAACTGCCGATAAGAGAGTTTTCCCATCGGCAGCATATAAACACCCTGTGAGAACAATAAAAGTTTGCAGCTTGATCAGAACTCCTGTCGGGCTGTCATCTCTCCTGTCTCTTGTCCCTTCATTCCTCCCCAACTATGTTCGATGCCCACGTTGATGTGTCCTGCCGGCCGGGACCCCTGGCACTAACCCATATCCTACTAGACTATGACTACTAATACTAATATGATGGAGGAAAATAACCCAAATAGAATAGAAATACAAGCAGTTCAGAGGAGGCATGGTGTATAGTTGGAGTTGCCTTTTGCATGATATAGGGCAGGTGTTATAAATCTAGCTAATTTTTAATTGAAATAATTCTCCATGTGTTTTTAAAGTTAAAAAATATGTGAATACCTGGCTCCCTTTCTCTGTAGCCTATTCACCACATGTATTTTATATGCACATATAGAATCCTACATGGTATCACACGTATATTCTTGTGAGGTGGCTGACTTAGCAGATTCAAATTGTGAGAAGAGATCACTTCTCCTAAACGCTGTTGGAACTGAAAATTCAACGTATGGGGGAGCCTCCTAGTAGAAAAACATTATACATAAATCCATGTTAAGTAAAATAAATATTTTTGCATCAGTGGATGATATATATTTCATGAAGAATTTCGATTGGCATATATATTGCTACGTTTTATTGTCTGTGTTTGTGTTTTGTGTGTGTGTGTATATATATATATATACTCTCCAAATTTTTCAAAATATAAAATATATGTGTCCTATATACACTACCTAAATTCATTCATGTTCATGTATGTGGATTCATAATCAACTTTTCACAACATTATTCTCAGAAATATACATCCACCTGAAATACATATTTGTTTTCTAGTACTGAAAAGTAACTTCAGTGAATGGTGCATAAAATCCTAATATTTCTACAGTAGCTGACCCAGTTTAACATCAATGCAAATAGATTCCTATGGGACATGATGTGTATTTTGAAGTTCATTATATTTAACACTGGTACATTACTATTTCTTCAGTTTATGCACACCATAGGATATATATTTCATCCACAGGTTCACAAATTAATAGGCATTTGTTTCACTTTCAATCATTTCCTGCTTCAGAACACATGTATTCCTCCAGGTTTCTTGACTGTTCTTCTCATGAGACTTCTTTCCAAACACATTATTTTCGATTTCCATAAAAATTTGAAGCAAAACTCCCACACTCTTCATGATAAACCATAACCCTAAAATTACCATTAGATGTATAACTGGTTGGAATGAATGATTGTATATCAATATAAGATTTCCTGTATATTTTCAGATAACAATTCAATCCATTATTTAAAGTTGGAACCAGTTATATAATTTATGTTGAGTGTCTATATGGAAGAAGCTGAAGGCCATTTTAGAGGGTTTTGGTTTTAATTGTGGTCTTTTGTTGGTGGTTGGAAGAGATGACTGGGTCCACCTGGGCTTGAACACTGGTGTGATTCCCCATAAGAATGAGTTCTGGAACCGAACTCAGAGAAGTATTGCCATGAAGTCATGTTGGGATTTTAGGAGGCCACGTATGAGAGTCGCCCTAGGAAACTGAGTTCTAGGCCCAGGATGGCTTCCCACATCGCCATGGGAATCTCATCCAGGATATTACATGATTTTATTTTTAAAGAGTTGGCAGCCATAATTAAGAGACAAAACACACATAGATCTCACATTGTAGACCTCAGTGGGCCTGGCTTCATGTGACCTTTGCCCCCTCTTTGGGAAGCCTTGCCTGTGAGAGTTCTCCAGAGGTTTCATTCAAATAAGCTTCCTCAAAATTTTATGGTTCCTGGATGAATGGGAAACTCACAGTGGCTCCAAATTCATCCTTGAAAAATGGCGAGATAAATACCATGAAATTTTGGACATTCCCTTGACCAGGTGGCACTGGAAAACATTTCCATGTCCTATTGCTGATCAGGAGTATACCAGACAGTGCCTTGATTGACTGGGTTTCATGAAAATGCTGTAGAACAGAGATGCCAGTAATTTGGAGCCTTCTGAGTAGTGAGCCTAGAGTAGTGGTTAGCAAGTGTGTGATAATACATCTGTGCTGTGGCCATGGAGATCTGCCATTGGCTTCCAAATGTCCTGTGACTGACATGGTGCAGCCAGCAGACAATTATATAAAATGGCATCTTGGTATATGGAGACGTTTCTGGGCAATGTTCAGAATCAGGTTGCTATGGACAAGGGCGCAAGCTATGTGGGATAGAAGCCTGGTTGGTGCGTTCTCCAGCAGACACTGACCATCCACATGTGACAGAATGCCGTGCAGCACTGAGACCCATTTGAACTCCTTGTATTTTGTGAAGCCAATACCAAACTCCCATTGTAGCAGCAAGAAAGACCATTAAAAGTGGAGTATGACCAAAGGGCTTCACAGTCCACACGGGGAGAGGCTTAGCCCCAATGGTCATTGTTTACCTACAAAAAGAGAATTCATCACTGCTGCACCATGTTCATTGGAAAATAAGAACACATGTCCTTCAGGTCACATAGATGCATATCTAGCTTTGATGGTCTCACTACAAAGGAAGCTAAAGCTACTGACAACAACATATATTTCAAGTGCCCAGCCTCAGAGGCAGTTTCTCAAAATGTCTTTAGGCCAGGAAACCTCTATATTCATAGACACAGGGTACAACTTTTTGTACCCCCAATACTAATTTATACGTCTTCAAAATATTGCTCCCAGAAATGGTTACGAGAAATACTCATGTCACCTGATCTGCATATACATTGTATCACAGTAATATTCTGAACACAAAATGCAAAGGTCACACTTATGATTGTACCAAAACCTAAATGGAAAGTGAACCTGCATTACTAAAATCATCCATGTCCACTTGCCTAATGCTCTCAAATGTTAATCCTATTGATGACTACATATTTCTTTTTTCCTAAGATTATATAATTAAAGTCAACCCTGTTGAATGTGTAATCCTATCACTAACTTTATGCTTTGCCTGATTTCATAATGTCTCTATTGATATCTGCTTTCCTACATGTTTTCTCCAGTTCATCATTGTGACTGACTCTTCACATGTGCTGACATTTACATTCACTCTCTATATGAAACCCTATTGCTAAAGGACTTTTTTTCCAAATCCAATATTCACTCTTCTTCCTAAACCTACCAACTATATTCCTAATCTTACTGACTATCCCGTTTTGAATGGATGTTCTTTTCTACATTCAATCATCCAAGTAAATGTCAGGTGAGCGTTGGAGGAAGAGACCACCCAGAATCTATCTCATGCAACAGCAAAGGGTTTATTGGGTGTCCAGCGTGCTGGTGCTCATACCTCACTTGAATAGAGCAGAGAGCGCTGAGAACAGCTTAAGCAGAGCTTATATACTTTCCTTGAAGAGGGCAGGGAGGGAATTTTATTAATGGATCATGCGAGTGGGCAGTTTGCGCGCAACCGGGTGAGGGAGTGCATTCTGTAGTTTGGCCGTTGGGGACAGCACATTCAGGGAACAAGATTAGCAAACATTTCTCAAGATTTCAACAGTGTTTTGTTAAGCGTACAGAAAAACAGGAAGTGACAAGTGCCTATTTTATTAACCTTTCATTCCCCACTTCTTCTTCTGGCTACTTTTAGTCATAAAAGTGATCATTGGGGGGTGTCACATTTTATGTCTGCTAGTGGGGTATTAACATAAGTTTAACTTGTCCAATTTGAGATTGGAGAAAAGAAATTACATGGTTGAGCAAACAGAGTTTATAGTTAGCAATAATATGAGGAATACACAATTTGAAAGGGTTACCAGTCTTTTCCAGTTTCCAGCCAGAGTCTCAACAGGCCGCAGGCTTGAGATGAGAGGTATGGATCCAGGAAATGATTCTGTCTACCTTTACCGCTGTAGGTGTTATAAGTAGCACCTGGTATGGTCCTTTCAAGCGGGGTTCCAGGGATGACACCTGATGTCGTCTTACATAGAAGAAGTATCTTACTTGATGTTGATTTGGAGTCCTCTCGTCCCCAGGTTGTTAGGCAGTGGCCATCTGTTTTCACAGGTATCCTGAGTTCTTTCAAGAGCTTTAAGTCTGTCAAGCAAGGGGGTGTGAAAGGGATCGTTAGGTCTTAGAGTTGGAGTTAGGTCCCTTACTGGAGGAGGGGCACCATAGAAAATTTCATAGGGGGTGAGGTTACACAAAGAAACAGAGGGTGTATTTCTTGCATGAAACAGTTCATAAGGCAGTAGCATAGTCCAATATTTTATGCCGGTCACTAAGCTTAATTTCGTTATGGTCTCTTTAATGGTTCTATTCATTCATTCTGCCAGTCCTGAACTCGGGGGTCTATAAGCACAATGTAACTTTCAATAAATCCCCAAGGTCCTGGCTAACCCCTGACTTATGTGGGTTATGAACGCGGGTCCATTATAACACCCTATTACTTTAGGCAGGCCGTATCTTGGAAAAATATCTCCCAGGATCTTCTTCACCACAATTTGCACTGTTTCTTTTTTTTCTTTTTTTCCTTTTCTTTTTTTTTTTTTTTTTTTTTGGTGGGAAAGGCTTCAATCCATCTGAAAATGTATCTACAAAGACTAGGAGATATTTAAGTCCATAACTTGCTGGCTTTATTTCAGTAAAGTACACTTCCCAGAATTGTCCTTGTCTGGTTCCTCATAGGTGCTTTCCTGCAGGAAGCTTGGAAGGATAAGAATTAACCAATTGATGGACCTGACAGGCTTTTGTTAACCATTCAGTTATTTCCTTTAACTGTGAGTCGGTTAGTGGAAAACTCTGTTCTTGATCCTTCATGAATGAATGTAGTTTCTTTGAACTAAGGTGAGTGATTTGGTGTACATTATCTACTGACATAGTTAGAGCTGTGAATATAGGAGTTTTTACTGAAGGATTTAGAAATTCCACTTGGGGGCCTTCAGGGTTAAAAGTTATTTTGGCCTGGAGCTTGCTGAGCAGAACTCTGCCCATCAATGGGGCCGGGCATTCTGGAATTACTAGGAAGAAGTGATGGATTTTTCCTTTCCCCTGGTCCCAGGTCCTCTTAGTTGTCCAAGATCGATATTTACTGCAATTAGCCCCTTGAATTAGAGACCTTTTATTTGATAGAGGGCAAAATGGGGCCTTAATGGCTGAGTATATTGCCCCTGTATCCACTTCAATGTTTACTGGGGTGCCCTCCACTTCAAAAGTTAACCTGAGCTCGGGGAGGGGATCTGATCCCCAACTTTCTTAGTCATCCTCCAGAGTCAGAATGGCTGGCTGGCGTGGCTGTCTCTTTCTAAGGCTCTCTTTGGCCAAGTGTCCTTTTTCTTTACAGTAGGCACATTGATCTGAGGCCAGGGGTGGCCTCTAGTTTGGGCCCAGGTATCCCTTCCTGTCTCCATGTTTCTTATTTCTGGCCTATTTGTTGTTGTGACCAGGACCTTAGTCAATTCCTTAGTCTGTCTTTTGTTTCTTTTATCCTCCCTTTGCTTCCTTATCTTCTTCAGTTTCTCTCGTATAGTATACCTTTTTGGCTTCGCTGACTAAATCTCTCAAAGTCATATCTTGTAATCCATCTAAGTGTTTTAAATTTCTTTAAATATCCAGGGCAGCTTGCCCAATAAAGGCCATCATGAAAGATGCCTTTTGAGCCTCTGCCTGAGTATCAAAAGGAGTATATCTCCTATATGCCTCCATAATTCTCCCTAGAAACATAGAGGGAGATACGTCAGGCCCTTGAATAAACTCTATTACCTTGGCCAAATTAGTTGGTCGCCTAGCAGCCACTAAGATACCCGCTATTAGAGCCCGGAGATAAGTGAACAGATGCTCCCTACCTTCAAAGGTATTGGGGTCCCTGTTTCGTCGATTCTAGGGAAAGCCAGGTTGAATATGTTGGGAAGTTGTGTCAGTCACCCACCTGGTCTGAGGATATTATTTTCTAGCTTCCAGGAGGATTCTCTTTTGTTCCTCTGTCATGAAGAGAGTCCCTAGGTGTTGTTGGCAGTTATTCCAAGTAGGCTGGTGTGAAAACATCTATGAATCAACCACACCTGAGAGACGAGTGGGGTCCTCGGTAAAAGGGGGAATGTTATTTTTCCAGTTATATAGGTATGAAGAGGAGAAAGGCCAATACTGGTAGGCTTGCATTTTTTCCCCATGACCATCATCAATCATTGGCACATAGGGACGGAGGGGGAGCATCACGGGAGTTCCAGGGTTTTCAATCATTCATTGCCGGTGAGTTCCTTTAGCCGGGCCAGGTTCCTCCAGGGGAGGAGGGGCTGTGTGCGTCACGAGGGAGTTTTCTGGAGGGTGCTGGGCTGGCTTAGCTTCCTCCAATGGCGGAGAGGCTGAGTCAGCAGCAGGCGAATCACTTAGAGGGTGTTGGGGGTTGGGAGACCAGGGCAAGGGATAAGGAGAGGGATGAGAGTCCAGTAGAGTTAAATCTTGTGACTTAGGCAGAAAAGAGGTTGGAGGAGGAGGAGGAGCAGAGGGTTTGAGAGATCGTGGGGGAAAGATTAGGAGCGGGGGCAGGGGCAAAGAAAGGCTTCACCCATGGAGGAGATTTGCAGAGGTAATGCCGGGTTAAGATATATGGCTTTTGATCTGGATGGCTATGTGGCCCTTCCTGAAAGACAATATCTCTGACTTTTTAAATTACTGAGAAGTAGAAAAATTCTTCTAAGGGCCATCCGAATCCAAAGGTGGGCCATTCTGAGGCACATAGAGTCTGCCAGGTCCAGCGGTTTACTGAAAAAGATTCTGAGCCCTTAAGCGGAATTTGGTCCGGGGATCAAGGGTCAGGGACAGAGGCATTGAAGTGCTCTTTCCCATAATGAAAAATGCACAAACAGTAAAAGCAACGACACATGACACAGACAAGACAAGACAATAAAGACAGGCAATGGACGTCCAACACTGAGACGACGACTGAGTAGCCGGCAATACCTGATGGGCTGGCAATACCGAATCTGAAACAAAATATCACTGAGTTAAGGAGACTATTGTTCCTCGATTTTCAGAGTCCTCTGGGGTGTCCCTCAGGGTGGTTGCCTGTGGGCTCTGTGACACATCTGTCAGCCACCGTGAGAGAGAGCTCACGCTCTTTATTGACAGCCATTTTGCCAAGACCTAACCTGAATCCTGACACCAGAAAGAGGCGCCTTACGAATCCCGAGAGGAGCCTGTTGTGGTCTCACGTCCGCTGCTCCCAGAACTCGGTGGAACCTCCATATGTAAAGGTCGGACGAGTGTCAGGCGAAGAGACCTCCAAGAGACTGTCTCATGCAAAAGCAAAGGGTTAATTGGGGGTCCAGCATGCTGGGGCTCAGAGCTCACTTAAATATAGCAGAGAGTCCTGAGAACAGCTTAAACAGGGCTTATATACTTTCCTTGGGGAGGGCAGGGAGGGAAGTTAAGTATACAGAAAAACATGAAGAGACAACTACCTATTTTACTAACTTTTCACTAACGACTATACTTTGCCAGATTTCCTAATGTCTCTATTGATATCTATTTTCCTACATACTTTTCCCAGTTCATCTTTGTGACTGACTCTTCACATGTGCTGACATTTACATTTACTCTATACCCGAAAAGCTATAGATAAAGAACTTTTGGTGCAAATTCTATACTCACTATCCTTTCTAAACGACCGACTATCTTCTTAATCTTACCGACTATCACTTTTTGACTGGATGTTATCTTTGACAATCAATCATCCAAGGCACAAGGTCCAATGCAATTGTATATCGATGTACCTGAGACATCTGTGCAGAAAATATATCAAAGCTAAGTATCACAATCAAGGTCCTAATACACTTCTGGGTTTTAAATCTTACCTAGATTTCTGTTTTCATACTTATATTTTACCTATATATTCTTGTAATTATCGCAGGTTATCAATACCATTTTTCATCCAGCTGAATGATTCCTAACCCAAATCAAACCTGTTATTAACCCTAACCATTCACTGTTGCCTCAATCTAACTTTACAGAAGAGCAGGGACAGAGATGGTCTTACAATACAAAAATGTAGGATTCATTCCAACTACTGAGAAACTCAATGGTCCATGCAAAAATGATCCCTGCAGAAGTTGTAGGCAGCTATGTAGGAACTGAGAGAGCAAAAGTCATCTTCCATTGTAAAAAACCTGGTCAGGATGAAGGAATGTGTCTGAATCAGCCTCTGTCTTCTTAATTTAGAGAAGAAGGACCAAACCAGGCCTGTGTTGAGAGCTGTTCCCGGGTGCCTATGGTTGATATACCATTCTAAGTTGTGAAAGTGTCACAGGAAGTAGGGGCAGCCTCAATTTCATGGGACCCTTTGAAACAACTGTTAGGACAACGTGGTTGCCAAGGCAGTGACCTTATTCAATTCCTGAAGGAAGTGACCTCACCTAACATCCTTAGTGACAGAACTCTCTGAACTTGGGATCCAGGAAGCCAGTCACCCAAATCCACTCCCAGTCCCACTCCCAGGGGTCTCAATTTCTTGGATTTACCAAGTACAGATTTAGTCTTTCTTGGTACATACTGATGTGAGGATGGCCAAATGCCAGAAAGCTCTGAAAAGTCGCCTTTACTGAGAAAGCAGGTATTGGATCACCGCTGGCTCCTCAGTACTTCACAATGTTGACCAAAGAGACCAGATCTGAGACAGGACAGGCCATTTTGGGGGAAGAAAATATGGCCCACAATCAGAGAAACTCTGGATAGTCACAGACCTACTTTCGGGAAGGAGGTGCCTTTGTGGGTGTGGGTGTGAGTTTGTGGATTTGTCTCATGTTCTCAGAATAGGTAGGAAAGTCGGTATGTTTGGTTTGGTGTAGACTGTTTCGAGTAAGTCGTTTGACAAGGCGAGTGTTTCTATGTCTGTGTATCCCACGGTGTCCATGGTTGTAGACATTAGAAAAGAGAATGCATCAATTGATATGTCCTGTCTAGTTGAAAGCTTCCCAGCATTCATCCTGCCCAATTTATGAATGGATTTCAGCTTGCCTTATCAATGGGCAACACTTGCTATCTTTCAAAGTTTCTGCTTTCTTCCTGAATTCTGGCCACTCTCCAGAATAGGCTCATGGTTTTGTGTCCAATATATGTACCACTTCCAAGCCCTGTGACATCGTCATGTACTGGATAGCTGAAGGGAATGGCGAGCATCTCAGAAAACTCTGATACCAGTGTGATCAGGATAGTCTCAGTGGAGAAAACCTTTGGGCCTTTTAATTATCAATTGTTCTGCTGCCCTCAATGTCTGAAAGTTCTTTGCCTCAGGCCACCTTTTTTTGATGCCTGAAAAAAACTGTTTTCACATGGAAATGAATGGGCATCACCTGAAGCTTTTTGCTTAATTCCTTTGGAAAGGATGTGTCTGAATCAGCCTTTTGGCCCTGTGTGAGGCTTAGGCTTAGATTCTCAGCACCTGATGGATCTAAAGAAACATTCCATGTGTGCATCCAAAACCAAAATAGCCAAAAGAGCAGTCATTCTGCATGAAGTCTCTCCCCTTCCTTTGTGAGGTTCCAGACCTACATCAAGTTAGAATAGGAATGCTTTGGGTCAAATAATTTCTTCAAAGCCTTGCAGAGGCTAGCCCATAGGTGCTTGGGTTTCCTCATGTCTCCAATTCAGACAAAGAATCTAAACCCCACAGTAGTCCTCAAATTGGAGAAGCAGAGAAGTATTAACAGCAGGCCTATGTGATCACACCAGGTTCACAGGAAGGGTGTCCAAGCCACCCTGATTTTAGGCAAATTAGGGGCAAGGGAGATTATTTTGGAGACTGTCTTGGTCTGCGCCCCTCATCGAAACATCCAACCAGAGGTTATGAAGAGTGTTTATATGAAATATCATGAGGACCATGTGGGAGTGTGTTGGTTTTAATTGTGGTAATTTGTGTGGTGGTTGGAAGGGATGACTGGGTCCACCTTGACATGATCTCTGGTGTGATTCCCCTAAGAGACTGAGTTCTGGAACTGACCTCAGAGAAGTATTGCCATGAATTGTGTTGGGATGTTAAGAGACTACGCATGAGAGTCGCCCTTGGAAACTGAGATGTATGCCCAGGTTGTATTTCCACAAAGCACTGGGAATCACAGCCAAGATATCACATGATTTTATTCTGAAAGACTTGGCAGCCATAGTTGAGAGTCAAAACACACATGGACCTTACATTGTAGACATCAATGGGCCTGGATTCACGTGACCATTTAGCCACTCTTTGGGAAGCCTTGCCTTTGAGAATTCTCCATTGTCTTTTATTGACATGAGCTTCCTCAAAATTTATTGGTTCTGGATTGATTTGAAACGCACAGTGCATCCAACTTCATCTTTCAAAAATGGCTAGATAAATACCAAGAAATTTTTGAAATTCCCATGACCAGGTGGCACTGGAGAACCTTTGGATGTCCTGTTGCTGATCATGAGTATACCAGACAGTGCCTTGATTTACTGGGTTTCATGAAAATGGTGTAGAACAGAGATGCCAATAAATTGGAGGCTGCTGAGTACTGGGCCTAGAGCAGTAGTGGGCAGGTGTGTGATAAAACATTTGTGGTGGGGCCATGTGGATCTGCCATTAGCTTCCAAGTGTCTTGTGACTGAAATGGTGCAGCAAGCAGTCCCTTCTATGTAAAGGCATCTTGTAATATTGAGAAGTCTCAGGGCAAGTTTCAGAATCAAGTTGCTATGGTCAATGGGGCAAGCTATGTGGGATAGAAGCATGGTTCGTGCATTGTCCTAGAGAAACTGACCCACCACACGTGACAGAACTCCCTCCAGCACTGTCTCCCAGTTGACCTCTTTGTATTTTGTGAAGCAAATACCAAACTCCCAGTGAAGCCGCAAGAAACACCATGAACATTTTAGGATCACAAAATGGCTTCACAGTCCACAAGGGGAGACACTTAGACCCAGTGTCCACAGTTTAGCTACAAATAGCAAATTCAGCACTGATGCTCATGTTCAGTGGAAAATAAGAAACAATGTCCTCCGGATCACATAGATGCAGACCCACCTTTATTGGTCTCACTAGAAACGAAGCTAAAGCACTTGACAACAACATATGTTTCAAGTGCCCAACATCAGAGGCAGTTCCACAAGAAGTCTTTAGGCCAGAAGAGCTCCAGTGTGTGGAGTGTTTACCCTGTCCCTTACTTTTGGAAACTCCTTAGCATATTCCATTCCAGATATGTATTCACAGATTTTCTAACTCTTCTCCTCTAATTTTGTCTTACTTGGGGAGTAGGTAATGTCAAGCCATTGTTCTGGATGACAGTGGGAACAATTTTTTGTAGCACATATTTGCATACACATTGGATTCATTTTACAATTTTCCAGTCAAAATAGTGAATCCCTCACACTAACCCCTACGCTACTAAACTCTGACTACTAATCATAATATGATGGAGAATAATAACCCAAACAGAATTGAAATACAAGCAGTTCAGAGGAGGCATCGTGTATAGTTGGACTTGCCTTTTGCATTATATAGGGTAGGAGTTATGAATCTAGTCAATTATTTGGTTGCAAGAATTCTCCATGTTTTTTTAAAGTTAACAAATATGTGAATTCCTGTCTCCCTTTCTCTGTAGCCTGTTTAGCACATGTAATTTTATATGCACATATAGAATCATACCTGGTATCACACGTATATTTTTGGTGAGGTGGCTGACTTGGCATATAGAAATTGTGAGAAGATATCACTCCTTCTAAAAGATGTTGGAACTGAGAAGATATCACTCCTTCTAAAAGCTGTTGGAACTGAGAATTCAACCTATGGGTGATCCTCCTATTTGAATAGCATTATACATAAATCCATGTTCAGTAAAATGAATATTTTTGAATCTGTGGATGATATGTATTTCATGATGAATTTCGATTGGCATATATAATGCTACTTTTTAATGTCTCTCTGTGTGTGTCTGTGTATATATATATATATATATATCCTCCAGATTTTTCAAAATATGAAATATATGTGTCTTATTATGCACTCCCAAATTTCATTCATATTCATGTATGTGGATTTATAATCTACTTTTCAAAAGATTATTCTCAGAAATATTCATCCACCCGAAATACATTTTGGTTTACTAGTACTGAAAACTATCTTCAGTAAATGGTGCATAGAAATCCTAATATTTTGACATTGCAAGATGGCCATGAATAGAGTGCATCACACCCTTTGTACTGCGCCACTTCATATGTGAATAAGGAGTTAGAATGACGAAAAAGTATCTTGTTAGGATCTTACAGAAAAATGGGTGTGCCTGGAACCTAGAAGAATGATTTCCACCACCAAGGTCCTGTAATTGAGTCTCAAACAAGAGCCAACTATGCGACCAAAGATCTGGGGTGACTGATCCGTGCGGCCCGTGCCATGGCTACAGACGGCGGGCCTCCACTGAGAAGCGACCAGCATGCAGGGAGAAACGTTGCTGAAAATTCTGTGGAATCCGGCTGGCTCACCCGCCACTGAGCCCGGGGCTGAGCTCGGGATTTCAGATGGGGAAGAAAGCGCTACAGTTCTATCCCCCACAACCGAAACTCCATCGAGGAAACCAACGGCCACCATCTTGGAGAGCTGAAGTATCCACCGCCATTCTCCAACAGATTGCAACAACAAAACAGGTGTGTGTTACTCAGCTTATCTCCCATACAGCAGGTAATTTGCAAAAATTCTCTCTTAGGCTTTCCGGGGGAGGGACTACCAGAGAAAGCCTTCACAAAGACGGGGGGAAAACTAGTGGCACCTGACCTTCAACTTCCCCTCCCATCACCGGTGAAAACGAAACTTGTCTAGCCAGCGCAATGGGTGGGGCAAGCGGAAAAATTCAAAACAATAGAGTGCCAGGGTTCCCAATAGACACCCTCCACACCCAAGAAACGGCAGGCAGAGAGTACAGTTTGATCTGCCAAGAGGCATCACTCAGGGGAAATGTGGTGTAGCAGGGGAAATCAGGACTCGCAGAGGAAACCAGTTGACTAGAGGACAGACCCACTTGACTAGGCGGCTGGAGAACGCCTGCCCACCAGCAACCAATCACCCGCTGGCTGCCTGCGCAATTGGGCAGCTAGAGATCACCCGTCCGCCGGTGACAGCCCATTCGCTGATTGCACGACTGGATGGCTGGAGACCGCCCGCCCGCCAGCGACCGGGAGGTGAAACCAACCAGAGACAGTCCAGTCCCACCCCCCCATTCAAACACCCCGGCAAGGAGCCTGGGGCCCGCCATAGCAGACAGGTGACATCACTGGAGCTCAACTGTCGGAATTCCTTCCAAGCGGAATCCACTTTTGCAGGCATAGTCTACAAACACAAAAGAGAGACAACAGAGATATACAAAACCAAAACAAATCTATTGAAGAGAGCAGAAACACAGCAATCAATAGAGCTGAAAAGTAATGTGAACATCATGAAAAAACAAGGGAAAAAAATTCTACAGGAAGACCGAGAAGCATCAGAAATAGGGATAGGGAAAAAACTCAAGGCATACCTAACTCAGATGGAAAGGAATATTAGAGAAGACATGAGGCAGCAAGTCCAAGCAATAAAAGTATATTTTGAAAATCAAATAAACAAACAAATTCAAATGGCAAAGAACGAGCTTTACCAGGAGATAGAGATCTTAAAAAGAAATATCAAACAGTAATCCTAGAAATGCAGAAAACTATAAACCAAATTAAAAACTCAAACGAAGAATATTACAAATAGACTAGATCAATTAGAAGTTAGAACATCAGATAATGAAGACAAAGTTTATCAACTTGAAAAGAATAGAGTAAACACAGAAAAGATGCTTAAATCCCATGAGCAATCTATTCAAGAGATATGGGATGTCATAAAAAAAACAAATTTGAGTGTCATCTGGATAGAAGAAGGCATAGAGATTCAAACCAAAGGAATGGACAACATATTAAATGAAATATTTCTGGAAAATTTCCCAGAGATGAAAGATGGAATGAATTGCCAAATCCTGGAAGCCTACAGGACCCCAAGCATTCAAAACCATAATAGACCAACTCCAAGACAAATAATTATGAAGATAGCCAGAACAAGGACATACAGAACAAAGAGAGAATATTAAAAGCTACGAGAGAAAATAGGCAGATTACATTCAGGGGTAAACCAATAAAGTTAACGACTGATTTTTTATCACAAACTTTGAAAGCAAGAAGATCCTGGAAAAAAAGTATTTCAAACGCTCAAAAATAATGGATTCCAACCAAGAATACTGTATCCAGCAAAATTAAGCTTCAGATTTGACAATGAAATTTAAGTCTTTCACGATAAACAAAAGCTAAAAGAATTCACAGCCAGAACACCAGCAGTGCAAAGCATTTTGAGCAAAATACTACAAGAAGAGGATTTGAAAAGTAATGCCTGAAACTAGCAGCGGGAGGTTTCTCAGTAAAGGGAGAGGAAAATAACCAAAAAGTAAAAACTAACCAAAATAAATAAATAAATAAATAAATAAATAAATAAACATGACTGGAAGTACAAATCATATTTCAATTGTAACCTTAAATGTTAATGGCCTAAACTCACCAATCAAGAGACATAAGCTAGTAACCTTGATCAAAAAAGAAAAAAATCCAACAATATGCTGCCTTCAGGAGACTCATATGATAGGTAAAGACATACAGAGGCTGAAATTAAAAGTTTGGGAAAAATCATACCACTCACATGACCCTCGGAAGCAAGCAGGAGTGGCCATACTCATATCGAATAAAATCAACTTCAACCCTACGTTAATCAAAAGGGATAAAGAAGGACACTATATACTGTTAAAAGGAACCTTGCACCAACAATGCATAACCATTATCAATTTGTATGCACCAAACAATTGAGCTGCAACACTCATAAAACAAACTCGCCTCAAGTTCAAGAGTCAAATAAACTACAACACAATAATTATGGGTGACTTCAACACACCGCTCTAGCCATTAGACAGATCCTCTAGACAAAAACTGAATAAAGAAACTATAGAATTCAACAGCAAAATCAGTAACCTAGACTTCACCGACATATATAGAATATATCAACCATCAAAAAGTGGATACACGTTCTTCTCAGTAGCACATGGATCCTACTCAAAGGTAGACCATATATTATGCCATAGGGCAATTATTAGTAAATATAAAGTCGTGGAGATAATACCATGCACCATATCTGATCATAATGGAATGAATCTGGAAATCAATGATAAAAGAAGGAAGGAAAAATCCTACATCACATGGAAAATGAACAACATGCTACTGAATGATAAATGGTTTACAGAAGACATAAAGGAGGAGATAAAAAAAATTCGTAGACACAAATGACAATACAGACACAACACACTGGAATCTATGGGACACAATGAAAGCAGTTTTAAGAGGGAAATTCATTTCTTGGAGTTCTTTCCTCAAAAAAAAAAAAAAGAAAAAAACAGCAAATAAATGAACTCACACTACACCTCAAAAACCTAGAAATGGAAGAGCAAAACAACAGCAAATGTAGTAGAAGACAAGAAATAATTAAAAGTAGAGCAGAAATCAAGGAAATTGAAACAAAAAAAAACATTGAAAATATTGATAAAAATAAAGTTGGTTCTTTGAAAAAATAAATAAGATTTATAGACCCTTATCCATGCTAAGGAAGAGAAGACAAGAGAGAACTCAAATTACTAACATACGGGATGAAAAAGGCAATATCACAACAGACACTACAGAAATAAGAAGATAATTACAAAGTATATGGAAAACCTATGTTCCAATAAAATAGATGATAGTGAAGATATCAATAAACTTCTTAAGTCATGCAATCTGCCCAGATTGAGTCAGGAAGACAGACACAATTTAAACAGAACAATAACAAAGGAAGAAATTGAAGAAGCCATCAAAATACTACCAACAAAAAAAAGCCACGGACCGGATGGGTATACAGCAGAGATCTACATAACCTTCAAAAAGGAATTAATACCAATACTTTTCAATCTATTTCAAAAAATAGAAAAAGAAGAAACTCTTCCAAATTCATTCAATGAGGCCAATATCACCCTGATCCCAAAACCAGACAAAGACACTTCAAAGAAAGAAAACTACATACCAATATCTCTAATAAACTTGGATGCAAAAATTCTCAATAAAATCTTGGTGAATCGAATACAAAAGCATATCAAAAAAATTATGCACCATGATAATGTAGGATTCATCCCTGGGATTCAAGGCTGGTTCATTATACGGAAATCAATAAATGATAATCACCACATCAATAGACTTAAAGACAACAACCATATGATCATCTCGATAGATTCAGAGAAAACATTCGACAAAGTTCAACATCCCTTTATGTTGAAAACACTAGAAAAACTAGGGATAACAGGAACTTACCTCAAGATTGCGAAAGCTATATATGATAAACCTCAGGCTGGCATCATCCTAAATTGAGAAAAGCTGAAGGCATTTCCTCTAAAATCTGGAACAAGAGGGATGCCCTCTATCACCACTTCTATTTAATTTAGTTCTTGAAATACTAGGCATAGCAATTAGACAGACAAAAGAAATTAAAGGCATAAAACTAGGAAAAGTAGAACTTAAATTATCGGTGTTTGCGGATGACATGATAATATATTTAACAGACCCAAAAGGGTCTACAGAGGAACTGCTAGAGTTAATAAATGAATTCAGCAAAGTGGCAGGATATACAATCAACTCGCATAAATCAAAGGCATTGCTGTATATCAGCAGCAAAACTTCTGAAATGGAAATGAGGAAAACCACTCCATTCAAAATATCCTCAAAGAAAATAAGATAATTGGAAAAACAATTAAATAGTTGGGAAACAACCTAACAAAAGAGGTGAAAGATTTATAAATGAAAACTACAGAACCCTAAAGAGATAGAAGAGATCTTAGAATATGGAAAAATATACCCAATTCATAGATAGGCAGAAATAACATCATCAAAATGGCGATATTACCCAAATTCTCTACAGGTTTAAATTGATGTCAATCAAAATCCCAACGACATTTCTTGTAGAAATGATAAAGCAATCATGAAATTCATATGGAAAAACAAAAGACCCAGAATAGCAACAGCAATTCTAAGCAGGAAGTTTGAATCTGGAGGTATAGCGATACCAGAGTTCAAACTGTACTACAAAGCAATAGTAACAAAAACAGCATGGTACTGGTACCAAAACAGGCAGGTGGACCAATGGAACAGAATAGAGGACACAGAAACCAATCCACAAAATTACAACTTTCTTATATTTGATAAAATGTGCTAAAAACCTGCAATATACGAAGGATAGCATCTTCAACAAATGGTGCTAGAAAAATTGAAAATCGATATGCAACAAAATGACACTGAATCCCTTTCTCTCGCCAAGCAAGGAAGTTAACTCAGAGTGGATCAAGGAGCTAGATATCAAATCAGAGACACTGCATCTGATAGAAGAAAAAGTTGGCTACGATCTACATACTGTGGGGTCGGGCTCCAAATTCCTTAATAGGACACCCATAGCTCAAGAGTTAATAACAAGAATAAATTAATGGGACTTACTTAAACTAAAAAGTTTTTTTTTTTCTCAGCAAGAAAACCAATAAGAGAGGTAAATAGAGAACCTACATCCTGGGAACAAATTTTTACCCCTCACACTTCAGATAAAGCCCTAATATCCAAAATATACAAAGAACTCAAAAAATTAAAAAATAAGATAACAAATAACCCAATCAACAAATGAGCCAAGGACCTGAACAGACACTTCACAGAGGAGGACATCCAATCAATCAACAAGTACATGAAAAAATGCTCACAATCTCTAGCAGTCAGAGAAATGCAAATCAAAACCACCCTAGGATACCATCTCACTCCAGTAAGATCGGCAGCCATTAGGAAGTCAAACAACAGTAAGTGTTGGCGAGGATGTGGGGAAAAGGGGACACTTGTACACTGCTGGTGGGACTGTAAATTGGTGCAGCCAATTTGGAAAACAGTATGGAGATTCCTGGGAAAGCTGGGAATGGATCCACCATTTGACAAAGATATCACCCTTCTTGGACTATTCTCTGAGCATCTTAAAACAGCGTACTATTGGGATACTGCCACATCAATGATCATAGCGGCACAATTCACAATAGCTAGACTGTGGAACCAACTTAGATGCCCTTCAATAGATGAATGGATAAAAAAATGTGGAATCTACACACAATGGAGTATTACGCAGCACTAAAAAATTACAAAATCATAGAATTTGCAGGGAAATGTATGGCATTAGAGCAGAATATGCTAAGCGAAGCTAGCCAATCCTTAAAAAACAAATGCCAAATGTCTTCTTTGATATAAAGAGAGCAACTAAGAACAGAAAGGGAGGAAGAGCATGAGGAAAAGATTAATATTATACAAAATGAGTGAGGGGAGAGAAAGGGAGAGAGAACAGAAAGCATATGGAAATGGTAGGAAACCCTCAATGATACACAAAATTACACATAATAGGTTGTGAGGGGAAATGGGAGGGAAATAATGGAGAGAATTAAACAATAGCACATGAGTTAGAGAGGGAAGATGGGAGGGGAGGGGAGGGGGGATAGTAGGGGATAGGAAAGGTAGAAGAATACAACAGTCACTAATATGCCATTATGTAAAAATGTGAATGTGTAACCAATGTATTTCTGCAATTCTTATTTGGGGAAAAAAATGGGAGTTCATAATCCAAATGAGAAAAATGTATCAAAGATGATATATCATGAACTTTGTAATGTTTTGAACAACCAATAAAAATAAATAAATAAATAAAGGTTTAAAATTCAGTGGGAAGAAATCAGCTAAAAAAGTGTTGAGATGCATTCATTTTTCTTAGCAGAAACTTTGTTTTGTGTAGTTGTAACTATCACAAATTTATTTTACCAGAAATTTGGCTTTTGAAAATGCACATAAATTGAGATTAAAGGATAATTCACCTACCTTCATGAAAAATTCATAGCATTTCCTATATTTTTCATATTTCATTTTTTTAGTTAATATTTTGTCATGGACCAGGTCTAGCCTTAGGCTATTCTTCCAGAATACTACCTCATCTGACAAGTTCGTACAATGTGTTGGATTTTTCTTTTCTTCTTTTATTTAATTGTTTCTAGCTAATAATGTGTATTTCTCCTTATCTTTATTTGGACATACATACCCAACTATATCTTTGCATTTTATGTTTTACTGGGGAAGAGACTCATCAAAAGCTTTTTGTTATATGTATTAACAATCAAACATTCAGAGCATGCAATTATTCTTAATTTTGCATGAAAATATCTTTGCACAATTTTTCTTATAAAGATTTAGAATTATTAATAATGTCCCTGCTGTAATAAGTAACTACTTACAAGAAGAATTAAACAATTGACTTTATATCAATTATGAATATGAAAAGTACTAAAATAAATATTTGGCAATTAATACACAATTGATAGAAATTGAAATCACGAGAAAGCCATTTAAAATGTCAGTGCATATGGTCCTTAAATAATAGGTTTTTTAAAAAATTTTTCTCTAATTCATAAGATATATTATGCCATATTTTCGCTTAATGTGATATAAAACCTTAAATTATCAGTATAGATAAATAAGAAAGAAACATGTTTACTTAAATATGTTTAATTGATTTTCACTGTAAGATGTTAATTCTGGAAGACTTGAGAATTAAGAAAGATATGGTCTATATTATATCTAACAGGCTAATCAAAGTACTTTTAAATATAAATGTATATATACATATATAATATATGTAATGAATATGCATGAATATAGATACATATATATAATAAATGTATAGTGATATATCTATCAGGTGATTATAATTTTAACGTTTTCTCAAGAAAAAAGAATGACTATAAAAAACAGTCTTAAATTTAAATTTCATAGCAAGATACTGTTTGTAATGACATGAGAGAAAAATTGATATGGATGGAAAATGAAAAAGGAAGAGAGAGAAGGGGGAAAATGAGGAAGAAAGTGAGAAAAGAAGAGGGAGAGGCTTATTCGATGTTAAGAAAAAAGTGGAGGGGCTGGGTTTATGGCTCAGTGGTAACATGATTGTCTAGCATGTGTGAGGCACTGGGTTCTATTCTCAGCACCACATAAAATTAAACAAAATGAAGGTCCATCAACAACTGAAAAACAAAAAATAAAAAAGTAGAAATATTACCAAAATTCCAAGCTTTGTTGAATGTTAAATAAAAAACAATATGCTACATAGCCTTATGTAATTTCTAGACTCCCCAAAATAGTCATTAAATGTTAGATCATTAGTGCTATAACTAAAAATCCATTGTTCCTTCCTCTACATTCTGTGGCATGCTAGTACTAAAATAAATTGTATTATAACACCAAAAAAAAAAAAAGCCAAATCATAATATTTCTACAGTAACTGACCCGAGTTTAACATCAATGCAAGTAGATTCCTATGGGACATGATGTGCATTTTGACGTTCATTTTTATTCAACACTGGAACATTACTATTTCTTCAGTTTATGCACATCATAGGATACATATTTCATCCACAATTTAGCAAATTTATACGCATTTGTTTAACTTCAAATCACTTCCTGCTTCAGTACCCATGTATTCCTCCATGTTTCTTGACTGCTCTTTTCATGAGACTTCTTTACAAACACATTATTTTCGATTTCCATTATCATATTTGAAGCAAAACACCCGTCATGATAAACCATAACCCTAATATTACCATTAAATGTATAAGTGGTTGGAAAGAATGATTGTATATCAATATAAGATTTCTTACTTAGTTACAGATATCAATTCAATCCATTATTTAAAGTGGAACCAGTTATATTATTTATTCACAGTATGGTCTATTCATGTATTATCTCTATATTCATAGACACAGGGTACACCTCTTTATACCCCCAATACTAATTTATACGTCTTCAAAATATTGCTCCCAGAAATGGTGGAACAAATACATGTAACCTGATCTACATATACATTTTATCACAGTAATATTCTGAACAGCAAAAAGCAAAGTTCACACTTATGATTGTACCATACCTAAATGGAAAGTGAACATGGATTACTAAAAATATCCATGTCCAGGTTGCCTAATGATCTCAAATGAAAATCCTATTGGTGACTACATATTTGTTTCTTTCAAAGATTATATATTCAAACTCAACCCTGTTGAATATGTCTAAAGCTGTCACTCACTTTACACTTTGAATGATTTTGTAATGTGTCTATTGATATCTGCTTTCCTACATATTTTCCCCAGTTCATCATTGTGACTGAATCTTCACATGTGCTATCACTAACATTCACTCTCTAACCGAAACCCTATTGCTAAAAAACTTTGGTCCAAATCCTATATTCACTCTTCTTCCTAAACCTACCTACTGTCTTCCTAATCCTACCGACTATCCCTTTTTGACTGGATGTTCTCTTCTACATTCAATCATCCAAGGTACAAGGTCCTATGCCATTGTATATCGATTTATCTGAGACATCTGTGCAGAACGTAATTCAATGCTAAGTATCCCAATCAAGGACCCAATGACCTTCTGGGCTTCAATTCTTAGATTTCTCTTTTCGTTCATATACTTCACCTCTATATTCTTATAAATATCGCAGGTTCCCAATACCATTGTTCATCGAGCAGAATGGTTCCTAACCAAAATTGAAAATGTTATTAACACTAACCATACACTCTTCCCTCAATCTAACTTTACAGAAAAGCAGTGACAGTGTTGGTCTTACAATTCAGGAATGTATGGGATCTTCCACCTGATGAGAACCTCAAAGGTATGTGCAGAAATGATCCCTGGAGAAGATGTAGGCAGCTATGAAGGACCTGAGAGAGCAAAAGTCATCTTCCATTGAAAACAACCTGGTAGGATGAAGTTTGGTGTCTGAATCAGCCTCTGTCTTCTTAATGTAGAGAAGACGGACCAAACCAGGCCTTATGGAGAGCTGTTCCTGAGAGCCTATGGATTATATCTCATTCTGACTTATGAAAGGGTCACAGGAAGTAGGGGCAGCCTCCATCTAAAGGGACCATAAGAAGCAACTGTTAAAACAAAGTTTTTGCCAAGGCAGTGACCTCATTCAGTTCCTGAAGGAAGTGACCTCACCTCACTTCCTTGGTGTTGGAACTCTCTGAACTTGGGATCCAGGAAGCCAGGCACCCCGAGCCAGTCCCAGTCCCAGTCCCAGTTGTCTCACTTGTTTGGATTTACCAAGGACAGGGTTAGTCTTTCTTGGTACCTACTGATTTGAAGATGTCCAAATGCCAGAAGAGCTCTGAAGAGGGGCCTTTCCTGAGAAAGAAGGTAGTGGCTCACCGCTGGTTCCTGTCAACTTCACAGAGTTGGCCAAGGAGACCAGATCTGAGAGAAGACAGGCCATTTCAGAGGAACATAGTATGGCCCAGCAGTCAGAGAACACTCCGAATAGTCACAGACCTACTTGGGGGAAGGAGGTGCCTTTGTGGGTGTGGTTGTGGGTTTGTGGTTTGGTCTCATGTTCTGAGAATAAGTTTTTTCAGATATCAGCTCCGGAGCCCAGGAATTAGTTCTCATTGGGGCTAAGGTTGCCCACCAGCGAGATTTGAAATTGGCGCTGGCTGCATTGTTAACAAGGGCGGGGACTTTTCACCCCACTGCAGAAAAGAAGAAGGTAGGAAGAAGAAGTCCTTAGGCGCCATGTTGGGGTTTTTCTCTGGGGTATGGCTGCCATTTATACTTTTCCTAACATTCCTCCCTTTTTGTTTTTTTAGAAATTGGGGTGTTGTTTGTCATTTCTGGCTGATTCCTGCTGTGTAGGGGTGCTGTGGGGCCTAGAAAGGGAAGTGGACGAATGCTCGGGGGGCAGGTCTTGGGATATCATGGCAGCCAGAAATAAAACCCAGTGGCATAGATAGCTATTTCAGTAGGGGTAAAGTCTATGAAAGTTCCCTGATGCCACAAGTTGTCGATGGCATGAAACCAGTCCTGGATGGAGGAGATTGTTGGTATCAGCCACTGGTCCTGTAACAGAGACTCAAGGAAATACTGGAAGCGTTGCCTGGACATGGCGTCACCAGCACCTGAAGAAGATCAGAGCGAATAAAAACAGAATGAAGATAAAAATTAAAGCAAACGTCAATTTTTGGCAGAAGTTCCATGTTGGGGGACTGACATAGAAGAGGCCAAGGGCCATGAGGAAGCTTAGAAGGTCATAAAGACTCATGAATCCAGGATGGCAGATTAGGAGGTTCTCCAAGCTCGTTGCCTCCCGCTGTCTGATGTACGTTGCATTCCATCGTGCCTGGTAGTGAGCTTCATCACTTAGTGAACTGTTCTCTTGGAGATGTTAGGGGTTCATCAGTCATCAGAGGCTGGTAGTGCCTAAGCAAAAGCTGGTTGAAATTTTGATTAAAAATTTTTTGCAGTTGGGTTTGAAGGAACTTCATTATGCATGGCAAGAGAGCACAAAAAGGGAGCATCCCAAAAAGGGGCCCCAAGATAGGTAGTAAGTACATGGCAAGATAGGATTGGAAGAACCCTGTTATGGGATTGGAGGAGCTAGGTTTGAGCAATTTGGTCGATAATTCCTGCAATTTAACAACATTTTTTTCTATCAGCCCAGATTCATTAACATAATAGCAACATTCCTCTCTGAGGAATAGGCATGTACCCCCTTTTTCTGCAGTGAGAAGATCAATTGCCCTTTGGTTCTGTAAAGCCACGTGTGCCAATGAAGTAACCTGGCGCTGCAGGGAGCCCAGAGACTCAGCAGTGGTATCGAGTGCTTCCTGCAGTTTTTGTTGCAGGTCATTGGATGCCCATAGAACATGACCTATAGCTCCACCAGAGAGTCCGAGACCCGCCACTGAGGTTGTTAAAGTGAGGCCTACAAGAACCGGCAGAAAGACTGCCCTACGGATTCGGGAAGGTAGGGCCAGCTGTCGGAATTCGGTGGGAGTATACAAAGACAGCTGAGGAACTACAGTAACCAAGAAACAGGTGCCAGAGACATTGATCGTTGAGGTACTTAAAGACCCATTACACCAGAGGAAATTTCCAGGTTGCATAAACGCAGGGCTCGATTGGGTACTTAAGCTCAAGGAACAAATTGGTAAAGGATTCATTATTGGCAGATGGAAACAGATGAAAGCAAATAAAGCATTGGTGGAATAACTTTCCCACAGTGGGATACGTGTCACATGTAGGGGTTGTCCTTTCTTAGAGAAATTGTATGTTTTTGCTGAAATATTTCCTGCTGCTAATGGGACCGCTGCTAGAAGTGGACGACTAATTGAAGCACAGAGAAAGCACTGAGAAGGAGGCACAGAAAGAGGGGTGGATTTTAATAATTGAAGAGTTTGGTGTAACAAATTGAGCCATGTGTCAGGGGGACCTGAGGGGGTTGAAGGGTCTGAATCCTTTTTGGATGAGCTATGGATAAGATCTCGAAGTTTTGATTCTGACTCCTTAATGTGTTCGACTACCTGGATGGTTGCCTTAGGTGGCATAATCAGGGTGCTGCCAACAGTCATCCACATTGTGGGTCTGGCTGAGGTTGTCCGAGCATAGACAGCAAACTCAACATAGCCCCAACGTTTGGCCTTGGGGTCAAGGATATCTAAAGTATACCATCCATTGTTATCAGATGAAGAGCCTTTATGCCACTTTAGGTAACTAGATGTCCACCCTTTTGGGTAACAAAGTGAGTGGTAAGAATAGCTACCATGTTCATCATGGAACCTGCATGACCAATAGGGGCACCCATTATATATCTCAGGCCACCAATGACAATAGTCTTTTGTTTGATCAAAAAGGAAGCAAATGAAAGGCCAGTTCCAGCTACCAGGGACGAAGGTCCTTGAAGGTGACAATTTTAGGGAAATAGAGGTGCAATTGTGGATGAAGCAAGTAGTTGCATCCACTGCACGGACCTTCTGCATGCCATGTTCTGAGTACCGTTCCTGAAGAGTGAATAAATACATGGTAGGAGAGGTGGGTAAAGACCAGTCCCGATAGAGTACAGAAAATAAGCAGAGCACAAAAAAACAAGCAGTTACAGAAGATTAGGGTGTTGGGAGAGCTCATTGTGACTTTTTTAAGAGAAATTAGGCTGCATGGAACACCGTGTGAGCTGCAACTTAAATGGGTGAGATGAGTGTGGAGAGCAGGAGTTAAGGGGAGGTTCAGGAGGTGATTCTTGGAGTTCCTCTGGGTGGTCCTGTCGTCAGCAGGTGGGACCTCCTGGTGATATGGCTTCAACCTAGAAATGTGAATCCAGGGAGTGAGACGGTTGTCTGGTAAGGAGAGTTTGGCGGCAGTGGGGGTACAGAGAATGAAAGGATAGGGGCATTTCCATTTTGGGGCAAGAGTCCCTTTCTCCTCTGGGGTATTATAATAGACTAGACTCCCAGGTGTTATGGGAGGAGTGTTTGGAGAGGACACTGGGTCCGGATGAAGCCAGTCCTGATATTTCCAGATTTCCGAGCAGAGATGATATAAAAGAGGCAAAGACAAATCTCGGGTGAGATATCCTTGTGAAATGACCAACCCAGGGGGTATAAGAGGTCTTCCATACATTATCTCAAAGGGAGACAGTAAAGATGGTTTTTAGGGAGAGCTCTGATTCGAAGCAAATCCAAGGGAAGGAGTTTGACCCAGTCTAAGTTTAATTCCATTGTCAATTTGGTAAGGACTTCCTTTAGAGTACGATTTACCCTTTCCACTTTCCCTGAAGCTTGGGGGTAATATGGACAGTGGGAATGCCACTTGAAGGAGAGGGCTTGAGAGACCTTTTGTGTGATCCTAGAAATAAACTCAGGGACATTGTCATATTGTAGAGAAGTGGGCATACCAAACCTGGGGATGATGTTTGTCAGTAAGATTAAAGCTACAGTGGAAGCCGTTTTATTGGAAGTGGGAAATGCCTCAATCCAACCAGAGAAAGTGTCCACAAAGACAAGGAGGTATTTAGTGCGCCATACTGTGAGCATGTTGGTGAAGTCTACCTGCCAGTCAGCAGTGGGAATGTGTCCCCGGGCTTGGTGGGAAGGGAAAGGTTTGGGCCTTAAAGGAGTATAAGTGTTGGTCCACTGACAGATCTGACAATTAGAGGCTATATTCTGTAGCATGGCTTTGTCAGAGAGGGTGAGCGAGAAGAAGCTCTGTAAAAAGAGGGTCAAAGACTGAGAATTGGAAAGGAATAGATTATGAAGGAACTTGAAGAGATTCTTGTTCTTACTGGAAGAAGTAGGGGCTTCAGATGAGCTGTCTAAAGTGGCCATTATATGTCCCCCAGGGGGTCCATCATTGGAAGTGGTAGCAGCCATTTGTGCCACCTGGTCAGCTTTGGCATTGCCCTCAGTGATAAGAGAGAAGTCCTTCTGATTAGACCTACAATGGACAACTCCCACCTGGGTGGGTAAGTGGAAGGCCTCTATCAGATTTGTTATAAGAGCCGAACTAGTGATCACATTACCTTTGGTGGTAAGTAGGCCTCGCTCCTTTTATATTGCAGGATGGGATAATATATGGAAGACATATTTTGAATCAGTATAAAGGGTGAGGGATTTGCCTTGTGCTAGAAGGCTGGCACGAGTGGCTACTATAAGTTCAGACTGCTGGTTGGTAGTTCCTGAAGGCAGAGCTTTGGCCTCTATAATCTCAGTGGCTGATACTACAGCGTATCCAAAGTAATGAGTGCCGTTCTGCCTAAAGGAACTGCCATCAGTAAACCAGATAAGGTCAGGCTTGGCTAGTAGTCACTCAGAAATGGAAGAATGACAGGGGAGGAAATCATCTAAGGTTTCCAACCAATTATGAGTTGGTGTGTTAGACGTGGGAGTCATTGGGAGCAGTGAGGCAGGGTTCTGTGCAGAGCAGGGAAGGAAAGTAATATTAGGGTTTTCCAGAAAGGAAGTGAGGAGCGACAGAAATCTGGATGGAGGAAGGGTTTGAAAGCCCTTATAAGCTAAAAGATCCTTCAAGTGATGTGGGGAGTGGATAGTTAAAGGGGCCCCAAAAGTAAGCTTAGAGGCTTCTTTGTGTAAAATTTGTCCAGCAGCCAGAGCTCTTAAGCAAGGGGCCCACTCACGGATGGTAGGGTCAAGTTGCTTGGACAAATATGCCACAGGTGCAAATGTAGGCCCATAGTTTTGACCTAAGACCCCAAGTTCTTGCCTCCCATTTTCATGGACATATACATGAAATGGTCTTGAAAGATCAGGAAGGTGAAGGGCAGGTGCCTTTAAGACAAGTTGCTGAAGCCTGCGCAAGTTGTAGTTTGGGGAGGAGGCAAGAGATTCACTAGGGGGTCCCTTTGCTAGGTCATACAGGATTTGTAAAGAAGAGAATAATTTGGGATCCAGGCCCTAAAATAACCTGCTAGTCCTAGGAATGATAGTATTTTGGCTTTTGTATGGGGCACTGGAAGATAAGAGAGGAGTTGCCTCCTATCCAGTGTTATTTCCTTTTTTCTGGGTGTAAGGCAAAAACCAAGATAGGTGACAGAAGACTGGGAAACATGGGCCTTGTGGGGAGACTCCCTATTTCCCTTGTCTGCTAGGAAATTAAGAAGCTGAGCAGTGTGGGATTGAGAGTGTTCCCAGAGGGACAACATAGAAGAAGGTTATCGACATATTGAAGGAGAGTAGAGTCAGGACAGGTCGGGTGAAAGGATGTGAGGTCCTGGGCAAGAACTTGGCCAAAGAGATGGGGGCTATCCCTGAATCCCTGTGGGAGGACAGTCCAGGTAAGCTGATGAGAATGGCGGGTGTGAGAGTTAGTGCAAGTAAAAGCAAAGATATACTGAGATTCTGAGAACAAGGGAATAGAAAAGAACGCATGTTTTAAATTTAGGACCAAGAAGTGGGTAATAGTGGCAGGGATCTGAGAGAAAAGGGTGTAAGGGTTGCACACTAGCGGGTGGATGGGGACCACAGAGGAGTTGACAAGGGGAAGGTCTAGAACCAGCCTGTAGGACACGTTAGGTTTCTTTACTGCCAGAATGGGGGTGTTGAAAGGAGAGTGTGTAGGCCTAAGATACCCCTTTCATAATAAATCCTGGATGATGGCTTCTAATCCGAGGAAGGCTGTGGTTGTGAGTGGATATCATGGTTGACTAATATATCTTGAAGGGTTCCGTAAGACAATATGAATAGGACTGCATTTAGCCATAAAGGGTGTAGTTGTGTCCCAAAACTCAGGGTTAACTGGTTTAGATAGTCGTGGGAGAGTGCATGAAGGAGGTGTATCTGCCCCTAGGAACATCATGAGGAAATGAGAGGTAGGAGAGGTGTGGGGTGATATGTGAATGGTGACTTTTAATAGTGAGAGTATGTCCCTTTCCAGAAGGGGAATGGGGCAATGGCTCATAACGAGAAAGGAGTGAGTGAAGGACAAAAGGGATTTTGAGGGAAAATACGTTTACCTCCTACCACGACAATAGGAGTTTTTGAGGGTGTGGTAGGACCCCAATACTCCCTCAAGACTGAAAAAGTGGCACCAATATCCAAGAGGAAGGTAATGAAGCGTCCATCCACCAGGAAGGTGACCCTAGGCTCTTGATTCTTGATGGTAATAGTCTGGAGGGAAGGCCCAGGGCTCCATCAATCCTCCTCTGCCAAGCCCAGGAGAGGCTGGGGTTGCCGGGTGGCTGAACAACCTCCCTTCCGGGTTGTTGGGCAGTCTGCCCCCCAGTGTCTCCTTTGATGGCATGTTGGGCAGGGGTTTTACGGTGTTCTCGGCGAAGGACAATCCTTACCACATTTGAAGCAAGCTCCAGGGGGTGTCACATTGGGACGGCGTGGTGATGGCCTTCTCTGAATGACCTGGGCCAACATTTGGAATTTGGCATTTTCAGCTCTCTGCCTACGGCATTCACTTTCATCCTCTCTACCATGAAAAACCTTTAAAGCGACAGCGAGGATTTTGGTCTGAGGAGTAGCAGGGCCCTGTTCAAGCTTTTTAAGCTTGGCTTTAATGTCAGAGTATTTTGGGGCCAGAACATATGTCATTAAGACATGACGGCCATCAGGGGTTTCTGGGTCGAGTTATGTGCACTGTTGAAGGGCCTTGGTTAGTCTATCCAGGAATTCTGAAGGTGTTTCCTCCTTCCTTTGAATGACCTCCTGCACCTTTTTAAAGTTAACAGCCTTGCGGGTGGCCTTTTTCAGGCCCGCCAAGAGGCAGGATGTAAAAAGGTCATGAGTCTGTAAGCCTTCAGGGGTGTTGTAATCCCATAGGGGAACCTGCTCTGGGACAGCATGAGGGCCCGTGGGGTGGTTAGGATTGGTTCTATGATTTTCATCAGCATGGGCTTGGGCTAGCTCCCAGACCCATTGCCTTTCCTCGGGGAGATGTGTATTGGCCAAGAGCATGTATATGTCATGAAGAGTGAGGCTATATGCTTGCAGGACCCATTGAAACTCCCGGATGTAAGTGGTGGGTTTAGTGGTGATTGAGCCTAACTTCCTCTCTAGCTGAGTAATGTCTGACCTGGAGAAGAGCACGTGGACTCTGATGACACCCTCGGGACCAGCTACCTCACGAAGGGGTGCGATTGTCTTAGGGGTGGGAAGGAGTCCTTTAGACCTGGTAACAGGAGGACTGAAAGAGGCATGCGGCGGACAAGAAGGAGAGGAAGGGGAAGGGAGTGTCTCTTTGGAAGAGGAGGAGGTAGAGCAGGCAGAAGAGGACGGAGGGGAGGGGGATAAAATGGAAGGCTGAGGATCCATAGAATCAGGCAGAGGATGAGGAGGGTATAGCAGAAGAGAAGGGGCAGATGGGGCTGGGGATAAGGTGGGGGTTCATCTGCTGGGTCGAATGAGGAAGAATCTGTGAAGTCAGAAGTAGAAGTAGGGGAAGAGAGGGGATTGCAAGCAAGGAGGACCTGAGGGGGAGGGCAGGAGGAGCAGAGACAAGGTGCTGTGTGGGAAGGCTAAAACCTTTAATACAGGGAATCTTCCTCCACTTTTTCAGACGCTGGCAGTAGTTAAAAAGGTCCCGGGGGAGGTTTGGATCTAAGGATCCTTCTTGGACTGATCCCCTCATGGAAACCTCAAGCCACAGGTTATGATGAGTGTCTATATGGAAGAAGATGAGGGCCTTGTGGGAGTGATTTGGTTTTAATTGTGGTCATTTGTGTGGTGGTTGGAAGTGATGACTGGGTCTACCTGGGCTTGAACTCTGGTGTGATTCCCCTTAGAGTCTGAGTTCTGGAACTGATCTCAGAGAAATATTGCCATGAACTGTGTTCAGATTTTAGGAGGCCACGCATGGGATTCGCCCTTGGAAACTGAGATCAAGGACAGAGTGGCTTTCCACAGAGCCTTGGAATCTCAGCTAGGATATCATATGATTTAATTCTGAAAGATTTGGCAGCCATAGTTGAGAGTCAGAACACCCATGGACGTCACATTGAAGACCTCAATGGGCCTGGCTTCATGTGACCTTTTGAAGACTCTATGGGAAGACTTGCCTGTGAGAGTTCTCCAGAGCTTTCATTGAAATGAGCTTCCTCACCATTTAATGGTTCCTGAATGAACTGAAACCCACAGTGTCTCCAACTTCATCCATGAAAAAAAGCTAGATAAATACAATGAAATTTTTGAAATTCCAATAATCAGGTGGCACTGGAGAACCTTTGGATGTCTTGTTGCTGATCATGAGTGTACGAGAGAATGCCAAGATTGACCGGGTTTCATGAAAATGGTGTAGAACAAAGATGCCAGTAAGTTGGAGCCTGCTGAGTAGTGGGCCTATTGCAGTGGTGGGCAGGTGTGTGATAATATATCTGTGGTGTGGCCATGAGGATTTGCCATTGCCTTCCAAATGGCTTGTGACTGACATTGTGCATCCAGCAGACCCTTCTATGTAAAGACATCTTCTTACATGGAGAGGTTCCAGGGCAAAGTTCAGAGTCAGATTTCTATGGACAAGGGGGCAAGCTCTGTGAGATATAACCTGGTTGTTGCATTCTCCTGCAGACCCTGACACACCACAAGTGACTGAACTCCTTCCAAAACTGGGTCCCAGTTGAACTCATTGTATTTCATGCAGCAAATACCAACCTCCAGTGCAGCAGCAAGAAACACCACGAAAAGTGGAGGATGAACAAATGGCTTCACAGTCCACACAGGAAGACACTTAGCACCCAGTGGCCACAGTTTACCTAAAAAGAGAAAATTCAGCACTGCTGCCTTATGTTCATTAGAATACAAGAAACCATGTCCTCCAGGTCACATAGATTCAAACCCAGCGTTGATGGTCTCACTAGAAAGGAAGCTAAAGCTCCTTACAACAACATATGTTTCAAGTGCCCAACCTCAGAGGAAGTTCCTCAAGAAGTCTTTAGGCAGGCAGAGCTCCATGTTTTTGGAGTGTTAACTGTTAGACCAGGACACAAGAAAAGACCACTGACTCTAATTAAAATCAAATTAAATTAATCTTATTATTTCCACCTTTCATGCTGCCTCCCCTCCCAAAACAGCCGGAACAAGACAGCAACCCCAGCTTTCCTACAGCCCAGCTTTATAGCCCAGAAAGTTACACAAAAGGGGTGTTACAGATAACAGAACTCTGACAAGCATCACACTAATGGTAGTTTAGATTTTTTTTGCTGTCCCTACATCAGAATTCAGAGGACCATTAGAGCCTCAGAGAGGGATGTTGTCTGGCCAGAGAAGGCAAATATTTATGATGTGTCACTAAAGTTTCAGAGAGAGCTGCTATCTGGTCAGAGAGCTGGGCATGCGTGAGTTCAAGGCACGGGCAGGCATTTCAAGCAGGTTCAGAACTTGCAGTAATTTATGGTAAAGCCAAAATTATCTTTTCATGGCTTTGTGGCAAGATGGCTCCCAATTTTAATAAAAGATCAGGTTGGGTCTATCATTTCCCCCATTTCTCTGTGTCGCTTTCAAATCTTTAATAGATTAGGGGAAGAGCACTGAGGAAATTTTAATCCCTCAGGTAAGATTCTCCAAATTTTTAGAACTCACCCAAAACCGATCTCCCTGATTTTACCTGACTTAATTAATTACTTATATTGATAGTCTATTTATCTTTCTCTTCATTGTTGTAAGAAGAGTGGTGTCAATCATTATTTCTTCTTCTGACCTGAGACAGGGTGAAGTGAGTGGGCGTGAGGGACATGAGTTGCCTTTTATAAGTCAGTTGGGGGACATGAGTTGCCTTTTAGAAGTCAGTTCGGATTGAAGTCTGGTTGGGGAAGAACAGGTTGTAAAGTCATCTGGGGATGGGTTCTTCTATGAGAGAAACAAAAACCATGAGTACTGAATAAATGTTGCAGTAGCTGGAACATGTCACTGTATGGAAGTTCCCTCACCAGTCTTTAATATCCCCAGTTAACAGGACTATCAAATTAATATTTAACTTTTAGTGTTACAGTTGTCCCTCCCCGTAAGATACAGTTTGACAATTTAATGTCATCTGATCTTGTAAAATCCTTTTTTTTGTATGACCTCTATGTCTAATAGAGAAACCTTTAATTCTGTTACTCAGGGCTGGATAATCGTACTAGCAAACACCAAGCCTACCTGTGTAGGTTAGGAATTTCTGCAGGCCTTAAATTAGAAATTTCTGCCTGTGGCAGCTCTTCTTGATAGTCTCTTTTTATAAGTATCAGGCATTCCTGTCTGAGAATCCTTCTTTGTAGCCTCCAGTCTTACTTATTTTGGGAGGCTAAAATAAAGTGCATACCTTAAAATATTATTATTATTATTATTATTATTATTATTATTATTATTAATATATTATTATTATTTAAAATGCCCAGGAATGGCTGTGTTTTGGTCTTAACTGTCTTTCCAAAGTGTTTAAGATGAAGCAGTCAAACGGACTTTTGTTTCTATCTATTGTTAACAGTCAGCTGAGCTTTATGGGAGTCAATTCTGGAAAAACGAGAGCAGATTTTCAATTCTGCTAGTGCCATTTGCGCTAGGTGGGTCCAGGTCTTTCTTGACCATTTGGCTTCCCTCAAAAGCATCAGGGATATCTCCTTTCTCTGATGACTCTCGTAACAAATGCACTGATTGGCTTTCTGTTCTCCAGTGGTCTCATTAATCTCCCTGATCAGGAGGTTATGTGGCTCAGAGTTGAAAAGCTCTTTAGAGAAGTCCCCTGTTCCCTGGATTCAGATTGACTCAGAGGGTAAGAGCCAAAATATTGGTTTTCTTGGCCCTTTTCATTTAACTTTAATTTTAAATCCTAATCTTAAACATCCAGCAAATAAATTTTAACAGCCTTATATTAAGAGTACTGGACTTTAATGTCTATAACTTTATAAATATCTTTTAATTAATTGGGATCTGTATTATTCTGTCTGCATTGTAGGTGATGACTTATTATCTTGAATAAACCCATGTTGTGTTCTTAAAGCAACTAACGGGGAATCTTTAGATCACTTATAAGAAAATTTCAAAATAAAATTAACAAAAGTAAAAATACTTAGTTCGTGTAATAGCTACCCTGAATTTTTTGGCTGAGTATTACTTTATATCCCCTGTTTTAGATCCTAGGAATCTTGACATTTTTTAGGTTTTTAACATAACTTTAAAGAAATATTATCTGACCTACTGGTTTCGTAGTCATTCTCACATATAGTAAGATGGGACACACAGCCTTATCTCAGGTAAGGCAGGGCTCTTTTTAAATCTTAAGTATTTTAGTTCTAAAGCTGATCTTTATTTTTAAATATCATTTGACAAAGTTTACATAAATTGCGGTCTCATGAACATTAGCTAACACCATATGATATCACATTTAAAACATGAATTAAAGAAAGCCTGAAAGTTTTCAACTTTTACATAGATTAGGCTCTCATTAACTTAAAAATACATTTAAATTGTTCCACAATGTAAAAAGTAACATGAAACTTTACATATCTTATTGATAACAGGTAAATAAATCTCCAATATATTTTTTTACCATACAACTTCAGAACACCAGCTTGATATAATGCTCTTTTAAAGTTTCTACCTTACAGACTTGCATACCTGTAAGATATGAAAACATTAATAGCATCACAATTACATTGATGTTTCTACATTAACCAAGTTTACCTTTTAAAGAAATGGCAGTACAGTGCTCTAAAATAACAGTTCTGATTTAATAAGTTGTTTAATTTTTATGGTTCCTTGCTCTAGAAAAAATAAAACTTAATAAACACAATGTTATGGGTAAACTTATGTTTCAAAAAATTTTTGTCTCATTAACACATGACTGATTTTTAAAATCTTATATAGAGTTTAGTAAAAACTCATACAGACCTTAGTAAATGAATCAGATATCTAACAAAAGTACTCACGAATGAGTAATCCCATATCAAATTTACTTTACTTATTTATCAAAATATTAAAGAAATGTATTGAACAGTGTAAACCATTCTTATGTTGAAGAAAATGTCCTAGAACCAAGGCACATTAGACGTTTTGTAGATATTAATATTTTATTAGATTTTTGAACACCTAGAAAAATTTGTAAGCTTAAATTTAAAAACATTTATTTTTATCTGTTTATCCAATTTAAATTGAAACATTTAAACCACGTGAACTAAAGATCTTTGGATCCACTTTTTAAAATTTGTTTTTATGAGCGCTTTTTTTATGAGCGCTCCTTATATATGTTAATTTGTGTATCATATATATGATATACGAACATATGTATATATAGACAGACAACACATAACAAAATTGTACACACATAATAATAGTAAAGGCCTTGTAGTTTTTCGCAGGTTAAATCTTTATTGCAATGTTTCAAGAAGTCCACAGTTGGTCAAAGATAGAACTGATGAGAAAAACATTAACCTAGGTCTGCATGCTCAGAATCATGAGCTCAAAAAGAAAATACAGAATCTAAGGAAAAAAATAAGAGTCCTAGAAAAAACGACTGGCCAGTAATTAGTAAATACCATACAATTTAGTTTTTCTTTCCGTTAGGCATCAAATCAGTCTCCTACTAAGCTTGCAGGCTTCTTTCATTTGCATTTCAACATAAGTCATGGCTGAGGTCTGGAAGGAGCAGGAAAAAACTGCTATTCTGAGCAGACACCTCAGGCCTAAGGCATCTTAACCATAATTTTCAGGTTCGGGTGTTGAAAATTATGATACAAGTTTAAGATACAATTCACAAAATTTTATGTCTTTACATCTTATTTTGTCAACAGATACCATACTATGGTTTACTATCCTGGTCCAAATTAATGCACTGGTACACACAGTGACAATTTCCCTGGCTACCGAAATCAAAATTGGTTAAAAAAAAAAAAAGACTGAATGATTGGGAAGTTACTTGCCAATTGGAAGTAGAGTTCTTCAGTTTTCCATCCTAAGTATTTAAGTTCTCTGGCATGAATTACCTGAAATCTTAAACTAAACAATTACCTAAACCCGACTTTTAACTGCAAGATTGTGCAATGCTTCAAAAACCCATTCAGATACCAGTTTGTTATGATAAAACATCATCATTTAGACACACATTCAGCTAAGATCATTCCCAAGAAAAATTTTATAATATCAACACATTATTGCACATGTCTTAAAGGACCAGAAACAAAGACACAAGACAGACAGAAAGGAGGTAGAGACTATGGTTGCCAGACAGAATCCTTTAAACCAGAGCAGATAAGAGAAAAATCTACTACACCAGTGGCACCATAAAAATCTACTACACCAGTGGCACCATGGGGGGGACCAGATGTTTTAACAGAGGGGCAACCTGAAATGTAAAATAAAGTGTCTATATGGTGACTTTAATGAATTTAGTGTCCCCTTTGTCTTTTTCTCTTTTTTAAGAAGACAGAGGTGCCATAATTCTTACAGTGCACGGAAGGAAGGAGGGTATTCCCTGAATCAACAGGGCTTTGGCAGCTGCTGGGGGTCCCTCAGTCCCTCCTTTTACTTACAGGATTAGCTCCTCTGGTTCAGTTCCACCCCAAGCAAGCTCCATCTCCTAACATTTCAGTAGACAGCTCTCACAAAGTTCTGGGGCGGAGGGGGGATACCAAATTTGTAACTTAAAGTTCGGTTCCTGACCTAGAAGCCAATTTATACCAATTAAATAATGAGGAATGGGTTCTGAGAAAAAGAAAAGGGGAGGTTAATTGCTTTGCTAACAAAGGAGAAACACAGGGGACTCTGCCAAATTTTGTGACTCTCTTGATCTGGAGGGACAAGGGGTTTTAAAGGAGTTTCACTTGTTAACCTGGGAGATACTCAGTTCTTAGGTCCCCAGCAGGCATTGCCCTCTGCAATGGGTGTGCTCCAGGCAGCCAGCTAGGGGCTTCTATCATCCTGCTTAACAAAGGGGGGTAAAGTTCATCGCAGTTCCTTAAAACACAGTTCAAATGGGTGTCAGGCTTACTCTCTTTATTACCCATTTTCACGTCCAATATCCTTAAGTTTTTACCACTGAAATCACACAACAAAATGAACAAAAGCAAACAAACAAACAAAAAAAATAGAACACAGAACAAAACACACACACACACACACACACACACACACACACACACACACACACAAAGAAAAACAGAAACCCGGCGCCTAAACAGAAAAACAGTGGTACAGTGCAATATCTTGCTAAAGCTCCAGGGTACGAGCGCGTGCGTGCCCGTGGGCACCTCTCTACACTTCCAGAGGAATTTCCTACAGAACAGAACAGAGGACAGAATGATTCTTGTTACTGTCCTGGACAGGAGTATATGTGAGTCTCCCCAGGCCACATCTCTGTCATCAGAAGAGATCTCCCTTAACCGGATATCAGATGTTATAAAGGCGCCACTTACCTATGGAGGCCTCCTCCATCAGGTGCTTGCTAATAGTTTTAGTGCGGAGGTTCACTGCAATGCTCCCGGGACTAAAGGCTCTCTTCCTAATATAGAGAAGATGGACCAAACCAGGCCTGAGTGGAGAGCTGTTCCTTGGTGCCTATCTTTTATATACCATTCTAATTTGTGAAAGTGCCACAGAAAGTAGGGTCAGCCTCCTTCTCATGGTACGCTTGGAAGCAACTGTTTGGACAAAGTGGTTGCCAAGGCAGTGACCTCATTCAGTTCCTGAAGGAAGTGACCTCACCTCACTTCCTTGGTAATGGAACTCTCTGAACTTGGGATCCAGGAAGCCAGGCACAGAGAGCCAATCCCTGTCCCAGTCCCAGTGGTCTCACTTGCTTCGATTTAGCAAGGACAGAGTCAGTCTTTCTTGGTACCTACTGATGTGAGGATGGCCAAATGCCAGGAAAACTCTGAAGAGGGGCCTTTTTTGAAAAAGCAGGTAGTGGCTCACAGCTGGCTCCTGACCACTTCACAGAGTTGGACAAGGAGACCAGATCTGAGACAGGACAGGCCATATCGGGGGAACACAGTATGGCCCAGCAGTCAGAGGACACTCCGGAGAGTGAGAGACCTACTTGGGGGAAGGAGGTGCCTTTGTGGATGTGGATGTGTGCTTGTGGTTTTGTCTCATGTTCAGAGAATAGGTAGGAAAGTCGGTTTGTTTGGTTTGGAGTGAACTGTTTCTAGTAAGTTGTTGGACAAGGCGAGTGTTTCTATGTCTGTGTAACCCACTGTGTCCGTGGTTGTAGACGTTAGAAAAGAGAATGCATTAATGGATGTTTCCTGTCTATTAGAAAGCTTCCCAGCATTCATCCTGTCCAACTAATGAATGCTCTAGGGCTTGCCTTATCAATGGGCAACACCGGCTATCTTCCTAAGTTCCTGTTTTCTTCCTGAATTCTGGGCACTCTCCAGAATAGACTCATGCTTTTGTGTCCACGATATGTAGCACCTCCAAGCACTGTGACATGGACATGTACTGGATAGCTGAAGGAATTTGCAAGAATCTCAGAAAACTCAGATACCAGTGTGACCAGGATAGTCTCAGTGGAGAAACCCTGCAATTGGCCTTTTGATTACCTATTGTTCTGTTGCCCTGAATGTCAGGAAGGTCTTTGCCTCAGGCCACGCCTTCGAGATTCCAGAAGAAAACAGTTTTCAAACGGAAATGAGTGGGCATCACCTGTGGCTGTTTGCTTAATTGCTTTGGAAAGGGATGTGTCTGAATCAGCCCCTTGGCCCTGTGTGAGCCTAGAGCTTAGATTCTTAGCACCTGATGGATCATAAGAAAGATCCCATGTGTGGATCCAAATCAAAATGACCAAAAATCAGTCATTGTGGATGAAGTCTCTCGCATTCCTCCGTAAGGTTCTTTACCTCCCTCAAGTGAGAATAGGGATCCAATGGGTCAAATGAGTTATTCAAAGCCCTGCAGATGCTAGCCCATAGGTTCTTGGGTTTTCTTATGAATCCAATTCAAATAAAGAATCTAAACCGACAGTCAGTAGGCCTCAAATTGGAGAACAGAGCTGTGTTAACGGCAGGCATATTTGATCACTCCTGGATCAAAGGAAGGTTGTCCAGGCCACCCTGACTTTTGGTAAATGAGGGGAAAGGGAGCTTATTTGGGACACTGTCTTGTGCTGCGCCTCTCATGGAATCCTCCTGCCAGAAGTTATGATGAGTGTCTATATGGAAGAAGATGAGTGTCATGTGAGAGTGTTTTGGTTTTAACTGCGGTCATTTGTGTGAAAGTTGGAAGAGATAACTGGGTCCAACTTGGCTTGCACTTTGGTGTGATTCTGCTTAGAGACTGTGTTTTGGAACTGACCTCCGAGAAGGTACAAGGTCCTATGACATTGTATATCCATATTTCTGCGACATCTCTACAGAACGTAATTCAATGCTAAGTATACCAATCAAGGGCCAAATGAACTTCTGGACTTCAAATCTTACCTAGATTTCTTTTTTCATACTTATATTGAAAGGTTAATAAAATAGATACTTGTCACTTCCTGTTTTTCTGTATGCTTAACAAAACACCGTTGTAATCTTGAGAACTGTTTACTATTCTTGTTCCCAGAATGTGCTGTCCCCAACTGCCAAACTTCAGAATGTACTCCGTCAACCAGTTGCACGCAAACTGCCCACTTGCCATTACCCATCAATAAATTTCTCTCCCTGCCCTCTCCAAGGAAAATATATAAGCATTTCTTAAGCTGTTCTCAGGGCTCTCTGCTCTGTTCAAGTGATCTCTGAGCCCTTCATGCCGGACTCCCAATAAACCCTTTGCTGTTGCATGAGACTGTCTCTTGGTGGTCTCTGCCACAGATGCTCGCCCAACCTTTACATCTGGTGGCCCTAGCGAGATCCGGCAGCTGCAGACAAAATACCCCCAACGGGCTCCTCTGGGGGTAAATAAGACCCATCTTTCTGGTTTCAGGCTTCAGGTTAGGGTATGGCAAAATGGCTATTGGTAAAGAGCGTGAGCTCTCTCCCATGGTGGCTGACACACATGCCACAGAGCCACAGACCATGTCCCTGGGAGATAGACTCGGGAAATCGAGGAACAATAGTCTCCTCGACTCAGTGATATTTTGTTTCTGATTCGGTATTGCCAGCCCTTCAGGTTTTGCCGACTAGTCAGTCCTGGTCTCAGTATTGGACGTCCATTGCCTGTCTTTATTGTCTTGTCTTGTCTGTGTTGTGTGTCGTTGCTTTCACTGTCTGTGTATATTTTATTATGGGACAGATCATTTCAATGCCTCTGTCCCTGACCCTTGATCACTGGACCAAATTCTGCTTAAGGGCTCAGAATCTTTCTTTTTCAGTAAAACGCCAGACCTGGCAGATTCTGTGTCACAGAATGACCCACCATTGCAGTAGGATGGCTCCTAGAAGGATCTTTGTACTTCGCACTTATTTGAAAAGTCCGAGATCTTGTCTTTCAGCAGGGGCCACATAGACATCCAGATCAACAGCCATATATCTTAACTTGTCAGTACCTCTACAAATCTCCTCCTCCATGGGTCAAGCCTTTCCTTGTCCCTGCACCTGCTCCTACTCCTTCCCCCACAATTCTATCTCTCAAACTCTCTGCTCCTCCTCCTCCACCCTCTGTTCTCCTTGAGTCTCAAGACTCTACTGGACTCTCCTCCCCCTCCTTATCATCTGCCCTCGTCTCCCAACCCCCAACACCCTCTAAGTGATTCCCCTTCTGCTGACTCAGCCTCTCCACCATTCGAGGAAGCTAGGCTGGCCCAGTGCCATCAAGATGACTGTCCCGCAGCACAGACAGACCCTCCTTCCCTGGAGGAAGCTGGCCCGGCTAAAAGAACTCAGAGAACTCACCGACGTTTTCACACCTGCCTACTTGGGGTGACTGCCAACACCACCTAGCGACTCTCTTCATGACAGAGCAATGAGAGAAAAATCTCCTGGAATGTAGAAAAAATATCCTCAGACCTGATGGGCGACCAACACAACTTCCCAACATAATGAAAGCTGGCTTCTCCTTAAACCTATTCAACAGGGACCCCAACACGTTGGAAGATAGGGAGCATCTGTTCAATTATTGCCAGGCTCTAACAGCGGGCCTCCAAGGGACCGCTGGGTGACCAACTAATTTGGCCATGGTAAGAGAAATTATTCAAAGGCCTGATGAATCTCCCTTTATGTTTCTAGAGAGAATCATGGAGGCATATAAGAGATATACTTCTTTCGATCCTCAGGCAGCGGATTAAAAGGCATCTGTCATGATGGCCTTAATTGAGCAAGCTGCCATGGATATTAAAAAAAAATTTAAAAGAGAGATTTAGTCAAAGAAGCCAAGAAAGTATACTATAAGAGAGAAACAGGGAGAAAGAAAGGGAGCAAACGGAGGATGAGAGAAGCAAAAGACAGACTAAGGCATTGACTAAGGTCCTGATCACAACAAGAAAGAGGCCAGAAATTAAGACACAGGGTGACAGGAAGGGCCCATGCCAGAGGCCACCCCTGGCCTCAGATCAGTGTGCCTACTCTAAAGAAAAAGGATACTGGGCCATAGAGTTCCCTATAAAGAGACAGCCACGCCAGCTGGCCATTCTGACTCTGGAGGATGACTAAGAAAGTCGGGGCTCAGATCCCTTCCCCTAGCTCAGGGTAACTTTTGAAGTGGAGGGGACTCCAGTAAACTTTGAAGTGAATACAGGAGCAGTATACTCAGCCCTTAAGGCCCCATTGGGCCCTCTATCAAATAAAAGGTCTCTAGTCCAAAGGGCTGATGACAGTAAATATCGGGCTTAGACAACTAAGAGGACCATGGACCTGGGGAAAGAAAAAATCAATCACTCCTTCCTAGTAAGACCAGAATGCCCGCACCCATTGATGGGCAGAGATCTGCTCACCAAGCTCTGGGCCAAAATAACTTTTAACCCTGAAGGCCCCCAAATGAAATTTGTAAATCCTTCAGTAAAACTCCTATAGTCACCGCTTTAACTATATTAGTAGAAGATGAACGTCCACTCTTCACACCCCCGAAGACTGATCAAACAGGCAAGCTACCCCAAAAATGGATAACAGATTACCCAGATGCCTGGGCAAAAACTGCGGTGTTAGGTCTGGCCGTGAAACAACCTCCAATAACAGTGTAGTTAAAAACCTCAGTCTCCCCAATCAATGTCAAATAATATCCTCTAAGCAAAAAAACTAAAGGTGGGATAAGGCCCCATATTCAGAAATATCTGGCCTTAGGAGTCCTAAGGCCCTGTCAATCGGCCTGGAACACTCTCCTGCTACTAGAAAAAAAAAAAAAAGCCAGGAACCAGGGACTATCGCCCCATTAAAGAGCTAAGAGAGATCAACAAAAGAGTGCAGGACATTCACCCCACGGTACCTAATCCGTACAATCTGCTTAGCACTCTGAACCCTGAGCGGAAATTATATACTGTTCTGAACTTAAAAGATGCTTTCTTTTGCTTGCCTCTGCATAAAGATAGTAAGTTGCTGTTTGCTTTCGGGTGGGTAGACCCAGAAACCAAAACGTCTGGTCAACTAACTTGGACTAGACTCCCACAGGGGTTCAAAAACTCCCCCACTCTCTTTGATGAAGCCCTCCACAGAGATCTCAACAACTTCAGAACTACGCACCCTAAAGTTACCCAGCTTCAATACGTGGATGACCTGCTACTGGCAGCCAACACCAAGGAAAACTTTGAGTCTGGGACCCAAGCACTATTATATGAGCTTGCTCAACTCGGGTATAGAGTTTCGGCCAAAAAGGCCCAAATTTGCTAGCATGAAGTAATCTTCCTGGGCTATTCCCTTAGGGGCAGTAAACGATGGCTCACTGAGCCCAGAAAACAAACCATTGTGTAGATACCACCCCCATCTTACAGCAGACAACTCAGAGAATTTCTTGGGACTGCTGGCTTTTGCAGGTTATGGATACCTGGGTTTGCGTCCTTAGCTGCTCCTTTATACCGCTGTTAAAGGAAGATGCCCAATTTCAATGGAACCCTGAGTACCAGGAAGTTTTTGATAACATCTAAGGACACTGACACTGAACACCTCAACTTCACTGAGCTCAGCCTGCAATTACAGCAAGCCCTACACTACGTTAAAAATGCACATCAACTCACTCACCTTGGTTCAAAGAAACTGCAGGCATTACTGTAGGATTAAGAACAGAGTTCTCCACTAAAAAACTCACAGCAAAAGGAAATAACTGAACGGGTAACAAAAGCCTGTCGGATCCGTCAATTGGGTAATGCTTACCCTTCCAAGTTTCCTAGAGGAAAGCACCTACGAGGAACCAGACCAGGACAATTCTGGGAAGTGGACATTAATGAAATTAAGCCAGCAAGGTATGGACTTAAATATCTCCTAGTCTTTGTAGATACATTTTCAGGATGGATTGAAGCCTTACACACACACACACAAAAAAAAAAAAAAAAAAAAAAAACGGCGCAAATGGTTTTCAAGAAGATCCTGAAAGATATTTTTCCAAGATACGATCTGCCTAATGGACTGATAATGGACTGGTGTTCATGGCCCAGGTAAGTCAGGTGTTAACCAGGACCCTGTGGATTAATTGGAAGTTACATTATGCTTATATATCCCAGAACTCAGGACAGGTAGAAAAAATAAATAGAACCATTAAAGAGACCTTAACAGCCCCCTTAGGGATCTGGTGGCTATCTCTCCACCCAGACATTTTTCAGCTCGGTAGAGGTCTTTCCTTTTGAGATATACCTGATGAAGAGGATCTCACTAAAATTTCATTAAATCCTTTCCATACCATAGATAATTGAAACAAACATTATGGATGCAGGGACACGCGAGCCAGATGCAGGTTGGCTAGCCTATATTACTATGTATGCCCGGCAGACTATCAAAGCGACAAACAGCCATGGCTGTGTGGGGGAAAAGCCGACTTCTTGTGTAAGTCATGGGGATGTGAGCATATAGGGGCTGCCTGGTGAAACCCAAACTCCTCATCAAATTCAGTACACAGCATTGGCCATATTACCAATTAGACAACCAAAAACTATGGCCCCCAGAGGGTTCTCTAGATCTTCAAATTCTGCATGACATTTTTAACTTTGGCAAGTGCTCAAAAGGGGGAAATTCCCCTATGTGGAATCCTTTTTCCTCCTGCGCTCACATCCTGTACTATGCTTCCCCAATAGTTCCTCACACTCAGCCTTCTGCTCTAGACTCTCTGCTTTCACTCCCACCTCAGCAACCTGATTTCTCCCCTCCAATTACTAGATCAAAAACCCAAACCTCCGCTGGATCTCAGAACATTGCCCCCTTGCTGAGGAAGCAGGTACCGAGGTACCCCTCCACCCACTCACTCCTCTCTTTTCCTGTCAGTGTCTGCACTAGGTCCCACCAAGTCCTCTAGCAAGCTTAGCCAAAGCTCAAACCAGCTGAGAAGAGCCCTCAGACCCCTATCCAAGATGTAATGAAAATGACCTTTAAAGTTGATTTGTCATCACTGAAAACAGGTTCTAAGAATTTAAAGTCCCTCACAGGCTTTTTGGAATACTCACTCCCGTCTTCCCCTCTGCTCTACCTGTTCTACTGCTCAAGTTTTTGTTCTATGAAAATCCCAAACCCCTTTCCCATTATTCTTTGGCATCTCTCCTTCCTCATTCTCAGATCCACAGAGCTGCTCTCAGCATCGCCTTCCCTGTCATCCCCCTCTGTACCAGGTCCACAGAAATGTCTTAAATGACCTTCTCCAGAAGTCTTCACCAAGGCTTACTTTAGGTCTTTCAGCAAAAGAGTCCCTCTGAAAAAGTTCAATGGAGATAAACTTCCACTCTTCGTGTTGCCCTGTTCTACTTGGCCACTGGCTGGAAAAATCACCACCCTTAAGCTAGACATCGCCTTACCAGTTTTTCACAAAATATGTGAACAAGGACTCTGGCCTTGAGCTGGGGCTTCACAGAGATGGCTACATTTCTAAGATAAAAAAGTTACCAACTGGGCTCCATGGTGACAGCTGGCAAGGAGGAAAAAAAAGAGACAAAAAAGCTCTCCCGTTCCAAGGTGTCCTTGAAAAGTTAACGTGCACAGAACAGAGGAAAAAAACAGAAACAAAAACTGATTTGTGTAAATTTCTGCAGACTGTGAACTTCTGAGCCCCTTCCCTTATATGTTGGGTACAAATACTAAAACTACCAAAACTTGGGGTTCAGTGGATTAATTGATTACAACAGAAGCAATGCCCTCTAAATACGGATGCGACCAAATAAAACTGCTTTCCTGTCTTTGGTGCTATCTTAGGTGCCTTTCCTTGTCCATCCCTACAACAGTATAATTCTATACACGTTAACATTATTTATGTTTTCATAAAATGGTCAATAGATGCGATTAATTATGTAATGATGCAGATGTTTTCGAGAGTGCTCTATCAGGATGCAGGTTCATTTAAAGATCAAATAGGGGGGCATACAACCCGGTTCCACCAGGAACCTGTATCCCTCACTTTAGCCATCCTATTAGGAATAATAGTTGCTATAGGGGTGGGCACAGGAACAAATGCCCTAGTCCATGAGACACACCAAAGACACAATTAGAAGCAGAAATAGACCAAAGCTTAAAGACATTAAAAACCGCATCACAGCTTTACAGGAATTTTAACCTCTCTCTCTCTGAAGTTGTTTACAGAGCAGGCGAGTGTTGGCCCTCCTCTTCATGAGAGAAGGGTGCCTTTTTGCTTGCATTGAGGAAAGGATGATGTTTTTATGCCGACAATACTGGAGTTGTAAAAGAATCTATGAGTAAATTAAGAAAACGACTTGAAGAGGGTCAAAGAAAGACAGAGGCCCCCAAAGGGAGGTTTGAGTCTTGGTTCACATAGTCCACCTGGATAACTACGCTTTTATCCACCCAGGCTGGTCCATTAATAATTCTCATATTATTGTTAACTGTAGGACCCTGTTTGCTCAACCATGTAGTTTCTTTTCTCACCCAAATTGAACCTGTTATTAACCCTAACCATACACTGTTCTCTCAATCTAATTTTACAGAAGAGCGGGGACAGAGTTGGTCTTAAAATACAGCAATATAGAGGATCTTCCACCTGCTGAGAACCTCAAAGGTCCATGAAGAAATGATCCCTGGAGAAGATGTAGTCAACTATGAAGGACCTGAGAGAGCAAAAGTCTTCCATGGCAAACAACCTGCTCATGATGAAGGGATGTGTCTGAATCAGCCACTCTCTTCTTAATGTAGAGAAGATGGACCAAAGCAGGGATGTGTTGAGAGCTTCTCCTGCGTGCCAATGGTTGACATACCATTCTAACTTGTGAAAGTGTCACAGAAAGTAGGGGCAGCCTCCTTCTCATGGGAACCTTAGAAGCAACTGTTAGGACAAAGTTGTTGCCAAGGCAGTGACCAAATTCAGTTCCTAAAGGAAGTGACCTCACCTAACTTCTATGGTGATAGAACTCTCTGAACTTGGAATCCAGGAAGCCTGGCACCCAGTGCCAGTCCCGGTCCCAGTCCCAGTTGTCAAACTTATTTTGATTTACCAAGGACAGACTCAGTCTTTCTTGGGACCTACTGATATGACGATGGCAAAATGCAAGAAAAGCTATGGAGAGGGGGCTTTCCTGAGAAAGCAGGCATTGACTCACCACTTGATCCTGAAAACTTCACAGAGTTGGCCAAGAAGACCAGACTTGAGACAGAACAGGCCATTTCTGGGAACATAGTATGGCCCACCAGTCAGAGGACTCTCCGGATATTCACAGACCTTCATGGGGGAAGGAGGTGCCTTTGTGATGTGGGTGTGAGATTGTGGTTTTTGTCTCATGTTCTGAGAATAGGTATGAAAGAAGGTTTGTTTTGTTTGGAGTGAACGGTTTCTAGTAAGTCGTTTGACAACGCGAGTGTTTCTATGTCAGTGTATCCCACTGCGCCCGTGGTTGTAGATATTAGAAGAGAGAATGCATCAATGAATATGTCCTGTCAGGTAGAAAGCTTCCCAGCATTCATCCTTCCCAATTAATTAATGGACTGCAGCTTGCCTTATTGATGGGCAACACCTACTATCTTCCTAAGATCCTGTTTTCTTCCTGAATTCTGGCCACTCTCCAGAATAGGCTCATGGTTTTGTGTTTAAGATATGTACAACCACGAAGCTCTGTGAAATGACCATGTACTAGATAGCTAAAGGGAATGGCGAGCACCTCAGAAAACTCAGATATCAGTGTGATCAGTAAAGTCTCAGTGGAGAAACCATGCTTGGGGCCTTTTGCTTAACTTTTCTTCTGTTGCCCTGAATGTCAGGAAGGTCTTTTCCTCAGGCCACCACTTTGTGAAGCCTGAAGAAAACAGTTTTCAAATGGAAATGAATGGGTATTACCTGTGGTTCCTTGCTTAATTGTTTTGGAGAGGATGTGTCTGAATCAGCCTATTTGCCCTGTGTGAGGCTGTGGCTTAGTTTCTCACATTCTGATGGATATAAAGAAAGATCCCATGTGTAAATCCAAAACCAAAATGGCCAAAGAGCAGTCCTTGTGGATGAAGTCTCTCGCCTTCCTCTGTAACTTTCCTGAACTCCATCAAGTCAGAATAGGGATCCTTTGGGTAAAATGAGATCTTCAGAGCTCTGCAGAGGCTAGCCCATGGTTGCTTGGGTTTTCTCAAGACTCCAATTCACATAAAGAATCCAAACCCCACAGTCAGTTGACCTCAAATTGAAGAAGTGGAGCAGTATTAATGGGAGGCCTATTTGATCTCTCCTGGTTCACAAGAAGGGTGTCCATGCCACCCTGAATTAGGCAATTTAGGTGCAAGAGAGCTTATTTGGGACACGGACTTGAGCTGTCCCCCTCATGGAAAACTCTAGCCAGAGGTTATTATGTGTGTTGGAGTCTTTTAATTTAAATTGTGGTCATTTGGGTGGCGGTTAGAAGAGATGACTTGGTCCACATGTCCTTGAACTCTGGTGTGATTCCCTTAGAGACTGAGTTCTGCAACTGAACTCAGAGAAGTATTGCCATGAATAGTGTTGAGGTTTCAGAAAGCCAGGCATGAGTGTCGCCCTTGGAAACTGAGTTCTAGGCCCAGGGTGGCTTTCCACAGAGCACTGGGCCTCTCAGCCAGGATACCACATGATTTTATTCTGAAAGACTTGGCACCCATCATTGAGAGTCAAAACTCATATGGACCTCACATTGTAGAGCTAAATGAGCTAAACATCATGTGATCTTTTCACCACTCTTTGGGAAGCCTTACCTGTGAGTGTTCTCCTGAGCTTTCATTGAAATGAGCTTCCTAACCATCTAATGGTTCCTGAATGAATTGAAACTCACAGTGCCTCCAACTTCATCCTTGAAAAATGGCTAGATAAATACCATGAAATTTTTGAAATTCCCATCACCAGGTGGCACTGGAGAACCTTTGGATGACATGTTGCTGATCATGAATGTTCCAGACAGTGTCTTGTTTTACTGGGTTTCATGTAAATGGTGTAGAACAGAGATGTCAGTAAGTTGGACTCTGTTGAGTAGTGGGCCTAGAGCAGTGTTGGGCAGGTATGTGATAAAACATCTGTGTGGGGCCATTTGGATCTGCCATTGGCTTCCAAATGGCTTGTGACTGATATGGCGCAGCCAGCAGAACCTTCCGTGTAAAGGCAACTTGTTATATGGAGAGATTTCAGGACATTGTTCAGAATCAGGTTGCTATGGTCAAGGGGTCAAGCTATGTGGGATAGAAGCCTGGTTCTTGTATCATCCTGCAGACCCTGACCCACCACACGTGACAGAACTCCCTCTTGCACTTTGTCCCAGTTGAACTCCTTGTATTTCGTGAAGCAAATACCAAACTCCCAGTGCAGCAGGAAGAAACACCACGAAATGGAGGATGACCATATGGCTTCACAGTCCACACGGGGAGACACTAAGCGCCCAGTGACCACAGTTTACCTACAAAGAGAGAATTCAGCACTGCTGCCTCGTGTTCATTGTAAAATAAGAAACTTTGTCCTCCTGGTCACATAGATGCAGACCCAGCTTTGAGGTTCTCACTACAAAGGAAGCTTAACTCGTGACAACAACCTATATTTCAGTGCCCAACCTCAGTGGCAGTTTCTCAAAAAGTTTTAGGCAAGCAGAGCTCCATGTTTGTGGAGTGTGTACTTTGTCCTTATTTTTGGAAACTCCTATACCACCTCCAAGTTTGTGCACTCTTGAGCATTTTCCATTCCAGAAATGTAATCACAGATTTTGTAACTCTTCTTCTCTAATTGTGTCTTACTTGGGGCGAAGGTAATGTCAAGGCATGGTTCTGGATGAGAGTGGGAAGATTTGTTGTAGCACATATTTGCATACACATTGGATTAATTTTCCTATTTTCCATTCGAAATTCTGAATCCCTGACACTAACACATATTCTACTAGACTCTGACTACTAATTCTAATATGATGGAGAAAAATAACCCAAACAGTATATAAGTACATGCAGTTCAGAGTTCGACTTGCCTTTTGCATGATAAAGGGTAGGTGTTATAAATCTAGTCAATTTTTAATTGAAATAGTTCTCAATGTGTTTTCAAAGGTAACAAATATGTGAACTACTGTCTCCCATTCTCTGGAGCCTATTCAGCACATGTATTTTTATATGCACAAATAGAATCCTGCATGGTATCACACGTACATTCTTGTGAATTACATGACATAGCAGATACAAAGTGTGAGAAGTGATCACTCCTCCTAAACCCTGTTGGAACTGAAAATTCAACCTATGGGTGAGCTTCCCAGTAGAACAACATAATACATAAACCCATGTTCAGTAAAATGAATGTTTTTGCATCTTTATGATATATATTTCATGATGAATTTCGATTGGCATATATATTGCTACTTATTAATGTCTATGTTTGTGTGTGTGTGTGTGCGTGTGTGTGTGTGTGTGTGTGTGTGTGTATATATATATATATATATATATATATTTATACTCTCCAGATTTTTAAAAATATGAAATATATGTGTCTTATATACAATCCCTAAATTCATTCATGTTCATGTATGTGGATTAATAATCAACTTTTCACAAGATTATTCTTAGAAATATTCATCCACCCGAAATACATATTTGTTTCCTAGTACTGAAAACTAACTTCAGTGAAAGGTGCATACAAATCCTAATATGTCTACATTAACTAACCCAGTTTAACATCAATGCATGTAGGTTACTATGGAACATGATGTGTATTTTGACGTTAATTTTCATTCCACACTGGTACATTACTATTTCTTCAGTTTATGTTCATCATAGAATATATATTTGATTCACTAGTTGGCAAATTTATAGGCATTTGTTTCACTTTCAATCACTTCCTGCTCCAGAACACATGTATTCCTCTATGTTTCTTTACTGGTCTATTCATGAGACTTTTTTCCAAATATATTATTTTTGATTTCCATAATCAATTTTGAAACAAAACTCACAGACCCTTCATGATAAACCGTAACCCTAAGATGATCATTAGATATATAACTGGTTGGAATGAATGATTGTATATCAATATAACATTTCTTATATATTTTCAGATATCTATTCAATCCATTATTTAAAGTGGATCCAGTTATATTATTTATTCACAGTATGGTCTATTCATGCATTATCTGTATATTCATAGAAATAGGGTACACCTCTTTGTACGACCATACTAATTTATAAGTCTTCAAAATATTGCTCCAAGAAATGGTGGAAGAAATACTCATGTCACCTGATCTACATACACATTTTATCACAGAAATATTCTGGACACCAAAAGCAAAGGTCACACTTACAATTGTACCAAAGCCTAAATAGAAAGTGAGCATGGATTACTAAAAACATCCATGTCCAGGTTGCCTAATGCTCTCAAATGTCAATCCTATTGGTGACTACGTATTTGTTTCTTCCTTATATTATATATTCAACCTCAAACCTGTTGAAAATGTCTAACCCTATCACACACTTTATACTTTGCTTGATTTCCTAATGTCTCTATTGATATCTGCTTTCCTACATGTTTTCCCCAGTTCATCATTGTGACTGACTCTTCACATGTACTGACATTTACATACACTCTCTCCCCGAAACCCTATTGCTATAGAACTTTTGGTCCAAATCCTATACTCACTCTTCTTTCTAAACCTACCGACTACCTTCCTAATCCTACCGATTATCGCTTTTTGACTGGATGTTCTCTTCAACATTCAATCATCCAAAGTACAAGGTCCGATGCCAGTGTATATTGATTTATTTGAGACATCTGTGCAGCACATAACTCAAAGCTAAGTATCCCACTCAAGTCCCCAATGCCCTTCTGGGCTTCAAATCTTACCTAGTTTTCTGCTTTCATAGTTATATTTCACATATATACTCTTGTAAATACCACAGGTTGCCAATGCCATTATTCATCCTGCAGAATGATTCGTAACCCAAATCGAACCTATTATTAACCCTAACCATACACTCTTCCTTCAATACAACTTACAGAAGAGCAGGGACAGAGTGGGTCTTACAATATAGGAATGTAGATTATCTTCCACCTGCTGAGAACCTAAAATATCCATGGAGAAATGATCCTTGGAGAATATGTAGGCAGCTATGTAGGACCTGAGAGAGCAATAGTCATCTTCCATTGCAAACAACCTGGTCAGGGTGAATTGATGTGTCTGAATCAGCCTCTGCCTTCTTAAAGTAGAGAAGATGGACCTATGCAGGCCTGTGTGGAGAGCTATTCCTGGGTGCCTATGGTTGATATACCATTCTAACTTCTGAATGTGTCACAGGATGTTGGGGCAGCCTCCATCTCATAGGAACCTTGGAAGCAACTGTTAGGACAAAGTGGTTACCAAGGCAGTGACCATATTCAGTTCCTCAAAGAAGTGACCTCACTTCACTTCCTTGGTGATGGAATTCTCTGAACTTGGGATCCCAGAAGCCAGGCACCCAGAGTCAGTCTCACTCCGAGTCCCAGTGGACTAACTTATTTGTTTTTCCCAAAGACATAGTCAGTCTTTCTTGGTACCTACTGATGTGAGGATGGCCAAATTCCAGCAGAGCTCGGAAGAGGGGCCTTTCCTGAGAAAGTAGGTAGTGGCGAACCACTAGCTCCTGACAACTTCACAGAATTGGCCAAGGAGACCACATCTGAAACAGGACAGGCCATTTTTTGGGGAACATAATATGGCCCACCAGTCAGAAGACACTTCGGATAATCACAGACCTACTTGGGTGAAAGAATCGCCTTTGCTATTGTAGGTGTGAGTTTGTGGTTTTTTCTGATGTTCTGAGAATAGCTAGGAAAGGTGGTTTATTTTGTTTGTAGTGGACTATTTCTAGTAAGTCCTTTGACATGGTGAGTGTTTCTATGTCTGTGTATCCCAGTGTATCCGTTGTTGTAGACATTAGAAAAGAGAATGCATCAATGGAAGCGTTGTCTCTAGTTGAAAGCTTCCCCACATTCTTACTGCCCAATTGATGAATGGACTGCAGCTTGCCTTATGGATGGGCAACATCTACTATCTTCTTAAGTTCCTGTTTTCTTCGTGTTTTCCAGCCACTCTCCAGAATAGGCTCATGGTTTTGAGTCCCAGATATGTAACACCACAGGGCTCTGTGACATGGCCATGTACTGGATAGCTTAAGGGAATGGGAGCATCTCAGAAAACTCAGATATCAGTGTGACCAGTAATGTCTCAGTGGAGAAACCCTTCTTTGGGCCATTTGCTTACTTCTGTTTCTATTATCCTGAATATCAGGAAAGTCTTTGCCTCAGGCCACCCAGTTATGTAGCATTAAGAAGACTGTTTTCATATGGAAATGAATGGACATCACCTGTGGCTCTTTGCTTAATTGCTTTGGAATGGAATGTGTCTGAATCAGCCTCTTGTCCTTGAATGAGGTTGTGGCTTAGATTCTCAGCACCTGATGGATCTAAAGAAAGATCCCATGTGGTTCCAAAACCAAAATGACCAAAAGAGAAGTCATTGTGGATGAATATTTTTGCCTTCTTGTTTTAGGTTCCTGACCTCCATCAAGTGAGAATAGTGATCCTTAGGGTCAAATGAGTCTTTGAAATCCCTGCAGAGGCTAGCCCACATGTGCTTGGGTTTTCTCATGACTCCAAATCACATCAAGAATTTATAGGCTTCAGCCAGTAGGCCTCAAATTGAGAAGCGGAACACTTTAACAGCAGGAATATTTGATCACTCCTGGTTCACAGGAATAGTGTTCAGGCCACCATGTTTTTAGGCAAATGAGGGGCAAGTGAGCTTATTTTGGACACTACCTTGTGCTCATTGAAACCTCCAGCTAGAGGTTATGATGAGTGTCTACAAGGAAAAAGATTATGGCCCTGTGGGAGTGATTTCATTTTAATTTTGGTCATTTTTGTGGCAGTTGGAAGGGATGACTGGGTCCACCTGGGCTTGAAATCTGGTATGATTTACCCTTAGAGACTGAGTTCTGGAACTGACCTCAGAGAAGTATTGCCATGAATTGTGTTGGGATTTTAGGAGGCCACGCATGAGACTCACTCTTGGAAACTGAGATCTTGGCCCAGGCTGGCTTTCCACAGAGGCCTGGGAATCTCAGCCAGGATATCACATGATTTTATTCTGAAAGACTTGGTAGCCATAGTTGAGATTCAAAACACACATGGACCTCACATTGTAGACGTCAATTGGCCTGGCTTCATGTGACCTGTTGGCAACTCTTTGAGAAGCCTTGACTTTAAAGTTCTCCAGAGCATTCATTGAAATGAGCTTTCTCAACACTTAACGGTTCCTGAATGAATTGAAACCCACAGTGCCTGTAACTTCATCCTTGAAAAATTGCTAGATAAATACCATAAAAGTTTTGAAATTCCCATGAACAGGTGGCACTACAGAAACTTTGGATGTCCTGTTGCTGATCATGTGTATACCAGACAGTGCCTTGTTTGACTGGGTTTCATGAAAATGGTGTAGAATACGAGATGCCAGGAATTTGGAGCCTGGTGAGTAGTGGGCCTAGAGTAGTGGTGGGCAGGTATGTGATGAAACATCAAGGTGGGGCCATGTGGATCGGCTATCGGCTTACAAATGGCTTGTGACTGATATGGCGCAGCCCCCATTCCCTTGTAGGTAAAGGCATCTTGTTATGTGGAGAGGTTTCAGGGCAATGTTCATAATCAGGTTGCTATGGTTATTGGGAAAAGCTATGTGGGATAGAAGACTGGTTGGTACATTCTCCTGCAGACGCTAACCCACCCCACGTGACAGAACACGCTCCAGCACTGTATCCCAGATGAACTTCTTATATTGTGTGAAGCAAGTACCAAATTCCCAGTGTAGCAGCAAGACACACCACGAAAAGTGGAGGATGATCAAATGTCTTCACAGTCCCCACCGGGAGACACTTAGCCTCCAGTGGACATAGTTTACCTACAAAGAGAAAATTGAGCACTGCTGCCTCATGTTCATTGGAAAATAAGAAATCATGTCTTCCAGGTCACATAGAAGCAGACCCAGCTTTTATGGTCTCACTACAAAGGAAGCCAAAGCTCATGACAACAACATATATTTCAAGTGCCCAACCTCAGAGGCAGTATTCCAAGAAGTCTTAGGCCAGCAGAGCTCTTTGTTTGTGGAGTGTTTACCCTGTCCCTTACTTTTGGAAACGCCTCTACCACCTCCAAGGTTGTGAACTCCCGAGGATATTCCATTCCATATATGTATTCATAGATTTTCACACTTTTCTACTATAATTGTGTCTTACTTGGGTGAAGGTAATGTCAAGGCATTGTTCTGGATATGAGTGAGAAGATTTTTGTGTAGCACATATTTACATACACATTGGATTCATTTTTCAATTTTCCATTTGAAATACTGAATCCCTGACACTAACCCATACCCTACTAGACTCTGACTAATGATCCTAATATGATGGTGAAAAATAACCCAAAAAGAAAAGAAACACAAGCAGTTCAGAGGAGGCATGGTGTATAGTTGGAATTGCCTTTTGCATTATATTTTGTAGGAGTTATAAATCTAGTCAATTTTTTGTTGAAATAGTTCTACATGTGTTTTTAAAATTAACAAATATATGAATCCCTGTCTCCCTTTCTCTGTAGCCTATTCAGCACATGTATTTTTATATGCACATATAGAATCCTACCTGATATCACTCGTATACACTTGTGAGGTGGCTGAATTGGCAGATGCAAATTGAGAGAAGAGATCACTCCTCCTAAACGCTGTTGGAACTGAAAATTCAACCTATGGGTGAGCATCCTAGTTGAATAACATTATACATAATTTCATGTTCAGTAAAATTAATATTTTTCAATCTGTGGATTATATATATTTCATGATGAATTTCAATTGGCATATATATCGCTACTTTTTTTTATTGGTTGCTCAAAACATTACAAAGCTCTTGACATATCATATTTCATACATTAGATTCAAGTGGGGTATGAACTCCCATTTTTAATCCAAATACAGATTGCAGAATCACATCAGTTACACATCCATATTTTTACATAATGCCCTATTAGTTAATGTTGTATTCTGCTACCTTTCCTATACTCTACTATACCCCCTCCCTTCTCTTCCAATCTTTTCTCTCTACCATACCTACTGTAATTCATTTCTCTCCTTGTTTATTTTCCCACAACCTCTTATATGTAATTTTGTGTAACAATAAGTGTCTCTCTCCATTACCATGCAATTTCCCTCTTCTCTCCCTTTCCCTCCCACGTAATGTTTCTGCTTAATGTTAATCTTTTCTTCATGCTCTTCCTCCCTGCTCTGTTCTTAGTTGCTCTCATTATATCAAAGAAGACATTTGGTATTTGTTTTTTAGGGATTGGCTAGATTCACTAAGCATAATCTGCTCTAGTGCCATGTATTTCCCTGCAAATTCCATTATTTTGGCATATTTTAGTGCTGCGTAATCCTCCATAGTATATAAAAGTCACATTTTTTTATTCATTCATCTATTGAAGGGCATCTGGGTTGGTTCCACAGTGTAGCAATTGTGAATTGTGCTGCTATGAAAATTGATGTGGCAGTATCCCTGTAGTACGCTCTTTTAAGGTCTTCAGGGAATAGTCCAAGAAGGGCAATAGCTGGGTCAAATGGTGCTTCCATTCCAAGCTTTCACAGGAGTCTCCATACTGCTTTCCAAATTGGCTGCACCTGTTTCAGTCCCACCAGCAATGTACAAGAGTACCCTTTTCCCCACATCCTCGCCAGCACTTGTTGTTGTTTGACTTCATTATGGCTGCCAATCTCACTGGATTGAGATGGTATTTTAGGGTGGTTTTTATTTGCATTTCTCTTATTGCTAGAAATGGAGAGCATTTTTTCATGTACTTGTTAATTGATTCTATGTCCTCCTCCGAGAAGTTTCTGTTCAGGTCCTTGGCCCATTGGGTTATTGGTTATCTTATTGTATAATTTTCTGAGTTATTTGTATACTTTGTATACTCTAGATATTAGGGCTCCATGTGAAGGGTGAGGACTAAAAATTTGTTCCCATGATGTAGGCTCCATATTTACCTCTCTTATTGTTTCTCTTTCTGAGAAAAAAAAATTCAGTTTAAGTAAGTCCCATTTCTTGATTCTTGTTATTAACTCTTGTTTTATGGGTGTCCTATTAAGGAATTCGGAGCCTGACCACACAATATGTAGATCGGAGCCAACTTTTTCTTCTATCAGATGCAGAGACTCTGATTTGAATCTAGCTCCTTGATCCACTTTGAGTTAACTTTTGTGCATGGCGAGAGGAGGGGATTCAGTTTCATTTTGTTGCATATGGATTTTCAGTTTACCAAACACCATTTGATGAAGATGCTATCCTTCCTCCATTGCAGGCCATTAGCTCCTTTATCAAATATAAGATAGTTGTAGCTTTTTGGATTAGTCTCTGTGTCCTCCATTCTGTACCATTGGTCCACCCACCTGTTTTCGTACAAGTACCATGCTGTTTTTATTATGATTGCTCTGTAATATAGTTTGAAATCTGGTATCGCTATACTGCCTGATTCACACTTCCTGCTTAGAATTGCTTTTGCTATTCTGGGTCTTTTATTTTTCCATTTGTATTTTATGATTGCTTTATCTATTTCTACAAAAAATTTCTTTGGGATTTTGATTGGCATTGCATTAAACCTATAGAGAACTTTTGGTAATATCGCCATATTGATGATGTTAGTTCTGGCTATCCATGAACGGGGTATATTTTTCCATCTTCTAAGATCTTATTCTATTTCTCTTTTTAGGGTTCTGTAGTTTGCATCATATAAATCTTTCACCTCTTTTGTTAGGTTGATTCCCAAGTATTTAATTATTTTGAGGAAATTGGGAATGCAATGTTTGGACTCATTTTTGTTTCAGAAGTTTTGTCGCTAATATACAGAAATACCTTTGATTTATGCATGTTGATTTTGTATCCTGCCACATTGCTGCATTCATTTATTAGTTCTAGTAGTTTTTTCTTAGACCCTTTTGGGTCTTCTATGTATAGAATCATGTCATCTGCAAATAGTGATAATTTAAGTTCTTCTTTTCCTATTTTTATGCCGTTAATGTCTTTCATCTCTCTAATTGCTCTGGCCAGTTTTTTCGAGAAATATATTGAATAGAAGTGGTGATAGAGGACATCCCTGTCTTGTTCCAGATTTTAAAGAGAATGCCTTCAACTTTTCTCCATTCAGAATGATGCTAGCCTGAGGCTTAACATAGATAGCTTTTACAATGTCTAGGTAAGTTCCTGTTATCCCTAGTTTTTAAAATGTTTTGAACATAAAGGAATGCTCTACTTTGTTGAATGGTTTTTCTGCGTCTATCGAGATGATCATATGGTTCTTATCTTTAAGTCCAATGATGTTGTGAATAACATTTATTGATTTCCGTATATTGAACCAGCCTTGCATCCCAGGGATGAATCCTAGTTGATCATGGTGCACAATTTTATTGATGTGCCTTTCTATCCAATTCACCAGAATTTTAATGAGGATTCTTGCATCTAGGTTCATCAGAGATATTGGTCTGTAGTTTTCTTTCTTTGAGGTGTCTTTGTCTGGTTTCAGAATCAGGGTGATGTTGGCCTCATAGAATGAATTCGGCAGAGCTCCCAGTTTTTCTATTTCCTGAATAACTTGAAAAGTATTGGTATTAATTCTTCTTTAAAGGTTTTGTAAAACTCTGCTGTATACCCATCCGGTCCTGGGCTTTTCTTGGTTGGTAGTCTTTTGATTGCTTCTTCTACTTCATCCATTGATATTGGTCTGTTTAAATTGTGTGTTCCCTTATGACTCAGTCTGGGCAAATCATATGACTTAAGAAATTTATCGATGTCTTCACTATTTTCTATTTTATTGGAATACAGTTTTCCAAATAATTTCTAATTTTCTTCTGTATTTATGTTGCATCTGTTGTGATATTGCCTTTTTCATCCCGTATGTTAGTAATTTGAGTTCTCTCTCTTCTTCTCTTCGTTAGCACGGCTAAGGGTCTGTCGATCTTATTTATCTTTTCGAAGAACCAACTTTTAGTTTTGTTAATTTTTTCAATAGTTTCTTTTGTTTTAATTTCGCTCTGATTTTAATTATTTCTTGCCTTCTGCTACATTTGCTGTTGTTTTGCTCTTCCTTTTCTAGGGCTTTGAGATAAAGTGTGAGCTCATTTATTTGTTGTTTTTTTTTTTTTCTTTTTTTGAGGAATGACCTCCAGGCGATGAATTTACCTCTTAAAACTTCTTTCATTGTGTCCCATAGAATCTGATATGTTGTGTCTGTATTTTCATTTATCTCGAAGAATTTTTTTATTTCCTCCTTTATGTCTTCTGTAACCCATTGATAATTCAGTAACATATTGTTCATTTTGCAGGTGATGTATGATTTTTTCTTTTTTCTTTTATCATTGGTTTCCAGTTTCATTCCATTATGATCACAAAAAATTCATGGGTATTATCTCCTCCCCTTTATATTTACTGAGGGTTGCCCATTGATCATTCAGTAACATATTGCTCATTTTGCAGGTGATGTATGATTTTTTCTTTTTTCTTTTATCATTGGTTTCCAGTTTCATTCCATTATGATCACAAAAAATTCATGGTATTATCTCCTCCCCTTTATATTTACTGAGGGTTGCCCTATGGCATAACATATGGTCTATTTTTGAGAAGGATCCATGTGCTGCTGAGAAAAAAGTATATCCACTTGATGATGGTTGATATATTGTATATATGTCAGTTAAGTCTAGGGTATTGATTGTGATATTGAGTTCTATAGTTCCTTTATTCAACTTTTGTTTGGAGGATCTGTCCAATGGTGAGAGAGGTGAGTTGAAGTCACCCATAATTATTGTATTGTGGTCTATTTGATTCTTGAACTTGAGGAGAATTTGTTTTATGAACGTCGCAGCACCATTATTTGCTGCGTGAATATTGATAATTGTTATGTCTTGTCGGTGAATGGTTTCTGTTAACAGTATATAATGTCCTTCCTTATCCCTTTTGATTAAATTAGTCTTGAGGTCGATTTTATTTGATAGGAGGATGGCCACCCCTGCTTGCTTACGAGGTCTGTGTGCATGGTATAAATTTTCCCAATCTTTCACCATCAGCTTGTGTATGTCTTTTCCATTCAGATATGTCCCCTGGAGGCAACATATTGTTGGATTTGTTTTTTTTTTTTAATTCAAGTTACAAGCCTATGTCACTTTATTGGAGAGTTTAAGCCATTAACGTTTAGAGTTACTATTGATATATGGTTTGTACTGCCACCCATGTTTGCCTATATCTTTTTTTTTAAATTAGATTGTTTCTCCATGATTAGCTTTTCCCCGCCCTCTGTCATTACTGGGGCACTTCCCACTGATGGTTTTCGTTGTTGATTTTCATTTCTTCCTTGTGTAGTGTTTTGCTCCAGATGCTTTCCAATGCTGGTTTTCTGGCTGCAAATTCTTTTAGCTTTTGTTTATCATGAAATATTTTTATTTCGTTGTCTTACATTAAGCTTAATTTTGCTGGATACATAATTCTTGGTTGGCATCCATTGTCTTTCAGTGTTTGAAGTACGTTGTTCCAGGATCTTCTCACTTCCAGCATCTGTGATAAAAAAATCCATTGTTAACCTTTTTGGTTTACCCCTGATTGTAATCTGCCTCCTTTCTCTGGTAGCTTTTAATATTTTCTCTTTGTTTTGTATATTGGATATCTTCATAACAATGTGTCTTGGCATGGGTCTACTGTGATTTTGTGTGCTCAGTGTCCTGTAAGCATCTACAATTTGTTTATCTGTTTCCATTTTTATTTCTGGAAAGTTTTCCCTAATTATTTCATTCAGCAGGTTACTCATTCCCTTGGTTTGAATCTCTGTACCTTTCTCTTTCCGGATGGCTCATAAGTTTGTTTTTTTATGTTATCCCATATCTCTTGGATGTTTTCTCATAATTTTTTACAGCATTTCTTTCTTGGCTAGAGTTTTTTTCAAGATGATATATTTTGTCTTCATTATCTGACATTCTGTCTTCTACTTGCTCCACTCTGTTAATGATACTCTCAATTGAGTTTTTAATTTGGTTTATCATTTCCTTCATTTATAGAATTATTGTTTGATTTTTCTAATAATCTCTATCTCCTGATAAAGATGCTTAATTTCTTATTTTATCTGTTTATGTAATTCATTTTCAATGCATTCTTTCACTGTTTTTGTTGTCTCGTATCCTCTTTAAGGTTCCATTCCATCTGTCTAAGGTATTCCTTGAGTTCTTTATATGACCATTTTTCTGATGACTCTAGATGCTCTTGAATATTTAGGCTGTCCTTCATTGTTTGCACTTTTTTTCTTCCTTGCTTTTTTATGCTTCTCATGTTACTTCTTGTTCTGTTTGACTACTGAGTTACTGCTTACTCTTATAAATTTATTTGATGCTTGGAAGGAAAGATATTAGAAGGGAAGGGAAGAAGTCACTAAGGAGAATGAGAGTAGGCAGGTAGAATTCAAGGAAGGGGGTATAACAAAATTGAAAAGAAATGAAAAGACAAAAGAAAAAAATAGAAAAATAAAGAAAATTTTAAGTAATAATGATCATTTAAAAATGAAAATTAAAATTTAAAATAATAATAATAATAATAAAATAAAAAATTAAAAAAATTAAAAACATTAAAAAAGTTAAAGAACAACAACAAAAATGAAAATCAAAGAAAAAGAAAAGCATACAAATAAAATAATAATATTAATACATGCAGTCCTAGAGTTCAATTTACTTCTCTTCCAGTAGGTGGAGCTGTGTGCACTGGGCCAAGATTCTCCTCTCAATTAGCGGGAACCAATCACTGTGCAGCAGCTCTTCCTCCCAGACTGGGCGGGTCTCCAATCCTGAGTGCCTAGGGCCTTCTCTTGTGCTTCCTCAAGCCAGGCCCCGCTCACCTTTGACGCTCACCACAATACTGGTTACACGCCAGGCCTCTGCTCCTGGTAGCCCTGTTTTAATGAAAACCTGGGCACACTCTCCCTGTTTGCCTCCCTCAGACCCTAAGTTTGTAGAGCTTTGGCCTGAGAACCCCCAGCGAATTTTCTTGTCCTCCGGGAGCCATGCCCCCGGTAGGTGGTGTAAGAGACCTCAATTGTCAGCACTGGTGGGAGTGGTAGCCGGGAATTCCACACCGCGAGTCCCGAGCCAATCCTGATTCCCTAGGTCTGGCTATGGCGCTCCTGGGAGACCTGGGAGGGGCCATTACGGCAGAGCTGGGAAGGGCCCTTGAGGTTTCCCCATGGTTTTGAGAGAGATGGCAATGGGATTACACACTTGTCGCGTTGGTTTCAATGAAGTTATCTCCTCCGCCTGTAATGTCAGTTCTCTGCCATGGTCGTATCCCATTAAAATGGTGACCATTCGTTCCCTTTGCTGGGTGACCAATGCAACAGGTGGGTCCTGACTATATCTCCCAAGCCCCATTTCAATCCTGTGGCCACTGCCTATGAAGGCTCAGTTGTCTTTTAACTCTGTCAATTCAGAAAGACCGACCAGTTATTTCAGCGGGAATGTTAGTGCTGAGTCACAAAAACCAGACGAATCTAAGCTTGAATGCAGCCAATCCGGGCTCTGTGTGTGTTCTGAGGGGCCCAGACTGTTCGCCCCAGATTCACAACAGGTCAACATTGCCTAGTGATTCTGAGCAAACAGCATTTAGACAGTTTACGACTCCCTATGCCCGTGCAGCTGAAGAGATCATAGACTTGATTTCTCCATGCCTGCCTTCATAATGGATCTCCTGTATTGCTACTTTTTAATATCTGTGCATGTGCGTGTGTGTGTGTGTGTGTGTATATATATACACTCTCCAGATTTTTCAAAATATAAAATATGAAATATATGTGTCTTATTATACACTCCCTAAATTCATTCATATTCATATCTGTGAATTTATAATCAACTTTCCACAATATTATTCTCAGAAATAATCATCCACCTGCAATACATATTGTTTCCTAGTACTGAAAACTAAATTCAGTGAATGGTGCATACAAACCCTAATATTTCTACAGTTACTTAGCCAGTTTAAAATCAATGCAAGTAGATTCCTAGGGGACATGATGTGTATTTTGACTTTCATTTTTATTCAACACTTGTACGTTACTATGTCTTCAGTTTATGCACATCATAGGATATATATTTCAGTCACAAATTAGAAAATTTATAGGAATTTGTTTCACGATCAATCACTTCCTGATTCAGAACACATGCATTCCTCCATGTTTCTTGACTAGTCTTTTCATGAGACTTCTTTCCAAACACATTATTTTTGTTTAACATCATCACTTATAAAGCAAAACTCAAACACCATTCATCATAAACCATAATCCTAATATTACCATTAGATATATAACTGGTTGGAATGAATGATTGTATATCAATATAAGATTTCTTATATATTTTCACATATCAATTCAATCCATTATTTAAAGTGGAATCAGTTATGTTATTTATTCATAGTATGGTCTATTCATGCATTATCTCTATATTCATAGAAACAGGTTACACCTCTTTGTGCCCCTAATACTAATGTATACATCTTCAAATTATTGCTCCCAGAAATGGTGAAAGAAATACTCATGTCACCTAATCTACATATACATTTTATCACAGTAATATTCGGAACAAAAAAAAAAATAAAATGTCACACTTATGATTGTACCAAAGCCTAAAAGGAAAGTGAATGTTGATAACTAATAGCATCCATGTCCAGGTTGCCTAATGCTCTCAAATGTCATTCCCATTTGTGACGACATATTTGTTTTTTCCTATGATTATATATTCAAACTCAAGCCTGTTGAAAATGTCTAATCCTATCACTCACTTTATACATTGTCTGATTTCGTAATGTCTCTATTGACACCTGCTTTCCTACATATTTTCCCCAGTTCATCATTTTGGCTGACTCTTCACATGTGCTTACATTTTCATTCACTCTCTAAACGAAACCCTATTGCTAAAGAAGCTTTTTATTCCAAATCATATACTCACTCTTCTTCCTAAACCTACTGACTATCTTCCTAATCCTACTGACTATCCCTTTTTGACTGGATGTTCTCTTCTACATTCAATCATCCAAGGTACTATGTCCTATGCCATTGTATTTCGATTTAACTGAGACAATTGTACAGAACATAATTCAACACTAAGTATCCAAACCAAGGGCCCAATGCCCTTCTGGGCTTCAAATCTTTCTTAGATTCCCGTTTTCATACATATATTTCACCTATATATTCTTATAAATATCGCAGGTTCCCAATCCCATTATTCATCCTGCAGAATGATTCCTAACCCAAATCGAAAATATTATTAACCCTAACCATACACTAACTTTGCAGGAGAGCAGGAACTGTGTGGGTATTAAACTACAGGAATCCAGGGGATCTTCACCTGCTGAGAAACTCAAATGTTCATGCAGAAATGATCCCTGGTGAAGATGACGGCAGCTATGAAGTACCTCAGAAAGCAAAAGTCATCTTCCATGGCAATCATTCTGGTAAGGATGAAGGGTTGTGTCTGAATCAGTCTCTCTCTTCTTAATGTATAGAACATGGACCAAACCAGTCCTGTGTGGAAGCTGTTCCCGGGTGCTTATGGTTGATACAGCATTCTAACTAGAGAAAGTGTCCCATGAAAATCGGGGCAGCCTCCACCTCATGGTACTTTTGGAAGCAACTGTTAGGACAAAGTGGTTGCCAAAGCAGTGACATCATTCAGATCCTGAAGGAAGTGATCTCACCTCACTTCCTTGGTGAGGGAACTCTCTGAACTTGGGATCCAGGAAGCCAGGCACCCAGAGACAGTCCCTGTTCTAGTCCCAGTGGTCTCACATGTTTGGAATTACCAAGGACAGAGTCAGTCTTTCTTGGTACCTACAGATGTGAGGATGGCCAAATGCCAGGAAACCTGTGAAGAGGGGCTTTTCCTGAGAAAGCAGGTAGTGTCTCACCGCTGACTCTTGAGAACTTCACAGAGTTGGCCAAGCAGACATGATCTGAGACAGAAGAGGTCATTTCCGGGGAACATAGTATGGCCCACCAGTCAGAGGACACTCCGGGGAGTCACAGACCTACTAGGGGGAAGGAGATGCCTTTGTGGGTGTGGGTGTGAGTTTGTGGTTTTGTTTCATGTTCTGAGTATAGGTAGGAAAGGCGGTTTATTTGGTATGGAGTGGAATATTTCTATTAAGTCCTTTGACAAGGCGAGTGTTTCTATGTGTGTGTATCCCACTGAGTCCATTGTTGTAGACATTAGAAAAGACAATGCATCAATGGATGTGTCCTGTCTAGTAGAAAGCTTCCCAGCATTAATCCTGCCCAATTCATGAGTGGACTCTGGCTTGCCTTATGGATGGGCAACACCTACAAGCTTCCTAATTTCCTGTTTTCTCTCTCAATTCTGGCCACTCTCCAGAATAGTATCATGGTTTTGTGTCCAAGATTTGTACCACCTCCAAGATCTGTGACATGGCTATGTAATGGATAGCTGAAGGAAATGGCTAGCATCTCAGAAATCTCAGATATCTGTTGACCAGGAAAGTCTCAGTAGAGAAACCCTGCTTTGGTCCTTTTGCTTACCTATTGTTTTGTTGAATGTCAGGAAGTTTTTTGCCTCAAGCCACCACTTTGTGAAGCCTGAAAAAAAGAGTTTTCAAATGGAAATGAATGGGCATCACCTGTGGCTCTTTGCTTAATTGCTTAGGATTGGGATATGTCTGAATCAGCCTGTTGGCCCTGTGTGAGGCTGTGGCTTAGATTCTCAGCACCTGATGGATCTAAAGATAGATCCCATGTGTGCATCCAAAACCAAAATGGCAAAAAGATCATATATTTTTGATGAACTCTCTTGCCTTCCTCTGGTAGGTTCCTGATATTCATCAAGTGAGAATAGGGATCCTTTGGGTCAAATGTGTTCTTCAAAGCCCTGCAGAGGCTAGGCCATAGGGGCTTGATTTTCATGACTCCAATTCACTTAAAGAATCTAAACCCCAAATCTAGAAGGCCTCAAGTTGGAGAAGCCAAGCAATATTAAAGGCAGGCCTATTTGATCACTCCTGGTTCACAGGAAGAGAGTCCAGGCTACCCTGACTTTAGGCAAATGAGGGGTAGGGAGCTTATTTTGGACACTGTCGTGGGCTGCGTCACTAATGGAAACCTCCAGCCAGAGGATATGATGAGTGTCTATATGGAAGAAGATGAGGGCCATGTGAGAGTGTTTTGGTTTTAATTGTGGACATGTGTCTGGCGGTTGGAAGAGATCACTAGGTCAAACTAGGCTTGCACTCTGGTGTGATGCCCTTTAGAGACTGAGTTCTTTACTGATCTCAGAGAATTATTGCCAGGAATTGTGTTGGAATTTTAAATGGCCATGCATGAGAGTTGCCTTTGGAAAGTGACATCTAAGCCCAAGTTGACTTTCCACAGAGGACAGGGAATCTCAGCCAGGATATCACATGATATTATTCTTAAAGACTTGGCAGCCATATTTGAGAGTCAAAACACACATGGACCATACATTGTAGACCTCAATGGGCCTGGCTTAATCTGACTTTTGGGCACTTTTGGAAGCCTTGCCTGTAAGAATTCTCCAGAGTTTTCATTGAAATGAGCTTCCTCACCATTTAATGGTTTCTGAGTGAATTGAAATCCACAGTGCCTCCAACTTCATCCTTGAAAATTGGCTAGATCAATAACATGAAATTTTTGAAATTCCCATGACAGGGTAGCACTGGAGAACATTTCGATGTCCTGTTGCTGATCATGAGTATACAGGACAGTGCCCTGATTGACTGGGTTTTATGAAAATGGTGTAGAACAGAGATTCCAGTAAGTTGGATCATGCTGAGTAGTTGTACTAGAGCAGTGGTTGGCAGGTGTGTGATAAAACATCTGTGGTGGGGGCATGTGGATCTGCCATTGGCTTCCAAATGGATTGTGACTGACATTTTGCAGTCAGTAGAACCTTATATGTAAAAGCATATTGTTATATGGAGAGGTTTCAGGGCAATGTTCAGAATCAGGTTGCTATGGTCAATGGGGCAAGCTATGTGGGATAGAAGCCTGGTTGGTGCATTCTCCTGCAGAACCCGACCCACCACACTTGACAGAACTCACTTCAGCACTGTGTCCCAGGTGAACCCTTGTATTTAATGAAGCAATACCAAACTCCCAGTGCAGCAGCAAGAAACACCACGAAAGTGGAGGATAACCAAATGAATTTACAGTCCACACGGGGAGACACCAGTGGCCACAGTGTACCTACAAATAGAAAATTCAGCACTGCTGCCTCATGTTCATTGGAAAATAAGAAACCATGTCCTCCAGGTCACATAGATGCAGAACCAGATTTGATGGTCTCACTACATATGAAGCTAATGCTTCTGACAACAGCATATATTTCATTGCCCAACCTCAGAGGCAGTTTCTTCAGATGTTAAGCTGGCAGAACTTCATGTTTTTGGAGTGATTACCCTGTCCCTTTTGGAAACTCCTCTACCACTTCCAAATTTGTGAACTTCTGAGCATTTTCCATTCCACATATGTATTCACAGATTTTCTAAATCTTCTCCTCTAATTGTGTCTTATGTAGGGCGAAGGTAATGTCAAGGCATTGTTCTGAATGAGAGTGGGAAGATATTTGTGTAGCACATATTTGCATACACATTGGATACATTTTCCAATTTTCCATTCGAAATACTGAATCCCTGACACTAACACATACCCTACTAGACTTTGACTTCTTATCCTAATTTGATGGAGAATAATAACCCAAACAGAATACAAATACAAGAGGTTCACAGGAGGCATGGTGTATAATTGGACTTGCCTTTCATATGATAAATGGTAGGTGTTATAAATCTAGCGAATTTTAATTGAAATAGTTCTCCATGTGTTTTAAAAGTTAACAAATATGTGAATAACTGTCTCCCTTTCTCTGTAGCCTATTCATCACATGTATTTTTATAAGCACATATAGAATTCTACCTGGTATCAGTCGTACATTTGGTGAGGTGGCTGGCTTGGCAGATACAAATTGTGAGAAGAGATCACTCCTACTTAATGCTGTTGGAACTGAAAATTCAACATATGGGTGAGCTTCTTAGTTGAACAACATAAATCCATGTACATTAAAATTAATATATTTGGATCTGTGGATGATATATATTTCATGGTGAATTTCAATTCACATACATAATGCTACTTTTTAATGTCTGTGTGTGTGTGTGTGTCTGTGTGTATATATATATATATATTCACTCTCCAGATTTTTAAAAATATTTAGTATATTTTTTTTATACCCTCCCTAAATTCATTCATATTCATGTATGTGGATTTATAATCAACTTTTCACAAGAATATTCTCAGAAATATTCATCCACCTGAAATACATATTTTTTTCCTAGTACTGAAAACTAACTTTGGGGGATCACATGATGGCGGCGAATGAAGTGCATTACCCCCATGTACCGCGTCACTGTGCGGGAGAATGACGAGTTAGAATGGCTAAAACCTATCTTGTTAGGAATTTCCAGCAAATTTGGGGTGCTCCACAACCTAGTGGACATATATCCATCTCACGAGGATCAGCTACTGGGGCTCAAACGCGAGTGATTTTTCCGCACGGAGGGTCATGCTGCTTATTCAGCAAATTGCCCTGCAGCTAGAGTCTGTGGCGCGCACTGGGAAACGACGAGATAGCATCGCAAATATACAGTGGTGCGGATTCTATGGGCTCCTGCCAGCTATGCAATTACTGTGCTCAGTGCTGAATTCTGGGATTGAGACGGGGATGGATGCGGTCCAATTCCGTTCTCCATACCGGTCAGACCACAGAGGAAGCCAGCGTCCACCATCTTGAAGAGCTGACGTCACCATCCCTGTTTTCGACTGATCGCAGCTCATTCAGCTATAGAACAGGTAATTTCAGGATGCCATTCACCTTTGTCTCGCAGACAAATTACTCAGGCTCAAAGCTAAAGAACCCGCAGAAACTGCGTCTTGGAGCCTGCTCCTATTAGAACATACACTGAGCCCAGAGCGGCCAAATTTGGCCTCCCCGAACTGATCTTGCTCAGGGCTAAAGAACCCGTGGAAACTGCTTCCCGGTCCGGGTCTTGCTGAATAATGTGGAGGTAAATATCAACCGAGCCTTCATAGGCAGTGGCAACAGGATTGAGACGGGGCTTGTGAGCGCAAGTCAGGACTCACGCATTGCATTGGTCACCCAGCAAAGGGAACGAAATGCTGCCTTTTGCATGGGATACCAACATGGCAGAGATCTGATGTCATCAGAAAGCAGTGGAGGAGATAACTTCATTGATACCAGCGGTTACAGAAACAGTCTCCTGGTAAAGAAAGTGAGTCACAAACACCCGAGTCTCTCTCAATTTTTCATCAAGCCAGAGGGGCAGAGCAGAGCCGCTGCCCATGCTCGGAACAGGCCCAGCGACACACCTGCATGATAATCACTTCACCCCAGTTGGAATAGAGGAAGAGCAGAGCCGCCGCAGGTGCCCAGAACAGGCCCAGTGACCAGCAGGCGTGGTAGTAACGTCACCTCAATTGGAGTAGTTGCAGAGCAGAGCCTTCTCCCGCGCCTAGTACAATCCAAGTGGCCCACCGGCATGGTAGTCACTTCATCCCAATAGGAGTAGGGGCAGAGCAGAATCTTTGCACGTGCCCGGAACAGGCCCAGCAACCTACCGGCTTGGTAGTCATGACACCCGAATTGGAGTAGCGGCAGAGCAGAGCCACCACCCGCGCCCTCAAGGTAGACAAATTTGCACCTGACCAGCAGAAGAGGCCCAGCGGCCTGCCAGCATGGCAGACACTTCACCCATTTGGAGTAGGGGCAGAGCAGATCCATCGCCCATGCCCTCAAGGTAGGCAGACCTGTGACCGACCACAGAACAGGCCCACCCACCCGCCGACGTGGTAGTCACGTCACCCCAATTGGAGTAGGGGCAGAGCAGAGCCGCCGCCCGAGCCTCCAAGGTAGGCAGACCTGCGACCGATCGGCAGAACACCCCAGGGGTCCACGGGTGTGGTAGATAGATCACCCCAATTGGAGGAGCAGCACAGCCACCCCCCGCCCCTGCAAGGAAGATTTTTCAAATATACAAGAGCAATATAAATATATAGGGGGAAAATTTCAAAATCACAACAGTTTCACCAAGCAGAAAGAAACGCGAGCCGTATGAAAAGACAAAGAAAAAAGGACCAAAAGCAATGCAGGTCAACACAAATTTAGAAGAGTTAATAGCTGCAGCAGATGGAATGTCAGATAAAGAACTCAGGATATACATGCTTCAGATGATCTGGAGTCTCCAGGAAGACATTAGACAGCAAAATCAGACAATGAAAGATCACTTCGACAATGAATTACACAAACAAATCCAAGAAGCAAAAGATCAATTATACAGGGAGATAGAAGTTGTAAAAAATAACAAACAGAAATCCTAGAAATGCAGGAAGCAATAAACCAACTTAAAAACTCAATTGAGAATACTACCATCAGAGTAGAACACTTAGAAGATAGAACATCAGACAATGAAGACAAAGTATTTCAACTTGAAAAGAACATAGACAGCTCAGCAAGACTGTTAAGAAACCATGAACAGAACATCCGAGAAATATGGGATAACATAAAGAGACCAAACTTTTGAGTCATTGGGATACAGGAAGGTATAGAGGTCCAAACCAAAAGAATGAGCAATGTAATCAATGAAATAATATGAGAAAACTTCCCAGACTTGAAGAATGAGACAGACTCCCAAGTCCTAGAAGCCAACAGGACGCCGAATGTGCAAAATCATAAGAGATCCACACCTAGACACATTATAATGAAGATACCCAACATACAGAATAAAGAGAGAATTTTAAAAGCTACAAGAGAAAGGAAGCAGATTACATTTAGGGGTAAACCAATCAGGATAACAGCTGATATTTCAACACAGACTCTGAAAGCTAGAAGATCCTTGAAATATATGTTTTTGTCAGGAGCTTTAGCTTCATTTCTAGTGAAAGCATCAAAGCTGTGTCTGCATCTATGTAACCAGGAGGACATGGTTTCTTATTTTCCAAAAGACATAAGGAGGCAGTGCTGAATTCACTCTTTGTAGGTAAACTGTGGCCACTTAAGGCTAAGTGTCTCCTGTGTGGACTGTGAAGCCATTTGATCATCCTCCACATTTCATGGTGTTTCTTGCCGCTGCACTGGGAGTTTGGTATTTGTTTCACTAAATAAAACGAGTTCAACTGAGACCCAGTGCTGAAGGGAGTTCTGTCATGTGTGGTGGGTCAGAGTCTGCAGGAGAATTCACCAACCAGGATTCTATCCCACATAGATTGCCCCCTTGACCATAGCAACCTGATTCTGAACATTGCCCTGAAAATCTGCATATAAAAAGATGCCTTTACATGGAGAGGTTTCAGACATATAAGTTTCTGCTGGATGCACCATGTCAGTCTCAAGCCCTTTCGAAGCAATGGCAGATCCACATGCCCCCACAAGAGATGTTTTATCACACACCTGCACACCACCGCTCTAGGCCCACTATTCAGTAGGCTACAAGTTACTGGCATTTCTATTCTACATCATTTTCATGAAACCCAGACAATCAAGGCACTTTCTGGTACACTCATGATGAGCAAAAGGACATGAAAGGTTCTCCAGTGCCACCTGGTCATTGGAATGGCAAAAATTTCATGGTATTTATGTAGCCACTTTTCAATGATGAAGTTGGAAGCACTGTGGGTTTCAATTCATTCAGGAACCATTAAATGGTGAGGAAGCTCATTTCAATAAAAGCTCTGGAGACCTCTCACAGGCAATTTTTCCCAAGGAGTTGGCTAGATCTCAGTTTACAAGGGCGAATCTCATTAGTGGCCTATTCCACTGCCACACAAATGACCACAATTGAAACCAAAACACTCCCACATGACCCTCATCTTCTGCCATAGAGAAACTCATCATAACCTCTTGCTGCAGGTTTCCATGAGGGGTGCAGCCCAAGACAGTGTCCAAAATAAGCTCACTTACCCCTCAATTGCCTAAAGTCAGGTTGGCCTGGACACCCTTCCTGTGAACCAGGAGTGATCAAATAGGCCTTCCCTTAATACTGCTCTGCTTCTCCATTTTGACTCTTACTGATTGTTGAGTATAAATTCTTTTGTGTGAATTGGAGTCATGAGAAAATCCAAGCACCTATGCATTAGCCTCTGCAGGGCTTTGAAGAACTCATTTGACCCAAATGATACCTATTCTCACTTGATAGAGGTCAGGACTTACAGAGGAAGGCAAGAGACTTCATCCACATTGACTGCTCTTTTGGCCATTTTGGTTTTGGATTCACAGATGGGATCTTTCTGTAGATCCATCAGGTGCCGAGAATCTAAGCCCTAGCCTCACATAGGGCCAAGGGGCTGATTCAGACACATCCCTTTTTAAGAAATTAAGCAAACAGCCACAGGTGATGCCCATTCATTTTCATTTGAAAACTGTTTTCTTCAGGATTTACAAAGGGGTTGCCTGAGGCAAAGAAATTCCTGACATTCAGGGCAACAGAACAATAGGTTAGCAAAAGGCCCAAAGCAGGGTTTCTCCACTGAGACTTTACTGGTCACACTGATATCTGAGTTTTCTGAGATGCTCCCATTGCCTTCAGCTATCCAGTACATGGCCATGTAACAAGTCTTGGAGGTGGTACATATCTTGGACACCAAATCATGAGACTATTCTGGAGAGTGGCCAGAATTCAGGAAGAAAACTGGAGCTTAGGAAGATAGTAGGTGTTGTCCATTCATAAGGCAAGCTGCAGTCCATTCATCAATTGCACAGGATGAATGCTGGGAAGCTTTCTACTAGACAGGACACTTCCATTGATGCATTCTCTTTTCAAATGTCAACAACCACGGACACTGTGGGATACACTTTTTGAAACCCTCGCAGTGTCAAACGACCTTCTAAAAACAATCCACTCAAAAACAAACAATCCACTATTCCTACCTATTCTCAGAACATGTGACAAAACCACAAACTCACACCCACACCCACAAAGCACCTCCTTCCCAGAAGTAGGTCTTTGATTATCCGGAGTTTCCTCTGACTGGTGGGCCATACTATGTTCCCCCGAAATGGCCTGTACTTTCTCAGATCTGGTGTCTTTGCCAGAACAAATACCTGCTTTCTCAGGAAACAGCCATCTTCATAGCTTTCCTGGCATTTGGCCATCCTCACATCAGTTTGTACCAATAAAGACTGACTCTGTCCTTGGTAAATACAATCAAGTGTGCCAACTGTGACTGGGACTGGCTCTGGGGGCCTAGCTTCCTGGTTCCAAAGTTCAGAGAGTTCCATTACAAAGGAAGTGAGGGGAGGTCACTTTTTTCAGGAACTGAATGAGGTCACTGCCTTGGCAACCACTTTGCTCTAACAGTTGCTTGCAAGGGTCCCATGAGATGGATGCTGCCCCAATTCCTGTGACATTTTCACAAGTTAGAATGCTATATCAAACATAGCCACCCAGGAACAGCTCTCCACACAGGCTTGGTTTGGTCCATCTTCTCTACATTAAGAAGAGAGAGGCGGATTCAGACACAACCCTTCATCCTGACCAGGCTGTTTGCCATGGAAGATGACCTTTGCTCTCTCAGGTTCTTCATACCTGCCTACATGTTTTCCAGGGATAATTTCTGCATGGACCATTGAGGTTCTAAGTAGGTGGAAGATCCCCTCCATCCCTGCATTGTAAGACCAACTCTGTTCCAGCTTTTCTGTAATGTTAGATTGAGGGCACAGTGTATGGTTAGGCTTAATAACCAGTTCGATTTGGGTTAGGAATCATTCTACGGGATGTATAATGGTATTGTGTAACTGCGATACTTACAAGAATATATAGGTGAAATATAAGTATGAAAACAGAAATCCAGGTAAGATTTGAAGTCCAGAAAGTCATTGGGTCCTTGATTGGATTACTTAGCTTGAATTACGTTCTGCACAGATATGTCAGATAAATTGATATACAATGGCATAGGAACTTGTACCTTGGATGATTGATTGTAGAAGAGAACATCCCCTCAAACAGAGATAGTCAGTAGGATCAGGAAGATAGTCGGTAAGTATCAGAAGAACAATGAGTATAGGATTTGGACCAAAAGTTATTTAGCAATAGGGTTTCGGTTAGAGAGTGAATTTCAATAACAGCACATGTGGAGGGTCTCCAACAATGATGAAGTGGGGAAAATATGTAGGAATGCAGATATCAATAGAGACATTAGGAAATCAGGCAAAGTATAAAGTGAGTGATAGGATTAGATATTTTCAACAGGGTTGAGGTTGAGCATATAATCTTAGAAAGAAACAAATATGCAGTCACCAATAGGATTGACATTTGAGAGCATAAGGCACCCTGGACATGGATGATTTTAGTAATCCATGTTCACTTTCTATTTAGGATTTGGTAGAATCATAAGTGTGACCTTTGAATTTTGTGTCCAGAATATTACTGTGATGAAATGTATATGTAGATCAGGTGACATGAGTATTTCTTCCACTATTTCTGGAAGCAATATTTTGAAGACGTATAAATTTGTATTGGGGCTACAAAAAGGTGCACCCTGTGTCTATGAATACAGAGGAAATGCATGAATAGACCATACTGTGAATAAATAATAAAACTGGTTTCAACTTGAAATAATAGTTTGAAATAAATGTGAAAATATATAAGAAATCTTATATTAATATACAATCATTCATTCCAACCCATTATACATTTAATGGAAATATGAGGATTTTGGTTTATCATGAAAAGTGTGTGAGTTTTGCTTCAAATTGATTATGGAAATCGAAAATAATTTGTTTGGAAAGAAGTCTCATGAAAAGACCAGTCAAGAAACCTGGAGGAATACATGTGTTCTGAAGCAGGAAGCGATTGAAAGTGAAACAAATGCCTATAAAATTGCGAAATTGTTGATGAAATATATGTCCTATTGTGGTAAGCCATTGTTGTAGATTGTGGCCGCCATTAGAAGATGGTGCCGGCTTCCACTGTGGCCTGTGATAAACAAATTCTTTTGTGGAGAGTTGGCACGCTATCCCTTGCCACCCTATAAGAAAGATCCACGCAGCGGCTTAAGATTGGTACGTGGGAGACTTTATTAGGCTGTGCTTGGTCGCTCGCAAGTAGAGAGGGGGGTCACAAAAAGATACTTTAATCAAGGCCTCAATAAACTGCTGAAAGAAGATTCCTGAGCTGCGTCTTCCTTGCGGGCAAGGGGTCGCGACAAGTGGTGCTGAAAACCCGGGAACCAGAACTTTCAGCAGTCAGGGGTGGTGAACCAGTTAGTCCCAGGTAAGTAGGACCCGCGGTCAAAGCGGAGATCAGTCCTAGATAAGTGGGACCCGCTATCAAAGCGGAGATTAGTCCTAGGTAATTGGGACCCGCTATCAAAGCGGAGATTAGTCCTAGGTAATTGGGACCCGCTATCAAAGCGGCAGCTCCTCTGTAAAGCCAGAGAGAGCATTACATCTTATTGCAGCTGCACTGTGTACTTTTGCTCTTACTTTCACTTTTGTTTTTTGTATGTCTTTTGTTGTGTCATGGGTGCAGTATCTTCAAGTCCGCTTCTCCTGGCCCTAGATAATCTGTTACGTTCCAAGGGCCTAGAAGTGAAACGTAGTACTTTACAGAGATTTTTACAGAAGACGGTTGCACCGTGGTTCGCGTTCTCGGGTAGCCTCACTCTACCTAGCTGGGATAAGTTAGGCACAGATCTTGACTTTGCATCTGAGCAGGGTATATTAGATGGTGGGGTGATACCCCTTTGGAAGATGATCCGTAGTTGCCTCGCAGATGGCAGATGTCAGGAAGCACTTACTAAAGGACAAGAAGTTTTAGAGCAATTGCATGAAGAAAGATCAGAAATGGCAGGCAGTGACGTATTTCAGGAGGATGGCAGTGTGCGGAGTGAGAAACAGGGGAGGAGGCGATTGTCTCTGGCACGGAGTAAAATATTTCAGGAGGAAGGGAATGTGCAGAGCGAGAAACGGGGGAGGAAACGCTTGTATCCAGATCTCAGTACACTGCGCACACTCCCATGCAAAAGTGGGTCAGAAGAGGAGGACGATGAGGAGGAGGAGCTCGGGAGACTGTCTCGGCAGCTAGGAAGTCTAACTATGGGAGAAGGGAACAAAAATAAACAGGAGCTCAGAAGAAAAAAAAAAATGATCCTCCGGACCCGCCGCCGTACGGTGGGGGTGTTTCGAGGAGAGCTTTCCATGCCCAAACACGGGGGCTGTTAACATTTTTACTGATGGTTCCAAGTCTGGAATGGGAGCCTACATAATTAATGACTCTCCCCCTATCCAGCATCAATTTGCTCCTGGAAATCCACAATGGGTAGAACTACAAATTGTTATTGAAGTTTTTAAACAGTGTTCTTTTCCTTTTAATCTTATTTCGGACTCCAGCTATGTGGTACAAGCACTAAAAGTCCTGGAGGCCGTGGGAACTATTAGTGATGCCCACAATGTGTCTGTTTACTTTACTCAGCTTCAACAGCTTATCTCTAACTGCACTGCTTCTTTTTATCCAATGCATATCAGGGCTCACACCTCTCTTCCTGGTCCGTTATCCCAAGGTAATGCCTGTGCGGACTTAGCCACTAGAGGTCAATTGATATGCTTGGCTTCCTCCTTAGAGGGGACTAAGTTGTTTCACCAAAACTTCCATGTTAATGCATTAACGCTGCGCAGGCGTTTTTCCATTTCAAGAGCGGATGCTCGGCAGATAGTATTGCAATGTCCCCATTGTGTCACATTTCTTCATCCCCCTAATTATGGAGTAAACCCACGGGGATTAAAGCCATTGATTGTTTGGCAAATGGATGTGACACATATACCTGACTTTGGTAACCTTAAGTATGTGCATGTTTCCGTTGATACGTGCTCTGGAATTATCCATGCTTCTGCTTTATCGGGAGAAAAGGCACGTAATGTCATTACTCACTGTTTAGAGGCATGGGCAGCATGGGGTGCACCTGCATCCCTTAAGACTTATAATGGAACGGCTTATACTGGCAGACAATTTACAGCTTTTTGTTCTACTATGGGAGTGCAACTTACTCATGGTTTGCCTTATAATCCTCAAGGACAAGGCATTGTTCAGCGTGCTCATCGCACCTTAAAGGAAACTTTACAAAAACAAAAAGGGGGAATAGGAGCTGAACACACTCCTAAAGAACGCCTGTCCTTAGCTCTATTTACCATTAATTTTTTGAATTTGGATATTCATGGTCGCTCTGCGGCCGATAGACATGTGTCCCCTCAGCCCTCTGTGATTGGCTATGTTAAGTGGAAGGATGTTCTTACGGGCCAATGGAACGGCCCTGACACCGTGCTGACATGGGCATGAGGATCTGTATGTGTTTTTCCCCAGGATCGTACGGAACCGTTGTGGGTCCCTGAACGCTTGACAAGAAGAGTCTCGACATCAACTGACCAGCAACAAGAGATACCACAACACTCCTGTGATGAAGATCTTCATTCTGCTAAGTGCTCTGGCTCTGGTGCTGGTGCCGATGGCACGGGCGACACCAATGCGGTGGTGGGCAGTGGCACGGGCCTGGCCAATGCCGATGCCAGTTCATGGTAATTCTAGTGTCCTCCCCACTCTTTTTTCAACCTCATGTGAGATGTCTGCTCCCTGTGCCTCTCCTAGAGGGGACATGGAGAGAATTTTTAATCAATCTCAAGTTAATCTCACAGGAGTTTTTTGTTTCAGCCTTAGAAACGCTAATTGCATTAGCCTTAAGACCAAAAATTTGACTAACTGGGAGGACCCATTGCGGTCCAATCAGGTCTCAGGAAGCATTATCAGTGCTGTATTGAGCAAGGTAGCTTCGGGGAAGCAATCAGGCTCACAGACCCCCGCAAACAGCAGCTCTGCTCTTAACATAACTACCTTGGCTATTATCTCCGAGGTACTAATCCCAGTGCCTCCTTTTTCTAGTAGTATTTATAATGCCACTCATTTCAAGGCCTCTCCTTACTGTTCCCCTAATCTTGGTTTCCCCCCAACATTTACGCCTTGTCAGGATCATTCTTGGGAGAAACATCAAGTTGCTAAAGGTTTCTCCCTTTCCCCCTCTCTTAATAGGTATGTTTATAACTTTAACAATAGTGCCAGCTCCTCTACAGGAGTAGGTTGGTCCTGGTTTCAATGGCTGATTTCCAATGAAAAGGGGGCTTCAGCCGATATTTCTGCACTGGCTCAGTTGCTAGGAGCCAAAAGTTGGCTGGCTAATATTTCTGGTACTGTTAGGGAAAGTGAACAAGGTTATAGACTTACATCTGTTTCATTCAACTCTTTGTTGTATAATGCCACATTGCCTCCTGCAATGGTCTGTTTCCAATCCCCCTTCTTATTCCTTTTGGCTGAGGCCACCTCGTCGGGGATGCTGGATTGTTCTCATACTACCTGTCTCTTATCTGAGTGTTGGAATGGTTCCTGGACTGTAGCAGTGATTATGAAAATTCCAACTTTTGTCCCAATCCCGGTCACTGCGGATCCTGATAAATTCCCTATTGTTGAGCTACTTAGAGTCCGCAGAGATTTTGGAATCACAGTGGCTATAGTGACAGCCGTGGCGGTATCTGCTGCTGCAGCGGTTATGGCTGGAGTGGCTATGGCCAATCAAGTACAAACTGCTGCCACCATTAATCACCATTAATCAAGTTGTCCAACAAACTTCCACCATACTTGAATCCCAAAATACAATTAATCAACATATTTTGTCAGGGATTTTAGCTGCCAACCAAAGAATAGACTTATAATTTTGTTCAACTAGGAAGTTCACCCATAGGTTGAATATTCAGTTCCAAAAGCGTTTAGGAGGAGTGATCTCTTCTCACAATTTGTATTTGGTGAGGAAGCCACCTCACAAAAATGTAGGTGTGATACCAGGTAGCTTTCGGTATGTGCATATAAAAATACATATGTTGAATAGGCTACAGAGAAAGGGAGACAGTAATACACATATATTGAACTTTAAAAACACATGGAGAACTATTTAATTAAAAATTGACTAGATTAATAACACATAAACTTTATCATGCAAAAGGCAAGTCCAAATATACATCATGCCTCCTTTGAACTGCTTGTATTTATATTCTGTTTGTGTTATTTTTCTCCATCATATTAGGATTAGTAGTCAGAGTCTAGTAGGGTATGGGATAGTGTCAGGGATTCTGTATTTTGAATGGAAAATTGGAAATTGTATCCAATGTGTGTGCAAATATGTGCAACCCAAAACTTCCCACTCTGATCCAGAACAATGCCTTGACATTACCTTCGCTCCAAGTAAGACACAATTAGAGGAGAAGAGTTAGAAAATTTGTGAATACATGTCTGGAATGGAAAATGCTCAGGAGTTCACAAACTTCGAGATGGTAGAGGAGTTTCCAAAAGCAAGGGATATGGTAAACACAACACCAACATGGAGCTCTTCTGGCCTAAAGACTGTTTGAGAAACTGCATGTGAGATTGGGCACTTGAAATATAAGGTGTTGTCAGAAGTTTTAGCTTTATTTTTAGTGAGACCATCAAAGATGGGTCTGCATCTATGTGACCTGGACGACATGTTTTCTTATTTTCCAATGAACATGAAGCAGCAGTGCTGAATTCTCTCTTTGTAGGTAAACTGTGGCCACTGGGGGCTTAGTGTCTCCCCATGTCGCTGTGAAGCCATTTGGTCATCCTCCACTTTTCGTGGTGTTTCTTGCTGCTGCACAGTGAGTTTGATATTTGCTTCACAAAAAACAAGGAGTTCAACTGGGACACAGTGCTACAGGGAGTTCTGTCACTTGTGGTGGGTTAGAGTCTGCAGGAGAATGCACCATCCAGGCTTCTATCACTCATTGCTTGCTACAATGCCCCCTTTTCCATTGCAACCTAATTCTGAACATTGCCCTGAAACCTCTCTATATAACAAAGTGCCTTTACATAAATGGGTCTGCTGGCTGCTGCAAGTCAATCACATGCTATTTGGAAGCCAATGGCAGATCCACATGGCCCCACCACAGATGTTTTGTCACACACCTGCCCACACCTGGTCAAGGCGCACTACTCAGAAGGTTCCAACTTACTGGCATCTCTGTTCTATGCCATTTTCATGAAACCCAGTAAATCAAGGCCCAGTCTGGTACACTTCTGATGAGCATCAGGAGATCTAACTGTTCTCCAGTGCCACCTGGTCATGGGAATTTTAAAAATTTCATGGTATTTATCTAGCCATTTTTCAAAGATGAATTTGGAGCCACAGTGGGTTTCAATTCATTCATGAACCATTAAATGTTGTGGAAGCTCATTTCAATGAAAGATCTGGAGAACTCTCACAGGCAAGGCTTCCCAAAGAGTGGCCTAAAGGTCACATGAGGCCAGGCCCATTGAGGTCTACAATGTTAGGTTCATGGGTGTTTTGACTCTCAAATATGCCTGCCAAGTCTTTCAGAATAAAATCAGGTTATATGCTGGCTGACATTCTCAGTGCTTTGTGGAAAGCCACCCTGGGCCTAGATCTCAGTTTCCAAGGGCAACTCTAATGCGTGGCCTCCTAAAATCCCTACACAATTCATGTCAATACTTCTCTGAGGTCAGTTCCAGAACTCAGTCTCTAAGATGAATCAAACCCGAGTTAAAGCCCAGGTGGACCAAGTCTTCTCTTCCAACAGCCAAATAAATGACCACAATTAAATCCAAAACACTCCCACATTGCCCTCATCTTCTTCCATATAGACACTCATCATTACCTCTGGCTGGAGGTTTCCATGAGGGGTAAAGCACAAGACAGAGTCTGAAATAATCTCCCTTGCCCTCATTTGCCTAAAGTCAGTGTGACCTGGACACCCTTCCTGTAAACAAGGAGTGATTTAATTGGCCTGCCACTAATACTGCTCTGCTTCTCCAATTTGAGGCCTACTGACTGTCAGGTATAGATTCTTTATGTGATTTGGATTCATTAGAAAACCCAAGCACATATGGGCTAGCCTCTGCAGGGCTTTGAAAAACTTGATTAATTCAAAGGATCCTCAAATTCACTTGATGGAGGTCAGGAACCTAACAGAGAAAGGCAATAAACTTCATCTAAAATGACTGATTTTTTAGACATTTTGGTTTTGGATGCACACATGGGATCTTTCTTAAGATCCATTTGGCACTGAATATCTAAGACACAGCCTCACACATGGCCAAGAGGCTGATTCACACACATATCTCTCAAAGCATTTTAGCAAACAGCCACAGGTGATGCCCATTCATTTCCATTTGAAAACTGTTTTCTTCAGGATTCACAAAGGGGTGGCCTGAGGCAATGACCTTCCTGACATTCAGGGCAACAGAGGAATAGGGATGCAAAAGGCCCAAAGCAGGTTTTCTCCACTGAGACTTTCCTTGTCACACTGATATCTGAGTTTTCTGAGATGCTCCCTTTCCTTTCAGCTATAGAATACATGGCCATGTCACAGAGGTTGGAGGTAGTACATAACTTGGATAAAAAACCATGAGCCTACTCTGGAGAGTGGCCAGATTCAGAAAGAAAACAGGAACTTAGGAAGATAGTACATGTTGCCCATTGATAAGGGAAGTCACAGTCCATTCATAAATTAGGCAGGATAAATGCTGGAATTCTTTCTACTAGACAGGACACATCCATAGATGAATTCTCTTTTCTAATGAATACAACCACGGACACAGAGAGTTACACAGACATAGAAACTCGCATTGTCAAAGGAATTACTAGACACAGTCCACTCCAAACCCAACAAACTGCCTTTCCTACTTATTCTCAGAACATGAGAAAAACCACAAACTCACTCCCACACCCACAAAGACACCTCCTTCCCCCAAGTAATTCTGTGACTATCCTGAGTGTCGTTTGACTGGTAGGCCATACTATGTTCCCCCAAATGGACTGTCCTGTCTCAGATATGGTCTCCTTGGCCAAATCTGTGACGTTGTCAGGAGCCAGAAGTGGGCAAGTACCTTTTTCTTAAGAAAGGCCCCTCTACAAAGCTCTCCTGGCATTTGGCCATCCTCACATCAGTAGGTTCCAGGAAACACTGACTCTGTCCTTGGTAAATCCAAAGAAGTGACCTCACTGGGACTTGGACTGGGACTGGGACTGGCTCTGGTTGCCTGGCTTCTGCATCACAAGTTCAGAGAGTTCCATCACCAAGGAAGAGAGGTGAGATCACTTACTTCAGGTAGTGAATGAGGACACTGCCTTGGCAATCACTTTGTCCTAACAGTTGCTTCCTTGGGTCTCATGAGATAGAGGCTGCCCCTACTTCCTGTGACACTTTCACAAGTTAGAATGGTGAATCAACCATAGGCACCCAGGAACAGCTCTTCACACAGGCCTGGTATGGTCCATTTTCTCTACATTGAGAACAGAGAGGCTCATTAAGATACAACCCTTCATCCTGACCAGGTTGTTTGCAATGGAAGATGAGTTTTGCTCTTTAAGGTCCTTCATAGCTGTTTATATCTTCTCCAGGAATCACATCTGCATGGACCTTTTAAGTTTTCAGCATATGGAAGATCCCCTACATTCCTGTATTGTAAGACCAACACTGTCCCTTGTCTTTTGTTAAGTGAGATTGTGGGAACAGTGTATGTTTAGGGTTTAATGACATGTTTGATTTGGGTTAGGAATCATTCTGCTAGATGAATAATGGTATTGGGAACCTGTTACATTTATTAAAACATAGAGATAAAATATAAGTATGAAAACAGAAATCTAGGTAAGATTTGAAGCTCAGAAGGACATTGAGCTGTTGATTGTGATACTTAGCTTTGAATTATGTTCCGCATATATGTCTCAGATAAATCGATAATAAATGGCATAGGACCTTGTACCTTGGATGATTGAATGGAAAAGAGAACTTCCACTCAAACAGGGAAACTCAGTAAGATTAGGAAGATAGTCAGAAGCTTTCAGAAGAAGAGTGAGTACAGGATTTGGACCAAAAATTCTTTATCAATAGGGTTTCGGTTAGAGAGTGAAAGTAAATATCATCACATGTGAAGAGTCACTCACATGGTGAACTGGGGAAAATATTTAGGAAAGCAGACATCAATAGAGACATTAGGAAATCAGGCAAAGTATAAAGTGAGTGATAGGATTAGACATTATTAACTGCATTTAGGTTGAATATATAATCTTAGGAAGAAACAAATACGTAGTCACCAATAGGATTGATATTTGAGACTATTAGGCAACCTGGACCTGGATGTTTTTAGTAATCCATGTTCAGTTTCCATTTAGGCTTTGGTACAATCATAAGTGTGACTTTTGCTTTTTGTGTCCAGAATATTACTGTGATACAATGTATATGTAGATAAGGTGACCTGAGTATTTCTTCCACCATTTCTGGGAGCAATATTTTGAAGAAGTATAAATTAGTATTCGGGGTACAAACAGGTGTACTCTTTGTCTTTGAATATGGAGAATATGCATGTATAGACCATACTGTGAATAAATAATATAACTGGTTCCAACTTTAAATAATGGATTGAATTGAAATGTAAAAATATAAAGGAAATCTTATATTGATATACAACCATTCATTCCAACCCGTGTTACATCTAATGGTAATATGAGGATTATGGTTTATCATGAAGAGTGTGTGAGTTTTGCTTCAAATTGATTATGGAAATTGAAAATAATTTGTTTGGAAAAAAGTCTCATAAAAAGACCAGTCAAGAAACCTGGAGAAATACATGTGTTCTGAAGCAGGAAGTGGCTGAAAGTGAAACAAATGCCTATAAATTTGCGAACTTGTAGATGAAATATATATCCTATGATGTGCATTAACTGAAGGAGTAGTAATGTGCCAGTGTTGAGTAAAAATGAACGTCAAAATAAACATCATGTCCCATAGGAATCTTCTTGCATTGATGTTAAACTGAGTCAGTTAATTTAGAAATATTAGGTTTTTGAATGCACCATTCACTGAAGTTAGTTTTCAGACCTAAGAAACAAATATGTATTTCAGGTAGATGAATATTTCTGAGAATAATCTAGTGAAAATTTGATTATAACTCCACATACATGAACATGAATGAATTTTGGGACTGTACATAAGACACATCTATTTCATATTTTGAAATATATGGAGAGTGTGTATATATATATATATATATATATATATATATATATATACACACACACACACACACACACACACACACACACAACAGACATTAAAAAGTAGCAATACATATGCCAATTGAAATTCTTCATGAAATATATATCATCCACAGATCCAAAAATCTTCATTTTACTGAGCGTGGATTTATGTGTAATATTGTTCAACTAGGAAGCTCACCAATAGCTTAAATTTTCAGTTCCAACAGCGTTTAGGAGGAGTGATCTCTTCTCATAATTTGTATCTGCCAAGTCAGCAGCCTCACAAAAATGTACGTGTGATACCAGGTAGGATTCTATATGTGCATATAAAAATATATGTGCTGAATATGCTACAGAGAAAGGGAGACCGGAATTCACATATTTGTCAACTTTAAAAACACATTGAGAGAGGGAGGGGCAGATCTGCCAATCGCTCCTTCAAGGTAGGCGGACCTGCGACCCACCGGCTGAACAGGACCAGTGGCCCGCCACCGTGGAAGACACATCGCCCAGGTTGGGGGAGGGGCAATGCCGCCGGGCCTGCAAGGTAGGCAGACCTGTGACCCAGAGCAGGACAGGCCCAGCAATCTGCGGAGGGGCAGAGACGCCCTCCGCGCCTGCAAGGTAGGTGGACCTGTGACCACCGACAGCCCAGGCCTATGGCCCGCCAGCATGGTAGACACATCGTCCCGGTTGGGGGAGGGGCAGAGCAGCCACACGCGCCTGCAAGGTAGACAGACCTGCAAGGGACAGACAAAACAGACCCAGTGGCCCGCAGATGGTCAAAGCTGCCGCCCACGCCTGCAAAGTAGCCCGACTTGCGACCCACTGGCAGAACAGGCCCAGTGCCTGCAGAGGGGCAGAGCTGCTGCTCGCACCTTCAAGGTAGGCGGACCAGCTACCGACTGACAGAACAGGCCCAGCAGCCTGCTGGTGTGGTAGGCACATTGTCCCAATTGTAGGAGGGGCAGAGCCACCACCCGTGCCTGCGAGAGAGACTTTGAAACTATACAAGCAATAAAAATATATAGGGGAAAAATTCAATAACACAACAGTTTCACCAAGCAGAAAGAAACATGAACAGAATGAAAAGACAAGGAAAGAAAGGACCATAAGCAATGCAGGTAAAGTCAACTTTAGAAGAGGTAATATCTGCAGCAGATGGAATGTCAGATAGAGAACTCAGGATATACATGCTTCAGATGATCTGGAGTCTCAAGGAAGACATTAGAGAGCAAAATCAGAAAATGAAAGATCACCTTGATAATGAATTACATAAAAAAATCCAAGAAGCATAATATCAACTATCCAGGGAGATAAAGATTATAAAATCAAACAAACAGATATCCTAGGAATGCAGGAATCAATAAACCAACTTAAAAACTCAATTGAGAATACTAACAGCAGTGTAGAACACTTAGAAGATAGAACATCAGACAATGAAGACAAATTATTTCAACTTGAAAAGAACACAGACAGCTCAGGAAGACTTTTAAGAAACCATGAGCAGAACATCCAAGAAATATGGGATAACATAAAAAGACCAAACTTAAGAGTCATTGGGATACAGGAAGGTATAGAGGTCTAAACAAAAGGAATGAGCAATATATTCAATGAAATAAAAGAGAAAACTTCCCAGACTTGTAGAATGAGACAGAATCGCAAATCCTAGAAGCTTACAGGATGCCAAATGTGCAAAATCATAAGAGATCCACACCTAGACATATTATAACGAAGATGCCCAACATACAGAAAAAGGAGAGAATTTTAAAAGCTACAAGAGAAAGGAAGCAGATTATATTTAGTGGTAAACCAATCAGGATAACAGCTGATCTTTCAACACAGACTCTGAAAGCTAGAAGATCCTGCAATAACATTTTTCAAACACTGAAAGTAAATGGGTTCCATCCAAGAATTGTGTATCTAGCGAAATTAAGCTTCAGGATAGAAGATGATATTAAAACTTTCTACGATAACAAAAGTTAAAGAATTTGCAGCTAGAAAACGATTTCTTCAAAACATTCTTGGCAAAACACTACAGGAAGAGAAAATGGAAAATAACAATGAAAACCAACAGTGGGAGGTAGGACAGTAAAGGGGGAAAAATAATCAAGGAGGAAAAAAACCATGTTTAGTAACATAAATATACAAATATGGCTGGAAGAACAACCCATATCTCAATAATAACCCTAAATGTTAATGGCTTAAACTCACCAATTAAGAGACACAGGCTAGTAGAATGGATCACAAAACAAGACCAAACAGTATGCTGCCTACTGGAGACACATTTGTTAGGAAAAGATATACATAGACTGAAGGTGAAAAGTTGGGAAAAATCATATCACCCATATGGACTTCGGAAACAAGCAGAAGTGTCCATACTCATATCAAATAAAATAGATTTCAAGCTAAAGTTAATCAAAAGGGATAAAGAGCAACACTACATACTTCTCAAGGAAACCATACACCAACAAGACATAACAATCATAAATATATATGCCCCAAACATTGGTGCAGCTATGTTCATTAAACAAATTCTTCTCAAGTTCAAGAGTCTAATAGACCACCATACAATACTCATGGGAGACTCAAACACACCTCTCTCACTACTGGACTGATCTTCCAAACAAAAGTTGAATAATGAAACTATAGAACTCAATAACACAATTAATAACCCAGACTTATGATATATATAGAATATACCACCCAACATCAAGCAGCTACACTTTTTTCTCAGCAGCACATGGATACTTCTCAAAAAATAAATCATATATTATGTCACAGAGCAACTCTTAGACAATATAAAGGAGTAGATATAATACCAGGCATCTTATCTGATCATAATGAAATGAAACTGAAAATCAACGATAAAAGAAAGAAGGAAAAATCATGTATCACTTGGAGAATGAAAAATAAGTTACTGAATGATCAATGGGTTATAGAAGACACCAAGGAGGAAATTAAAAAATTCTTAGAGATAAATGAAAACACAGACATAACATATCGGAATCTATGGGACACATTGAAAGCAGTTCTAAGAACAAAATTCATTGCTTAGATTTCATTCCTTAAAAAAAGGAAAAAAAAAACGACAAATAAATGATCTCATACTTCATCTCAGAATCCTAGAAAAAGAAGAGCAAAACAACAGCAAAATAAGTAGAAGGCAAGAAATAATTAAAATTAGAGCTGAAATTAATGAAATCGAAACAAAAGAAACAATTGAAAAAATTGACAAAACTAAAAGATGGTTCTTTGAAAAAATAAATCAAAACGACAGACCCTTAGCCAAGCTAACAAAGAAAAGAAGAGGGAGAACTCAGTATCACAACAGATAGTTCAGAAATACAGAAGATAATCCGAAATTATTTTGAATTCTTATTTTTCAATAAAATAGAAGATAGTGAAGGCATCGATAAATTTCTCAGTCATATAATCTGCCCAGATTTAGTCAGGAGGATATAGGCAACCTAAACAGACCCATAACAATTGAGGAAATAGAATAAACCATCAAAAGACTACCAACTAAGAAAAGCCCAGGACCGGATGAGTATACAGCAGAGTTTTAGAAAACCTTTAAAGAGGAACTAATACCAATACTTTTCAAGCTATTTCAGGAAAAATGCAAAAATCCTCAATAAAATTGTGGCGAATCGGATACAGAAACATATTAAAAAAATTGTGCACCATGATCAAGTAGGATTCATCCCTGGGATGCAAGGCTGCTTCATTATACAGAAATCAATAAATGTTATTCATCACATAAATAGACTTAAAAATAAGAACCATTTGATCATCTCGATAGATGCAGAAAAAGCATTTGACAATGTTCAGCATCCCTTTATGTTCAAAACTCTGGAAAAACTAGGGATAACAGGAACATACCTCAATAATGTAAAAGCAATCTATGCTAAGTCTCAGGCTAGCATCATTCTGAATGGAGAAAAATTGAAGGTATTCCCTCTAAAATCTGGAAGAAGATAGAGATGCCCTCTCTCACTACTTCTGTTCAACATAGTTCTCGAAACACTGGCCAGAGCAATTAGAGAGATTAAAGAAATCAAAGGCATAAAAATAGGAAAAGAAGAACGTAAATTATCACTATTTGCAGATGACATGATTCTATACTTAGCAGACCCAGCAAGGTATACAAAAAAACTATTAGAGGTAATAAATGAATTCACCAAAGTGGCAGGATATAAAATCAATATGCATAAATCAAAGGCATTCCTGTATATCAGCAACAAATCCTCTGAAATAGAAATGAGGACAACAACTCCATTCAAAATATCCACACACACACACAAAAAATACTTGGGAATCAACCTAACAAAAAAGGTGAAAGACTTATAAAATGAAAACTACAGAACCCTAAAGAGAGAAATAGAAGAAGATCTTAGAAGATGGAAAAATATACTATGTTCATGGATAGGCAGAACTAACATCATCAAAATGGCAATATAACCAAAAGTTCTCTATATGTTAAATGCAATGCCAATCGGGTCTAAAAGCATGCAATGGAGGAAGGATAGCATCTTCAACAAATGGTTCTGGGAAAACTGGAAATTCATATGCAACAAAATGAAACTGAATCCATTTCTCTCACCATGCACAAAAGTTAACTCAAAATGGATCAAGGAGCTTGATATCAAATCAGAGACACGGCATCTGATACAAGAAAAAGTTGGCTATGATCTACATACTGTGGGGTTGGGCTCCAAATTCCTCAATAGGACACCATTAGCACACGAGTTAATACCTAGAATCAACAAATGGGACTTACTCAAACTAAAAAGTTTTTTCTCATCAAAAGAAACAATAAGAGAGGTAAATAAGTAGTCTACATCCTGGGAACAAATCTTTAATCCTCACACTTCAGATAGAGCCCTAATATCCAGAGTATACAAAGAACTCAAAAAATTAAACAATAAGAAGACGAATAACCCAATCAACAAATGGTCCAAGGACCTGAACAGACACTTCTCAGATGAGGACATACAATCAATCAATAAGTACATGAGAAAATGCTCACCATCTCTTGCAGTCAGAAAAATGGAAAACAAACCCTCCCTAAGATACCATCTCACTCCAGTATGATTGGCAGCCATTATGAAGTCAAACAACAAGTGCTGGCGAGGATGTGGGGAAAAGGGTACACCTGTACATTGCTGGTGGGACTGCAAATTGGTGCAGCCAATTTGGAAAGAAGTATGGAGATTTCTTGGAAGCTAGGAATGGAACCACCATTTGACCCAGCTATTCCCCTTCTCGGTCTATTCCCTAAGACCTAAAATGTGCATGCTGCAGGGACACTGCTACATTGATGTTCATAACAGCACAATTCAAAATAGCAAGAGTGTGGAACCAACCTAGATGCCCTTCAATAGATGAATGGAAAAAAAATGTGGCATTTATACACAATGGAGTAATACTCTGCATTAAAAAATGTCAAAATCATAGAATTTGCAGGGAAATAGATGGCATTAGAACAGATTATGCTAAGTGAAGGTAGCCAATCCCTAAAAAAACAAATGCCAATAGTTTTCTTTGATATAAGGAGAGTAACTTAGAACAGATTTGGGAGGAAGAGCATGAGAAGAAGATTAAGATTAAACAGGGGTGACAGGTAGAAGAGAAAAGGAAAGAGAAGGGAAATTGCATGGAAATGGAAGGAGACCCTCATGGTTATACAAAATTACATACAAGAGGAAGTGAGGGAAAAGGGGGGAAAAAACCAAGGGGGAGAAATGAATTACAGTAGATGGGGTAGAGAGAGAAGATGGGAGAAGAGGGGATGGGGGATTGTAGAGGATAGGAAAGACAGCAGACTACAACAGACACTAGTATTGCAATACGTAAAACAGTGGATGTGTAACAGATGTGATGCTGAAACCTGTATACGGAGTAAAAATGGGAGTTCATAACCCACTTGAATCAAAGTGTGAAATATGATATGTCAAGAAATAGGTAAATTTTGAACAACCAACAATAAAAATTAAAGGAAAAAAAAAACACATAGAGAACTATTTCAATGAAAAATTGACTAGACATATAACACCTACGCTTTATCATGCAAAAGGCAAGTCCAACTATACACCATGCCTCCTTTGAACGGCTTGTATTTCTATTCTGTTTGTGTTATTATTCTCCATCATAGTAGGATTAGTAGTCAGAGTCTAGTAGGGTATGGGTTAGTGTCAGGGATTCAGTATTTTGAATGGAAAAAAGGAAAATGAATCCAATGTGTATGCAAATATGGGCTACACAATAAATTACCCACTCTCATCCAGAACAATGGCTTCACATTACCTTCGCCCCAAATAAGACACAATTAGAGGAGAAGAGTTAGAAAATCTGTGAATATATATCTGGAATGGAAAATGCAAAGGAGTTCACAACCTTGGATGTGGTAGAGGAGTTTCCAAATGTAAGGGACAAGGTAAACACTCCACAAACTTGGAGCTCTGCTGGCCTAAAGACTTCTTGAGAAACTGCCTCTGAGGTTGGGAACTCAAAATATATGTTGTTGTCAGGAGCTTTAGCTTTCTTTCTAGTGAGACCATCAGAGCTGGGTCTACATCTATGAGACCTGGAGGACGTGGTTTCTTATTTTCCAATGAACACTACGCTACAGTACTGAATTATCTCTATGTAGGTAAACTGTGACCACTGGGGTCTAAGAGTCTCCCCGTGTGGACTGTGAGGGCATTTGGTCATTCTCCACTTTTCGTGGTGTTTCTTGCTGCTGCACTGGGAGTTTGGTATTTTCTTCACGAAATACAAGGAGTTGAACTGGGACACAGTGCTGGAGGGAGTACTGTCATGTGTAGTGGGTCATGGTCTGCAGGAGAATGCACCAACCAGGCTTCTAGCCCACATAGATTGTCCCCTTGTCCATAGCAACCTGATTCTGAACATTGCCCTAAAAATTCTCCATATACCATTATGCATTTACATATAAGAATTTCCTGGCTGCACCACGTCAGTCACATGCCATTTGGAAGCAATGGTAGATCCACATGGCCCCACCACGGATGTTTTATCACAAACATGCACACCACAGCTTGCGCCTACAATTGAGGAGTATTCAACTTACTGGCATCTCTGTTCTACACCAATTTAATGAAACTCAGTCAATTAGGGCACTTTCTGGTACACTCATGATCAGCAACAGGGCATACAAAGGTTCTCCAGTGCCACCTGGTCATAGGAATTTCAAAAATTTCATGGTATTTATCTAGCCATTTTTCAAGGTGGAAGTTGGAGGCACTGTAGGTTTCAATTCATTTAGGAACCATTAAATTGTGAGGAAGCTCATTTCAATGAAATTTCTGGAGGACACTCACAGGCAAGTCTTCCCAAAGAGTCGCCAAAAGGTCACATGAAGCCAGGCCCATTGAGGTCTACAGTGTGAGGTCTATGTGCGTTTTGACTATGGCTGCCAAGTCTTTCAGAATAAAATCTTGTGATATCCTGGGTGAGATTCCCAGTGCTCTGTGGAAAGCCACCCTCGGCCTAGGTCTCAGTTTCCAAGGGCGAGTCTCATGTGTGGCCTCCTAAAAACTCAACACAATTCATGCGAATACTTCTCTGAGTTCAGTTCCATAACTCAGTCTCTAAGGGGAATCAGACCAGATTTCAAGTCCTGGTTGACCTACTCATCTCTTCCAACCCCAACACAAATGACCAAAATTAAACCAAAACATTCCCACATGACCCTCATCTTATTGCATATAGACACTCATCTTAACCTCTGCCTGGAAGTTTCCATGAAGGACACAGCCCAGGACAGTGTCCAAAATAGGCTTCCTTGCCCCTTATTTTCCTAATGTCAGGGTGGCCTGGACACCCTTCCTGTGACCCAGGAGTGATCAAATAGGCCTGCCGTAATACTGCTCTGCTTCTCCAATTTGAGGCCTACTGACAGTGGGGTTTAGAATCTTTATGTGAATTGGAGTCCTGAGAAAACACAAGCACCTCTGGGCTAGCATGTGCAGGGCTTTGAAGAAATCATTTGACCCAAAGGATCCCTATTCTCACTTGATGGAGGTCAGGAACCTTACAGTGGAAGGCAAGAGACTTTATGCTCAATGACTCCTCTTTTGGGCATTTCGGTTTTGGATTCACACATGGGATCTTTCTTTATATCGATCAGGTGCTAAGAATCTAAGCCAAAGCCTCACACAGGGCCAAGAGGCTGATTCAGACACACCCCTTTCTAAAGCAATTAGGCAAAGAGCCACAGGTGAGGCACATTCATTTCCATTTGAAAAATGTTTTCTTCCAGCTTCACAAAGGGGTGGCCTGAGGTAAAGAAATTCCTGAAATACAGGGAAATAGAACAAAAGGTAAGCAAAAGGCCCAAAGCACGGTTTTTCCACTGAGACTTTACTGGTCACACTGATATCTGAGTTTTCTTAGTTGCTCGCCATTCCCTTCAGCTATCCAGTACATGGCCATGTCACAGAGCTTGAAGGTGGTACTTCGCTTGGACACAAAACCATGAGCCTATTCTGGAGAGTGGCCAGAATTCAAAAATAAAACCAGACCTTAGGAAAATAGCAGGTGTTGCCCATCGATAAGGGAAGCCACAGTGCATTCATATATTCGGCTGGATGAATGCTGGGAAGCTTTCTACCAGACAGGACACATCCACTCATGCATTCTCTTTTCTAATGTTTACAACCACGGACCCAATGGGATACACAGACATAGAAACACTTGCCTTATCAAATCACTTATTAGAAACAGTTCACTCCAAACCAAACAAACCGCCATTCCTACCTATTCTGAGAACATGAGACAAAAGCACAAACACACACCCACACCCACAAAGCACCTTCTTCCCCCAAGTAGGTCTCTGACTATCCGGAGTGTCCTCTGACTATTGGGCCATACTATGTTCCCCTGAAATTGCCTGCCCTGTTTCAGATCTGGTTTCCTTGGCCAACTCTGTAAAGTTGTCAGGAGGCAGCGGTGATCCACTACCTGCTTTCTCAGGAAAGGCCACTCTTCAGAGCTTTCCTGGCTTTTGGCCATCCTCATATCAGTAGGTACCAACAAAGACTGATTCTGTCCTTGGTAAATCCAAAGAAGTGAGACCACTGCTACTGCGACTGGAATGGGATTTGGGTGCCTGGCTTCCTTGATCCCAAGTTCAGAGAGTTCTATCACCAAGGATGTGAGGTGAGGTCTGAGGTCACTTCCTTCAAGAACTGAATGAGCTCACACCCTTGGCAACCACTTTGTCCTAACAGTTGCTTACAAGGGTCCCCTGAAATGAAGGCTGCCCCTACTTTCTGTGACAGTTTCACAAGTTAGAATGGTATATTAACCATAGGCAACCGGGAACAGCTCTCCACACAGCCTGGTTTGGTCCTTCTTCTCTACATTAAGAAGAGAGAGGATGATTCAGAAATATCCCTTCATCCTCACCAGGTTGTTTGCAAGAGAAGATGACTTTTGCTCACTCAGTTCCTTCATAGCTGCCTACAACTTCTCCAGGGATCATTTTTGTATGTACCTTTGAGTTTCTTAGCAATAGGAAGTTCCTCTACATTCCTGTATTGTAAGACCTACTCTGTCCCTACTCTTCTGTAAAGTTAGATTGAGGGAACAGTGTATGGTTAGGGTTAATAACAGGTTCAATTTGCATTAGGAATCATTCTGCTGGATGAATAATGGTATTGAAAACCTGCGATATTTACAAGAATATATAGGTGAAAATTAAGTATGAAAACAGAAATCTAGGTAAGATTTGAAGCCCAGAAGAGCATTGGGACCTTGATTGTGATACAGAGCTTTGATTTATTTTCTGCACAGATGTCTCAGATACATCAATATACAATGGCAAAGGTCCGTGTATTTTGGATGATTGATTGTCAAAGAGAACTTCCAGTCAAAAAGGGATAATCAGTAGGATTAGGAAGATAGTCGGTAGGTTTAGAAAGGAGAGTGAGCATAGGATTTTTACCAAAAGTTCTTTAGCTATAGGGGTTTGGGTATAGAGTGAATGTAAATGTCACCACATGTGAAGAGTCAGTCACAATGATGAACTGGGGAAAATATGTAGGAAAGCAGATATCAATAGAGACATTAGGAAATCTGGCAAAGTGTAGTCCGTATTGAAAGGTTAATAAAATAGGTACTTATCACTTCCTGTTTTCTGTATGCTTAATAAAACACTGTTGAAATCTTGAGAAATGTTTGCTAGTCTTGTTCCCAGAATGTGCTGTCCTCAGCTGCCAAACTGCAGAAAGTAATTCCTCACCCGTTTGCCCACAAACAGCTCACTCGCCCGGACCCATCAATAAACATCCTGCCCTACCCTCTCCAAGGAAAGTATATAAGCTCTGCTTAAGCTGTTCTCAGGGCTCTCTGCTCTATTCAAGTGAACTCTGAGCCCCAGCATGCTGGACCCATAATAAACCCTTTGCTTTTGCATGAGACAGTCTCTTGGTGGTTTCTTCCCCGGACGCTCGCCCGACCTTTACATATGGAGGTTCCACTGAGATCCAGCAGCGGCAGATGAGAGACCCCAACGGGCTCCTCTCGGGGTATGTAAGGTGCCTCTTTCTAGTTTCAGGTTTCAGGTTAGGGCTTGTCAAATGGCTGTTGATGAAGAGTGTGAGCTCTTTCCGACGGTGGCTGAGAGACATGTCATAGAGCCACAGGCCACATCACTGGGGGACTCCCCAGAGGACTCGGGAAATCGAGGAACAATAGTCTCCTCGACTCAGTGATATTTTGTTTCAGATTCGGTATTGCCAGCCCATCGGGTTTTGCCGGCTACTCAGTCCTGGTCTCAGTGTTGGACGTCCATTGCCTGTCTTTATTGTATTGTCTTGTCTGTGTCGTGTGTCGTTGCTTTTACTGATTATTTATCTTTCATTATGGAATAGAGCACTTCAATGCCTCTTTTGCTGACCCTTGATCATTGCACCAAAGTCCGCTTAAGGGCTCAGAATCTTTCTTTTTCAGTTAAACGCTGGACCTGGCAGACTCTCTGTGCCTCAGAATGGCCCACCTTTGGATTCAGATGGCCCCTAGAAGGATCTTTCTACTTACCACTAATTTAAAAAGTCAGAGATATTGACTTTCAGCCAGCGCCACATAGACATCAGGATCAAGAGACATATATCTTAACTTTGCAGGACCTCTGCAATTCTCCTCCTCCATGTGTGAACCTTTTCCTTGCCCCTGCCCCCACTCCTACTCTTTCCGTCATGCTCTCTCAAACCTTCTGCTTCTCCTCCTCCTTCAACCTCTGTTCTCCCTGAGTCACAAGATTTTACTCTACTGGACTCTCGTCCTACTACTTATTCCCTGCCCTCGTCCCCCAACCGCCAACACCCTCTAAGTAATTCCCCTGCTGCTGTCTCAGCCTCTCCGCCATTGGAGGAAGCTAAGGGAGCCCAGCGCACTCCAGATAACTCCCCTGCGGAAAACACAGCCCCTCCTTTCCTGGAGGTTGCTGGCCCGGCTAAAGGAATTTGCCGGCGTTGAATGATTGAAATCCCTGGAACTCACGTGATGCTCCCTCTCCATTTCTAAGGAACAATGATTGATGACAACCATGGGGGAAAAATGCAAGCCTACCAGTATTTACCTTTCTCCTCTTCAGACCTAAATAACTGGAAAAATAACAATCCCCCTTTTACCGAGGACCCCACCTGGGTCTCAGGTGTGGTTGAGTCATTGATGTTTTCACACCAGCCTACTTGGGATGACTGCCAACAACTCCTAGGGACTCTCTTCATGACAGAGGAACAAAAGAGAATCTTCCTGGATTCTAGAAAAAAATATTCTCGGACCAGATGGGTGACCGACAAAACTTCCCAACATATGCAAAGCCGCCTTTCCCTTGCACCGACCCAACTGGGACCCCAAAACCTGTGAAGGTAATGAGCATCCTTCCTCTTATTGTCGGGCTCTAATAGTGGGTATCTTAGTGGCCGCTAGGTGACCAACTATTTTGGCCAAGGTAAGAGAGATTATTCAAGGGACTGATGAATGTCCCTTCATGTTCCTACAGAGAATTATGGAGGCATATAGGAGATTTAATCCTTTCGATCTTCAGGGAGAGAATCAAAAGGCATCTGTCATGGTGGCCTTTATTGGGCAAGCTATTCTGGATATTAAAAGACAGTTACAATGCTTAGATGGATTACAAGATATGACTTTGAGAGGTTTAGTCAGAGAAGCCAAGAAGGTATACTATAAGAGAGAAACTGAGTAAGACTAGGGAGCAAAGGGAGGATAAAAGAAACAAAAGACAGACTAAGGCATTGACTAAGATCCTGGTCACAACAACAAATAGACCAGAAATTAAGAAACATGGAGACAGGAAGGGACACCGGGGCCCACACAAGAGGCCACCCCTGGCCTCAATTCAATGTGCCTACTCTAAAAAAAGGACACTGGGCTAAAGAGTGCCCTAGAAAGAGACAGCCAGGCCAGCTGGACATTCTGACTCTGTAGGATTACTAAGAAAGTCGGGGCTCAGATCCTCTCCCCGAGCTCAGGGTAACTTTTGAAGTGGAGGGGACCCCAGTATACTTTGAAGTGGATACAGGGGCAAGATATTCTGCCTTTAAGGGCCCATTGGAACCTCTATCAAATAAAAGGTCTCTAATTCAAGGGGCTAATGGCAGTAAATATCGGGCTTGGAAAACTAAGAGGACCATGGACCAGGGGAAAGGAAAAATCCATCACTCATTCCTAGTAATCCCAGAATGCACGGCCCCATTGATTGGCAGAGATCTGCTCACAAAGCTCTGGGCCAAAATAACTTTTTACCCTGAAGGCCCCCAAGTGGAATTTCTAAATCCTTCAGTAAAAACTCCTATAATCACGGCTCTAACTATGTCAGTAGAAAATGTACATCAAATCACTCACCTTGGTTCAAAGAAACTGCATTCATTTCTGAAGGATCAAGAACAGAGTTTTCCATTAACCAACTCACAGTGAAAGGAAACAACTGAATGGATAACAAAAGCCTGTTGGGTCCATCAATTGGTTAATTCTTACCCTCCAAGCTTCCTGCAGGAAAGCACCTACGAGGAACCAGACCAGGACAATTCTGGGAAGTGGACTTTACTGAAATTAAGCCAGCAAGGAATGGACTTAAATATCTCCTAGTCTTTGTAGATACATTTTCAGGATGGATTGAAGCCTTCCCCCCCCCCCAAAAAAAAAAAAGAAAAGAAAAAAAAATGAAACAGCGCAAATGGTGGTCAAGAAGATCCTGGAAGATATTTTTCCAAGGTACGGCCTGCCTAAAGTAATAGGGTCTGATAATGGACCGGCGTTCGTGGCCCAGGTAACTCAGAGGTTAGCAAGGACCCTGGGGATTAATTGGAAGTTACATTGTGTTTACAGACCCCCGAGTTCAGGACAGGTAGAAAGAATGAATAGAACCATTAAAGAGACCATAACGAAATTAAACTTAGAGAGCGGCATAAAAGATTGGACTATGCTCCTGCTTTATGTACTGTTTCATGCAAGAAATACTCAATCTATTTCTTTGTGTAACCTCATACCTGTGAAATTCTCTATGGTGTCCCTCCTCCAGTAAGGGACCTACCCCAACTCTAAGACCTAACGATTCTTTCCACACCCCCTTGCTTAACAGACTTAAAGCTCTTGAAAGAACTCAGGGATACCTGTGAAAACAGATGGCCACTGCCTACCAACCTGGGGATGAGGGGACTCTACAGCGATATCAAGTAGAGACTTCGTCTATGTAAGACGACATATGGTGTTATCCCTGGAACTCCACTGAAAAGGACCATACCAGGTGCTACTTATAACACCTACAGGGTAAAGGTAGTCAAAATCACTTCCTGGATCCCTACCTCTCATCTCAAGCCTGTGCCCTGTCCAGACTCTGGCTGGAAACTGGAAAAGACTGGAAACCCTTTCAAATTGTGGATTCGCTGTGTGGATAAGGCTATAGACTCTCCCCTTGACCACCAGTAGTCCTAACCCTCATAAGCCTGTTCAGCAGCGATGGCTGATCACAAATCCTACTGGAACGGAAGTATGGTCTATCTTGCATACAGCCCGCTTAGGGACCTGGTGGCCATCTCTCCAGCCAGATATTTGTCAGCTGCGTATAGGTCTTCCCGATTGGGATATCCCTAATGAAGAGGATCCCACTAAAATTCCATTGAATTCCTTCCATACCATAGATAATGGAAACAAACATTATTGATGTAGGGACACGTGAGCCAGATGCTGGTTGGCTAGCCTAGATTACTATGTTTGCCCAATGTACTATCAAAGCCACAAACAGTCAAGGCTGTGTGCGGGGAACGCCGACATCTTCTGTAAGTCATGGGGATGTGAGCATACAGGGACTGCCACATGGAACCCAAACTACTCATGAAATTCTCTACACAGCCTTGGCCATATTACCAATTAGACAACCAAAACCGATGGCCCCCAGAGGGGTCTCTAGATCCTCAAATTCTGTGTGACCTTTTTAACTTCTGCAAGTGCTCAAAAGGGTGAAAGGAGATTCCTCTATGTGGAGGCCTTTTCTCTCCTTTGATCACATCGTGAACTATGCTTCTCCAATACATGCTCACCCTCAGCCTTCTGCTCTAGACTCTCTGTTGTCACTCCCACCTCATCAACTTGATTTCTCCCCTCCAATTACTATATTAAAAACCCAAACCTCCACCGTTTCTCAGACCATTGCCCCCTTGCTGAGGTAGCAGGTACTGAGGTAACCCTCCACTCACTCACTCCTCTCTTCTCCTGTCAGTGCCCACACTGGGTCCCACCAGGTCCTCTTACCAGCTAACCCAAAGCTCAAACCAGCTGAGAAGAGCCCTCAGACCCCTATCCAAGATGTAATGAAAATGGCCTTTAAAGTTGCTTTGCCATCAATGAAAACAGGTTACTAAGAATTTAAAGTCCCTTACAGGCTTTTTGGGATACTCACTCCCATCTCTCGCTCTGTTCTACCCGTTCTACTACTCATGTTTTTGTTGCTAGGAAGATCCCAAAACCCTTTTCCATTATTTTTTTACATCTCTCCTTCCTCATTCTCAGATTCAAAGAGCTGCTCTCAGCCCTGCATTCCCCGTCTTCCCCCTCTGTACCAGGCCCACAGGAAAGTCTTAACTGACCTTATCCAGAAGTTTTCACCATGGCTAACTTTAGGACTTTCAGCAAAAGAGTCCCTATAAAAGAGTTCAGTGTAGATAAACTTCCTCTTTTTGTGTTGCCCTGGTCTACCTGGCAACTGGCTGAAAAAAAATCAGCACTCCTGAGCTAGACACACCCTTACTAGTTTTTCACAACATATGTGATCAAGGCTTCTGTCCTTTAGCTGGGGCTTCATAGAGATGGCTACATTGCTAAGATGAATAAGTTACAAACTGGGCTCCATGGAAACAGCTGGCAGGGGGGAAAAAAGGGAAAAAAAAAGCTCTCCCATACCCAGGTGTCCTTGAAAATTTAACTTGCCCAGAACTGAGGAAAAATCAGAAACAAAAACTGCTCTTTGTGAACTTCTGCAGACTGTGAACTTCAGAGCCCCTTCCCTTACATGTTGGGTACAAAATTCTGAAACTACCTAAGCTTGGGTTTCAGGGGATTAATTGATTACAACAGAAGCAATGCCCTCTGAATCTGGTTGCAACCAAATATGACTGTTTCCTTGTCTTTGGTGCTATCTTAGGTGCCTTGCCTTGTCCGTCCCTACAACAATATAATTCTATATACTTAAACGTTGTTTATGTTTTTATGAAATGGTCAACAGAAGTGATTAATTGTGTAATGGTGCAGATGTTTCCCAGAGTGCTCTATTATGACGCAGGTTCATTGGAAGATCAAATAGAGGGGCATACAACCCGGTTCAGTTGGGAACATATATCTCTCACCTTAGCCATTCTATTATGAATAGGAGATGCTGCCTGGGTTCGCACAGGAACCACTGCCCTGGTCCATGGGACACAACAAATGACCCAATTAGAAGAAGCAATAGATCAAAACTTAAAAATATTAGATAATTCCATCACAACTTTGCAGGAATCTTTTACCTCTCTCTTTGATGTTGTTTTACAGAAAAGTCGGGGTTTGGACCTCCATTTCATGAGAGAAGGGAGCCTTTGTGCTGCATTGAGGAAAGAATGTTTTTTTTTTTTTTTTTTTTTATGTCGACCATACTGGAGTTGTAACAAACCCTATGAGTAAATTAAAAAGATGCCTTGAAGAGCATCAAAGAGAGATAGAGACCCAAAATTGGTGGTTTGAGTCTTGGTTTACACAGTCCCCCTGGTTAACTACGTTTTAATCAACCCTGGCCGGTCCAATAATAATCCTCATTTTATTGCTTACTATAAAACCCTGTTTCTCAACCATGTAATTTCTTTTCTCCAAGCTCAAATTGGACAAGTTATACTTATGTTAATACCCCACTAGCATACATAAAATGTGACACCCCCCAACAATCACTTTTATGATTAAAAGTAGCCAGAAGAAGAAGTGGGGAATGAAATGTTAATAAAATATGTACTTGTCACTTCCTGTTTTTCTGTATGCTTAACAAAACACTGTTGAAATGTTGAGAAATGTTTCCTAATCTTGTTCCCAGAATGTGCTGTCCCCAACTGCCAAACTGCAGAATGTACTCCCTCACGCGTTTACACACAAACCGCTAACTTGCCCTGACCCATCAATAAATTTCCCTCCCTGCCCTCTCCAAGAAAATTATATAAGTTCTGCTTAAGATGTTCTCAGGGCTCTCTGCTCTATTCAAGTGAGCTCTAAGCCCCAGCATTCTGGACCCCAAATAAACCCTTTCTGTTGCATGAGACAGTCTCTTGGTGGTCTCATCCTCTGACACTCGCCCTACATTTACTTGAATGATTGAATGTAGATGAGAACATCCATTCAAAAGTGATAGTCGGTAAAATTAGGAAGATAGTCGGTAGGTTTAGGAAGAAGAGTGAGTATAAAATTTGGAACAAATGTTCATTAGCAATAGGGTTTCGGTTACAGAGTGAATGTAAATGTCAACACAAGTGAAGAGTCAGTCACAATGATGAATTGGAGAAAATATGTTGGAAAGCAGATATCAATACAGACATTACAAAATCAGGAAAAGTATAAAGTCAGTGATAGGATTAGACATTTTCAACAGGGTTGAGTTTGAATATATAATCTTAGGAAGAAACGAATATGTAGTCATCAATAGGATTGATATTTGAGAGCAATAGGCAAATTGGACATTGATGTTTTTAGTAATCCATGTTCACTTTCCATTTAGGCTTTGGTACAAATATAAGTTTGACCTTTGAATTTTGTGTCCAGAATATTACTGTGATAACATGTATATATAGATCGGGTGACATAAGTATTTCTTCCACCATTTTTGGGAGCAATATTTTGAAGACTTATAAATTAGTATTTGGGGTACAAACAGTTGTACCCGGTGTCTATGAATATAGAGATAATGCATGAATAGACCAACTGTGAATAAGTAATATAACTGGTTCCACTTTAAATGGTGGATTGAATTGATATCTGAAAATATAAAAAATCGTATATTGATATACAATCATTCATTCCAACAAGTTATACATCAATGTTAATATTAGGGTTATGGTTTATCATGAAGGGTGTGTGAGTTTTGCTTCAATGTGATTATAAAAATCGAAAATAATGTGTTTGTAAAAAAGAATCTTGAGAAGACCAGTCAAGAAATATGGAAGAACACATGTGTTCTAAAGTAGGAAGTGATTGAAAGTGAAAAAATGCCTATAATTTTGTGATCTTTTTGATGAAATATATATCCTATGATGTGCATAAACTGAAGAAATAGTAATGTACCAGTGTTGAATTAAAATGAACATCAAAATACACATCATGTTCCATATGAATCTTCTTGCATTGAGGTTAAACTGGGTCAGTTACTCTAGATATATTAGGATTTGTATGCAACATTCACTGAAGTTAGTTTTCAGTACTAAAAACAAAAAAGTATTTCAGGTGGATGAATATTTCTGAGAATAATATTTAGAAAAGATGATCATAAATCCACATACATGAATATGAATGAATTAAGGGAGTGTATATTAAGATACAAATATTTCATATTTTGAAAAATCTGGAGAATGTGTGTATGTATGTATATATATATATATATATATATATATATATATATATATATATATATATATATATACATACACACACACACACGCACACACACATATATATACATACAAACACACATATATATACATACACACACACATTACAAACTAGCAATATATATGCTATTCGAAATTCATCATGAAATATATATCATTCACAGATCTAAAAATATTCATTTTACTGAACATGGATTTATATATAATGTTGTAAAACTAGGAAGCTCACCCATTGGTTATATTTTCAGTTCCAACAGCGTTTAGGAGGAGTGATCTTCTCTCACAATTTGTATCTGCCAAGTCGTTCACCTCACAAGAATGTAGGTGTGGTACCAGGTAGGATTCTATATGTGTTTATTGCTGTTGCATTGGGAGTTTAGTAATTGCTTCATGGAATCCAAGGAGTTCAACTGGGACACAGTGCTGGAGCGAGTTCTCTCAGGCGTGGTGCGTTAGGGTATGCAGGAGAATGCACCAACCAGGCTTCTATCCCACATAACTTGCCCCCTTAAACATAGCAACCTGATTGTAAACATTGCCCTGAAACGTCACCATATAACAAGATGCCTTTGCATAGGAGAGTCTGCTGATTGCACCATGTCAGTCACAAGCCATTTGGAAGCCAATGGCAGATCCACATGGCCCCACCACAGATGTTTTTTCACACACCTGCCAACCACTACTCTAGGACAACTACTCAGCAGGCTCCAACTTATTTTCATGAAACCCAATCAATCAAGGCACTGTCTGGTACACTCATGATCAGCAACAGAATATCCAATGGTTCTCCAGTGCCACCTGGTCATGGGAAATTGAAAATTTTCATGGTATTTATCTAGCCATTTTTCACGGATGAAGTTGGATGCACTGTGGGTTTCAATTCATTCAGGAACCATTAAATGTTGAGGAAACTCATTTCAATGTAAGTTCTGGAGAATTCTCACAGGCAAGGCTTCCCAAAGAGTGGCCAAAAGGTCACATGAAGCCAGGGCCATTGAGGTCTAAAATGTGATGTCATTGTCTGTTTTGACTCTCAACAATGGCTTCCAAGTCTTTCAGAATAAAATCATGTGATATCCTGGTTGAGATCAGAGTGCCCTGTGGAAAGCTACCCTGGGCCTTCATCTCAGTTTCCAAGGATGACTCTCATGCGTGGCTTCCTCAAATCCCAACACAATTCATAGCAATACTTCTCTGAGGTGAGTTCCAGAACTCAGTCTCTAAGGGGAATCACGCCAGAGTTCAAGCCCAGGTGGACCCAGTCATCTCTTCCAACTGCCACACAAATGACCACAATAAAACCGAAATTCTCCCACATGGTCCTCATCTTCTTCCATATTGACACTCATCATAACCTCTGGCTGGAGATGTTCATGAGGGACGCAGCCCAAGACAGTGTCCAAAATAAGCTCTGTTGCTCCTCATTTGCCTAAATTCAGGGTGGCCTGAACACCCTTCCTTTGTACCAGGAGTGATCAAAAAGGCCTGCCTGTCATACTGCTTCACTTTTCCCATTTGAGGCCTATTGAGTGTCGCTTAAAGATACTTTATGTGAATTGGAGTGATGAGAAAACCTAAGCACCTACGGGATAGCCTCAGAAGGGCTTTGACGAACTTATCTGACCCAAATGATCCCTATTCTCACTTGATGGAATTCAGGAACCTTACAGAGGAAGGCAGAAGACTTCATCCACAATTACAGCTCTTTTTGCCATTTTTGATTTGGATGCACACATGGGATCTTTCTTTAGATCCATCAGGTGCTGAGAATCTAAGTCAAAGAATCACACTGGGCCAAGAGGCTGATTCAGACATAACTCTTTCCAAATCAATTAAGTAAAGAGCCAAAGGTGAAGCCTATTTATTTCCATTTGAAAACTATTTTCTTCAGGATTCACAAAGGGGTGGTGTGAGACAAAGACTTCCTGACTCTCAGAGCAACAGAACAATAGGCAAGCAAATGGCCCAAAGCAGGGTTTCTCCACTGAGACTTTCCTGGTCAACTGATATCTGAGTTTTCTCAGATGCTCGTCATTTCCTTCAGCTATCCAGAACATTGCCTTGTCACAGAACTTGGGTGTGGTACATAACTTAGACACAAAACCATGAGCCTATTCTGGAGAGTGTCCAGAATTCTGGAGGAAAACAGCAACTTAAGAAGGTAGCAGGTATTGCCCATTAATAAGGCAATCCACAGTCCATTCATAAAATGGGCAGGATGAATGCTGGGAAGCTTTTTACTAGACAGGACATATCCATTGATGCATTCTCTTTTCTAATGTCTACAACCACGGACACAGTGTGATACACAGACCCAGAAACACTTGCCTTGTTAAACGACTTACTAAAAACAGTTCACTCCAAACCAAACAAACTGACTTTTCTTCCTATTCTCAGAACATGAGACAAAACCACAAACCCACACCCACACCGACAATGACACCTTCTTCCCCCAAATAGGTATGAGACTATCCGGAGTATCCTCTGACTGGTGGGCCATATTATGTTCCCCCGAAATGTCCTGTCCTGTCTCAGATCTGGTCTCCTTGGCCAACTCTGTGAAGTTGTCAGGAGCCAGGAGTGAGCCACTACCTGCTTTTCCAGGAAAAACCCCTCTTCCAAGCTTTCCAGGCATTTGGCTTCCTCACCTTAGTAGGTACCAAGAAAGACTGATTCTGTCCTTGGTAAATCCAAACAAGTGAGACCACTGGGACTGGGACTGGGACTGGATCTGGGTGCCTGGCGTCCTGGATCCCATGTTCAGAGAGTTCCATCAATAAGGAAGTGCTTTGAGGTCATTTCCTTCAGGAACTGAATGAGATCACTGCCTCGGCAACCACTTTGTCCTAAGAGTTTCTTCCAACGGTCCCATGAGATGAAGGCTGCTCCTACTTCCTGTGACACTTTCACAAGTTAGAATGGTATATCAACCATAGGGAACCAGGAACAGCTCTCCACACAGTCTTGGTTTGGTCCATCTTCTCTACATTAAGATGAGAGAGGCTGATTCAGAAACATCCCTTCATCCTGACCAGGTTGTTTGCAATGTAAGATAACTTTTGCTCTCTCAGGTCCTTCATACCTGCCTACATCTTCTCCAGGGATCATTTCTGCATGGAGCTTTGAGGTTCTCAGCAGATGGAAGATCCACTACATTCCTGTATTGTAAGATCAACACTGTCCCTGCTCTTCTGTAAACATGTTATTAACACAAACAGTGTATGGTTAGTGTTAATAACATGTTACATTTGGGTTAGGAATTATTCTGCTGCATGAATAATGGTATTGGAAACTTGTGATTATTTTAAGAATATAGAGATGAAATATATGTATGAAAAAAGAAATCTAAGTAAGATTTGAAGCCCAGAAGGGCATTGGGCCCTTAATTGTGATACTTAGCGTTGAAATACATTCTGCACCGATGTCTCAGATAAATCAATATACAATAGCATAAGACCTTGTACCTTGAATGATTGAATGTAGAAGAGAACATCCAGTCAAAAAGGGATACTCGGTAGGATTAAGAAGATAGTTAGTATGTTTAGGAAGAAGAGTGAGTATAGGATTTGGAACAATAGTTCTTTAGCAATAGGTTATTTATTAGGGTGTGAATGTAAATGTCAGCACATGTGAAGAGTCAGTCACAATGATGAACTGGGGAATATATGTAGGAAAGCAGATAGCAATAAAGACATAATGAAATCAGGCAAAGTATAAAGTGAGGGATAGGATTAGACATTTTCAATTGGGTTGAGTTTGAATATATAATTTTAAGAAGAAACACATATGTAGTCACCAATAGGATTGACATTTGAGAGCATTAGGGAACCTGGACATGGATGTTTTTAGTAATCCATGTTTTCTTTCCATTTGGACTTTTATACAATCATAAGTGTGACCTTTGTATTTTGTGTCCAGAATATTTCTGTGATTAAATGTATATAAAGATCAGGTTACATGAGTCCACATCCACCATTTCAGGGAGCAATATTTTGAAGACGTATAAATTAGTATTGGGGGTACAAAGAGGTGTACACTGTGTCTATGAATATAGAGATAATGCATGAATAGACCATAGTGTGAATAAATAATATAACTGGTTCCACTTTAAATAATGGATAGAATTGATATCTGAAAAGATATAAGAAATCTTATATTGACATACAATCATTCATTCAAACCAGTTATACATCTAATGGTAATATCAGAGTGATAATTAATATGAATGGTATGTGAGTTTTGCTTCAAAAGTGATTATGAAAATCAAAATTAATGTGTTTGGTATAAAATCTCATGAAAAGACCAGTCAAGAAACTTAGAGGAATACATGTGTTCTGAAGCAGGAAGTGATTGAAAGTGAAACAAATGCCTATAAATTTTTGAACTTGTGGATGAAATGATATATCCTATGATGTCCATAAACTGAAAAAATAATAATGTACCAATATTGAATAAAAATAAACTTCAAAATACACATCATGTCCCGTAGGATTCTACTTGCATTGATGTTAAACTGATTCAGTTACTGTAGAAATATTAGGATTTGTAAGCTCCATTCACTGAAGTTAGTTTTCAGTACTAGGAAATAAATATGTATTTCAGGCGGATGAATATTTCTGAGAATTATCTTGTGAAAACTTGATTATAAACCACATATAGAAACATGAGTGAATTTAGGGAGTGAATAATAAGATATATATATTTCATATTTTGAAAAATCTGGACAGTATATATATATATATATATATATAGATAGATAGATAGATAGATAGACACACACAGACATTATAATGTAGCAATATAAATGCTAATCAAAATTCACCGTGTAATACATATCATCCACATATCCAAAAATATTCATTTTACTGAACATCGATTTATATATAATGTTGTTCATCTAGGAAATTCACCAATAGGTTTAATTTTCAGTTCCATCATTATTTAGGGGGAGTGATATCTTATCACAATATGTATCTTTCAAAATCAGCGAGCTTACAAAAATGTACTTGTGATACCAGGTAGGATTCTAAATATGCATAAAAATACATGTGATGAATAGGCTACAGAGAATGGGAGACAGAAATTTACATATGTGTTAACTTTAAAAACTCATGGAGAACTATTACAATGAAAAGTTTACTAGATTTATAACACATACCTTTGATAAAGCAGAAGGGAAGTCCAAGTATACACCATGCCTCCTATGAACGGCCTGTATTTCTATTCTGTTAGGTTTCTTGTTCTCCATCATATTAGGATTAGTAGTCAGAGTCTAGTAGGTTATGGGTTAATGTCAGGGATTCAGTATTTCAAATGGAATATATGAAAATGAATCTAATGTGTATGCAAATATGTGCTACACAAAAATCATCCCACTCTCATCCAGAACAATGCCTTGACATAACCTTCCCCCCAATTAAGACACAATTAGTGGAGAAGAGTTAGAAAATATGTGAATACGTATGTGGAAATGAAAATGCTCAGGAGTTCACAGCCTTGGAGGCGGTAGAGAAATTTCCAAAAGTATGGGATAGGGTAAATACTCCACAAATATGGAGTTCTGCTGGCCTAATGACTCTTTGAGAAACTACCTTTGAAGTTGGGACATTGTAATATATGTTGTTGTCAGGAGCTTCAGCTTCCTTTGTAGTGAGACAATCAAAGCTGCATCTGCATATATGTGACCTGAAGGACATAGTTTCTTATTTTCTAGTCAACATGAGGCAGCAGTTCTGAATTCCCTCATTGTAGGTAAACTGTGGCCACTGGGAGCTAAGTGTCTCCTCGTGTGGACTGAGAAGCCATTTGGTCATCCTCCACTTTTCCTGGTGATTCTTACTGCTGCACTGGGAGTTTGGTATTGGCATCAGTAAATACCATGAGTTCAATGGGGACACAGTGCTGGAGGGAGTACTCTCACGTGTGGTGGGTCAGGGTGTGCAGGAGAATGCCCCAACCAGGCTTCTATTCAACAAAGCTTGCCTCCTTGTCTGCAGCAACCCAATTCTGAACATTGCCCTAAAAACTCTCAATGTAACAAGATGCCTTAACATATAAGGGTCTGCTGGCTGCACCATGTCAGTCACAAGGCATTTGGAAGCCAATGGCAGATCCATGTGGCACCATCACAGATGTTTTATCATACACCTGCAAACCACTGCTCTAGGCCCACTACTAAGCAGGTTCCAACGTACTGGCACCTTTGTTCTACACCATTTTCATGAAACCCAGTAAATCAAGGCATTGTCTGGTACACTCATGATCAGCAACAGAACATCCAAAGATTCTCCAGTGCCACCTGCTCTTGGGAATTTCAAATATTCCATGGTATTTATCTAGCCATTTTTCAAGGATGAAGTTGGTGTCACTGTGGGTTTCAATTCATTCAGGAACCATTAAATGGTGAGGAAGCTCATTTCAATGAAAGCTCAGGAGAACTCTCACAGGCAAGTCTTCCCAAAGAGTGGCCAAAAGGTCAAATGAAGCCTGGCCCATTGAGGTCTACAATGTGAGTTCCATGTGTGATTTGACTCTCAAGTATGGCTGCCAAGTTTTTCAGAATAAAATCATGTGATATCCTAGCTGAGATTCCCAGTGCTCTGTGGAAAGCCATCCTGGGCCTACATCTCAGTCTCCAAGGGCAATTCTCATGCGTGGCCTTCTAATATCCCAACAGAATTCATGGTAATACTTCTCTGAGTTCAGTTCCAAAACTCAGTCTCTAAGGGGAATCACACCATAGTTCAAGCCCAGGTTGACCCAGGAATCTCTTCCTACTGCCACACAACTGACCACAATTAATACCAAAACACTCCCACATGGCCCTCATCTTCTTTTATATAGACACTCATCATAACCCCTGGGTTGAGGTTTCCATGAGGGGTGCATACCAAGACAGTGCCCAAAATAATCTCCCTTGCCTCTAATTTGCCTAAAGTCAGGGTGGCCTGGAAACCCTTCCTGTTAACCAGGAATGATCAAATAGGCCTGCCATTAATACTGATCTACTTCTCCAAATAATCACACTGGGAAAATATGCTGATGAAGACACATCTCTTTACAAAGCAATAAAACAAAGAGCCACAGGTGATGCCTATTCATTTCCATTTGAAAACTCTTTTCTTCAGGATTCACAAAGGGGTGGCCTAAGGCAAAGACCTTCTAGATATTCACAGCACCAGAACCATAGGTAAGCAAAATTCCCAAAGCAGGGTTTCTCCACATAGTCTTTACTGTTCACACTGATATCTGAGTTTCCTGAGATGCTCCCATTTCCTTCAGCTCTCCAGTACATGGCCATGTCACAGAGCTTGGAGGTGGTACATATCTTGGACAGAAAACCATGAGCCTATTCCGGAGAGTGGCCAGAATTCAGGAATAAAACAGGAAATTAGGAAGTTAGTCATTGCTACCCATCCATAAGGAAAGCTGCAGTCCAATCATGAATCGGGCAGTATGAATTTTGGGAAGCATTGTACTAGACAGGACACATTCATTGATGCATTATGTTTTCTAATGTCTACAACTACAAACACAGTGGGATACATAGACATAGAAACACTTGCCTTGTCAAACGACTTACTAGAAACAGTCCACTTCAAATCAAACAAACTGCCTTTCCTACCAATTCTCAGAACATGAGACAAAACAACAAACTCACACCCACAACAACATAGGACTTTCTTCCCCCAAGTAGGTCTTTGACTCTCGGAATTTCCTCTGACTGTTGTACCATACTATGTTCCCCCAAAATGCCCTGTACTGTCTCAGAGCTGGAATTTTTGGCCAACTCTTTGAAGTTGTCAGGAGCCAGCTTTGAGCCACTACCTTCTTTCTCAGGGAAGGCCACTCTCCAAAGCTCTCCTGGCATTTGGCCATTCTCAAATCAGTAGGTACCAAGAATGACTGATTCTGTCCTTGGTAAAACCAAACAAGTGAGCCCACTGGGACTGGGTCTGGGACTGGTTCTGTGTGCCTGGCTTCCGGGATTCCAAGTTCAGAGTGTTCCAAGACCAAGGAAGTGAGATAGGTCACTTCCGTTCGGAACTGAATGAGGTCACTGGTTTGGCAACCACTTTGTCCTAACAGTTCCTTCAAAGGGTCCCATGAGATGGAGGCTGCCCCTACTTTCTGTGACACTTTCACAACTTAGAATGGTATATCAACCATAGGCACCCAGGAACAGCTCTCACACAGAACTGGTATGGTCCATCTTCTCTACATTAAGAAGAGAGAGCCTGATTCACACACATCCCTTCATCCTAACCAGTTTGTTTGCCTTACAAGATGACTTTTGCCCTCTCAGGTCCTTTATAGCTGCCTTCATCTTCCCCAGGGATAATTTCTGCATGGACCCTTGAGGTTCTCAGCGGGTGGAAGATCCCCTATATTCCTCTATATTAAGACCAACTCTGTCCCTGTTCTTCTATAAAGTTAGATTGAGGGAACAATGTATGATTAGGGTTAATAACATGTTCGATTTGAGTTAGGAATCATTCTGCTGGATGAATAATGGTATTGGGAACCTGGGATATTTATAAGAATATAGATGTGAAATATAAGTATGAAAACAGAAATCTAGGTAAGATTTTAAGCCCAGAAGGGCATTGGGTCCTTGATTGGAATACTTAGCATTGAATTTCGTTTGCACAGATGTCTCAGATAAATCAATATACAATGGCATATCACCTTGTACCCTGGATGATTGAATTTAGAAGAGTTCATCCAGTCAAAAAGGGATAGTTGTTAGGATTAGGAAGATAGTCAGTCTGTTTCGGAAGAAGAGTGAGTATAGGATTTGGACCAAAAGTTCAATAGCCCTAGGTTTTCGGTTAGAGAGTGAATGTAAATTTCAGCACATGTGGAGAGTCAGTCACAATGATGAACTGGGAAAATTATGTAGGAAATCAGATATCAATACACACATTATGAAACCAGGCAAAGTATAAAGTGAATGATAGGATTAGACATTATCAATAAGGTTGAGTTTCAATATATAATCTTAGGAAGAAACAAATATGTAGTCACCAATATGATTGACATTGGAGAGCATTAGGCAACCTGGACATGGATGTTTTTAGTAATCCAGGATCACTTTCCATCTAGGATTTGCTACAATCAGAAGTGTGACCTTTGCATTTTGTGTTCAGAATATTACTGTGATAAAATGTATATGTAGATCAGGTGACATGAGTATTTCTTCTAACATTTCTTGGAGCAATATTTTGAAGAGATATAACTTAGTATTAGGGGTACACAGAGTTGTACCCTGTGTCTATGAATGTAGAAGAAATGCATGAATTGACAATACTGTGAATAAATAATATACTGTTTCCACTTTAAATCATGGATTAAATTGATATCTGAAAATACGTAAGAAATCTTATATTGATATACAATCATTCATTCCAACGAGTTATACATCTAATGGTAATATTAGGGTTATGTTTTATCATGAAGGGTGTGTGAGTTTAGCTTCTAAAGTTATTATGGAAATGGAAAATAATGTGTGTGGAAAGAAATCTCATAAAAAGATGAGTCAAGAAATATAGAGGAATTCATATGTTCTGAAGCAGGATTTGATGGTAAGTATAAAAAAAGCCTATAAATTTCCTAACTTGTGGATGAAATATATATCCTATGATGTGCAAAAACTGAAAAAATAGTAATGCACCAGTGTTGAATGAAAATGAACGTCAAAATACACATCATATCCCATAGGAATCTACTTGCATTGATGCTAAACTGGGTCAGTTACTGTAGAAATATTATGATTTGTATGCACTATTCACTGAAGTTAGTTTTCAGTAGTAGGAAACAAATACGTATTTCAAGTGGATGAATTTTTATGAGAATAATCTTGTGAAATGTTGACTATAAATTTACATATATGAACACGAATGAATTTAGGGAGTGTATAATAAGAAACATATATTTCATATTTTGAAAAATCTTGAGAGTGTATATATATATATATATATATAGATATGTGTGTGTGTGTGCATTTATGTATATCTATATATCTATCTATCTATCTATATATATATATATATATATATATATATACACACACACACACACACACACACACACACAGACACAAAAATGTATCAATATGCATGCCAATCGAAATTCACTATGAAACATATATCATCCACAGATCCAAAAATAATCATTTTACTGAACATGGATTTATGTATAATATTGTTCAACTAGGAAGTTCACCCATAGGTTGAATTTTAAGTTCCAACAGCTTTTAGGAGGAGTGATCTTTTCCCATGATTTGTATCTCCCAAGACAGCCAAACTCACAAGGATGTACGTGTGATACCAGTTATGTTTCTATATTTGCATATAAAAATACATGTGCTGAACAGGCTACAGAGAAAGGGAGACAGGAATTCACATATTTGTTAACTTTAAAAACACATGGAGATCTATTTCAATTAAAAATTGACTAGATTTATAACACCTACACTTTATCATGCAAAAGGAAAATCCAACTATACACCATGCCTTCTCTGAACTGCTTTCATTTCCATTCTGTTTGGTTATTTTTGTCCATCATTTTAGGATTAGTAGTCAGAGTCTATTAGGGTATGGGTTAGTGTCAGGAATTCAGTAATTCGAATGGAAAATAGGAAAATGAATCCAATGTGTATGCAAATATGTGCTACACAAAAATATTCCCACTCTCATCCAGAACATTGCCTTTACATTACCTTTGCCCCAAATAAGACACGATTAGAGAAGAAGAGTTAGGAAATCTGTGAATACATATATGAAATGGAAAATATTCAGGAGTTCACAATATTGGATGTGGTAGAGGAGTTTCCAAAAGTAAGGGACAGGGTAAACACTTCACAAACATGGAGCTCATTGGGCCTAAAGACTCTTGAGAAACTGCCTCTGAGGTTGGGCACTTGAAATATATGTTGTTGTCAGGAATTTTAGCATCCTTTCTAGTGAGACCAACAAAGCTGGGTCTGATCTCTGTGACCTGGAGGATATGTTTTTTTTTTCTTTTATTTTCCAATGAACATGAGGAAGCAGTGCTGAATTCTCTCTTTGTAGGTAAACTGTGGCCACTGGGGTCTAAGTGTCTCCCCATGTGGACTGTGAAGCCATTTGATCATCTTCCACTTTTCGAGGTGTTTCTTGCTTCTGCATGGTGAATTTGGTATTTGCTTCAGGAAATACAAGGAGTTCAACAGGTTCCAGTTATGGAGGGAGTTCTGTCACGTGTGGTGGGTCAAGGTCTGCAGGAAAATGCACCAACCAGGCTTCTACCCCACATAGCTTGCCCGCTTGTCCATAGCAATCTGATTCTGAACATTGCCCTGAAACCTCTCCATATAACAAGATGCTTTTATATATAAGGGTCTGCTGACATCACCATGTCAGTCTCAAGCCATTTGGAATCCAAGGGCAGATCCACATGGTACCACCACAGATGTTTTATCACATACCTGCACACCACTGCTCTAGGCCCACTACTCAGCAGTCTCCAACTTACAGGGATCTCTTTTCTACACTGTTTTCATGAAACCAAGTAAATCCAAGCACAGTCTGGTACACTCATGATCAGCAACAAGTCATCCAAAGTTTCTCCATTGCCACCTGGTCATGGAAATTTCAAAAAATCCATGGTATGTACATAGCTATTTTTCAAAGATGAAGTTGGAGGCACTGTGGGTTTCAATTTATTTAGGAAACATTAAATGGTGAGGAAGCTCATTTCAAAGAAATCTCTGGAGAACTCTCACAGGCAAGGCTTCCCAAAGAGTGGCCAATATTTCACATGAATCCAGGCCCATTGAGGTCTAAAATGTGAGGTCCATGTGTGTTTTGACTCTCAATTATGGCTGCCAAGACTTTCAGAATAAAATCACGTGAAATCCTGGCTGAGATTCCCAGTGCTCTGTGGAAGCCACCTTGGCCTAGATCTCAGATTTCAGGGTGACTCTCATGTGTTGCCTCCTAAAATCCCAACACAATTCATGGCAATACTTCTCTGAGGACAGTTCCAGAATTCAGTCTCTAAGGGGAATAACACCAGAGTTCAAGCCCAGGTGAACTAAGTCATCTCTTTCAACCGCCACACAAATGACCAGAATTAAAACCAAAACACTCCCACATGGCCCTCAACATCCTCCATATAGACACTTATCATAACCTCTGGCTGGAAATTTCCATGAGGGGTGCAGACAAAGAAAGTATCCAAATAAGTTCCCTTGCCCCTCATTTGCCTAAAGTCAGGGTGGCCTGGACACCCTTCCTGAGAACCAAGAGTGATTAAATAGCCCTGCACTTAATACTGCTCTGCATCTCCAATTTGGGGCCTACTTACTTTCAGGTATAGATTCTTTATGTGATTTGGAGTCATGAGAAAAGCCACGCACCTCTGGGCTAGTCTCTGCAGGGTTTGAAGAACTCATTTGACCCAAATTATCCCTATTCTCACTTGATGGATTTCAGGAACCTAACAGAGGAAAGCAAAAGACTTAATCTACAATGACTGCTCATTTGGCCATTTTGGTTTTGGATGCACACATGGTATCTTTCTTTAGATCCATCAGGTGCTAAGAATCTAAGCCACAGCCTCACATAGGGTCATGAGGCTGATTCAGACACATCCCTTTCCAAAGCAATCAAGCAAAGAGCCACAGGTGATGCCCATTCATTTGCATTTGACAACTCATTTCTTCAGGCTTCACAAAGGGGTGGTCTGAGGCAAAAAGCTTCCTGAAATTCAGGGCAACAGAACAATAGGTAAGCAAATGGCCCAAAGCAGGATTTCTCCACTGAGACTTTGCTGGTCACACTGATATCTGAGTTTTCAGAGATGCTCGCCATTCCCTTTAGCTATCCAGTACATGGCCATGTCACAGAGCTTGGAGGTGGTATATATACTGGACACATAACCATGAGCCTATTCTGGAGAGTGGAGTGGATTCAGGAACAAAATAGAATCTTAGGAAGATAGTAGGTGTTGCCCATTCATAAGGCAAGCCGCAGTCCATTCATAAATTGGCAGGATGAATGTTGGGAAGATTTCTACTAGACAGGAGACATCCATTGATGCATTCTCTTTTCTAATGTCTAGAACCACGGACACAGTGGGATACACAGACTTAGAAACACTCGCCTTTTCAAAAGACTTATTAGAAACAATTCACTTCAAACCAAAAAACCGCCTTTATTACCTATTCTCAGAACATGAGACAAAACCACAAACCAACACCCACATCCACAAAGACACCTTCTTCCCCCAAGTCAGTCTGTGACTATCCATAGTGTCCTCTGATTGGTGGGCCATACTATGTTACCCCGAAATGGCCTGTCCTGTCTCAGATCTGGTCTCCTTGGTCAACACTGTGAAGTTCTCAGGATCCAGCGGTGATCCACTAACTGCTTTCTCAGGAAAGGCCACTCTTCAGAGCTTTCCTGGCATTTGGGCATCCTCACCTCCGTAGGTACCAACAAAGACTGACTCTGTCCTTGGTAAATCTGAACAATTGAAACCACTGCAACTGGGATTGGGACTGAGACTGAATTTGGGTGCCTGGCTTCCTGGATCCCAAGTTCAGAGAGTTCCATCACAAAGGATGTTAGGTGAGGTCACTTCCTTTAAGATCTGAATGAGGTCACTGCCTTGGCAACCACTTTGTCCTAACAGTTGCTTCAAAGTGTTCCATAAAATGGAGGCTGCCCCTACATCCTGTGACACTTTCACAAGTTAGAATGGTATATCAACCATAGGCACCCGGGAAGTGCTCTCCACACTGGCCTAGTTTGGTCCTTCTTCTCCATATTAAGAAGAGAGAGGCTGATTCAGACACATCCCTTCATCCTGACCAGGTTGTTTTCAATGGAAGATGACTTTTGCTCTCTCAGTTCGTACATATGTGCCTACAACTTCTCCAGGGATCATTTTTGCGTGGACCTTTGAGTTTCTCAGCAGTTGGAAGAAACCGTAAATTCCTGTATTGTAAGACCAACTCTGTCCCTGCTCTTCTGTAAAGTTAGATTGAGGGAAGAGTGAATGGTTAGGGTTAATAACAGTTTCGATTGGGGTTAGGAATCATTCTGCTGGATGAATAATGGTATGGCGAACCTTCGATATTTTCAAGAATATATAGGTGAAATATAAGCACGAAAACAGAAATAAAGGTAATATTTGAAGCCCAGAAGGGCGTTGGGCCCTTGATTGCAATATTTAGCATTGATTTATTTTCTGCACAGATGTCTCAGATAAATCAATATACAAATGCATAGGACCTTGTACTTTGGATTATTTATTGTGAAAGAGAACTTCCAGTCATAAAGGGATAGTCGGGGGGCTGGGGATGTGGCTCAAGTGGTAGCGCGCTCGCCTGGCATGCGTGCGGCCCGAGTTCGATCCTCAGCACCACGTACAAACAAAGATGTTGTGTCTGCCAAGTACTAAAAAAAATAAATGTTAAAAAATTCTCTCTCTCTCTCCCTCTCTCTCTAACTCTTTCTTTAAGAAAAAAAAATTTAAAAAAAAGAATAGTCGGTAGGATTAGGACGATAGTCGGTAAGTTTAGAACGGAGAGTGAGTATAGGATTTGCACCAAAAGTTCTTTAGCTATGGGGTTTCGGGTATAGAGTGAATGTAATTGTCAGCACATGTGAAGAGTCAGTCACAATGATGAAATGGGGAAAATATGTAGGAAAGCAGATTTCAATAGAGACATTAGGAAATCTGGCAAAGTATATTCGGTAATGAAAATTTAGTAAAATAGGTAAATGTCACTTCCCGTTTTTCTGTATGCTTAACAAAACACTTTTGAAATCTTGAGAACTGTTTGCTAATCTTGTTCCCAGAATGTGCTGTCTCCAACTGCCAACCTGCAGAATGTACTCATTCACCCGGTTGCACGCAAACTGCTCACTCGCCCAGACCAAACAATAAAGTTCCCTCTCTGCCCTCTCCAAGCAAAGTATATAAGCTCTGCTTAAGCTGTTCTCAGGGCTCTCTGCTCTATTCAAGTGAGCTCTGAGCCCCAGCATGCTGGACCCCCAATAAACCCTTTGCTTTTGCATGAGACAGTCTTTTGGTGGTCTCTTCACCCGATGCTCGTCTGACCTTTACATATGGAGGTTCCAGTGAGATCCGGCAGCAGCGAACGAGAGACCCCAACAGGCTCCTCTTGGGGTATGTATGGTGCCTCTTTCTGGTTTCAGGTTTCAGGTTAGGGCTTCGCAAAATGGCTGTCAATGAAGAGTGTGACCTCTCTCCGATGGTGGCTGACATACGTGTCACAGAGCCACAGGCCACATCCCTGGGGGATGCACCAGAGTACTCGGGAAATCGAGGAGCAATAGTCTCCTCAACTCAGTGATATTTTGTTTCAGATTAGGTATCGCCAGCCCATCGGGTTTGGCCAGATACTTAGTCCTGGTCTCAGTGTTGGAAGTTCCATTGTCTGTCTTTATTTTCTTGTCTTGTCTGTGTCATGTGTCATCGCTTTTACTGTTTGTGTATCTTTCATTATGGGACAGAGCACTTCAATGCCTCTGTCCCTGAGCCTTGATCACTGGACCAAAGTACCCTTAAGGGCTCAGAATCTTTCTTTTTCAGTAAAATTCTGGACCTGGCAGACTCTCTGTGCCTCAGAATGGCCCACCTTTGGATTCGGATGGCCCCTAGAAGGATCTTTCTACTTCCCACTAATTTAAAAAGTCAGAGGATATTGTCTTTCAGCCAGGGCCACATATCCATCCGGATCAACAGCCATATATCTTAACTTGGCAGGACCTCTGCAAATCTCCTCCATGGGTGAAGCATTTCCTTGCCCCTACACCCGCTCCTACTCCTTCCCCCATGATCTCTCAAACCCTCTGCTTCTCCTCCTCCTCCACCCTCTGTTCTCCCTGAGTCACAAGATTTGACTCTACTGGACTCTCGTCCCCCTCCTTATCTCCTGCCCACGTCCCCCAAAGACCAACACCCTCTAAGTGATTCCCCTGCTGCTGACTCAACCTCTCCACCATTGGAGGAAGATAAGCCAGCCCAGCGCCCTCCAGATAATTTCCCCGCAGCACACACAGCCCCTCCTACTCTGGAGGAAGCTAGCCCAGCTAAAGGTACTCACCAGCAGTGAATGATTGAAAAACCTGGAACTCGAATCATGCTCCCCCTCATCCCTAGGGGCCAATGATTGACAACGGCCTTGGGGGAAAAATGCAATCCTATCAGTATTAACCTTTCTCCTCTTCAGACCAATATAACTGGAAAAATAAATATCCCCCTTTTACCGAGGACCCCACCCGGCTCCTAGGTGTGGTTGAGTCATTGATGTTTTCACACCAGCCTACTTGGGATGACTGTCAACAACACCTAGGGTTGTCTCTTCATGATAGAGAAGCAAAAGAGAATCCTCCTGGATGCTGGAGAAAATATCCTCTGACCAGATGGGTGACCGACAAAACTTCCCAACATATTCAACCCGGCTTTCCCTTGAATCGACGAAACTGGGACCCCAACACCTTTGAAGGTAGGGAGCATCTGTCCACTTATCGCTGGTCTCTAATTGTGGGTATCTTAGTGGCCGCTAGGCGACTAACAAATTTTGCCAAGTTAAGAGAGATTATTCAAGGGCCTGATGAATCTCCCTCTATGTTTTTAGAGAGAATTATGGAGGCATATAGGAGATATACTCCTTTCGATCCTCAGGCAGAGGATCAAAAGGCATCTGTCAAGATGGCCTTTATGGACAAGCTGCCCTGGATATTAAAAGAAAGTTACAATGCTTAGATGGATTACAAGATATGACTTTGAGAGATTTAGTCAGAGTAGCCGAGAAGGTATACTATAAGAGAGAACCTGAGGAAGAGTAGGGAGCAAAGGGAGGATAAAAGAAACAAAAGACAGACTAAGGCATTGGCTAAGGTCCTGGTCACAACAACAAATAGGCCAGAAATAAGAAACATGGAGACAGGAATGGATATCGGGGCCCATACTAGAGGCCACCCCTGGCCTCAATTTAATGTGCCTACTGTAAAGAAAAAGGACACTGCTTCAAAGAGTGCCATTGAAAGAGACAGCCACTCTAGCCAGCCATTCTGACTCTGGAGGATGACTAAGAACGTTGGGGCTCAGATCCCCTCCGAGAGCTCAGGGTAAATTTTGAAGTGGAGGGGACCCCAGCAAACTTTGAAGTGGATACAGGGGCAATATACTCTGCCCTTAAGGCCCCATTGGTCTCTCTATCAAATAAAAGGTCTCTAATTCAAGGGGCTAATGGCAGAAAATATCGGGCTTGGACAACTAAGAGGACCATGGACCAGGGGAAAGGAAAAATCCATCACTCGTTCTTAGTAATCCCAGAATGCCCGGCCCCATTGATGGGCAGAGATCTGCTCACCAAGCTCCGGGCCAAAATAACTTTTAACCCTGAAGGACCACAAGTGGAATTTCTAAATCCTTCAGTAAAAACTCCTATAGTCACGGCTCTATATATGTCAGTAGAAAATGTACATCAACTCACTCAACTTGGTTCAAAGAAATTGCATTCATTCCTGAAGGATCAAGAACAGAGTTTTTTACTAACCGACTCAAAGCAAAAGGAAATAACTGAATGGGTAACAAAAGCCTGTCAGGTCTGTCATGGATAATGCTTACCATTCCAAGCTTCCTGCAAAAAAGCACCTACGAGGAACCAGACCAGGACAATTCTGGGAAGTGAAATTTACTAAAATTAAGCCAGCAAGGTTTGAAATTAAATATCACCTAGTCTTTGTAGATATATTTTGAGGATGGATTGAAGCCTTTTCCAGGAAAAAAGAAAAAAAAACGAAACAGCGCAAATGGTCGTCAAGAAGATCCTGAAAGATATTTTTACAAGATACGGCCTGCCTTAAGTAATAAGGTCTGATAATGGACTGGCGTTTGTAGCCCAGGTAAGTCAGGGGTTAGGCAAAACCCTGGGGATTAATTAAAAGTTACATTGTGCTTATAGACCACCGAGTTCAGGACAGGTAGAAAGAATGAATAGAACCATTAAAGAGACCATAACGAAATTAAGCTTAGAAACCTGCATAATAGATTGTACTATGCTCCTGCCTTATGCACTATTTCATGGAAGAAATACTCCCTCTGTTTCTTCGTGTAACCTCACCCCCTATGAAATTGTCCATGGTGCCCCTCCTTCAGTAAGGGACCTAACCCCAACTCTAAGACCTAACAATTCCTTCCACACCCCATTGCTTGACTGAATTAAAGCTCTTGAAAGAACTCAGGGATACCTGTGAAAACAGATGGCCAATGCCTATCAACCTGGGGACGAGTGGACTCTACATCGATATCAAGTAAGAGACTTCATCTATGTAAGTCGACATCAGGTGTCATCCCTGGAACCCCACTGGAAATGACGATACAAGGTGCTACTTATATCACCTACAGCGGTAAAGGTAGAAAGAATCACTTCCTGGATCCATACCTCTCATCTCAAGCCTGACCCTGTCCAGACTCTGGCTTGAAACAGGAAAAAATTGGTAAAACTTTCAAATTGTGTATTTATCCTGTGTCTAAGGCTATACACTCTCCCCTTGACCACCAGTAGTCCTAAACCTCTTCAACCCGTTCAGCAGCGATGGCTGATCACAAATCCTACTGGTAAAGAAGTATGATCTATCTCGCATACAGCCCACTTAGGGACTTGGTGGACATCTATCCACCCAGACATTTGTCAGCTGGCTATAGGTCTTTCCTATTGGGATATACCTGATGAAGAGGATCCCACTAAATTTCCATTAAATCCATTCTGCACCATTGTTAATGGAAACAATCATTATGGATGTAGGGACACGCAAGCCAGATGCAGGTTGGCTAGCCTAGATTACTATGTTTGCCCGGTGGACTACCAAAGCCACAAACAGTCACGGTTGTGTGGGGGGAATACCGACTTCTTCTGTAAGTCATAGGGTTGTGATCATACAGGCAGTGCATGATGGAACCCAAACTCCTCATCAACTTCTGTACACAGCATTGGCCCTATTACCAATTAGATCACCAAAACCGATGGCCCCTAGAGGGGTCTCTAGATCCTCAAATTCTGCCTGAACTTTTTAACTTCTGAAAGTCCTCAAAAGGGTGAAAGGAGATTTCCCTATGTGGAGGCCTTTTCCCTCCTTCGCTCACATCCTGAACTATGCTTCTCCAATAGGTCCTCACACTCAGCCTTCTGCTCCAGACTCTCTGCTGTCACTCTCACCTCAGCAACATGATTTCTCCCCTCCAATTACTAGATCAAAAACCCAAACCTCCGCCGGATCTAAGACCATTGCCCCCTTGCTGAGGTAGCAGGTACTAAGGTAACCCTCCACCGAATCACTCCTCTCTTCTCCAGTCAGTGCCCGCACCGGGTCCCACCAGTTCCTCTTACCAGCTAACCCAAAGCTCAAACCAGCTGAGGAGAACCCTCAGACCCCTATCCAAGATTTAATGAAAATGGCCTTTAAAGTTTCTTTGTCATCACTGAAAACAGATTACTAAGAATTTAAAGTCCCTCACAGGCTTTTAGGGATACTAACTCCCATCTTCCCCTCTGCTCTACCTGTTCTACTGCTCACCTTTTTGTTGCTAGGAAAATCACAAACCCCTTTCCCAGTATTCTTTCACATCTCTGCTACCTCATTCTCAGATCCACGGAGCTGCTCAAAGCCACGCCTTCCCCATCTCCCCCCTCTGTTCCAGGCCCACAGAAAAACATTAACTGAAATTCTACAGAAGTCTTCAGCATGGCTGACTTTAGGACTTTCAGCAAAAGAGTCCCCATGAAAGACTTCAAAGTAGATAAACTTCCTCTTTTTCTGTTGCCCTGTTGTACTTGGCCACTGGCTAAAAATATCAGCACTCCTAAGTTAGACACCCCCTTACTAGTTTTTCACAAAATATGTGAACAAGGCCTTTGGCATTGAGCTGGGGCTTCACAGAGATGGCTACATTTCTAAGATAAAGAAGTTACCAACTGGGCTCCATGGGAACAGCTGGAAGGGGGAAAAAATAAAGGGAAGAAAAAGCTCTCCTTCACCCAGGTGGCCTTGAAAAGTTAACTTGCCCAGAACAGAGGAAAAAAACAGAAAAAAATCTGCTTTTTGTGATCTTCTGCAGGCTGTGAACTTCTGCGCCCCTTCCCTTATATGTTGGGTACAAAATTCTGAAACTACCTAAACGTGGGTTTCAGGGAATTAATTGATTATAACAGAAGTAATGCCCTCTGAATCCGGTTGCAAATAAAATGGAAAGTTTCCCTGTTTTTGGTAGTATCTTAGGTGCCTTGCCATGTCCGTCTCTACAACAGTATAATTCTATAGACTTAAACATTGTTTATGTTTTCATGAAATTGTCAAGACGATGTGATTAATTTTGTAAAGGTGCAGAGGTTTCCCAGAGTGCTTTATCATAATGCAGGTTCATTTGAAGATCAAATAAGGGGGCATAAAACCCGGTTCCACTGAGAACATATATCCATCACTTTAGCCATCCTATTAGGAATAGGAGTTGCTGCAGGCGTGAGCACAAGAACCACTGCCTTGGTCCATGGGATACAACAAATGACACAATTAGAAGCAGCAATAGACCAAAACTTAAAGATATTAGGAACCTCCATCTTGGCTTTGCAGGAATCTTTAACCTCTCTCTCTGAAGTTGTTTTACAGAACAGGCGAGGGTTGAACCTCCTCTTCATGAGAGAAGGGGGCCTTTGTTCTGCATTGATGGAGAATCTTGTGTTTTTGCCGACCATACTGGAGTTTTAAAAAAATCTAGGAGTAAATTAAAAAGATGCCTTGAAGAGTGTCATTGAGAGAGAAAGTCCCAAAAAGGGTGGTTTGAGTCTTGGTTCACACAGTCCCCCTGGTTAACTACGCATTTATCAACCCTGGCCATTTCAATAATAATCCTCATATTATTGCTAACTATAAAACCCTGTTTGCTCAACCGTGTAATTTCTTTTCTCCAAGCTCAAATTGGACGAGTTAAACTTATGGTAATACCCCACTAGCAAACATAGAATGTGACACCCCGCAATGATCACTTTTATGATTAAAAGTAGCCAGAAGAAGAAGTGGGGAATGAAAGGTTAATAAAATAGGCACTTTTCACTTCCTTTTTTCCTGTATGCTTAACAAAACACTGTTGAAATCTTGAGAAATGTTTGCTAATCTTGTTCCCAGAATATGCTGTCCCCAACTGACTAACTGCAGAATGTGCTCCCTCACTGGGTTGCATGCAAACTGACCACTCGCCCTGACCCATCAATAAACTTCCCTCCCTGCCATCACCAAGGAAAGTGTATAAGCTCTGCTTAAGCAGTTCTAAGGGCTCTCTACTCTATTCAAGTGAGCTCTGAGCATCAGCATGCTGGACCCCCAATAAACCCTTTGCTGTTGCATGAGATAGTCTCTTGGTGGTCTCTTCCTTCGACCTCACCCGACCTTTACTTGCATAATTAAATGTAGAAGAGAACATGCATTCAAAAAGGGATAGTCGGTAGGATTAGGAATATAGTTGGTAGGTTTAGGAAGAAGACTGTGTATAGGTTTTGGAACAAAAGTTCCTTAGCAATAGGGTTTCGGTTAGAGAGTGAATGTAAATGTCAGCACATGTGAAGAGTCAGTCACAATGATGAACTGGAGAAAATATGTAGGAAATGAGATATCAATACACACATTATGAAATCAGGCAATGTATAAAGTGAATGATAGGATTAGACATGATCAACCAGGTTGAGTTTCAATATATAATCTTAGCAAGAAACAAATATGTAGTCACAAATATGATTGACTTTGGAGAGCATTAGGCAACCTGGACATGGATGTTTTTAATAATCCAGGATCACTTTCCATTTAGGATGTGCTACAATCATAAGTTTGACCTTTGCATTTTGTGATCAGAATATTACAGTGATAAAATGTATATGTAGATCAGGTGACATGCATATTTTTCTAACATTTCTGGGAGCAATATTTTGAAGAGGTATAAATTAGTGTTGGGGGTACACAGAGTTGTTCCCTGTGTCTATGAATATAGAAGTAATGCATGAATTGACAATACTGTGAATAAATAATATAACTGTTTCCACTTTAAATCATGGATTGAATTGATATCTGAAAATATATAAGAAATCTTATATTGATATACAATCATTCATTCCAACGAGTAATGCATCTAATGGTCATATTAGGGTTATGTTTTATCATGAAGGGTGTGTGAGTTTAGTTTCAAAAGTGATTATGAAAATGAAAAATTATGTGTTTGGAAAGAAGTCTCATGAAAAGACGAGTCAAGAAACATAGAGGAATACATGTGTTCTGAAGCAGGAAGTGATTGTAAGTATAAAAAAACGTATAAATTTCCTAACTTGTGGATGAAATATATATCCTATGATGTGCAAAAACTGAAAAAAATAGTAATGTACCAGTGTTGAATGAAAATGAATGTCAAAATACATATCATGTCCCATAGGAATCTACTTGCATTGATGTTAAACTGGGTCAGTTACTGTAGAAACATTAGGATTTGAAAGGACCATTTACTAAAGTTAGTTTTCAGTACTAGGAATCAAATATATATTTCAGGTGGATGAATATATCTGAGCATAATCTTGTGAACATTTTATTATAAATCAACATTCATGACATGAATAAATTTAGGGAGTGTATATAAGACACATATATTTCATATTTTGAAAAATCGGAGGGTGTATAATATATATATATATATATATATATATATATATATATATATATATATATCACAGATACATTAAAAAGTAGCAATATATAAATATATATGCGTATCAAAATTTATCATGAAATATATATCATCCACAGATTAAAAAGTATTCATTTTAGTGAACATGGATTTATGTATAATGTTGTTCAACTAGGAACCTCACCCATAGGTGGAATTTTAAGATCCAAAAGCGTTTAGGAGGAGTGATCTCTTCTCACAATTTGTATCTGCAAAGTCAGCCACCTCACAAAAATGTACGTGTGATACCAGGTAGGATTCTATATGTGCATATAAAAATACATGTGCTGAATAGGCTCCAGAGAAATGGAGACAGGAATTCAGAAATAAGTTAACATTAAAAACAATGGAGAACTATTTCAATTAACAATTGACTATATTTATAACACCTACCATATATCATGCAAAAAGCAAGTCCAACTATACACCATGCCTCCTCTGAACTGCTTATGTTTCTATAATGTTTGGGTTACTTTCCTCCATCTTATAAGGATTAGTAATCAGAGTCTAGTAGGGTGTGAGTTAGTGTCAGGGATTCAGTATATCGAATGGAAAATAGGAAAATGAATCCAATGTGTATGCAAATATGTGGTACACAAAAATCTTCCCACTCTCATCAAGAACAACACCTAGATATCACCTTCGCCCCAAGTAAGACAAAATTAGAGGAGAAGAGTTTGAAAATCCGTGACTACATATCTGGAATGGAATACGATCAGGAGTTTACAACCTTGGAAGTGGTAGAGGAGTTTCCAAAATTAAGGGACAGGGTAAAAACTCCACAAACATGGACCTCTGCCTGCCTAAAGACTTCTTGAGAAACTGTCTCTGAGGTTGGGCACTTAAAACATATGTTGTTTTCAGGAGCTTTAGCTTCCTTTCTAGGGAGACCATCAAAGCTGGGTCTTCATCTCTTTGACCTTGTGGATATGGTTTCTTATTTTCCAATGAACATGAGGCAGCAGTGCTGAATTCTCTCTTTGTAGGTAAACTGTGGCGACGGGGAGCTAAGTGTATCCAAATGTTGACTGTGAAACCATTTGGTCATCCTCCACATTTCGTGGTGATTCTTGGTGCTGCACTGGGAATTTGGTATTTGCTTCATGGAATACAAGGAGCTCAACTGGAACACAGTGCTGGAGGGAGTTATGTCATGTGTGGTGGGTCAGGGTCAGCAGGAGAATCCACCAACCAGGTTTCTAGCCCACATAGTTTGCCCCCTTGACCATAATAACCTGATTGTGAACATTTCCCTTAAACCTCTTCTTATAAAAAGATGCCTTTACATATAAGGTTCTGCTGGATGCACCATGTCAGCCACATGCCATTTGGAAGTCAAAGGCAGATCCACAAGGCCCCACGACAGAAGTTTTATCACAAAACTGCACATCTCTGCTCTAGGTCCACTAATCAGCAGGCTTGAACTTACTGGCATCTCTGTTCTACACCATTTTCATGAAACTTAGTCAATCAAGGAACTGTCTGGTACACTCATCGTCAGCAACAGTACATCCAAAGGTTCTCCTGTGCAACCTGGTCAAAGGAATTTAAAAAATTTCATGGTATTTATCGAGCCATTATTCAAGCATGAGGTTGGAGGCACTGTTGGTTTCAATTTTTTCAGGAAACATTAAATGGTGAGGAAGCTCATTTCAATGAAACCTCTGGAAAACTCTCACAGGCAATTCTTCCCAAGGAGTGGCCAAAAGGTCACAGAAATCCAGGACTATTGAGGTCTACAATGTGAGGTCCATGTGTGTTTTGACACTCAAGTATGCCTGCCAAGTGTTTCAGAAAAAATCATGTGATATCCAGGCTGAGATTCTCAGTGCTCTGTGGAAAGCCACCCTGGACCTAGATCTCAGTTTATAAGGGCGACTCTCATGTGTGGCCTGCTAAAATCCCAACACAATTCATGGCAATACTTCTCTCAGTTTAGTTCCAGAACTCAGTCTCTAAGTCCCCTTGAACTCACACCAGAGTTCAAGCCCAGTTGGACCCAGTCATTTCTTCCAATCGCCACACAAATGACCAAAATTAAAACCTAAACACTCCCACAAGGCCCTCATCTTCTCCATATAGACACTCATCATAACCTCTGGCTGAAGGTTTCCATGAGGGGCGCAGCCCAAGACAGTGACCAAAATGAGCACCCTTGGCCCTCATTTGCCTAAAGTCAGGGTGGCCTGGACACCATTCCTGTGAACCAGGAGGGATTAAATAGACCTGCCATTAATACTCCTCTGCTTCTCCATTTTGAGGCCTACTGAATGTCAGGTATAGATTCTTTATGTGGTTTGGAGTCATTAGAAAACCCAAGCACTTCTGCAGGGCTTTGAAGAACTCATTTGACCCAAAGGATCCCTATTCTCACTTGAAGGAGTCAGGAACATCACAGAAAAAGGCTAGAGACTTCATCCACAATGACTGATCTTTTTGCCATTTTGGTTTTGGATGCACACACGGGATCTTTCTTTAGATCCATCATGTGCTAAGCTGGAGCCTCACACAGGGCCAAGTGGCTGATTCAGACACCTCCCTTTCCAAAGCAATTATGCCAAGAGCCACAGGTGATCCTCATTCATTTCCATTTGATAACTGTTTTTTTCAGTCTTCACAAAGGGGTGGCCAGAGGCAAATACCTTCCTGACATTCAGGGCAACAGAACAAAATGTAAGCAAAAGGCCCAAAGCAGGGTTTCTCCACTGAGAGTTTCCTGGCCACACTGATATCTGAGTTTTCTGAGATGCTCTCCATGCCATTCCCTTCAGCTATTCAGTACATGGTCATGTCACAGTGATTGGAGGTGGTGCATATCATGGATAAAAAACGATGAGCCTATTCTGGCTAGTGGCCAGAATTCTGGAAGAAAACAGGAACTTAGGAAGGTTGTAGGTGTTTCCCATTGGTAAGGCAAGCCGCAGTCCTTTCATAAATTGGACAGGTTGATTGGTGGGAGGCATTCTACTACACAGGACATATTCATTGATGCATTCTCTTTTCTAATGTGTACAACCACGGACACAGTGGGATACACAGAAATAGAAACACTCACCATGTCAAATGACTTATTAGAAACAGTCCATTCCAAAAGAAATAAATCACGTTTTTTTACCTATTCTCAGAAAATGAGACAAAACCACAAACTGACATCCACACACCCAGGCACCTCCTTCCCCCAAGTAGGTCTGTGACTCTTCTGAGTGTCCTCTGACTGGTAGGCCATACGATGTTCCTCCGAAATGGCCTTTCCTGTCTCAGATCTGGTGTCATTCACCAACTCTGTGAAGTTGTCAGGAGGCAGTGGGGAGCCAATTCCAGTCTTGTCAGTAAAGGCCCCTCTTCAGAGCTTTCTTGGAATTTGGCCACCTTCACATGAATAGGTACCTAGAAAGACTGATTCTATCCTTGGTAAATCCAAACAAGTGAGACCACTGGGACTTGGACGGGTAATGGCTCTGGGTGCCTGGCTTCCTGGATCCCAAATTCAGAGAATTCCATCACCAAGGAAGTATGTGAGGTCACTTCCTTCAGGAACTGAATGAGGTCACTGACTTGGCCACCAATATGTCCTAACAGTTGCTTCCTAGGTTCTCATAAGATGGAGGCGGCCCCTATTTCCTGTGACACATTCACAAATTAGAATGGTATAGAAACCACAGGCACCTGGGAACAGCTCTCCACAAAGGCCTGGTTTGGTCCGACTTCTCTACATTAAGAAGAGAGAGGCTAATTCAGAAACATCCCTTCATCCTGATTAGGTTGTTTGCCATGGAAGATGACTTTTGCTCTCTCAGGTCCTAAATAGCTGCCTAAATCTTCTCCATGGATCATTTCTGCATGGACCTTTGAGGTTTTCAGCAGATGGAAGATCCCCTACATTCCTGTATTGTAAGACCAACTTGGTCCCTGCTCTTCTGTAAAGTTAGATTGACGGAACATTGTATGGTTAGGGTTAATAGCATGTTCGATTTTGGTTAGGAATCATTCTGCTGGATGAATAATGGTTTGGGAACCTGTGATACTTATAAGAATATAGACTTGAAATATAAGTACAAAAACAGAAATCTAGGTAAGATTTGAAGCCCAGAAGGGCATTTGGCAATTGATTGGCATACTAAGCTTGAATTATGTTCTGTACCGAGGTCTCAGATAAATTCATTTACAATGGCATAGGATGCTGTACCTCAGATGACTGAATTTAGAAGAGATCATCCAGTCCAAAAGGGATAGTCCAAAGGATTAGGAAGATTGTCAGTAGGATTAGGAAGAAGAGTGAGTCTAGGAGTTGGACCAAAAGTTCTTTAGCAATAGGGTTTCAGTTAGAGAGTGAATGTAAATGTCAGCACATGTGAAGAGTCAGTCACAATGATGAACTGGGGAAAATATGTAGGAAAGAGAGTAAATATGTATCAATAGAGACATTAGGAAATCAGGCAACGTATAAAGTGAGTGAGAGGATTAGATATTTTCAACAGGGTTGAGGTTGAATATATAATCTTAGGAAGAAACAATTATTTAGTCACCAATAGAATTGACATTTGAGCGCATTAGGGAACCTAGACATGGAGGTTTTTAGTAATCCATGCTCACTTTAAATTTAGGCTTTAGTACAATCATAAGTGTGACCTTTGCATTTTGTGTCAAGAATATTACTGTGGTAAAATATATATTTAGATCAGATTACATGAGTATTTCTTCCACCAATATGAGGAGCAATATTTTGAAAACTTATATATTAGTATTGCGGATAAAATAGGCGTACCCTGTGTTGATGAATAAGAGATGATGCATGAATAGACCATATTGTGAATTAATTATATAACTGGTTCCAACTTTAAATAATGCATTGAAATTATATTTGAAAATATATAGGAAATCTTATATTGATATATATACATTCATTCCAAGCAGTTATACATCTAATGGTAATATTAGGGTTACGGTTTATCATGAAGAGTGTGTGAGTTTTGCTTCAAAAATGAGTATAGAATCGAAAATAATGTTTTTAGAAAGAAGTCTATTGAAAAGACCACTAAAGAATCATAGAGGAATACAGGTTTTCTGAAAGAGGAAGTGATTGAAAGTGAACCACATGCCTATAAATTTGTGAATTTGTGGATGAAAGGTTATATCCTATGATGTCCATAAACTTAAGAAATAGTAATGTATCAGTGTGGAATAAAAATGAACTTCAAAATACATTTCATGTCCCATAGGAATCTAACTGCATTGATGTTAAACTTGGTCAGTTACTATAGAAATATTAGGATATATAAGGACCATTCACTGAAGTTAGTTTTCAGTACTAGGAAACAAATATGTATTTTAGGTGGTTAAATATTTCTGAGAATAATCTGTTGAGAGCCACAGCCAAAGGAGCCCCAGTAAACTTGCAGCTGCCAGCAAACTTCCATCTGCCGGCTGATGATTGGCTCACAGCGGCCCCAGCATCATCTAGCTGATTTGCTTCTCTGTGGTGATGCTCATTGGAGATGCTCAATGAGCGGTTTCCCCGACCTTTCAGACTGCCAGCGGATGATTGGCTCACAGCGGCCCCAGCAACATCTCACTGATTGGCTCCTCTGTGGTGATGCACATTGGGCTGGTTCCCTGCCCTTTCTGACCACGGAACTGCTCATTGGGGGACTTTTTTGGCTCCGCCCATGCGACCCAGCCAATCGGCCTCAAGAGGAGGAGACTTGTGTTTGAGGGAGAGGCTTGTGGGAAGCCTGTGGTGGCAGTTGGGCTCTGACGGCTATTCCTGAGGAGCTGTTTTGTTTGGTGTCATCTTGTTGGGTTGTATTATAGTAGAAATGCAGAATCAGAAATTATTAAAAAAAAAAACTGAAAGAGTGTTCAGTAAATTGTTAGATGCAATTAAGGCATGGAAGACTTTACAAGGACATGGAGGTTTACAAGGTTAATTATCTAAGGTAATACAAGGAGCTAATGAACCTTATGCTGAATTTGTAGATAGGCTTATTCAAACAGCTACCAGAGTTTTTGGAAATACACAACAAGCAATGCCATTACTAAAACAACTGGCTTATGAGCAAGCGAATCTTTGGTTCAATGATATCATTAGACCATGGAAACATGAAGACTTAAACACATATATTAAATTATGTAGAGACATTAAAGAACAAGAGCAAGTCGTGGAAGCTGCAGTAAAACAGGCTTTAGATGCCAGAGACATTAATGAACAAGGGCAAATTGTGGCAGCTGCAGTAAAACAGGCTTTAGATGCCAGGCCAAGAACATGCTACAATTGTGAAGAAACAGGACATTTTAAAAGGAATTGTCCCATAGGAGGAGGGTTTAACAAAACTAGGTATCAAAGGAGTAGAATACCAGGTATTTGTCCACGATGCCGTAGAGGGAGACTTTGGGCTAATGAATGCTGTTCTCAAACAACCATAGAGGGTACACCATTATCAAAAAACGAACAAGGACCAGGTGTTTATCCACAATATTGTGGACAAAGACATGGAGCTCCATTGCCAAAAATGGACAAGGGGGCTCAATGCTCCGGGGCCCAAAACCACAAATATACGCAGCACTGGAGAAACCCAGCAACCCCATCAGGGTAGTGCCCAGGACATATTGTCCATCAGATCCCTCATCAGACAAACCAGAGGGAGCTCAGGGTTGGACATCTGTGCCTCCACCAGAGCAGTACTAACTGCAGAGATGGGAGTTCAATTCATTTCCACATGGGTAAAAGGACCTCTTCCCAAAGGAACAGTAGGCTTATTATTGGGACGCAGCTCTTCTACTCTAAAAGGACTTATGATAAGTCCTGGGGTAATTGATCTCGACTATGAAGGTGAAATAAAAATTATAGCCAGTTCTCCAAAGGGTATATCAGTAATTTCACCAGGAGATAGAATAGCACAGTTACTAATAATACCCAGCCTACATGAAAAATTTTCCAGTTGTACTGTAGAAAGAGGTTCCAAGTGATTAGGCTCCACAGGTGTAGATTGGGCTGTGCTTTCTTTAAATTTAGATTCTGGCCCCATGCTAAAACTAAATATTCAAGGGCATAAATTTAATGGGCTACTAGATACAGATGCAGACCTTAGCATCATCTGTCGTCAAGAATGGCCAAAGCATTGGCCGTTACAACAAGTCACTCAAACGCTTCGAGGCCTAGGAGTGGCGTCTAATCCCCATAGAAGTGCAATGGTATTAGATTGGAAGGATCCTGAAGGATGTGAAGGAACTCTACAGCCATATGTATTGGATCATCTTCTCGTAAATTTATGGGGACGAGATAGTCTTCTGGACTCAGTGATATTTTTTTTCGGATTCAGTATTGCCAGTCAATCGGGTTTTGCCGGCTCCTCAGTCCTGGTCTCAGTGTTGGACGTCCATTGCCTGTCTTCATTGCCTTGTCTTGTCTGTGTCATGTTTCATTGCTTTAACTGTTTGTGTATCTTTCATTATGGGACAGAGCACTTCAATGCCTCAGTCCCTGATCCTTGATCACTGGACCAAAGTCCGCTTAAGGGCTCAGAATTTTTCTTTTTCAGTAAAGCCCCGGATGTGGCAGACACTCTGTGCTTCAGAATGGCCCACCTTTGGATTTGGATTACCCCTAGAAGGATCTTTCTACTTCCCACTAATTTAAAAAAGTCAGAGATATTGTCTTTCAGCCGGGGCCACATAGCCATCTGGATCAACAGCCATATATCTTAACTCGGCGGGAACTCTGCATATCTCCTTTTCCATGGGTGAAGCCTTTCTTGCCCCTGCCCCCACTCTGACTCCTTCCCCCAGGAACTCTCAAATCCTCTGCTCCTCCTCCTCCTACACCCTCTGTTCTCCTTGAGTCACCAGATTTCACTCTACTGGACTCTCCTTCCCCTCCTTATCCCCTGCCCTTGTCCCCCAACCTCCAACACCCTCTAAGTGATTCCTCTGCTGCTGACTCAGCCTCTCCTCCATTGGAGGAAGCTATGCCAGCCCAGCGCCCTCCAGATAATTCCCTTGCGGCACACACAGCACCTCTTCCCTTGGAGGAAGCTGACCCGTCTAAAGGAACTCACTGGCGGTGAATGATTGAAAACCCTGGAACTCTCGGGATGCTCCCCCTCCATCCCTATGGGCCAATGATTGACGATGGCCACGGGGAAAAAATGCAAGCCTACCAGTATTAGCCTTTCTCCTCGTCAGACCTAAATAACTTAAAAAAATTATAATCCCCCTTTTTCTGAGGACCCCACTTGGCTCTCAGGTCTGGTTGAGTCATTGATGTTTTCACACCAGCCTACTTCAGAAGACTGCCAAAAACTCCTAGGGATTCTCTTCATGACAGAGGAACAACAGTGAATCCTCCAGGAAGCTAGAAAAAAATATCCTCAAACAAGATGTGCGTCCGACACAACTTCCCAACATAATGAAAGGCAGCTTTCCCTTGAACCCACCAAACTGAGACCCCAAAATCTTTGAAGGTAGGGAGCATCTGTCCACTTATCACCGGGCTCTAATAGTGTGTCTCCAAGCAGCCGCTAGCGACAAACTAATTTGGACAAGGTAAGAGAGATTATTCAAGGGCCTGATGAATCTCCCACTATGTTTCTAGAGAGAATTATAGAGGCATATAGGAGATATACTCCTTTTGATCCTCAGGCAGAGAATCAAAAGGCATCTGTCACGATGGACTTTATTGGGCAAACTGGCCTGGATATTAAAACAAATTTACAAAGCTAGATTGATTACAAGATATGACTTTGAGAGATTTAGTCAGAGAAGTCAAGAACGTATACTATAAGAGAGAAACTGAGGAAGAGAAGGGAGCAAAGGGAGGATAAAAGAAACAAAAGGCAGACTAAGGCGTTGACTAAGGTCCTGGTCACAACAACAAATAGGCCAGAAATTAAGAAACAGGTAGACAAGAAGGGATAACATTGGCCCATGCCAGAGGGCACCCTGCCCTCAGATCAATGTGCCTACCCTAAAGAAAAAAGGACACTGGGCCAAAATTGCCCTAAAAAGCGACAGCCACACCAGCCAGCCATACTGACTCTGGAGGGTGACTAAGAAAGTCGGGGCTCAGTTTCCCTCCCCAAGCTCAAGGTAACTTTTGAAGGGTTTCAAAAGTGATTATGGAAATCGAAAATAATGTGTTTGGAAAGAAGTCTCATGAAAAGGTCAGTCAAGAAACATGGATGAATACATGTGTTCTGAAGCACGAAGTGATTGAAAGTGAGACAAATGCCTATAAATTTGCTAACTTGTGGATGAAATATATATTCTATGATGTGCATAAAGTGAATAAACAGTAATGTAGAAGTGTTGAATAAAATTGAACATCAAAATACACATCATGTCCCATAGTAATCTACTTGAATTGATTTTATACAGGGTCAGTTAGTGTAGAAATGTTAGGATATGTTTGCACCATTCAAAGAAGTTAGTTTTCAGTACTAGGAAACAAATATGTATTTCAGGTGGATGAATATTACTGAGAATAATCTTGTGAAAAGTTGATTAAAAATCCAAATACATCAATATGAATGAATTTAGGGAGTGTATAATAAGACACGTGTTTTATATATATATATCACAGACATTAAACATAGCAATATATATGCCAATTGAAATTCATCATGAAATATATATCATCATCATATCCAAAAATATTCATTTTAATGAATATGGATTTTTATATAAGTTTGTTCAAATAGGAAGCTCACCCATGGGTTGAATTTTCAGTTCCAACAGTGTTTAGGACGAGTGATCACTTCTCACAATTTGTATGTGCCATGCCAGCCACCTCACGAGAATGTACGTGTGACACCAGGTAGGATTCTATATGTGCATATTAAAACACATGTGCTGAATAGGCTACTGTGAAAGGAAGACAGTAATTCATATATTTGTTAACTTTAAAAACACATGTAGAACTATTTCAATTAAAAATTGACTAGATTTATAACTCCTACCCTATATATTTCAAAAGGCATGTCCAACTATACACCATGCCTCCTCTGAAATGCTTGTATTTCTATTCTGTTTGGGTTATGTTTCTCCATCATATTAGGATTAGTAGTCAGAGTCTAGTAGGGAATGGGTTAGTGTCAGGGATTCACCAAAATCTTTCCACTCTCATTCAGAACAATGCCTAGACATTACCCTCGTCCCAAGTAAGACACAATTAGAGGATAAGAGTTAAAAATTCTGTGAATACATATCTGGAAATGAATATTCTCATGAGTTCACAACCTTGGATGTCATAAAGGAGTTACCAAAAGTATGGGACAGGGTAAGCACTCCACAAACATGGAGATCTGCTGCCCTAAAGACTTCTTGAGAAACTGCCTCTGAGGTTGGGCACTTGATATATATATGTTTTCGTAAGGAGCTTTCTTTGTACTGAGACCATCAAAGCTGGGTGTGCATCTATGCGACCTGGAGGACATGGTTTCATATTTTCCAATGAACATGAGGCAGCAGTGCTGAATTCTCTCTATGTAGGTAAACTGTGTCCACTGGGGCCTAAGTGTCTCCGTGTGTGGACTGTGAAGCCATTTGGTCATCCTTCACTTTTCCTGGTGTTTCTTGCTGCTGCACTGGGAGTTTGGTATTTGCTTATGAAGTAAAAAAAAGATCACCTGGGACACAGTGCTTGAGGGAGTTCTGTCACGTGTGGTGGGTCAGAGTCTGCAAGAGAATATACCAACAATGCTTCTATTCCACATAGCTTTTCCCCTTGACCACAGCAACATAATTGTCAACATTGCCCTGAAACCTCTCTATATAACAAGATACCATTACATATAAGGGTCTGCTGGCTGCACCATGTCAGTCACAAGGCATTTGGAAGCCAATGGAAGATCAACATGGCCCCACCACAGATGTTTTATCACACACCTCCCCTCCTCTGGTCTAGGCCCACTACTCAGCAGGCTCCAATTTACTGGCATCTCTGTTATACACCATTTTGATGAAACCTAGTCAATCAAGGCACTGTCTGGTATACTCATGATCAGCAACCGGTTTTCCAAATTTTCTCCAGTGCCACCTGGTCATGGAAATTTCAATAATTTTATTGTATTTATCTAGCCATTTTTCACGGATGAAGATGGAGGCACTGTGGATTTCAATTTGTACAGGAACCATTAAATGATGAGAAACCTCATTTCAATGAAAGCTCTGTAGAACTGTTAAAGACAAGGCTTCCCAGGGACTGGCAAAAAGTCACATGAAATCAGACCCATTGAGGTCTACAATGTGAGGTCCATGTGTGTTTTGACTGTCACCTATGCCTACCAAGTCTTTCAGAAAAAAAAAATCATGTGGTATCCTGGCTGAGATTCCCAGTGCTCTGTGGAAAGCCACCCTGGGCCTAGATCTCAGTTTCCAAGGGAGACTCTCATGCGTGCCCTCCTAGAATCCCAACACAATTCATGGCACAAGTTCTCTGAGATCAGATCCAGAATGCACTCTCTAAGTGTAATCACACCAGAGTTCAAGCCCATGTGGACCCAGGCATCTCCTTTAACAGCCACACAATGACCACAATTAAACCAAAACACTCCCACATGGCCCTCATCTGTTTCCATATAGATACTCATCATAACCTCTGGCTGGAGGTTTCCATGAGGGGCGCAGTCCAAGACAGTGTCCAAAATAAGCTCCCTTGCCCCTCATTTGCCTAAAGTCAGGGTGGCCTGGACATACTTCCTGTGAACCAGGAGTGATCAAATAGGCATGCCGTTAATACTGCACCGCTTCTTCAATTTGAGGCCTACTGAGTTAGAGGTATAGATTCTTTATGTAAATTAGAGTCATGAGAAAACCCAAGCACCTTTGCAGGGCTTTGAAGAACTCAATTGACACAAGGGATCCCTATTCTCACTTGATAGAGGTCAGGAATCTCACAGAGGAAAGCGAGACTTTATCCACAATGACTGGTGTATTTGCCATTTTGGTTTTGGATGCACACATGGGATCTTTCTTTAGATCCATCTGGTGCTGAGAATCTAAGCCACAACCTCACACAGGGCCAAGATGCTAATTCAGACACATCCCTTTCCAAAGCAATTAAGCAAAGAGCCACAGGTGATGCCCAATCATTTCCATTTGAAAACTGTTTACTTCAGGCTTCACAAAGGGGTGGCCAGAGCAAGAACTTCCTGACATTCAGTTCAACAGAACAATATATAAGCAAAATGCCCAAAGCAGGGTTTTTCCACTGAGATTTTCCTGGTCACACTGATATCTGAGTTTTTTGAGATGCTCGCCATTCCCTTCAGCTATCCAGTACATGGCCATGTCACAGAGCTTGGAGGTGGTATATATGTTGGACACAAAACCATGATCCTATTCTGGAGAGTGAACAGAGTTCATGAATAAACCTGGAAATTAGGAATGTATTAGGTTATGCCCATCTTTAAGTAAAGCCGCAAACCATTCATAAATTGGGCAGGATGAAATGGGAAGCTTTCTACTAGACAGGACACATCCATTGATGCACTCTCTTTTCTAATGTCTACAACCACGGACACCATGGGATACACAGACATAGAAACACTCTCCTTTTCAAACGACTTACGAGAAACAGTTCACTCCAAACCAAACAAACCACCTTTTTTTCCTATTCTCACAACATGAGACAAAATCACAAACTCACAACCACACCCACAAAGGCACCTCCTTACCCTAAGTAGGTCTGTGACTCTATGGAGTGTCCTTTGACTGGTGGGCCACACAATGTTCCCCCGAAATGTCCTGTCCTGTCTCAGATATGGTCTCCTTGGCCATCTCTATGAAGTTGTCAGGAGCCAGCGGTGGGCCACTACCTGCTTTTTCAGGAAAGGCCCCTCTTCAGAGCTCTCTTGGCTTTTGGCCATTCTAACATCAGTAGGTACAAAGAAAGACTGACTCTGTCCTTGGTAATTCCAAACAAGTGAACCCACTGGGACTGGTACTGGGACTGGCTCTGTGTGCCTGGCTTCCAGGATCCTAAGTTCAGAGAGTTCCATCACCAAGGGAGTAAGGTGAGGTCACTTCCTTCAGGAACTGAATGAGGTCACTGCCTTGGCAACCACTTTATCCTAACAGTTGCTTCCAAGTGTCTCATTAGATGGAGGCTTCCCCTACTTCCTGTGAAACATTCACAAGTTAGAATGGTATATCAACCATAGGAACCCGGTAATAGCTCTCCACACAGGCCTGGTTTGGTCCATCTCCTCTACATTGAGAAGAGAGGTTCTGATTCAGACACATCCCGTCATCCTGACCAGGTATTTTGCCATGGAAGATTACTTTTGCTTTCTCAGGTCCTCCATAGCTGACTACATATTCTCCAGGGATCATTTCTGCATTGAACTTGTGGTTCTCAACAGGTGAAAGATCCCCTACATTCCTGTATTGTAAGACCAACTCTGTCCCTGCTCTTCTTTAAATTTACATTGAGGGAACAGTGAATTGTTAGGGTTAATAAAATGTTTGATTTGGGTTAGAAATCATTCTGCTGGATGAATAATGGTATTGGGAACCTGCGATATTTTTAAAAATATAGAGGTGAAATATATAAATGAAAAAAGAAAGTCTAGGTAATTTTGAAGCCCAGAGGGGCAATGGGCCCTTCATTGGGATACTTAGCTTTGATTTACGTTGTGCACAGATATCTCAGATAAATCGATATACAATGGCATAGGACCTTGTACCTTTTATGATTAAAATTCGAAGAGAACATCCAGTCAAAAAGGGATAGTAAGTAGGATTAGATAGATATTCGGTAGGTTAACAAAGAAGAGTGAGTATAGGATTTGGAACAAAAGTTCTTTAGCAATAGGGTTTGGGTTAAAGTGTGAAAGTAAATATCAGCACACTTGAAGGGTCAGTCACAATGATGAACAGTGGAAAATATGTAGGAAAGCAGATATCAATAGAGATATTACAAAATCAACAAATGGGCCAAGGACCTGAACAGACACTTCTCAGAAGAAGACATACAATCAATTAATAAGTACATGAAAAAATTTTCACCTTCTCTAGCAGTCAGAGAAATGCAAATCAAAACCACCCTAAGATACCATCTCACTCCAGTAAGATCGGCAGCCATTAGGATGTCAAACAATAATAAGTGCTAGCGAGGATGTGGGGAAAAGGGTACACTTGTACATTGCTGGTGGGACTGCAAAATGGTGCGGCCATTATGGAAAGCAGTATGGAGATTCCTGGGAAAGCTGGGAATGGAACCACCATTTGACCCAGCTATCGCCCTCCTCGGACTATTCCCTGAGGACCATAAAAGAGCATGCTATAGGGATACCGCCACATCAATGATCATAGCAGCACAATTCACAATAGGCAGACTGTGGAACCAACCTAGATGCCCTTCAATAGATGAATGGATAAAAAATAATGTGGCATCTATACACAATGGAGTATTATGCAGCACTAAAAAATGACAAATTCATGGAATTTGCGGGGAAATGGATGGCATTAGAGCAGATTATGCTAAGTGAAGCTACCCAATCCTTAAAAAACAAATGCCAAATGTCTTCTTTGATTTAAGGAGAGCAATTAAGAACTGAACAGAGGGAAAGAGCATGAGGAAAATATTAACATTAAACTGAGACAAGTGATGGGAGGGAAAGGGAGAGAGAAGGGAAATTGCATGGAAACGGAAAGAACCCTCATCGTTATACGAAATCACATATACGAGGTTGTGAGAGGAAAGGGGGGGAAGGGAGAGAACGGAACAACAACAGATGAGGTAGAGAGGGAAGATGAAAGGGGAGGGGAGGGGGGATAGTAGGGGATAGGAAAGTCAGCAGAATACAACAGTCACTAATATGGCATTATGTAAACATTGTGAATGTTTAACTGATGTGATTCTGCAATCTGTATTTGGGGTAAAAATGGAAATGCATAACTCACTTGAATCAAATGTATGAAAGATGAAAAAAATAAAAATTAAAAAAGTACTAAATTGGCTCATCGTAACAATAAAAAAAGAGATATTACAAAATCAGGCAAAGTATAAAGTGAGTGATATGATTAGATATTTGCAACAGGGTTGATTTTGAATATATAATCTTAGGAAGAAACAAATATGTAGTCACCAATAGGATTGATATTTGAGAGCATTAGGCAACCTGAACATGGAAGTAATCCATGTTCACTTTCCATTTAGGCTTTAGTACAATAATAAGTGTGAACTTTGCATTTTGTGTCCAGAATATTACTGTGATAAAATGTATATGTAGATTAGGTGACATGAGTATTTCTTTCACCATTTCTGCGAGTAATATATTGAAGACATATACATAAGTATTGGTTGTACAAAAAGCTGTACCCTGTGTCTATGAATATACAGATAATGCATGAATAGACCATACTGTGAATAAATAGTATAGCTGGTTCCACTTTAAATAATGGATTGAATTGATATTCACAAAGGAGTGGTCTGAGGCAAAAACCTTCCTGAAATTCAGGGCAACAGAACAATAGGTAAACAAAACGCACAAAGCAGGGTTTCTCCACTGAGACTTTCCTGGTCACACTGATATCTGAGTTTTCCTAGATGCTCGCTTTTCCCTTCAGCTATCCAGTACATAGCCATATCACATAGCTTGGAGGTAGTACATATCTTGGACACAAAACAATGAGGCAATTCTGGAGAGTGTCCAGAATTCAGGATGTAAACAGAAACTTTGAAAGATAGCAGGGGTTTCCCTTCAATAAGGAAAGCTGCAGTCCATTAATAAATCGGGCAGGATGAATGTTGCGAAGCTTTCTCCTAGACAGGACACATCCATTGATGCATTTTCTTTTCTAATGTCTACAACCACGGACAGAGTGGGATACACAGACATAGAAGCACTCACCTTGTCAAAGGACTTACTAGAAACAGTCCACGCCAATTCAAACAAACAGCCTTTCTTACATCTTCTCAGAACTTGAGAAAAAACCATACACACACCTACACCCACAAAGGCACCTCCTTTGTGGAGTGTCCTCTGAATGGTGGGCCATACTATATTCCCCCAAAATGGCCTGTTGTATCTCAAATCTGGTCTCCTTGGCCAACTCTGTGCAGTTGTCAGGAGCCAGCGGTGAACCAATACCTGCTTTCTCAGAAAGGTCTTTCTTCAGAGCTTTCCTGGCATTTGGCCATCCTCACATCTGTTGGTACTAAGAAAGACTGACTCTGTGCTTGGTAAATTGAAACAAGTGAGACCACAGGGACTGGGACTGCGACTGGCTCTGGGTGCCTCTCTTCCTGGATCCCAAGTTCAGAGAGTTCCATCACCAAGGAAGTGAAGTGAGGTAACTTCCTTCAGGAACAGAATGAGGTCACTGCCTTGGCAACCTCTTTGTCCTAACAGTAACTTCTAAGGGTCCCATGAGATGGAGTCTGTCCCTTCTTTCTGTCACACTTTCACAAGTTAGAATGGTATATCAACCATAGGCACCTGGGAAGAGCTCTCCACACAGGCCTGATTTGGTCCATCTTCTCTACATTTAGAAGATAGAGGTTGATTCAGACACAACCATTCATCTTGACCAGGTTGTTTACCATAAAAGATGACTTTTCCTCTCTCAGGTCCTTCATAGCTGCCTATATCTTCTCCAGGGATCATTTCTGCATGGACCTTTGATGTTCTCAGAAGGTGGAAGATCCCCTACATTCCTGTATTGTAAGACCAACTCTGTCGCTCCTCTTTTGTAAAGTTAGATTGAGGGAACAGTGTATGTTTAGGGTTAATAACATGTTTGATTTGGGTTAGGAATCTCTCTGCCCCATGAATAATGGTATTGGGAACCTGTGATATTTACAAGAATATATAGGTGAAATGTAAGTATGAAAACAGAAATCTAGGTAAGATTCGAAGTCAGAAGGGCATTGGGTCCTTGAGTGGGATTCTTAGGTTTGAATTATGTTCTGCATATATGTCTCCGACAAATTGAAATACAATGGTTTAGGACCTTATACCTTGGATGATTAATTGTCGAAGAGAACATCGAGTCAAAAACAATAGTCAGTAGGATTAAGAAGATAGTCAGTAGGTTTAGAAATAAGAGTGAGTATAGGATTTAGACCAAAATTTCTTTAGCAATAGGGTCTCGGGTAGACATTGAATGTAAATGTCAGCATATGTGAAGTGTCAGACACAATGATGAACTGGGGAATATATGTAGGAAAGCAGATATCAATAGAGATATAAGGAAATCAGGCAAAGTATAAACTGAGTGATAGGATTAGACATTTTCAACAGGCTTGAAGTTGAATATATAATCTTAGAAAGAAACAAATATGTAGTCACCAATAGGATTTACATTTGAGAGCATTAGGCAACCTGGATATGGTTGTTTTTAGTAATCCATGCTCACTTTCCATTTAGGCTTTGATACAATCATGAGTATGACCTTTGTTTTTTGTGTCCAGAATATTACTGTGATAAAAAAAAGAAATATATATATATTGATAGATAGATAGATGAGGTGACATGAATATTTCTTCTACCATTTTTGGGAGCAATGTTTTGAAGACGTATAAATTAGTATTGGGGGAACAAAGAGGTGTACACTGTGTCTATGAATATAGAGATAATGCATTAATAGACCATACTGTGAATAAATAGCATACCTGGTTCCAACTTTAATAATGGATTGAATTGAAATGTGAAAATGTTCAGGAAATCTTATATTGATATTCACACATTCATTCCAACCACTTATACATCTAATGGTAATATTAATGTTATTGTTTATCTTGAAGAGTGTGTGGGTTTAGCTTCAAAATTGATTATGGAAATCGAAAATAATGTGTTTGGAAAGAAGTCTCATGAAAAGACCAGTCAAGTAACATGGAGGAATACATGTGTTCTGAAGCAGGAAGTGATTAAAAGTGAAACAAATTCCTATAAATTTGTGAACTTGTGAATGAAATATATATCCTATGATGTGCAAACCTGAAGAAATAGTAATGTACCAGTGTTGAATTAAAATGAACGTCAAAATAGACATCATGTCCCATAGGAATATACTTGCATTGATGTTAAACTGGGTCAGTTACTGTAGAAATATTGGGATTTGTAAGCACCATTGATTGATGTTAGTTTTCAGCACTGGGAAACAAATATGTATTTCAGGTAGATGATTATTTCTGAGAATAATCTTGTGAAAAGTTGATTATAAATCCACATACATGAACATGAATGAATTTACGGAGTGTATATAAGACAAATATATTTCATATTTTATAAAATCTGTAGAGTGTATATATATATATATATATATATATATATATATATATATATATATATATACAAAAAAACCACAAAAATTCATTAAAAAGTATCAATATATATATGCCAATCGTAATTCATCATGTAATATATATCACCCTCAGATGCAAAAATATTTATTTTACTAAACATGGGTTTATGTATAATATTGTTCTAATAGGAAGCTCACCCATAGTTTGGATTTTCAGTTCCAACAGCGTTTAGGAGGACTGATCTCTTCTTACAATTTGTTTCTGCCAAGTCAGCCAACTCATAAAAATATACGTGTGATACCAAGTAGGAATCTATATGTGCATATAAAAAGTACATGTGCTGAGTAGGCTACAGAGAAAGGGAGACAGGAATTCACATATTTGTTAACTTTAAAAACGCATGGAGAGAGCTGGGGATGTGGCTCAAGTGGTAGCGCGCTCGCCTTGCATGCGTGCGGCATGGGTTCGATTCTCAGCACCACGTGCAAACAAAGATGTTGTGTCCGCCGATAACTAAAAAAATAAATATTATAGAATTCTCTCTCTCCTCTCTAACTCTCTCTTTAAAAAAAAACACATGGAGGACTATTTCAATTAAAAATTGAGTAGATTTATAAAACCGACCCTTTATCATGCAAGAGGGAAGTCCAACTATACACCATGCCTCCTCTGAACTGCTTGTATTTTCATTTTTTTTGTTTATTTTTCTCCATCATATTAGGATTAGTAGTCAGAGTCTAGTAGGGTATGAGTTAGTGTCAGGGATTCAGTATTTCGAATGGAAAATTGGAAAATGGATCAATGTGTATGCAAATGTGTACTACAAAAAAATTTTCTCACTCTCATTCAGAACAATACCTTGACATTACCTTCACCCCAAGTAAGACACAATTAGAGGAGAAGAGTTAGAAAATCTTTGAATACATATCTGAAATTGAAAATGTTTAGGGTTCACAACCTTGGGGACTGTAGAGGAGTTTCCAAAAGTAAGGGACAGTGTAAAAACTCTACAAACATGGAGATTTGCCTGCCTAAAGACGTCTGGAGAAACTGTCTCTAGGTTGGGCACTTGAAATATATGTTTTTGTGAGGATCTTTAGCTTCCTTTCTAGTGAGACCATCAAAGCTGTGTCTTCATCTCTGTGATCTGGAGGACATGGTTTATAATTTTCCAATAAACATGAAGCAGCAGTGCTGAATTCTCTCTTGTATGTAAACTGTGGCCACTGGGGGCTAAGTGTCTCCCCATATGGACTGCGAAGCCATTTCATCATCCTCCACTTTTCCTAATGTTTCTTCCTGCTGCACTCGGAGTTTGGTATTTGCTTCACGAAATACAAGGAGTTCAACTGGGACACAGTGTTGCCGCGAGTTCTGTCACGTGTGGTGGATCAGGGTCTGCAGGAGAATGCACCAACAGGGCTTGTATACCACATAGGATGCCCCCTTGACCATAGCAACCTGATTCTGAACATTGCACTGAAACCTCTCCATATAACAAGTTGCCTTTACATATAAGGGTCTGCTGGCTGCACCATGTCAGTCACAAGCCATTTGGAAGCCAATGGCAGATCCACATGGCCCCACCTCAGATGTTTTATCACACATTTGCTCACCACTGCTCTAGGCCCACTACTCAGCAGGATCCAAATTATTGAGATCTCTGTTCTACACCATTTTCATCAAAACCAGTCAATCAAGGCACTGTCTGGTACACTCGTGATCAGCAACAGGACATCCAAATGTTCTTCATTGCCATCTGGTCATTGGAATTTCAAAAATTTCATGGTATTTATCTAGCCAATTTTCAATTATGAAGTTGGAAGCACTATGGCTTTCAAATCATTCAGGAATCATTCAATGGTGAGGAAGCTCATTTCAATGAAAAATTTGAAGAACTCTCACAGGCAAGGCTTCCCAAAGAGTGGCCTAAAAGTCACATGAATCCAGGCCCATCGAGGTCTACAATTGAGGTCCATGTGTGTTTTGACTAGCAAATATGGCTTCCAAGTCTTTCAGAAAAAAATAATGTGATATCCTGGCTGAGATTCCCAGTGCTCTGTGGAAAGCCACCCTAGGACTAGATCTCAGTTTCCAACGGAGACTCTCATGCATGGCCTCCTAAATTCTTAACACAATTCATGGCAATACTTCTTTGATGATTGATCCAGAACGGAGTGTTTAAGGGGAATGACACCAGAGTTCAAGCCCAGGTGGATCCAGTCATCTCTTCCAACTGCCACACGAATGACTACAATTAAAACCAAAACACTTCCGCATGGTCCTCACCTTCTTCCAGAGAGACACTCATCATTACCTCTGGCTGGAGTTTTTCATGTGGGACGCATCCCAAGAGAGTGTCCAAAATAATCTTCCTTGCCCCTCATTTGCCTAAAGTCAGGGTGGCATGGTCACCTTTCCTGTGAACCTGGAGTGATCCAATAGGCCTACTTCTCCAATTTGAGGCCTACTGACTCTCAGGGATAGATTCTTTAAGTGATTTGGAGTCACAAGAAAACACAAGCACCTCTGCAGTTCTTCAAAGAACTCATTTGACCTAAAGGATCCCTATTCTCACTTGATAGAGGTCAGAATCCTAACAGAGGAAGGCAAGAGATTCATCAACAATGACAGATTTTTGGCCATTTTGGTTTTGATTGCACACATGAAATCTATCTTTAGATCCATCATGTGCTGAGAATCTAAGCCACAACCTCATACAGGGCCAAGAGGCTGATTTAGACACATCCTTTTACAAGCAATTAAGCAAAGAGCCACAGGTGATGCCCATTCATTTCCATTTGAAAACTGTTTTCTTCAGGCTTCACAAAGGGGTGGCCTGAGGCAAAGACCTTCCTGACATTCAGGACAACAGAACCATAGGTAAGCAAATGAACCAAAGCAGGGTTTCTCCACTGAGAATTTCCGGGTCACACTGATATCTGAGTTTTCTAAGATGTTCCCATTCTCTACAGCTATCAAGTATATGGACATGTCTCAGAGCTTGGAGGTGGTACATATCTTGGAAACAAAACCATGAGACTATTCTGGAGAGTGGCCAGAATTCAGGAAGAAAACAGGAACTTAGGAATTTAGTAGGTGTTGCCCATCCATAAGGCAAACCAAAGTCCATTCTTCAATTAGGCAGGATGAATGCTGGGAAGTTTTCTACTATACAGGACACATCCTTTGATGCCTTCTCTTTTCTAATGTCTACAACCACGGACACAGTGGGATACTCAGACTTAGAAACACTAGCCTTGTCAAACGACTTACTAGAAACAGTCCACTCCAACCCAAAAAAAACTGCCTTTCCTACCTATTCTCAGAACATGAGAGAAAAGCACAAACTCACTGAACACCCACAAAGGCACCTCCTTAACCCAAGTAGGTCTGTGACTATCCGGAGTGTCCTCTAACTGGTGGGCCATACTATGTTCCCCTGAAATGGCCTGTCCTTTCTCAGATCTGGTCTCCTTGGCCAACACTGTGAAGTTGTCAGGAGCCAGCGGTGAACCAATACCTGCTTTCTCAGGAAAGGCCCCTCTTCAGAGCTCTTCTGCCATTTGACAATCCTCATATCAGTAGGTACCAAGAAAGACTGACTCTGTCCTTTATAAATCCAAACAAGTGAGACCACTGGGACTGGGACTGGGACTGGCTCTGGGTGCCTGGCTTCCTGCATCACAATTTCAGATTTTTTGATCACCAAGGAAGAGAGGTGAGGTCACTTTCTTTAGGAACTGAATGAGGTCACTACCTTGGCCACCACTTTGTCCTAACAGTTGCTTCGAAAGGTCCCATGAAATGGAGGCTGCCCCTACTTCCTTTGACACTTTCACAAGTTAGAATGGTATATCAACCATAGGCACCTGTAAACAGCTCTCCACACAGGCATGGTTTCATCAGTTCTCTACATTAAGAAAGGAGAGGCTGATTCAGACACATCCCTTCATACTGACCCTGTTGTTTGAAATGGAATATGACTTTTCCCCTCTTAGGTACTTCATAGCTGCCTGCAACTTCTTCAGGGTATAATTTCTGCATGGTCCTTTGATGTTCTCAGCAGGTGGAAGATCCCCTACATTACTGTATTGTAAGATAAACTCTGTCTCGGCTCTTCTGTAAAGTTAGTTTGAGGGAACAATGTATGGTTAGGCTTAATAACATGTTTCATTTGAGTTAGGAATCATTCTGCTTAATGAATGATGGTATTGGGAACTTGTGATATTTACAAGAATATATTGGTGAAATATAAGTTTGAAAACAGAAATCTAGATAAGATTTGAATCCAGGAAGGGCATTGGGCTGTTGATTGGGATACTTAGCTTTGAATTATGTTCTGCACAGATGTCTCAGATAAATCAATATACAATGGCATAGGACCTTGTACCTTGGATGATTGCTTGTCGAAGAGATCATCCAGTCAAAAAGGGATAGTCTTTAGGATTAGGAAGATAGTCGGTATGTTAGAAAAAAGAGTGGGTATAGGATTTGGACCAAAAGTTCTTTAGCAATAGGGTTTCGGATAAAGAGTGAATGTAAATGTCAGCACATGTGAAGAGTCAGTCACAATGATGAACTGGGGAAAATATGTAGGAAAGCAGATATCAATAGAGACATTAGGAAATCAGGCAAAATATAAAGTGAGTGATAGGATTAGTCATTTTCAACAGGGTTGAGGTTGAATATATTATCTTAAGAAGAAACAAATATGTAGTCACCAATAGGATTGATTTGAGAGCGTTAGGCAACCTGGATATGGATGTGTTTAGTAATCCATGCTCACTTTCCATTTAGGCTTTGGTGAAAGGTTAATAAAATAGGTACTTGTTACTTACTGTTTTTCTGTATGCTTAACAAAACACTGTTGAAGTCTTGAGGACTGTTTGCTAATCTTGTTTCCAGAATGTGCTGTCCCCAACTGCCAAACTGCAAATGTATACCCTCACCCGTTTGCACGCAAACCACCCACTTGCCCTGACCCATCAATAAACTCCCCTCCCTGCCCTCTCCAAGGAAAGCATATAAGCTCTGCTTAAGCTGTTCTCATTGCTCTCTGCTCTATTCAAGTGAGCTCTGAGCCCCAGAATGCTGGACCCATAATAAACCATTTACTGTTGCATGAGGCATTCCTCTGGTGGTCTCTTCCTCTGATGCTTGCCCGACCTTTACATCTGGAGGCACGAGCAAGATCCGGCAGCGGCGGATGAAAGATCCCCAAGGGGCTCCTTTCAGGGTAAGTAAGGGAACTCTTTTTGGTTTTAGGTTTCAGGTTAGGGCTTGGCAAAATGGCTATTGGTGATGAGCGTGAGCTCTCTCTGACAGAGGCTGACATACGTGTCACAGAGCCACCGGCCACGTCCCTGGGGGATGCCGCAGAGGACTCAGGAAATCGAGGAACAATAGTCTCCTTGACTCAGTGATATTTTGCTTCGGATTCAGTATTGCCAGCCCATCAGGTTTTGCCGGCTACTCAGTCCTGGCCTCAGTATTGGACGTCCATTGCCTGTCTTTATTGTCTTGTCTTGTCAGTGTAGTGTGTGATTGCTTTCACTGTTTGTGTATCTCTCATTTTGGGACAGAGAACTTCAACACCTCTCTTCCTGACCCTTGATCACTGGACCAAAGTCTGTGCAAGGCCCAGAATCTTTCTTTTTCAGTAAATTGCTGGACCTGGCAGACCCTCTGTGCCTCAGAATGACCCACCTTTGGAGTTGGATAGCCCCTAGAAACATCTACTTCCCACTAATTTGAAACGTCAGAGATTTTGTCTTTCAACCGGGGCCACATAGACATCCAGATCAACAGCCATATATCTTAACTTTGCAGGACCTCTGCAAATCTCCTCCTACATGGGTGAAGCCTTTCTTTGTCTCTGCGCCCACTCCTACTCCTTGCACCATGATTCTATCTCACAAACCCTCTGCTCTTCCTCCTCCAACCTCTGTTCTCCCTGAGTCTCAAGACTCTACTGGACTCTCCTACCCTTCTTATCCGCTGCCGTCGTCCACCAACCCCCAACAACCTCTAAGTGATTCCTTTGCTGCTGACTCAGCCTCTCCACCATTGGAGAAAGCTAGGCCGGCCCAGCGCCCACCAGATGACTCCCCCTTGTCACACACACAGCCCCTCCTTCCCTGGAGGAAGCTGGCCCGGCTAAAAGAACTCAAAGAACTCCCTGGCGTTTTCACACCTGCCTACTTGGGATGACTGCCAACAAATCCTAGGGATTCTCTTCATGACAGAGGAACGAGAGAGAAACTTTCTGGAAGCTAGAAAAAAATATCCTCGGACCAGATGGGTGACCAACACAACTTCCCAACATTTTCAAAGCCGGCTTACCCTTGAACTGACCCAACTGGGACCCCGACACCTTTGAAGGTAGGGAGCATCTGTCCACTTATTGCTGGGCCCTAATAGTGGGTTTCCAACCGGCCGCTAGCCAACCAAATAATTTGGCCAAGGTAAGAGAGATTATTCAAGGGCCTGATGAATATCCCTCTATGTTTCTAGAGAGAATTATGGAGGCATATAGGAGATATACTCCTTTTGATCTTCAGGCAGAGGATCAAAAGACATATGTCATGATGGCCTTCATTGGGCAAGCTGATCTGGATATTAAAAGAAAGTTACAATACTTAGATGGATTACAAGATATGACTTTGAGAGATTTAGTCAGGGTAGCCGAGAAAGTATCCTATAAGAGAGAAACAGAGAGAACGAAAGGGAGCAAAGGGAGGATGACAGATGAAAAAGACAGATGAAGGTATTAACTAAGGTCCTGGTCACAACAATAAATAGGCCAGAAATTTAAGAAACAGGGAGACAAGAAGCGATACCTGGGTCCCCTCCAGAGGCCACCCTTGGCCTCAGATCAATGTGCCTACTGTAAAGAAAAAGGACACTGAGCCAAAGAGTGCCCTAGAAAGAGAAAGCCACGCCAGACAGCCTTTCTGACTCTGGAGGTTGACTGAGAATGTCGGGGCTCAGATCCCTTCCCCGAGCTCAGGGTAACTTTTGAAGTGAAGGGGACCCCATAAACTTTGAAGTGGATACAGCAGGAGTATACTCAGCCCTTAAGGCCCCACTGGGCCCTCTATCAAATAAAAGGTCTCTAGTTCAAAGGGCTAACAGCAGTAAATATCAGACTTAGACAACTAAGAGGACCATGGACATGGGGAAAGGAAAAATCCAACATTCCTTCCTAGTAATCCCAGAATGCCTGGCCCCATTGATGGGCAGAGATCTGCTCAGTAAGCTCCGGGCCAAAACAACTTTTAACCCCGAAGGCCCCAAAATGAAATTTCTAAATCCTTCATTACAAACTCCTATAGTCATGGCTTTATAAATGTCAGTCGAAGATGAACATCCACTTTTCACACACCCCAAGAATGATCAAACAGGCAAGCTACCCCAGAAATGGATAACAGATTACCCAGATGCCTGGGCAAAAATTGTTGGGTTAGGCCTAGCCATGAAACAACCTCCAAGAACAGTGGAGTTAATAACCTCAGCCTCCCCAATCAATGTCAAACAACATCCTCTGAGCAAAAATGCTAAAGATGGGTTAAGGCCCCATATTCAGAAATATCTGGCTTTAGGGTCCTAAGGCCCTGTCAATCGGCCTGGAACACTCCCCTGCTACGAGTAAAAAATCCAGGAACTGGTCACTATCCCCGTTCAAGACCTAAGAGAGATCAACAACAGAGTGCAGGACATTCACCCCACGGTAAATAATTTGTACAATCTGCTTATCACTCTGAACCCTGAGTAAAAATGGTATGGACATAAAGATGCTATCTTTTGCATGCCTCTGCATAAAGACAGTCAGTTTCTGTTTGCTTTTGAGTGGGTAGACCCAGAAACCGGAACATATGGTAAACTAACATGGACTAGACTCCCACAGGGGTTCAAAAACTCCCCCACTCTCTTTGATGAAGCCCTCCACAGAGATGTCAACAACTTCAGAACTATGCACCCCGAAGTCACCCAGCTTCAATACGTGGATGACCTGCTACTGCAGCCAACACCAAGGAAAACTGTGAGTCTGGGAACCAAGCACTATTATGTAAGCTTGCTCAACTCGGGTATAGAGCTTCTTCCAAAAAACCCCAAATTTGCCAGCAAGAAGTAGTCTTCCTGGGCTATTTCCCTTAGAGGTGGTAAACGTTGGCTCACTGAGCCCAGAAAACAAACGGTTGTGCAGATACCCCCCCCCCAGCAGCAGAGAACACAAAGAGTTTCTTGGGACTACTGGGTTTTGCAGGTTATGGATTCCTGTGTTTGCGTCCTTAACTTCTCCTTTATACCCGCTGTTAAAGGGAGATGCCCAATTCCAATGGACCCCTGAGCACCAGCAAGCTTTTGATAACATCTTACGACACTGGCACTGAACTCCTCAACTTCACTGAGCCAAGCCTGCAATTTCAGAAAGCCCTACACTACGTTAAAAATGTACATCAATTCACACACCTTGGTCCAAAGAAACTGCAGGCATTCCTGAAGGATCAAGAACAGAGTTTTCCACTAACCGACTCACAGCGAAAGGACATAACTGAACGGGTAACAAAACCCTGTCCGTTCTGTCAATAGAACAATTACCCTTCCAAGCTTCCTGCAGGAAAGCACCTATGAGCAACCAGACCAGGAAATTCTGGGAAGTGGACTTTACTGAAATTTAGCCAGCAAGGTATGGACTTCAATATCTCCTAGTGTTTGTAGATATATTTTCAGGATGGATTGAAGCCTTCCCCACAAAAAAAAGGCACAAATGGTGGTAGAAAATCCTGAAAGATATTTTTCTATGATACGGCCTACCTAAGGTAATAGGGTCTGATAATGGACCGGCGTTCATGGCCCAGGTAAGTAAGGGGTTAGCCAGGATCCTGGGGATAAATTGGAAGTTACATTTTGCTTATAGACCCCAGAGCTCAGGACAGGTTAAAAAAATTAATAGAACCATTAAAGAGACCTTAACGAAATTAAGCTTAGAGAGGGCATCAAAGATTGGACTATGCTCCTGCCTTATGCACTGTTTCGTGCAAGAAATACTCCCTCTGTTTCTTTGTGTAACCTCACCTCCTATGAAATTCTCTATGGGGCCCCTCCTCCAGTAAGGACCTAACCACAACTCTAAGTCCTACCGATCCCTTCCACACCCCCTTGCTTGACAAACTTAAAGCTATTGAAAGAACTCAGGGATACCTGTCAAAACAGCTGGCCACTGCCTACCAACCTGGTGAAGAGGAGACTCCACATCGATATCAAAAAAGAGACTTCATCTACATAAGATGACATCAGGTGTCATCCCTGGAACCCCGCTGGACAGGACCATACCAGGTGCTACTTATAAAACCTACAGTGGTAAAGGTAGACGGAATCACTTCCTGGATCCTAATTCTCATCTGAAGCCTGTGCCCTGTCCAGACTCTGGCTTGAAAGTGGAAAAGACTGGTAACCCTTTCAAATTGCATATTTGCCATGTGGATAAGGCTATAGACTCTCCCCTTGGCCACCACTAGTCCTAACCATCATCAGCCCATTCAGCAGCGATGGCTGATCACAAATCCTATTAGACAAGAAGTATGGTCTGTCTCACATACAGCCCCCTTAGGGACCTGGTGGCCAACTCTCCACCCAGATATTTGTCAGCTGGGTATACGTCTTTCCAATTGGGATATCTCTGATGAAGAGGATCCCACTAAAATTCCATTAAATTTCTCCCGTACCATAGATAATGGAAACAAACATTATGGATGTAGGGACACGTAAGCCTGATGCAGGTTGGCTAGCCTAGATTACTATGTTTGCCCGGTGGACTATCAAAGCCACAAACAACCACGGCTGTGTGGGGGAAAAGCCGTCTTCTTCCGTAAGTCATGGGGATGTGAGCATACAGGGGCTGCCTGGTGGAACCCAAACTCCTCATCAAATTCAGTTCACAGCATTGGCCATATTACCAATTAGACAACCAAAACCGATGGCCCCCAGAGGGGTCTCTAGATCCTCAAATTCTGTGTGACTATTTCAACTTCGGCAAGTGCTCAAAAGGACTGAAGAAAATTCCCCTATGTGTAGGCCTTTTCCCTCCTTTGCTCACATCACGAAATATGTTTCTCCAATAGATCCTTCTGCTCCAGATTCTCTGCTGTCACTCTCACATCAACAACCTGATTTCTCCCCTCCAATTACTAGATCAAAACCCCAAACCTCCGCTGGTTCTCAGACCATTGCCTCCATGCTGAGGCAGCAGATACTGAGGTACCCTTCCACCCACTCACTCCTCTCTTCTCCTGTCAGTGCCCACACCGGGTCCCACCAGGTCCTCTTACCAGCTAACCCAAAGCTCAAACCAGCTGAGGAGTGCCCTCAGACGCCTATCCAAGATGTAATGAAAATGGCCTTTAAAGTTGCTTTGTCATCACTAAAAACAGGTTACTAAGAATTTAAAGTCCCTCACAGGCTTTTTAGATACTCATTCCCGTCTTCCCATCTGCTCTACCTGTTCTACTGCTCAAGTTTTGTTGCCAGGAAAATCCCAAACCCTTTTCCCATTATTCTTTTATATCTCTTTTTCCTCATTCTCAGAACCACAGAACTGCTCTCACCCCCCGCCTTCCCTGTCTTCCCCTCTGTACCAGGCCCACAGAAAAATCTTAAATGGCCTTCTCCAGAAGTCTTCATCGTGGCTGACTTTAGGACTTTCAGCAACAAAGTCCCTATAAAAGAGTTCAGTGTAGATAAACTTCCTCTTTTCGTGTTGCTCTGTTATACTTGGCCACTGGCTGGAAAAATCAGCCCTTCTAAGCTAGACACCCCCTTACTAGTTTTTCACAAAATATGTGAACAAGGCCTCTGGCCTTGAGCTGAGGCTTCCAGAGATGGCTACATTTCCAAGATAAAGAAGTTACCAACTGGGCTCCATGGTAACAGCTGGCAGGGAGAAAATAAAAGAGAAGAAAAAAGCTCTCCCCCTCCAAGGTGTCCTTAATAAGTTATCTTTCCCAGAGAAGAGGAAAATAAAAACAGAACCAAAAACTGCTTTTTGTGAACTTCTGCAGACTGTGAATTTCTGAGTCTTTTCCCTTACATGTTGGGTACAAAATTCTGAAACTACCTAAACTTGGGATTCAGGGGATTAATTGATTACAACAGAAGCAATGCCCTCTATATCCGGTTGCAACCAAATAGGACTGTTTCCCTGTCTTTGGTGCTATCTTAGGTGCCTTGCCTTGTCCATACCTACAACAGTATAATTCTATATACTTAAACATTGTTTATTCATAAAATTATCAGCAGATGTGATTAATTATGTAATGGTGCAGATGTTTCCCCGAGTGCTCTATCATGAGGCAGGATCATTTAAATTTCAAATAGGGGGGCATACAACCCGGTTCCGCTGGCAACCTGTATCCTTCACTTTAGCCATCCTATGAGGAATAGTAGTTGCTGCAGAGAAGGGCACAGGAACCACTGCCCTAATCCATGGGACACAACAAATGACCCAATTAGAAGCAGCAATAGACCAAAACTTAAAGATACTAAAAAACCACCATCACAGCTTTACAAGAATCTTTAACCTCTCTCTCTGAAGTTGTTTTACAGAACAGGCGAGGGTTCGACCTCCTCTTCATGAGAGAAGGGGCCTTTGTCCTGCATTGAGGGAAGAATGTTGTTATTATGCCTACCATACTGGAGTTGTAAAAGAATCTATGATTAAATTAAGAAGACGCATTGAAGAGCATCAACAAGAGAGAGAGGCCCAAAAAGGGTGGTTTGAGTCTTGGTTCACAGAGTCCACCTGGGTAACTATGCTTTTATCAGCCCTGGCCGGTCCATTAATAATCCTCACATTATTGCTAACTGTAGGACCCTGTTTGCTCAACCGTGTAGTTTCCTTTCTCCAAGCTCAAATTGGACAAGTTAAACTTATGGTATTCAGAAATCAATATACCACACTAGCAGACATAAAATGTGACATCCTCAATGATCACTATTATGATTTAATGTAACCAAAAGAAAGTGGGGAATGAAAGGTAAATAAAATAGGTAATTGTCACTTCCAGTTTTACGGTATGCTTAACAAAACACTGTTGATATCTTGAGAACTGTTCGCTAATCTTGTTCCCTGAATGTTCTGTACCAACTGCAAAACTGCAGAATGTACTCCCTCACCCATTTGCACGCAAACTGCCCACTCGCCCTGACCCATCAATAATCTTCCCTCCCTGCCCTCTCCAAGGAAAGTATATAAGCTCTGCTTAAGCTGTTCTCAGGGCTCTCTGCTCTATTCAAGGGAGCTCTGAGCCCCAGCATGTTGGACCCCCATAAACTTTTGGCTGTTGCATTAGACAGTCCCTGGTAGTCTCTTCCTCCGATGCTCGCCTGACATTTACATTGGTAAAATAATAAGTGTGACCATTGCTTCTGTGTCGAAATGTACAAATTATTATTGGGGGTACAAATAGGTGTACCCTGTGATATGAATATAGAGATAATGCATGAATAGACAATACTGTGAATAAATAATATAATGGATTCCAAATTTAATAATGGATTCAATTGATATCTGAAAATATACAGGAAATCTTATATTGATATACATACATTCATTCCAACCAGTTAAACATCTAAACGTTACATTAGGATTATGATTTATCATGAAGAGTGTGTGAGTTTTGCTTCAAAATTGATTATGGAAGTTGAAAATAATGTGTTTGGAAAGATGTCTCATGAAAAGACCAGACAAGAAACCTGGAGGAATCCATGTGTTCTGAAGCAGGAAGTTATTGAAAGTGAAACAAATGTCTGTAAGTTTGCTAACTTGTGGATGAAATATATATCTTATGATGTGCATAAATTGAAGAAATAGTAATGTAGCAGTGTTGAATAAAAATGAATGTCAAAATACACATCATGTCCCATAGTAATCTACTTGCATTGATGTTAAACTGGGTCAGTTACTGTACAAATTTAGTATTTGTATGCAACGTTAACTAAAGTTAGTTTTCAGTACTGGTAACAAATATGTATTTCAGGTGGATGAATATTTCTGAGAATAATCTTGTGAATACTTGATTATAAATCCATACACATGAACATGAATGAATTTAGGGCGTGTATATAAGACACATATATTTCATATTTTGAAAAATCTGGAGAGTATATATATATATATATATATATATATATATATATATATATATATATATATACAAAAACACACATGCAGAGACATTAAATTACCAATATATATGCCAATCGAAATTTATCATGAAATATATATCATCCACAGATGCAAAAATATTTCTTTTACTGAACATGGATTTATGTTTAATGTTGTTCAACTAGGAAGCTCACCCATAGGTTGAATTTTAAGATCCAACAGGGTTTAGGAGGAGTGATCTCTTCTCATAATTTGTATCTGCCAAGTCAGCCACCTCACAAGAATGTACATGTGATACCAGGTAGGATTCTATATGTGCATATAAAAATACATGTTCTGAATAGGCTACAGGGAAAGGGAGACAGGAATTTATATATTTATTAACTTTAAAAACACAAGGAGAACTATTTCAATTAAAAATTAACTAGATTTATAACACCTACCCTTCATAATCCAAATGGCAAGTCCAAATATACACCATGCCTCCTTTGAACTGCTTGTATTTCTATTCTGTTTGGGTTAGTTTTCTCCATCATATTAGGATTAGCAGTCAGAGTCTAGTAGTTTATGAGTTAGTGTCAGGGATTAAGTATTTCGAATGGAAAATTGGAAAATGAATCCAATGTGTATGCATATATGTGCTACACAAAAATCTTCCCACTCTCATCCACAACAATGCCTTGACATTAACTTCGCCCCAAGTAAGACACAATTAGAGGAGAAGAGTTAGAAAATCTGTGAATGCATATGTGGAATGGAATATACTCAGGATTTCAAAAACTTGGAAGTGGTAGAGCAGTTTCCAAAAGTAAGGCACATGGTAAACACTCCACAAGCATGGAGTTCTGCTGGCCTAAAGACTTCTTGATAAACTGCCTCTGAGGTTGGGCACTTGAAATATATGTTGTTGTCAGTAGCTTTAGCTTACTTTCTAGTGAGACCATCAAAGCTGGATCTGCATCTGTGTGACCTGGAGGACATTGTTTCTAATTTTCCAATGAACATGAGGCAGCAGTGCGAATACTCTCTTTGTAGTTAAACTATGGCCACTGGGAGCTAAGTGACTCACCGTGTGAACTGTGAAGCCATTTGGTCCTCCTCCACTTTTCGTGGTGGTTCTTGCTGCTGCACTGGGACTTTGGTATTTTCTTCATGAAATACAAGGAGATCAACTGGGACACAGTGCTGGAGGGAGTTCTGTCACGTGTGGAGGTCACGGTCTGCATGTGAATGCACCAACCAGGATTCTATCCCACATGGGTTGCCCCTTTGTCCATAGCAACCTGATTCTGAACATTGCCTTGAAATCTCCCTATACAAAAAGATGCCTTTACATGGAAGGTTCTGCTGGCTGTTCCATGTCATTCACAAGCCATTTGGAAGCCAGTGGCAGATCCACATGGCCCCACCACACGTTTTATCACACACCTTCACACCACTGCTCTAGGCCCACTAATTTGCAGGCTCCAACTTACTGGCATCTCTGTTCTACACAATTTTCATGAAACCTAGTCAGTCAAGGCACTGTCTGATACACTCATGATCAGCAATAGGACATCCAAAGATTCTCCAGTGCCACCTGGTCATGGGAATTCCAAAAATTTCATGGTGTTTATCTAGCCATTTTTTTGAGGATGAAGTTGGAGGAACTGTGGTTTTCAAAAACCATTAAATGTTGAGGAAGCTCATTTCAATGAAACTCTGGAGAACTCTCATAGGCAAGGCTTCCCAAAGAGTTGTCAAAAGGTCACATGAAGCCAGTCCAATTGAAGTCTACAATGTGAGGTACATGTGTGTTTTGACTCCCAGCTATGGCTGCCAAGACTTTAAGAAGAAAATCATGAATTATCTTGGCTGAGATTCCCAGTGCTCTGTGGCCTTGATCTAAGTTTATAAGGGCTACTCTCATGCGTGGGCTCCTAAAATCCCAACAAAGCTCATGGCAATACTTCTCTGAGGTCAGTTCCAGAATTCAGTCTCTATAGGGATTCACACTAGAGTTCAAGCCCAGGTGGACCCAGTGATTTCTTCCAATCGCCACACAAATGACCAAAATTTAAACGAAAACACTCCCATATGGCCCTCATCTTTTCCACATAGACACTCATCATAACCTCTAGCTGGAGGTTTCTATGAGGGGCGCTGGACAAGACAGTGTCCAAAATAAGCTCACTTGCCCGTCATTTGCCTAAAGTCAGGGTGGCATGGAAACCCTTCCTCTGAACCAGGAGTGATCAAATAGGCCTACCATTATTACTGTTCCACTTCTCCAATTTGAGGCCTAATGACTGTGGGGTTTATATTCTTCATGTGGATTGGGGTCATGAGAAAACCCAAGCACCAATGGGCTAGACTCTGAAGGGCTTTGAAAAACTCATTTGACCCAAAGGATTCCTATTCTCACCTTATGGAGCTCAGGAAACTTACAGAGGAAGGCGAGAGACTTCATCCATAATGAGTACTCTTTTGGCCATTTTGGTTTTGGATGCACACATGGCATCTTTCTTTAGATCCATCAGGTGCTGAGAATCTAAGCCACAGCCTCACACAGGGCCAACAGGCTGATTCAGACACATCCCTTTCGAAATCAATTACTCAAAGAGGGACAGGTGATGCCCATTCATTTACATTAGAGAACTGTTTTATTCAGGCTTCACAACGGGGTGGCCTTAGGCAAAGACCTTCCTGACATTCAGTGCTATAGAACAATAGGTAAGCAAAAGTCCCAAAGCAGGGTTTCTCCACTGAGACTTTCCTGGTAACATTGATATCTGAGTTTTCTGAGATTCTCGCCATTCCCTTCAGCTATCCAGTACATGGCCAAGTCACAGAGCTTGGAGGTGGTACCTATCTTGGTCACACAATCATGAGCCTATTCTGGAGAGTGGCCAGAATTCAGGAAGAAAACAGGAACTTAGGAAGATTTCAGGTCTTGCCCACAAATAAGGCAACCCTCTGTCCTTTTATAAATTGGGCAGTGTGAATGTTGGGAAGCTTTCTCCTAGACAGGACACATCCATTGATGCATTTTCTTTTGTAATGTCTACACCCACGGACACAGTGGGATACACAGACATAAAACACTTGCCTTGTCAAATGACTTAATAGAAACAGTCCACTCCAAACCAAACAAACCAACTTTCCTACCTATTCTCAGAACATGAGACAATACCACAAACCCACACTCATTCCCACAAATGCACCTCCTTCCCCCAAGAAGGTCTGTTACTAACCGGAGTGTCCTCTGCCTGGTGAGCCATTCTTTGTTCACCCGAAATGGCCTGTCTGTTCTCAAATCTGGACTCCTTGGCCCACTCTGTGAAGTTGTCAGGAGCCAGCTTTGAGCCGCCACTACCTGCATTCTCAGGGAAGACACCTCTTCAGATTTTTTCTGGCATTTGACCATCTTCACATCTGTAAGTACCAAGAAAGACTGACTCTTTCCATGATAAATCCAAAAAAGTGAGATCTCTGTGACTGTTACTGGGCCTGACCCTGGGTGCCTGGTTTCTGGGATCCCAAGTTCAGAGAGTTCCATCACAAAGAAGTGAGGTAGGTCACTTCCTTCATGAACTGAATGAGCTCACAGCCTTGGAAAACACTTTGTCCTAACAGTTTCTTCCTAAGGTCCCATGAGATGGAGGCTGCCCCTACTTCCTGTGACACTTTCACAAGTTAGAATGGTATATCAACAATAGGTACTGGGGGAGAGATCTCCACACAGGGTTGGTTTGGTCCATTTTGTCTACATTAAAATGTGAGAGGCTTATTCAGACACATCTCTTCATCCTGACCAGGTTGTTTGCCATGGAAAATGACTTTTGCTCTCTCAGGTCCTTCATAGCATTCTATATCTTCTTCAGGGATAATTTCTGCATGGATCTTTGAGATTCTCAGCAGGTGGAAGATCCCCTATATTCCTGGATTGTAAGACCAACTCTATCCCTGCACTGCTGTAAAGTTAGATTGAGGGAACAGTGTATGGTTAATGTTAATATCATGTTCTATTTGCGTTAGGAATCATTCTGCTGGATGAATAACGGTATTGGGAACCTGAGATATTTACAAGAATATATAGGTGAAATATAAGTATGGAAACAGAAATCTAGGGAAGACTTGAAGCCAAGTAGGACTTTGGGCCCTTGAGTAGCATACTTTTCTTTGAATTATATTCTGCACAGATGTCTCAGATAAATTGATATACAAAGAAATAGGATCGTATACACTAGATGATTGAATAACATACAGAATATCCAATAAAAAAGGGATAGTCTGTAGGATTAGCAAGATAGTCAGTAGGTTTAGAAAGAAGAATGAGTATAGGATTTGTACCAAAAGTTCTTTACAAATAAGGTTTCGGGTAGAGAGTGAATGTAAATGTCAGCACATGTGAAGAGTCAGTCACAATGACGAATTGGGGAAAATATGTAGGAAAGCAGATATAAATAGAGACATTAGGAAGTCAGTAAAAGTATGAAGTGTGTAATTTGTTTAGACATTTTCAACGGTTTGAGTCTGAATATATAACCTTAGGCAGAAACTAATATGTTGTCACAAATTGGATTGACTTTTGAGAGCATTAGGTAACCAGGACTTGGATGTTTTTATTAATCCATGCTCACTTTTTATTTAGGCTTTGGTAAAATCATAAGTGTGACCTTTGCATTTTGTGTCCAGAATATTATTGTGATAAAATGTATATGTAGATCAGGTGACTTGAGTATTTCTTCCACCATTTCTGTAGCAATATTTTGTAGATGTATAAATTACTATTGAGGGTACAAATAGGTGTACCCTGTGTCTATGAATATGCAGATAATGCATGAATAAACCATACTGTGTGTAAATAATATAACTTGCTCTACTTTAAATAATGGATTGAATTGATATCTGAAAATATAAAAGAAATCTCATATTGATATACAATCATTCACTGCAACCAGTTATACATCTAATGGTAATATTATGGTTGTGGTTTATCCTGAAAGGTGTGTGAGTTTTGTTTCAAAAGTGATTATGGAAATCAAAAATAATGTGTTTGGAAAGAAGTCTCATGAAAAGAATAGTCAAGAAACCTGTAAGAATACATGTGTTCTCAAGAAGGAAGTGATTGAACATTATATATCATACTATATATAATGTGCATAAACTGCAGAAATAGTAATGTACCAATGTTGAATAAAAATGAACATCAAAATACACATCATGTCCCATAGGAATCTACTTGCATTGATGTTAATCTGGGTCAGTTACTGTAGAAATATTAGGATTTTTATGCACCATTCACTGAAGTTACTTTTCAGTACTAGGAAAAAAGTATGTATTTAAGTTGGATGAATATTTCTGAGAATAATCTTGTGAAAATTTGATTATAAATCCACATAAATCACAAAACATTATAAACACAAAAGTCACATGGACATTAAAATGTAGCAATATATATGCCAATTTAAATCCATCTTGAAATATATATCATCCACTGATCCAAAACTATTTATTTAATGAACTTGAATTTATGTATAATGTTGTTCAGCTAGGAAGCTCCCCCATAGATTGAATTTTCTGTTCCAAATCAGTGTTTAGGAGGAGTGATCTCCTAAATGTGTATGCAAATATGTGCTACACAAAAATCTTCCCACTCTCATCCAGAACAATGCCTTGATATTACCTTCACCCCAAGTAAGACACAGTTGGAGGACATGAGTTAGAAAATCTGTGAATACATATCTGAATGTAAAATGGTCAGGAGTTCACAACCTTGCAGGTTGTAGAGAAGTTTCCAAAAGTAAAGGACAGGCTTGATAGACCCAACCTGATCTTTTATTAGAATTGGGAGCCATCTTGCCAGAAAGCCATGAAAAGATAATTTGGGCTTTACTATAAATTACTGCAAATTCTGAACCTGCTTGGAATGCCTGTCCGTGCCTTGAACTCATCCATGACTGGCTCTCTGACCAGATAACAGTGCTCTCTGAAACATTAGTGACACCTAATAAATATTGGCCTTCCCAGGCCAGACAACGACCCTCTCTGAGTCTCTAATGGTGCTCATAATTTCTGATGTTGGGGCCAGCAAAAAAAAATGTAAACTACCATCAGTGTGATGCTTTCAAAGTTCTGTTATCTGTAACCCCCTTTTTGTGTAACTTTCTGGGCTATATAGCTGGGCTGTAGGAAAGGTGGTGTTGCTGTCTTGTTCCCGCCATTTTTGGAGGGAGAGGCAGCCTGGCCAGTTTTAATAATAAGTCTGCCTTAATTTGATTTTAATTGGAGTCACTGGTCTTTTCTTGCATCCTATTCCAACATTTTGGAGTTCCCCAGTGAGATGACCCTGCCCGACCAGATCACAAGACCAGACTGCTGAAAATTCTGAAGCTGGCCTTCCCTCCAGGGCTACGGGCTGGGGATCCACTCTAGGGGGTGCACAACTTGAGATGTTCCAAGGCCTTGGAGTGAGCCGTCGGTCTTGGGAGCACTGCAGTGAACCACCGCACTGAAACTATTAGCAAGTACCTGGTGGAGGAGGCCTCCATAGGTAAGTGGCACCTTGATAACATCTTATATCTGGTTAAGGGAGATCTCTTCTAATGACAGAGAGGTGGCCTGGGGAGGCTCACATTCACTCCTGTCCAGGATAGTAATGAGAATCGTTCTGTCCTCTGTTCCGTTCTGTAGGGAATTCCTCTGGAAGGTTAGAGAGGTGCCGAGGGACACGCATGCGCTCCTACCCCAGAGCTTTAGCAAGACGTTGAATTGCTCATCTGTTTTTCTGTTTTGGCACCGGGATTCTGTTTTTTTTTTTTTTTTTTTGTGTGTGTGTGTGTGTTTTTTTCTGTGTTCTATATGTTTTTTGTTTGTTTGTTTTTGTGCGTTTTGTTTTGTGATTTCTGTGATAAAATCTTAAGGATATTGAACGTGAAAATGGGTAACAAAGCAAGTAAGCCTGACACCACTTTGGACTGTGTTTTAAGGAACTGTCATGAACTTTACCACCATTTGTTAAGCAGAATGAGAGAAGCCCCTAGCTGGCTGCCTGGAGCACACCCAGTGCAGATGGTAATGCCTGCTGGGGAATGAAGAACTGAGTATCTCCCAGCATCTGCCAAAGCCCTGTTGCTTCAGGGAATTCCCTCCTTCGTTCCCTGCACTGCAAGGATAATGCCACCTCTGTCTTCTTAAAAAAAGAGAAAAACAAAAAGGGGACACTAAATGCAGTAAAGTCGCCATGGAGACACTTTATTTTATATTTCAGGTTGCTCCTCTGTGAAAACATTTGGTCCCCTTGTGGGGACATCTGTGGTGAAACTGGAGAAGGAGATTTTTCTCTTATTTGCTCTGTTTTAAAGGGTTCTGTCTGTCAGCCATTGTCTGGAGTTCATTTCTGTCTGTCTTGTGCCTTTTTTCTAGCCCTTTAAGACATGTGCAATAATGTGTTAATATTATAAATTGTTTCTTGGAAATGATCTTAGCTGAATGTGTGTCTAAATGATGATGTTTCATTGTACCAATCTGGTATCTGAATGGGTTTTTGAAGCATTCCACAATCTTGCAGTTAAAAGTCGGGTTTAGGTATTTGTTTAGTTCATGGTTTCAGATAATTCATGCCAGAGAACTTAAATACTTAGGATGGAAAACTAAAGAACTCTACTTCCAAGTTGGCAAGTAACTTCCCAATCATTCAGTCTTTTTTTCACCAATTTTTAATTAGGTAGCCTCGGAAAATGTCACTGTGTGTACCAGTGCATTAATTTGGACAAGGATACTAAATCATAGTATGATATCTGTTGACAAAACAACTTTTAAAGATATAAAATTTTGTGAATTGTATCTTAAACTTGTATCATAATTTTCAACATCCTAACATGAAAATTATGGTTAAAATACCTTAGGCCTAAGGTTTCTGCTCAGAATAGCCTTTTTTTCCTTCTTCTTCCAGACCTCAGCCAGGACTTATTTTGAAATGCAAATGAAAGAAGCCTGTAAGCTTAGTAGGAGACTTATTTGAGGCCTAAGGGAAAAAAAAAAAGGTAAATTGTATGGTATTTACTAATTACTGGCCAGTCATTTTTCTAGGACTCATAATTTTTTCCTTAGGTTCTCTATTTATTTTTTGAGCTCATGATTTTGCTTCTACAGACCTAGGTTAATGTTTTTCTGATCAGTAATATCTTTGACCAACTGTGGAATTTTTAAATCATTGCAATGGAGATTTCACCTGTGAAAAGCTACAAGGCCTTCACTTTTATTATGTGTGCACAATTTGTTATGTGTTGTATGTCTATATATATATATATATATATATATATATATATATATATATACATATGTCCATATATCATATATATGATACACAAATTAACATATATAAGGAGCACTCATATTAAAAAGAACTCATAAAAACAATTTTAAAAAGTGGATCCAAAGATCTTTAATTCACGTGATTTAAATGTTTCAATTTAAATTGGGTAAACAGATAAATATAAATGTCTTTAAATTTAAGCTTACAAGTTTTTCTAGGTGTTCAAAAATCTAATAAACTATTAATGTCTACAAAAGGTCTAATATGCCTTTGTTCCAGGACTTTTCTTTCAATCAAAAAAATGGTTTACAGTGTTCCAAAAATTTGTCTAATATTTTGATAAATAAGTAAAGTAAATTTGATATGGGATTACTCATTCATGAGTACTTTTGTTTGATATCTGATTGATATACTAAGGTCTGTATAAGTTTGTACTAAAGTCTGTATAAGATTGTAAAAATCAGTCATGTGTAAAAGAGACAAAAATTTCTTAAACATAAGTTTACCCATAACATTAAGTTTATTAAGATTTAAATTTTCTAGAGCAAGCAACCATAAAAATTAAACAAATGTTTAAATAAGAACTGTACTGCCATTTCTTTAAAAGCTAAACTTGGTTAATGTAGAAACTTCAATGCAATTGTGATGCTATTAATGTGCTCATATTTTCTAGTTATACAATTCTATAAGGTAGAAACTTTAAAAGAGCATTATATCAAGCAGGTGTTCTGAAGTTGTATGGTAAATAAAATATATATTGGGGATTTATTTACCTGTTATCAATAATATATGTAAAGTTTTATGTTACTTTTTACATTGTGGAACAATTTAAATGTATTTTTAAGTTAATGAGACCCTAATCTATGTAAAGGTTAAAATCTTTCAGCCGTACTTTAATTCATGTTTTAAATGTGATATCATATGGTGTGAGCTAATGTTCATGTGACCTCAAACAATTTATGTAAACTTTGTAAAATGATATTTAAAAAAAAGATCAGCTTGAGAACTAAAGCATTTAAGATTTATAAGGAGCCCTGCTTACCTGAGATAAGACTCTGTGTCCCATCTTACCACATGTGAGAATGACTACGAAAGCAGTAGGTCAGATTTTATTTAATTTAAAGTTATGTTCAAATTTTTTTTCTGTCAAGATTACTAGGATCTCAAAAAGGTGATATAATATATAACTCACCAAAAAATTCAGGGTAGCTATTACATGAACTAAGTATTTTTACTCTTGTTAAAAAATTTTATTTTTTAATTTCTTTATAAGTGATCTAAAGATTCCCTGTTGGTGTTTTACAGAAGTGTTGCTTTAAGAACACAACATGGGTTAATTTAAGAAAATAAGTCATCAACTACAAGACAGACAGAATAATAAGATCCCAATTAATAAAATATAAATAATTATAAACTTATAGACATTAAAGTGCAGTACTCTTAATATATGGCTGTTAAAATTTATTTGCTGGTTGTTTCAGATTAGGATTGAAATTTAAAGTTAAATGAAAAGGGCCAAAAAAAAACAATATTTGACTCTTGCCCTTTGAGTCTGTCTGAATCCAGGGAACAGGGGACTTCTGTATGAGCTTTGCAACTCTGGGCCACATAACCTCCCGATCAGGGAGATTAATGAGACCACTGGAGAACAGAAAGCCAATCAGTGCATTTGCTACAAAGAGGAGAGTCATCAGGAAAGGGAGACATCCCTGATGCTTCTGAGGGAAGCCACATGGTCAAGCAAGACCTGAACCCACCTAGCTCAAATTGCACTAGCAGAACTGAGAAGCTGCTCTCAAGTTTCCCAAGGAATGACTCCCATAAAAGCTCAGCTGACTGCTAACAATAGATAGAAACAAAAGTCATTTGACTGCTTCATCTTAAACACTTAGCAAAGACAGTTAAAACCAAAATACAGCCATTCCTGGGCATTTTAAATAATAATAATAATAATAATAATAATAATAATAATAATAATATTTTAAGGTATACACTTTATGTTAGCCTCCCAAAATAAGTAAAACTGTTGGCTACAAAGACTATCAAGAGGAGCTGCCAGAGGCAGAAGTTTTTAGTTTAAGGCCTACAGATATTCCTAACCTACACAGGTAGGCTTGGTGTTTGCTAGTACGATTATCCAGCCCTGAGTAACAGAATTAAATGTTTCTCTATTAGACACAGAGGTCATACTAGTGAAAGGATTTTGCAAAATCAGATGACATTAAATTATTAAACTGTATATTATGGGGAGGGACAACTGTAACACTAAAAGTTAAATATTAAGTTGACAGTCCTGATAATTGGGGATATTAAAGACTGGTGAGGGTACTTCATACAGTGACATGATCCAGCTACTGCAACATTTATTCAATACTCATGTTTTTTGTTTCTCTCATAGAAGAACCCATCCCCAGATGACTTTACAACCTGTTCTTCCTCAACAAGACTTCAAAAAGAACTGACTTCTAAAAGGCAACTCATATTCCTCAACTGACTTCAAAAAGGCAACTCATGTCTCTCACGCCATGCACACTCATGTCACCCTCTCTCAGCTGAGAAGAAGGCAAAATGAGAGACGACTCTCCACTTACACCAATGGAGCCCAAAATAAATAGACTATCAATATAAGTAATTAATTAAGTCAGGTAATATCAGGGAGACTGGTTTTCGGTGAGTTCTAAAAATTTGGAGACTGTTAACTGAGGGATTAAAATTTCCTCAGTGCTTTTCCACTAACCTATCAAGGATTACAAAGGGACACATAAGAAAAGGGGGGAATGATAGACCCAACCTTATCTTTTATTAAAATTGGGAGCCATCTTGCAACAAAGCCATGAAAAAATCATTTTGGCTTTATTGTAAATTACTGCAAATTCTGAACCTGCTTGGAATGACTGCCCGTGCCTTAAACTCACCCGTGCATGGCTCTCTGACCAGATAGCAGCCCTCTCTGAAACTTTGTCACACCTCATAAATATTGGCCTTCTGTGGCCAGACAATGACCCTCTCTGAGGCTCTAATGGTCCTCATAAATTTTGATGTTGGGGCTAGCAAAAAAAAAAAAAAATGTAAACTCCCATTAGTGTGATGCTTGTCAGAGTTCTGTTATCTGTTACCCCATTTTTGTGTAACTTTCTGGGCTGCAAACCTGGGCTGTAGTAAAGGTGGGGTTGCTCTCTTGCTCTCGCAATCTTTGGAGGGAGAGGCAGCCCAGCCAGTGGAAATAATAAGCTTACTTTAATTTGATTTTAACTGGAGTCAGTGTTCTTTTCTTACATCCTGGTCTAAGAGGTAAACACTCCACAAACATAGAGCTCTGCCGGCCTAAAGACTTCTTGAGAAACTGCCTCTGAGGTTGGGTACTTTAAATATATTTTGTTTTTCAGAAGGTTTAGCTTCTTTTTTATTGAGACCATCAAAGCTGGGTCTGCATCTATGTGAATGGAGAGCATGGTTTCTTATTTTCCAATGAACATGAGGCAGCAGTGCTGAATTCTGTCTTGGTAGGTAAACTGTGGCCACTGGGGGCTAAGTGTCTCCCCGTGTGGACTGTGAAGCCATTTGATCATCCTCCATTTTTGTGGTGTTTCTTGGTGCTGCACTGGGAGTTTGGTATTTGCTTCACGAAATACAAGGAGTTCAACTGGGACACAGTGCTGGAGGGAGTTCTTTCACGTGTGGTGGGTCAGGAACTGCAGGAGAATGCACCAACCAGGCTTCTATTTCACACAGCTTTTTCCTTGACCATACCAACCTGATTCTGAACATTGCCTTGAAACCTCTCCATATAATAAGATGCCTTTACATGTAAGGTTCTGCTGGATGCACCATGGCAGCCAAAAGGCATTTGGAAGTCAATTGGAAATCCACACGGCCCCACCTCAGATATTTTATCACACACCTGCACACCACTGCTCTGGGCCCACTACTCAGCATTCTCAACTTACTGGCATCTCTGTTCTTCACCATTATCATAAAACCCAGTCAATCAATTCACTGTCTGGTACACTCATGATCAGCAACAGGAGATCCAAAGGTTCTCCAGTGCCACCTGGTCATGGGAGTTTCAAAAATTTCAGGGTATTTATCTAGCCACTTTTCAAGGATGAAGTTGGAGAAACTTTGGGTTTCAATTCATTCAGGAATCATTTAATGTTGAGGAACCTCATTTAAATGAATGCTCTGGAGAACTCTCAAAGGCAAGGCTTCCCAAAGAGTAGCCAAATAGTCACATGAAGCCCAGCCCATTGAGGTCTACAATGTGAGGTCCATGTGTGTTTTGACTCTCAACTATGCCTGTCAAGTCTTTCATAATAAAATCATGTGATATCCTGGCTGAGATTCCAAGTGATCAGTCGAAAGCCACCCTTGGCCTAGATTTCAGTTTCCAATGGCGACTCTCATGCGTGGCCTTCTAAAATCGCAGCACAATTCATGACAATACTTCTCTGAGGTCAGTTCCAGAACTCAGTCTCTAAGGTGAATCATACCAAAGTTCTAGCCCTGGTGGATCCAGTCATTTCTTCCAACCACTACACAAATGAACACAATTAAAACCAAAACACTCCCACATGGTCCTCACCTTCTTCCATATAGACACTCATTATAACCTCTGGCTGGAGGTTTCCATGAGGGGCGCAGCACAAGACAGTATCCAAAACAAGCTCCCTTATCCCTTATTTGCTTAAAGTCAGCTGGGCCTGGACACCATTCCTGTGAACCAGGAGTGATAAAATAAGCCTGGCCTTAATACTGCTCTGCTTCTCCAATTTGAGGCCTACTGACTCTCAGGTATAGATTCTTAATGTGATTTAAAGTAATGAAAAAAACCCAAGTTCATATGGGCTAGCCTCTGCAGGGCTTTGAAGAACTCATTTGACCCAAAGGATCCCTAGTCTGATCTGATGGAGTTCAGAAACCTATCAGAGTAAGGCAAGATACTTCATACACAATTACTGATATTTTTGCCATTTTGGTTTTGGAAGCACACATGGGATCTTTCTTTAGTTCCATCAGGTGCTGAGAATCTAAGCCACTGCCTCACACAGGGCCAAGTGGCTGATTCAGACACATCCCTTTCCAAAGCAATTAAGCAAAGATACACAGGTGATGCCCATTCATTTCCATTTGAAAACAGTTTTCTTCAGGCTTCACAAATTGGTGGCCTGAGGCAGAGACCTTCCTGGCACTCAGAGCAACAGAAAAATAGGTAAGCAAAAGGCCCAAAGCAGGGTTTCTCTACTGAGACTTTCTTTGTCACACTGATATCTGAGTTTTCTGAGATGCTTGCTATTCCCTTCAGCTATCCAGTATATGGCAATGTCACAGAGCTTGGAGGTGGTACATATCTTGGACACAAAACCATGAGCCTACTCTGGAGAGTGGCCAGATTTCAGGAAGAAAACAGGAACTTCGGAAGATAGTAGGTGTTGCCCGTCCCTAAAGCAACCTGCAGTCCACTCATAAATTGGGCAGGATGAATGTTGACAAGCTTTCTACTAGACAGGACACATCCATGGATGCATTATCTTTTATAATGTCTACAACCACGGACACAGTGGGATACACAGGCATACAAACAATCACCTTGTCAAATGACTTACTATAAACAGTCCACTCTAAAGCAAACAAACTGCCTTTCTTACCTATTCTCAGAACATGAGACATAACCACAAAATCACAATCACACCCACAACGACACCTCCTTTATTCAAGTAGGTCTGTGACTAATTGGAATGTACTCTGAATGATGGGCCATACTATGTTTCCTTGAAATGGCCTGTCCTTCTCAGATCTGGTCACCTTGGCCAACACTGTGAAGTTTTCAGGAGCCAGTGGTGAGCCACTACCTGCTTTCTCAGGAAATTCCCCTTTTTAGAGCTCTCTTGGCATTTGGCAATCCTCACATCAGTAGGTACCAAGGAAGACTTACTCTGTCCTTGGTTATTCCAAACAACTGAGCCCACTGGGTAAGAAACTGGGACTGACTCTGGGTGCCTGGCTTCCTGGATCCCAAGTTCAGAGAGATCCGTCATCAAGGAAGAGAGGTAGGTCACCTCATTCAGGAACTGAATGAGGTTACTGCCGTGGCAACCACTTTGTCCTAACAATTGCTTTCAAGGGTCCCATGAGATGGTGGCTGCCCCTACCTCCTGTGACACTTTCACAAGTTAGAATGGTATATCAACCATTGGCACCTGGGAACAGCTCTCCACACAGGCCTGGTTTGGTCCATCTTCTCTACATTAAGAAGAGAGAAGCTGTTTCAGACACAACCCTTCATCCTGACGAGGTTGTTTGCCATGGAGGATGACTTTTGCTCTCTTAGGTCCTCCATAGCTGCTTACAACTTCTCCAGGAATCATTTCTGCATGGACCTTTGAGTTTCTCAGCATGTGGAAGATCCCCTATATTCCTGTATTGTAAGTACAACTCTATCCCTGCTCTTCTGTAAAGTTAAATTGACTGAACAGTGTATGGTTAGGTTAACTAACAGGTTCGATTTGGATTAGGAAACTTTTTGTGGGATGAATAATGGTATTGGGAAACTGCGATATTTACAAGAATATATAGGTGAATTATAAGTATGAAAACAGAAATCTAGCTAAGATTTGAAGCCCAAAAGGGCATTGGGCCCTTGATTGGGATATGTAGCTTTGAATTATGTTCTGCACTGATGTGTCAGGTAAATCGATATACAATGGCTTAGGTCCTTGTACCATGGATGATTAAATGTAGAAGAGAACTTCCAGTCAAAAGGGATAGTCGGTAGGATTCGGAAGATTCTCGGTAGGTTTAGAAAGAAGAGTGAGTATAGGATTTGGACCAAATGTTGTTTAGCAATAGGGTTTCTGGTAGACAGTGAATGTTAATGTCAGCACAAGTGAAGAGACAGTCACAATGATGAACTGGCGAAAATAGTTAGGAAAGCTGATATCAATAGAGACATTACGAAATCAGGCAAAGTATAAAGTGAGTGATAGGATTAGATATTTTCAACAGGGTTGAGTTTGAATATATAAACTTAGAAAGAAACAAATGTGTTGTGACCAATAGGATTGACATTTAACAGCATTAGGCAACCTGGACATGGATGTTTAGTAATCCATGCTCACTTTTCATTTAGTCTTTGCTACAATCTTAAGTGTGACCTTTGCTTTTTTTGTCCAGAATATTACTGTGATAAAACGTATATGTAGATCAGGTGACATGACTATTTTTCCACCATTTCTGGCAGCAACATATTCAAGACGTATAAATTAGTAATGGGGGTAAAAAGAGGTGTACCCTTTGTCTGTGCATATAGAGATAATGCATGAATAGACCATACTGTGAATAAATAATATATCTGGTTCCAACTTTAAATAATGGATTGAAATTATATGTGAAAAAATACAAGAAATCTTATATTGACATACAAACATTCATTCCAACCAGTTATATATCTAATGGCCACATTAAGGTTATGGTTTATCATGAAGGGTGTGTGAGTTTTGCTTCAAAAGTGATTATGGAAATCTAAAATAATGTGTTTGGAAAGAAGTCTCATGAAAAGACCAGTCAAGAAACCTGGAGGAATACATGTTTTATGAAGCAGGAAGTGATTGTGAAACAAATGCGTATACATTTGTGAACTTGTGGATGAAATATATATATCCTATGATTTGTAAAAATTGAAGAAATAGTAATGTACCAGTGTTGAATGAAAATAAACGTCAGAATACACATCATGTCCCATACGAATCTACTTGATTGATGTTAATCTGGGTTAGTTACTGTACAAATATTAGGATTTGTAAGCACCATTTACTGAAGTTAGTTTTCAGAACTATGAAACAAATGTGTATTTCAGGTGGATGAATATTTCTGAGAATAATTTTGTGAAAAGTTTATTATAAATCCACATTTTTGAACATGAATGAATTTAGGGAGTGTATTTAAGATACATACATTTCATATTTTAAAAATCAGGACAGTATATATATATATATATTCATAATTATATATGTGTGTATATACATATATATATATACACACACACACACAAAACACACACACAGACATTAAAATGTAGGAATATATACGCCAATCGAAGTTCATCATAAAATATATAGCATCCACAGATGCAAAAATATTTATTTTACTGAACAAGGATTTATGTATAATGTTGTTCTACTAGGAAGCTCACACATAGTTTGAATTTTCAGTTCCAACAGCGTTTAGAGGAGTGATCTCTTCTTACAACTTGTATCTGCCAAGTCAGTCACCTCACAAAAATGAATGTGTGATACCAGGTAGGATTCTATAAAGCATATAAAAATACATGTGCTGAATAGGCTACAGAGAAAGGCAGACAGGCATTTACATATTTGTTAACTTTAACAATACATGGAGAACTATTTCAATTAAAAATTGACTAGATTTATAACACCTACCATTTATCATGAAAAAGGCAAGTCCAACTATACCCCACGCCTCCTCTGAACTGCTTGTATTTCTATTATGTTTGGGTTGTTTTTCTCCATCATTTGGATTAGTAGACAGAGTATAGTCGGGTATGGGTTATTGTCAGGGATTCAGTATTTTCAATGGTATATAGGAAAATGAATCCAATGTGTATAAAAATATATGCTACACAATTATCTTCCCACTCTCATCCAGAACAATGCCTTTACATTACCTTCACCTCAAGTAAGACACAATTAGGGTAGACGAGTTTGAAAATCCGTGAATGCATATCTGGGGTGGAAACAGTACTAAGAAACAAATACGTATTTCAGGTGGATGAATATTTCTGAGAATAAACTTGTGAAAAGTTGATTATAAATCCACAACATAAATATGAATGAATTTAGGAAGTGTGTAATAAGACACATATTTCATATTTTGAATACTCCTGAGAGTGTATCTATATATATATTTATATACACACACAGAGACAGACATTAAAAATTGCAATATATATGCCAAACGAAATTCACCATGAAATGTATATCATCCACAGATCCAAATACATTCATTTTACTGAACATGGATTTATGTATAATGTTGTTCAACTAGGAAGCTCACTCACATTTGAATTACCAGTTCAAGCAGCGTTTAGGAGGAGTGATCTCTTCTTCCAATTTGTATCTGCCAAGTCAGCCACCTCACAAGAATGTACGTGTGGTACCAGGTAGGATTCTATATGTGCATATAAAAATACATGTGCTGAATAGGCTACAGAGAAAGGGGGACAGGAATTCACTTATTTGTTAACTTTAAAAACGCATGGAGAACTATTTCAACAAATAATTGACTAGATTTATAACTGCTACACTATACCATGCAAAAGGCAACTCCAACTATAAAACATACTTCATCTAAACTGCTTGTATTTCTATTATGTTTGTGTTATTTTTCTCCATCATATTAGGATTAGTAGTCAGAGTCTAATAGGGTATATGTTTCAGGGATTCAGCATTTCTAATGGAAAATAGGAAATTGAATCCAATGTGTATGCAAATATGTGCTACACAAAAATCTTCCCACTTTCATCCAGAACAATACCTTGACATTACATTCTCCTCAAGTAAGACACAATTAGAGGATAAGAGTTAGAAAATCTGTGAATATATATCTGGAATGGAAAATACTCTGGAGTTTACAACTTTGGAGGTGGTAGAGAAGATTCTAAAAGAAAGGGAAAGGGTAAACCTTCCACAAACATGTAGCTCTGCTGGCCTAAATACTTTTTGAGAAACTGCCTCTAAGAGTGGGCACTTGAAGTATTTGATTTTCTGAGGAGATTTAGTTCCTTTGTAGAGAAACCATGAAATCTGGGTCTGCATCTATGTTACTTGGAGGACATGGTTTCTTATTATCCAATGAACATGAGGCAGCAGTGCTGAATTCTGTCTTTGTAGGTAAACTATGGACACTGGGGTCTAAGTGTCTTTCAGTGTGGACTGTGAAGCCAATTGGTCATCCTCCACTTTTCGTGGTGTTTCTCGCTGCTGCACTGGGAGTTTGGTATTTGCTTCAAAAAATACAAGGAGTTAAAATGGGACAGAGTGGTGGAGGGAGTTCTTTAAGGTGTGGTGAGTCAGGGTCTTCAGGAGAATGCACCAACCAAGGTTCTATCTCATGTAGATTGCCCCCTTGAGAATAGCAACATGATTCTGAACATTGCAGTGAATCCTCTCCATATAACAAGATGCCTTTACATATATGGGTCTGCTGGCTGCACCATGTCAGTCACAAGCCATTTGGAAGCCAATGGCTGATCCACATGGCCGCAACACAGATGTTTTATCACACAATTGCATACCACTGCTCTAGGCCCACTACTCACCAGGCTCCAACTTACTGGCATATCTGTTCTACACCATTTTCATGAAACAAAGTCAATCAAGGCAGTGTCTGGTATACTCAGGATCAGAAACAGGACATCCAAAGTATTTCCAGTGCCAGCTGATCATGAAAATATCAAAAATTTCATGGTAATTTTCTAGCCATTTTTCACGGATGAAGTTTGAGGCTCTGAGGGATTCAATTAATTCAGGAACCATTAAATGGTGAAGAAGCTAATTTCAATGAAAGCTCTGGAGCACTCTCACAGGCAAGGTTTCCCTAAGGGTGGCCAAAATGTCACATGAAGCCAGGCCCATTGAGATCTACAATATGAGGTCCATGTGTGTTTTAAACTCAAATATGGCTGCCAAGTCTTTAAGAAAAATTGTGTTATATCCGGGCTGAAATTCCCAATGTTCTGTGGAAATCCAACCTGGGCCTAGATCTCAGGTTCCAAGGGCGACTCTCATGTGTGGCCTCCTAAAATCCCAACACAATTCATGGCAATACTTCTCTGAGGTCAGTTAAAGAACTCAGTCTCTAAGGGGAATCACACCAGAGTTCAAGCCCAGTGGAACAGTCATCTCTTCCAACCGCCACACAAATGACCACAATTAAAACCAAAACACTCCCACATGGTCCTCATCTTTTTCCATATAGACACTCCTTATAACGTCTGGCTGGAGTTTTCAATGAGGTCCACAGCCCAAGTCAGTGTCCAAATTAAGGTCCTGTTCCCCTCATTTGTCTAACATCAAGGTGACCTGGACACACTTCCTGTAAACCAGGAATGATCAAATAGACCTGCAATTAATACTGCTTGGCTTTTTCAATTTGAGGCCTTCTGACTCTGTGGTTTAGATTCTTTATGTGAATTTAAGTCATGAGAAAATCCAAGCCCCTCTGCAGAGATTTGAAGAACTCATTTGGCCCAAAGGATTCCTATTCTTACTTGATGGAAGTCAGGATCCTAACAGAGGAAGGTAAAAGAATTCATTCACAATGAGTGAATATTTGCCATTTTGGTTTTGGATGCACACATGTGATCTTTCTTTTGATCCATCAGGTGCTGAGAATCTAAGCCACAGCCTCACACAGGGCCAAGAGGATGATTCAGACACATCTTTTTCCAAAGCAATTAAGCAAAGAGACACAGGTGATGCCCTTCATTTCCATTTGAAAAATGTTTTCCTCAGGCTTCCCAAAGGGGTGGCCAGAGGCAAAGACATGCTGAGATTCAAGGCAACAGAACAATAGGTTAGCAAAAGGCCCAAAGCAGGGTTTCTCCACTGAGACTTTCCTGGTCACACTGATATCTGAGTTTTCTGAGATGCTTGCCATTCCCTGCAGATATCCAGTACATGGCCATGTGACAGAGATTGGAGGTGGTACATATCTTGGACACAAACCCAAGAGCCTATTCTGAAGAGTTGTCAGAATTCAGAAAGAAAACAGGGACTTAATAAGGTAGTAGGTGTTGCCTATCGATATGGAAACCACACTCCATTCATTAATTGGGCAGGATGAATGCTGGGAAGCTTTCTACTAGAGGGGACACATGCATTGATGCATTCTCTTTTCTAATGTATACAACCACGGACACAGTGGGATACACAGACATAGAAACACTCACCTTGTAAAACGACTTACTAGAAACAGTTCACTGCAAACCAAAGAAACCTCCTTTCCTACCTATTCTCAGAACAGAGACAAAACCACACACCCACACTCAAAAAGACACTTCCTTCCCCCAAGTAGGGCTGTGATTATCCGGAGTGTCCTCTGACAGGTTTGCCATACTATGTTCCCCGGTAATGGTCTGTCCTGTCTCAGATCTGGTCTCCTTGTACAACTCTGTAAAGCAGTCAGGAGCCAGCAGTGAGCCACTACCTGCTTAGTCAGGAAAGGCCCCTGTTCATATCTTTCCTGGCATTTGGCCATCCTCACATCAGTCAGTACCAAGAAGACTGACTCTGTCCTTGGTGATTCCAAACAAATGAGACCACTTGGACTGGGACTGGGACTGGCTCTGGTGCTTGGTTTCCTTGGTCCCAAGTTCAGAAAGTTCCATCAACAAGGAAGTGAGGTAGGTCACTTCCTTTAAGAACTGAATGAGGTCACTGCCTTGGCAACCACTTTGTCCTAAGAGTTGCTTCCAAGGGTCCCATGAGATGGAGGCTGCCCCTACTTCCTTTATCACTTTCACAACTTAGAATGGTATATCAACCTTAGGCACCCGAGAACAGCTCTCCACACAAGCCTGGTTTGGTCCATCTTCTCTACAGTAAGAAGATAGAGGCTGATTCAGACAAAACCCTTCATCCTGACCAGGTTGTTTGCCATGGAAAATGACTTTTTGTCTCTCAGGTCCTTCATTGCTGCCTACATCTTCTCCAGGGATCATTTCTGCATGGACCTTTGAGGTTCTTAACAGGTAGAGCATCCCCTACATTCCTGTATTGTAAGAACAATCTGTCTCTGCTCTTATGTAAAGTTAGATTGAGTGAACAGTGTATGGTTAGGGTTAATTTCATGTTTGATTTGGGTTAGGAATCATTCTGCTGGATTAATAATGGTATTGGGAACCTGTGATATTTATAAGAATATCAAGGTTAAATATATGTATGAAAACAGAAATTAAAGTAAGATTTGAATCCCAGAAGGGCATTGGGCCATTGATTGGGATATTTAGCTTTGAATTACTATCTGCACACATGTCTCAAATAAATCAATATACAATGGCAGAGGAACTTGAACCTTGGATGATTGAATGCTGAAGAGAACATCCAGTCAAAAGGGATTGTCGGTAGGATTAAGAAGATAGTCGCAGTCAATAATATGGTATTATGTAAAAATGTGGATGTGTAACCGATGTGATTCTGCAACTTGTATTTGGGGTAAAAATGGGAGCTGATAACCCATTTGAATCAAATGTATGGAAGATGATATGCCATGAGCTTTGTAATGTTTTGAACAACCAATAAAAAAAATTTTTTTAAAAAAAGAAGATAGTCGTTATGTTTAGCAAGTAGAGTTAGTATAGGATATGTAACAAAAGTTCTTTAGCAATTTTTTTCGGGCAGTGAGTGAATATAAATGTCAGCACATATGAAGAAATCAGACACAATGATGAACTGGGGAAAATTTGTAGAAAAGCAGATATCAATAGAGACATTAGGAAATCAGGCAAAGTATAAAGTGAGTGATAGAATAAGACATTTTCAACAGGGTTGAGATTGAATATCTAATCTTAGGAAGAAACAAATATGCAGGTCACCAATAGGATTGACATTTGAGAGCATTAGGCAACATGGACATGGATATTGTTAGTAATCCATGTTCACTTTACATTTAGGCTTTGGTACAATCCTAAGTGGGACCTTTGCATTTTGTTTCCAGAATATTACTGTGATAAAATGTATATGTAGATCAGATGACATGATTTTTTCTTCCACCATTTCTAGGAGCAGTATTTTGAAAACGTATAAATTAGCATTGGGGGTAAAAAGAGGTGTACCCTGTTTTTATGAATATACACAAAATGGATGAATAGACCTTAATTTCAATAAATAATACAACTTGTTTCACTTTAAATAATGGATTGAATTGATATCTGAAAATATATAAGAAATCTTATATTGATATGCAATCATTCATGACAACCAGTTATACACCTAATGTTAATATTAGGGTACGATTTATCATGAAGTTTGTGTGAGTTTTGCTTCAAATGTGATTATGGAAATCGAAAATAATGTGTTTGGAAACAACTCTCATAAAAATGCCAGTCAAGGAACACCGAGGAATTCATGAGTTCTGAAGCAGGAAGTGATTGAAATTGAAAAAAATGACGATAAATTTGCTTACTTGTGGATGAAATATTATAATATGATGTGAATAAACTGAAGAAATAGTAATGTACCAGTGCTGAATAAAAATGAACATCAAAATACACATCATGTCCCACAGGAATCTTCTCGCATTGATGTTAAACTGTGTCAGTTACTGTAGAAATATTAGGATTTCTTTGCACCATTCACCAAAGTTAGTTTTCTTTTTTTTAATTTTTATTTATGCTTGTTCAAAACATTACATAGTTCTTGATATATCATATTCCACACTGTGATTCAAGTGGGTTATGAACTCCAATTTTTACCCCATAAACAGATTGCAGAATCACATCAGTTACACATCCATTGATTTACATATTGCCATACTAGTGTCTGTCGTATTCTGCTGCCTTTCCTAACCTCTACTATCCCCCTCCCCTTACCTCCCCTCTCCTCTTCTCTCTCTACCTCTTTACTGTAATTCATTTCTCCCCCTTGTATAATTTTTTCCTTTCCCTCACCTCCTCTTGTATGTAATTTTGTATAAGCCTGAGGGTCTCCTTTTATTTCCATGCAATTTCCCTTCTCTCTCCCTTTCCCTTCCTCCTCTCATCCATGTTTAATGTTAATTTTCTTCTCATTCTATTCGTCCCTACTCTGTTCTTAGTTACTCTCTTTATATCAAAAAGACATTTGGCATTTGGTTTTACAGATTGGCTAGCTTCACTTAGCATAATCTGCTCTAATGCCATCCATTTCTCTGTAAAAATTTTGTCATTTTTTAATGCAGAGTAATACTCCATTGTGAATAAATGCCTCATTTTTTATCCATTCATCTATGGAAGTGCATCTAGGTTGGTTCCACAGTCTTGCTATTGTAAATTGTGCTGCTATGAACATCAATGTAGCAGTGTCCCTGTAGCATTTTTTTTAGGTCTTTAGGGAATAGACTGAGAAGGGGAATACCTGGGTCAAATGGTGGTTCCATTCCCACCTCTACAAGAAATCTCCATACTGCTTTCCAATTTGGCTGCACCAATTTGCAATCCCACCAGCAATGTACAAGTGTACCCTTTTCTCCACATCCTCGCCAGCACTTGTTGTTGTTTGAGTTCATAATAAATATCTGGAATGGACAATGCTCAGGAGTTCACAGCCTTGAAGGTGGTAGAGGAGTTTCCAAAAGTAAGGGACAGGGTAAATACCACAAACATGGAGCTGTGTCAGCCTTAAGACTTCTTGAGAAAATGCCTCTGAGGTTGGGCACTTGAAATATATGTTGTTGTCAGGAGCTTTAGCTTCCTTTGTAGTGAGACCATCAAAGCTGAGTCTGCATCTATGTGACCTGGACGACATGTTTTTTTTTATTTTCCTATGAACACGAGGCAGCAGTACTGAATTCTCTCTTTGTAGGCAAACTGGGGCTACTGGGGGCTAAGTGTCTCCCCATGTGGACTGTGCAGCCATTTGATCATCCTTCACATTTAATCATGTTATTTGATGCTGCACTGAAAGTTTGGTATTTACTTTACGAAATAAAGGAGTTTAACTGTGATACAGTGCTGCAGGGAGTTCTGTCACGTGTGGTGGTCAGGATCGGCAGGAGAATGTACCAAGAAGGCTTCTATCACACATAGTTGCCCCCTTGACCATAGCAACATGATTCTGAACATTGCCCTGAAACCTCTCCATACAACAAGATGCCTTTACATCCAAAGGTCTGCTAGCTGCACCATGTCAGTCACAAACCATTTCTAAGCCAATGGCAGATCCACGTGGCCCCACCACAGATGTTTTTTCACACACCTACACTCTACTGCTCTTGGCCCACTACTCAGCAGGCTTCAACTTACTGGCATATCTTTTCTACACCATTATCATGAAACTCAGTCAAACCAGGCACTGTCTTGTATACTCATGATAAGCAACAGGACATCAAATGGTTTTCCAGTGCCAGCTGGTCATGGAAATTTCAAAAATTTCATGGTATTTTCTAGCCATTTTTCAAGGATGAAGTTGGAGTTACTGTGGGTTTCAATTCATTCAGGAACCATTAAATATTGAGGAATCTCATTTCAATGGAAGCTCTAGAGAACTCTCACAGGCAAGTCTTCTGAAAGAGTGGCCCAAGGTCACATAAAGCCAGCCACATTGAGGTCTACAATGTGAGGTCCATGTGTGTTTTGACTCTCAACTATTGCTGCCAAGTCTTTCAGAATATAATCAAGTGATATCCTCGCTGAGATTCCCAGTGCTCTGTGGAAAGCCACCCTGGGCCTAGATCTCAGTTTCCAAGGGTGACTCTCATGCGTGGCCTCCGAAAATCCCAACACAATTCATGGCAATACTTCTCTAAGGTCAGTTTCAGAACTCAGTCTCCAAGGGGAATCCCACAAGAGTTGAAACCCAGGTGGATGCAGTCATCTTTTCCCACCTCCACACAAATGAGCACAATGAAAACCAAAACACTCTCACATGGCCCTCATGTTCTTCCATATAGACACTAATCATAACCTCTGGCTAGAAGTTTCCATGAGGGGCGCAGACCAAGACACTGTCCAAAATAAGCTCCCTTTCCCCTCATTTGCCTAAAGTCAGGGTGGCCTACACACCCTTCCTGTGAACCAGAACTGATCAAATAGGCATGGCGTTAATACTGTTCTGCTTTTCCAATTTGAGGCCTACTGACTGTCAGGTATAGATTCTTTATGTGATTTGGAGTCATCAGAAAACCCAAGCACTTCTGCAGGGGTTCAAAGAACTCTTTTGAACTAAAGGATCCTGATTCTTACTTGATGAAGGTCAGGAATCTAATAGAGGAAGGCAAGAGACTCATTTGCCATTTCTGTTTTGAATGCACACATGGAATCTATCTTTTGATGCATCAGGTGCTGAGAATCTAAGCCACAACCTCACACAGAACCAAGAGGCTAATTCAGACACATCCTTTTACAAAGCAATTAAGCAAAGAGCCACAGGTGATGCCCATTCATTTTCATTTGAAAACTGTTTTCTTCAGGCTTCACAAAGGGGTGGCCAGAGGCAAAGACCTTCCTGACATTTAGGGCAATAGAAGAACAGGTAAGCAAAAGACACAAAGCAGGGTTTCCCCACTGAGACTTTCCTGGTCACACTGATATCTGAGTTTTCTGAGATGCTCCCCATTCACTTCAGCTATCAAGTACATGGCCATGTCACAGAGCTTGGAGGTGGTATATATCTTGGACACAAAACCATGAGCCTATTCTGGAGAGTGGTCAGAATTCAGGAAGAAAACAGGATCTTAGGAAGATAGAAGGTTTTGCCCATCCTGAAGGCAAGCCGCAGTCCATTCATCAATTGGGCAGGATGAATGCTGGGAAGCTTTCTACTAGACAGGACACATCCATTAATTCATTCTCTTTTCTAATTTCTACAACCACAGACACAGTGGGATACACAGACATAGAAACACTTACATGTAAAACGACTTACTAGAAACAGTCCAATCCAAACCAAACAAACCACATTTCCTACCTATTCTCAGAACATGTGACAAAACCACAAAACCACAACCACTCCCACAAAGGCACCTCCTTCCCCCAAGTAGGTCTGTGACTATCCAGAGTGTCCTCTGACTGGTGGGCCATAAAACGTTCTCCCGAAATGTCCTGTCCTGACTCAGATCTGGTCTCTTTGGCCAACTTTGTGAAGTTGTCAGGAGCCAGCGGTGAGCCACTACCTGCTTTCTCAGAAAAGGTCCCTCTTCTGAGCTCTTCTGGCCTTTGGCCATCCTCACATAGGTAGGTACCAAGAAAGACTGACCCTGTCCTTGGTAAAACTGAACAAGTGAGCCCACTGGGACTGGGACTGGGACTGGCTCTGGGTACCTGTCTTCATGGATCCCAAGTTCAGAGAATTCCTTCACCAAGGAAGTGACGTAGGTCACTTCCTTCAGGAACTGAATTAGGTTACTGCCTTGTCAACCAATTTGTCCTAACAGTTGCTTCCAAAGTCCAATGAGTTGGAGGCTGCCCCTTCTTCCAGTGAAACTTTCACAAGTTTGCATGGTATATCAACCATAGGCACCCAAAAAAAGCTCTCCAGATAGGCCTGGTTTGGTCCATCTTCTATACATTAAGAAAAGAAATGTTGATTCAGACACATCCCTTCATGCTAACCAGGTTGTTTGTCATGGAAGATGACTTTTGCTCTCTGACGTCATTCATAGCTGCCTACATTTAATCCAGGGATCATTTCTTTAATGACCTTGGAGGTTCTCAGCAAGTGGAAGATCCCCTAATTTCTGTATTGAAAGACCAACTCTGTCCCTGCTCTTCAGTAAAGTTAGATTGAGAGAACAGTGTATGGTCAGGGTTAATAACATGTTCCATTTGGGTTAGGAATCATTCTGCGGGATGAATTATGGTATTGGGAACGTGCGATATTTATAAGAATATAAGTGAAATATAAGTATGAAAACAGACATCTAGGTAATATTTGAAGCCCAGAATTGCATTGGACCCTTGGCTGGGATTCTTAGCTTTGAATTATATTCTGCACAGATGTCTCAGATAAATCGATATACAATGGCATAATTCCTTGTACCTTGGTTGATTGAATGTTGAAGAGAACATCCAGTCAAAAAGAAATAATTTGTAGGATTAGTAAGATTGTTGGTAGGTTTTGAAAGAAGAGTGAGTATAAGATTTGGAAGAAAAGCTCTTTAGCAATAGGGTTTCGGATAGAGAGTGAATGTAATTGTCAGCACATGTGGAGAGTCTGTCAAAAGGATGAACTGGGGAAAAAAGTAGGAATGCAGATATCAATTGACATTAGGATATCAGGCAAAGTATAAAGTGAGTGATAGAATTATACATTTTCAACAGGCTTGAGTTTGAATATATAATCTTAGGAAGAAACAAACATGTAGTCACCAATAGGATGAACTTTTGAGAGCATTAGGCAATATGGACATGGATGTTTTCCGTAATCCATGCTCACTTTTCATTTAGGCTTTGGTACAAACATAAGTTTGACCTCTTCTTTCTGTGTGCAGAATATTACTGTGGTAAAATGTATATGTAGATCAGGTGACATGAGTATTTCTTCCACCATTTCTGGGAGCAATATTTTGAAGACGTATCAATTATTTTTGGAGGTAAAAATGGTGTACACTTTGTCTATAATTATAGAGATAATGCATGAATAGACCATACTGTAAAGAAATATTATAACTGGTTCTAACTTTAAATAATGGATTGAATTGATATCTGAAAATATACAGAAAATCTTACATTGATATACAATCCTTCATTCCAACCAGTAATATATATAATGGTTATATCAGCATTATGGTTTTTCATGAAGAATGTGTGGGTTTTGCTTCAAAAGTGATTATGGAAATCAGAAATAATGTGTTTGGAAAGAAGTCTCATGAAAAGACCAGTCAAGAAACCTGGAGGAATACATGTGTTTTGAAGCAGAAAGTGATTGAAAGTGAAACAAATGCCTATAAATTTGTGAACTTGTGGATCAAATATATATACTATGATGTGCGTAAACTGAAGAAATAGTAATGTACCACTGTTACATAAAAATGAACGTCAAAATACACATCATGTCCTCTCCCACAGGAATCTACTTGCATTGATGTTAAACTGGGTCAGTTATTGTAGAAATATTAGGATAATGCCGCAGTCTTGCTGGGCACAATCAGCAGCCACTTGTCAAAAGAAACTAACTTTATTTTTAGAACCACACATGCCAAACAAAACAGCCTCTCAGGAAAAACCTTCAGAGCCCCAACTGCCACCACTGGCTTCCCAAAACCTCTCCCTCCCACAGGAGCCTCTCTCCGCCTCCCACAATACTCCTGCTCTTGAGGGCGATTGGCTGGGTCATGTGGGCAGAGTCAAAAAAAGTCCCCCAATGAGCAGTTTTGTGGTCTGAAAGGGCAGGGAAACAGCCCATTGAGCATCACCGCAGAGGAGCCAATCAGCTAGGTGTTGCTGGGGCCGCTGTGAGCCAATCATCAGCCGGCAGCTGGAAGTTTGCTGGCAGCAGGAATTTTGCTGGGGCCCCTTCGGCTGTGGCTCTCAACATCTTCGCCTCTCTGTTTAAACAACACGCATGTGGCTTAGGGACCGTGCCTGCCTTAGGTTGGCCAATAGTACATATGGTCTTTACCCGTTAAGTTGGTACCATTGCAATTGGATCTTACCCGTCACTGACTACCCGTCCAGTATAGAGCCACACCTGTGGAGAGGTCTTTGAACCAGCGGGGGTGGGTGAGGTTTTTTGCCTCACCTCTGTTGGCCCCCCAAATTTTAGCTGGACGATCATGACACGCAGAAGGGAGGAAGATACACCAAGCCAATTGATGGCTCCTTTTGGAAAAATTGTACCACCGATGACATCATCAGCAAATATACCCCAACACTACCACAAGTTGCTGCACCAACAGATAGTTCACAATGCATTTAGGTGAGTTCACAATGTGTCCAGGCAAGTTCTGCAAGCAGTACAGGGATGGCTATTCCAGAAGCTGTAGATTGGTATTATCTTTGATTTCACCTGCACTGGGATGAAGATAGGAACTCTGGCAATAATGTCTAAAGAAAAAAATTATGTAATATTCCAGAAGGCACTAAAACCAAAAAAAAAAAATATGTAACATTCCAGAAGGCACATCAAAAACCAAAATGGCCCAAAAAGCAGTCATTGAGGATGAAGTCTCTCACTTTCCTCTGTAAGGTTCCTGACCTCCATAAAATGAGAATAGGGATTTATTGGGTCAAATGAGTTCTCCAAAACCCTGCAGAGTGTAGCCAATGGGTTATTGGGTTTTTTCATTACTCCAATTCACATCAAGAATCTATACTCCACAGACAGTAGGCCTCAAATTGGAGAAGCAGAGCAGTATTAAAGTCAGGGTTATTTGATCACTCATGGTTCACAGAATGGGTGTCCAGGCCACCCTGACTTTAGGCAAATGAGAGGAAAGTGAGATTATTTTGGACACTGTCTTGGGCTGTGCCCCTCAAGGAAACGTCAAGCCACAGGTTATGATGAGTGTCTATATGGAAGAAGATGAGGGCCATTTGGGAGTGTTTTGGTTTTCATTGTAGTCACTTATGTGGCAGTCGGAAAAGATGACTGGGTCCACCAGGGCTTGAACTCTGGTGTGATTCCTCTTAGAGACTGAGTTCTGGAACTGACCTCAGAGAAGTATTGCCATGATTTGTGTTGGGATTTTAGGCGGCCACCCATGAAAGTCGCCCTTTGAAACTGAGATCTAGGCCCGGGGTGGCTTTCCACAGAGCACTGGGAATCTCAGACAGAATATCATATGATGTTATTTTGAAATACTTGCCAGACATAGTTGAGAGTCAAAACACACATGGACCTCACATTGTAGACCTCAATTGGCCTGGCTTCATGTGACTATTTGGCCACTCTTTGGAAAGCCTTGCCTGTGAGAGTTCTCCAGAACTTTCATTGAAATGAGCTTCCTCAACATTGAATGATTCCTGAAAGAATTGAAACCCACAATGCCACCAACTTCATCCTTGTAAAATGGCTAGATAAATACCATGAAATTTTTGAAATTCGCATGATGAGGTGGCACTGGAGAACCTTTGATGTCCTGTTGCTGATCATTAGTGTACCAGACAGTGCCTTGATTTATTGGGTATAATGAAAGTGGTGTAGAACTGAGATGCTGGTTAGATGGAGACTGCGGAGTAGTTGGCCCAGAGTTGTGGTGTGCAGGTGTGTGATAAAATATTTATGGTGGTGCCATGTGAATCTGCCTTTGACTTCCAAATGGCTTTTAGCTAACATGGTGCACCCAGCAGACCCTTATTTGCAAAGGCATCTTGTTATATGGAGAGGTTTCAGGGAAATGTTCAGAATCAGGTTGCTATGGTCAAGGGGGCAAGCTATGTGGGATAGAAGCCGGGTTAGTGCGTTCTCCTGGAGACTCTGACCCAGCACATGTCACAGAACTCCCGCCAACACTGTGTCCCAGTTGAACTCCTTGTATTTCTTGAAGCAAATACCAAACTCCCAGTTCAGCACCAAGAAACACCATGAAAATTGGAGGATGACTAAATGGCTTCACAGTCCACATGGTTAGACACTTTGGCCCAGTGGCCTCTGTTTACCTACAAAGAGAGAAATCAGCACTGCTGCCTCAGGTTCATTGGAAAATAAGAAACCATGTTCTCCAGGTCACATAGATTCAGACCCAGCTTTGATGGTTTCACTACAAGTGAAGACAAAGCTCCTGACAACAATATATATTTCAAGTGCCACACCTCAGAGGCAGATTCTCCAGAAGTCTTTTTTCCAGCAGAGCTCCATGGTTGTGGAGTGTTTACCCAATTCCTTACTTCTGGAAACTCCTCTACCTGCTCCCAGGTTGAGAACTGCTGAGAATTTTCCATTCCAGATATGTATTCACAGATTTTCTAACTCTTCTTCTCTAATTGTGTCTCACTTGGGGCAAAGGTAAGGTCAAGGCATTGTTCTAGGTGAGAGTGGGAAGATTATTGTGTAGCACATATTTGCATACACATTGGATACATTATCCTATTTTCTATTTGCAATACTGAATTTCTGACACTAACCCATGCCCTACCAGACTCTGACTACTATCCTAAAATTATGGAGAAAAAGAAACCTAACAGAATAGAAATACAGGCCTTTTGTAGGAGGCGTGGTGTATACTTGGATTTTCCTTCTCCTTTATCAAGGATATGTGTTATAAATCTAGTCAACTTTTCATTGTAATATTTCTCCATGAGTTTTCAAAGTTAACACATATGTAAATTCCTGTCTCCTTTGCTCTGTAGCCTCTTTAGAACATGTATATTTTTATGCATATATAGACTCCTACCTGGTAACACACGTAAATTCTTGTGATCTCACTAACTTTGGAATATACAAATTATGAGAATAGATCACTTCCCCTAAATACTGATGGAACTGAAAATTCAAACTATGGGTGAGCTTCCTAGTGAACAACATCATACATAAATCCATGTTCAGTAAAATGAATATTTTTAGATATGTGGATGATATATATTTCATGATAAATTTCGATTGGCATATATATTGCTACATTTTATTGTTGTGTGTGTGTGTGTGTGTGTGTGTATATATACATATATATATATATATATATATATATATATATATATATATATATATATATATACCAGATTTTCCAGATTTTCCAAAATATGAAATATATGTGTCTTATTATACACTCCCTAAATTCATTCAAGTTCATGTATGCGATTTAAAATCAACATTTTACATGATTATCATCAGTCTGGCTGGGCACAATTCAGGAGCCAATTGTCAAAAGAAACAAACTTTATTTTTAGAAACACACAAGCCAAACAAAACAGCTTCTCAGGAAAAACCCTCAGAGCCCAACTGCCACCACAGTCTTCCCACAAGCCTCTCCCTCAACCACAAGCCTCCTCCTTTTGAGGCCGATTGGCTGGGTCACATGGGCGGAGCCAAAAAAGTCCACCAATGAGCAGCTCCGTTGTCTGAAAGGGCAGGGAAACATCCCATTGAGCATCACCACAGAGGAGCCAATCAGCTAGATGTTGCTGGGGCCTCTGTCAGCCAATCATCCACTGGCAGTCTGAAGAGGCGGGGAAACAGCTCAATGAGCATCTGCAATGAGCATCACCGCAGAGGAGCCAATCAGCTAGATGTTGCTGGGGCCGCTGTGGAGCCAATCATCAGCCGGCAGCTGGAAGTTTGCTGGCAGCTGGAGGTTTCCTGGGGCCCCTTTGGCTGTGGCTCTCAATATCTCCCCCTCTCTGTTTAAACAACGAGCATGTGGCTTAGGGACCATGCCTGCCTTAGGTTGTGCAGTAGTACATATGGTATTTACTGGAGACCCTTGGCTGTGGCTATCAACAGGATTTGTATGTACCATTCACTGAAGTTAGTTTTCAGTACTAGGAAACAAATATGTATTTCAGGTGGATAAATATTTCTGAGAAAAATCTTGTGAAAAGTTGATTATACTTGAACATAAATGAATTTAGGGAGTGTAAATAAGATACATATATTTCATATTTTGAAAAATCTGGAGAGAGAGAGAGTGTGTGTGTGTGTGTGTGTGTGTGTATATACACACAGACACATACAGATATTAAAATGTAGCAACATATATGCAAATCTAAATTCACCATGAAATATACATCAATCACAGATCCAAAAATATTCAATTTTCTTACCAGGGATTTATGTATAATGTTTTTCTACTAGGAAGCTCACCCATTATTTGAATTATCAGTTCCAACAGCGTTTAGGAGGAGTGATGTCTTCTCACAAATTGTATCTCCCAAGTCAGTCACCTCACAAGAATGTAGGTGTGACACCAGGTATTATTTGATATGTGCATATAAAAATACATGTGCTGAATAGGCTACAGACAAAGGGAGACAGGAATTCACATATTTGTTAACTTTAAAAACACATGGAGATCTATTTCAAATAAAAATAGACTGGATTTATAACACCTGACATTTATCATGCAAAAGGCAAGATCAATTATACACCATGCCTCCTCTGAACTGCTTGTATTTCAATTCTTTTTGTGTTACTTTTGTGCATCATATTAGAATTAGTAGTCAGAGTCTAGTAGGGTATGGGTTCGTGTCAGGGATTCAGTATTTCGAATGGAAAATTGGAAAATGAATCCAATGTGTATGCAAATACGTGCTACACACAAAAAAATTCCCACTCTCATTCAGAACAATGGCTTCAAATAACCACGCCCCATGTAAGAAACAATTAGAGGAGAAGAGTTAGAAAATCTGTGAATACATACGTAGAATGGAAAATGCTCAGTAGTTCACAACCTTTGAGGTGGAAGAGACGTTTCCAAACCTTAGGGACAGGGTAAAACTCCACAAACATAGATCTCTGCTGGCCTAAACACTTCTGGAGATACTGACAATGAGGTTGGGTACTTGAAATATATATTGTTTTCAGAAGCTTTAGCTTCCTTTGTAGTGAGACCATCAAACTTTGGTCTGCATTTTTGTGACCTGGAGGACATGAATTCTTATTGTCCAATGAACATGAGGCAGCAGTGTTGAATTCACTCTTTGTAACTAAACTGTGGCCAATGGGGGATAAGTGTCTCCCCGTCTGGACTTTGAAATCATTTGGTCATCCTCCACTTTTCGTGGTGTTTCTTGCTGCTGCAGTGGGTGTTTTGTATTTGGTTCATGACATACAAGGAGTTAAACTGGGACACAATGCTGGAGGGAGTCCTGTAACGTATGGTATGTCAGGGTCTGCAGGAGAATGCACCAACCAGGCTTCTATCCCCCATTGCTTGCCCCCTTTACCATAGGAACTTGATTCTGAACATTGCCCTGAAAACTCTCCATGTAACATGATGCCTTTACATACAAAGTTCTGCTAGCTGCACCATGTCAGTCACAAGCCATTTGGAAGCCAATGTAAGATCCACATGACCCCACCACAGATGTATTGTCACACACCTGCACACAACTGCTCTAGGCCTGCCATAAATACTGCTCTGCTTCTCCAATTTGAGGCCTACTTACTGTCAGGTATAGATTCTTTATGTGATTTGGCATCATGAGACAACCCAAGCAGTTCTGCAGGACTTTGAAGAACTCATTTGATCCAAAGGATCCCTATTCTCACTTGATGGAGGTCAGGAACCAAACAGAAGAAGGCAAGAGACTTCATCCACAATGACAGATTTTTTGCCATTTTGGTTTTGGATGCACACATGGGATCTTCTTTAGATCTATCAGGAGCTGAGAATCTTAGCCACAGCCTCAAACAGGGCCTAGTGTCTGACTAAGACACATCCCTTTCCAGAGCAATTAAGCAAAGAGCCACAGGTGATGCCCATTCATTTCCATTTGAAAACTGTTTCTTCATGCTTCACAAAGGGGTGGCCTGAGGCAAAGACCTTCCTGACATTCAAGGCAACAGAAACTTAGATAAGCAAATGGAGCCAAGCAGGGTTTCTCCACTGAGACTTTACTGGTCACACTGATATCTGAGTTTTCTGAGATGTTCCCATTCCCTTCAGCTATCAAGGACATGGCCATGTCACAGAGTTTGGAGGTGGTACATATCTTGGACAATAAACCATGATACTATTCTGGAGAGTGGCCAGAATTCAGGAAGAAAACAGCAACTTAGGAAGTTAGTAGGTGTTTCCCATCCATAAGGCAAGCAACAGTCCATTAATCAATTGTGCAGATGAATGCTGTGAAGCTTTCTACTAGACAGGACACCTCCATTGATGCATTCTCGTTTCTAATGTCTAAAACCACGGACACAGTGGCTACACAGACATAGAAACACTCGCCTTGTCTATAGACTTACTAGAAACAGTCGACTCCAAACCAAACCAACCACCTTTCCTACCTATTCTCAGAACATGAAACAAAACCGCAAACTCACACCCACAACCAAAAAGGCACCTCCTTCCCAAAAATAGGTCTTTAACTATCTGGAGTGTCCTCTGACTGGTGGGCCATACTATGTTCCACTCGAAATGGCCTGTCTGGTCTCAGATCTTGTCTCCTTGGCCAACTCTGTTATTCTGCGAGGAGCCTGCTGTTAGCCACAACCTGCTGTCTCAAGAAAGGCCCCTCTTCAGAGCTCTACTGGCATTTGGCCATCCTCACATCAGTAGGTACCAAAAAGGTCTGACTCTGTACTTGGTAAATCCAAACAAGTGAGCCCACTGGGACTGGGACTGGGACTGGCTCTTGGTGCCTGGCTTCTTGCATCCCAATTTCAGAGAGTTCCATCACCAAGGAAATGAGGTATGTCACTTTCTTTGCAACTGAATGAGGTCACTGCCTTGGCAACAACTTTGTCCTAACACTTGCTTCCAATGGTTCCATGAGTTGGAAGGTGCCCCTACTTCCTGTGACAATTTGACTAGTTAGAATGGTATATCAAAATAGACACCATGGAACAGCTCTACACGCAGGCCTGGTTAGGTTCATCTTCTCTACATTAAGAAGAGAGAGTCTGATGCATACACATCCCTTCATCCTGTCCAGGTTGTTTGCCATGGAAGATGGCTTTTGCTCATGCAGGTCCTTCATAGCTGCCTACATCTTCTCCAGGGATCATTTCTGCATCGAACTTTGAGGTTCTCAGTAGTTGGAAGATTACCTACATCCCTAATTGAAAGAATAGCCCTGTCCCTGCTCTTTTGTAATGTTAGATTGAGGCAACAGTGTATGGTTAGGGTTAATAACACGTTCGATTTGGGTTAGGAATCATTCTGCGGGATGAATAAGGTTATTGGGAACCTGCAATATATAGAAATATAGTGGTTAAATATAAGTATGAAAACAGAAATCTAGGTAAGATTTGAAGCTCAGAAGTTCATTTGGCAATAGATTGGGACACGTAGCTTTGAATTATGTTCTGCATACATGTTTCAGAAAAATCGATATACAATGGCATAGGACCTTGTACCTCAGATGATTGAATGTAGTAGAGTACATCCACTCAAAAAGGGATAGTCGATAGGATCAGGAAGATAGTCAGTATGTTTCGGAAGAAGATAGAGTATAGGATTTGGACCAAAGTTCATTAGCAATAGGGTTTCGGTTAGAGAGTGAATGTCAATGTCAGCACATGTGAAGGGTCAGTCACAATGTTGAACTGGAAAAAATATGTAGGAAAGTAGATATCAATAGAGACATTAGGAAATCAGGCAAAGTATAAAGTGAGTGAAAAAACTAGACATTTCCAACAGTTTTGAGGTTGAACATATAATCTTAGGAAGAAACAAAAATGTGGTCACCAATAGGATTGACATTTGAGAGCATTAGGCAACCTGGATATGGATGTTTTTAGTAATCCATGTTCAGTTTCCATTTAGGCTTTGGTACAATCATACATGTGACTTTTGCATTTTGTGTCCAGAATATTACTATGATAACATGCATATGTAGATCAGGTGACATGAGTATTTCTTCCACCATTTCTGGGAGCAATATTTAGAAGACTAATAAATTAGTATTGGGGGTACTAAGAGGTGTACCCTGTGTCTATGAATATAGAGATAATGCATGAATAGACAATATAGTGAATAAATAATATAACTGGTTCCACTTTAAATAATGGAATTAACTGATATAAGAGAATATATAAAAAATACTATATTGTTAAAAAATCATTCATTCCAACCAGTTATACATCTAATGGTGATATTATAGTTATGGTTTATCATGAAGTGAGTGTCAGTTTTGCTTCAAAAGTGATAAAAGAAATCAAAAATAATATATTTCGAAAGAAGTCTCATTATAAGACCAGTCAAGAAACCTGGAAGAATCCATGTGTTCTGAAGCAGGAAGTGATTGAAAGTGAAACAAATGCCTATAAGTTTGCTAACTTGTGGATGAAATATATATCCTATGATGTACATAAATTGAAGAAATAGTAATGTACCAGTGTTGAATTAAAATGAATTTCAAAATACACATCATGTCACATAGGAATGTACTTGCATTGATGTTAAACTGGGTCAGTTACTGTAGAAGTATTAGTATTTGTATGCAACATTAACTGAAGTTAGTTTTCAGTACTGGAAACAATATGTATTTCAGGTGGATGAATATTTCTGAGAATGATCTTGTGAAAAGTTGATTATAAATCCATATACATGAACATGAGGGAATTTAGGGAGTGTATATAAGACACATATATTTCATATTTTGAAAAATCTGGAGAGTGTATATATATATATATATATATATATATATATATATATATATATATACAAAAAAACACACACAGACAATAAATTAGCAATCAAATTTATCATGAAATATATATCCTCCACAGATGCAAAATTATTTCTTTTAGAACATGTATTTATGTATAATGTTGTTCTTCTAGGAAACACACCCCTAGGTTAAATTTTCAGTTCCAACAGAGTTTAACAGGAGTGATCACTTCTCACAAATTGTATTTGCCAAATTAGCCACCTCACAAAATGTAGGTGTGATACCAGGTAGTGTTCTATATGTGCATTTAAAAATACATGTGCTGAATAGGCTACAGAGAAAGGGAGATAGGTATTCACATATTTGTTAACATTAAAAACACATGGAGAACTATTTCAATTAAAAATTGACTAGATTTATAACACCTACAATTAATCATGCAAAAAACAAGTCCAACTATACAGTATGATTCCTCTGAACTGCTTGTATTCCTATTCTGTTTGTGTTATTTTTCTCCATCATATTAGGAGTAGTAGTCAGAGTCTATTAGGGTATGCGTTAGTGTCAAGGATTCAGTATTTCGAATGGAAATATGGAAAATGACTCTAATTGGTATGCAAATATGTGCTACACAAAAATGTTCACACTCTCATCCAGAAGATTGCCTTGACATTACCTTAGTTCCAAGTAAGATACAATTAGAGGAGAAAAGTTAGAAAATCTGTAAATACATATCAGGAATAAAAAATGCTCAGGAGTTCACAAACTTGTAGGTGGTAGAGGAGTTTCCAAAAGTAAGGGACAGGGTAAACACTCCACAAACATTGAGCTCTGCTTGTGTAAAGACTTCTTGAGAAACTCTCTGAGGTTGGGCTCTTAAAATACATGTTGTTGTCAGGAGCTTTATCTTCCTTTGTTGTGTGACCATCAAATCTGGGTGTGCAAATATGTGACCTGAAGGACATTGTTTCTAATTTTCCAATGAAAATGAGGCAGCAGTGCTGAATACTCTTTTTCTAGTTAAACTATGGCCACTGGGGTGTAAGTGTCTCCCCGGGTTGACTGTGAAGCCATTTGGTCATGCTCCAATTTTCGTGGTGTTACTCCTTGGTGCGCTGGGAGTTTGGTATTTGCTTCATGAAATACAAGGAGTTCAACTGGGACACAGTGCTGGAGGGAGTTCTGTCACGTGTGGAGGGACACAGTCTGCATGAGAATGCACCAACCAGGATTCTGTCCCACATAGGTTGCCCCTTTGTCCATAGCAACCTGATTCTGAACATTGCCCAGAAACCTATCCATATAACAAGATGTCTTTACATATAAGGGTCTGCTGGCTGTACCCTGTCAGTCACAAGGCAATTGGAAGCCAATGGCAGATCCACATGCCCCAACACACATGTTTTATCACACACCTTCACACCGCTGCTCTAGGCCCACTAATGAACAGGCTCCAACATACTGGCATCACTGTTCTACAAAATTTTCATGAAACCCAGTCAGTCAAGGCACTGTGAGATACACTCATGATCAGCAACAGGACATCCAAAAGTTTTCCAGTGCCACCTGGTCATTGGAATTTCAAAAGTTTCATGGTATTTATCAAGCCATTTTTTGAGGATAAAGTTGGAGGCTCTGTGGGTTTCAATTCATTCAGGAACCATTAAATGTTGAAGAAGCTCATTTCAATGAAAGATCTTGAGAACACTCACAGGCAAGTCTTCCCAAAGAGTGGCCAAAAGGTCACATGAAGTCAGGCCCATTGAGGTCTACAATGTGAGGTCCATGTGTGTTTTGACTCTTAACTGTGGCTTTAAAGAATTTCAGAATAAAATCATGTGATATCCAGGCTGAGATTCCCAGTGCTCTGGGCAAAGCCACCCTGCACCTAGATCTCCCTGCACCTCAATTAATACCTGAGATCTAGGTTGCATGGCCTAGTAAAATCCAAACACAATTCATGACAATACTTCTCTTATGTCACTTCCAGAATTCAGTCTCTAAGAAGAATCATACCAGAGTTCAAGCCCAGGTGGACCCAGTCATCTGTTCCAAGCGCCAAACAAATTACCACAATTCAAAACAAAATGCTCCCACATGCCCCTTATCTTCTTTAATTTGAGGCCAAATGACTGTGGGGTTTAGATTCTTTATGTAAATTGGATTCATGTGAAAACCCAAGCACCTATGGGCTAAACTCTGCAGGGCTTTAAAGAACTCATTTGACCCAAAGGATCCCTATTTTCACTTGATGGATGTCAGGGCCATTAGAGAGGAAGGTGAGAGTCTTCATCCACAATAACTGCTCTTTTGGCCATTTTGGTTTTGGATGCACCCATGGGATCTTTCTTTAGATCCATCAGGTGCTGAGAATCAAAGCCACAGCCTCACACAGGGCCAAGAGGCTGATTCAGACACATCTCTTTCCAAAGCAATTAAGCAAAGAGCAAAACACACACAGACATTATAAAGTGGCAATATATATGCCAATTGAAATTCATGATGAAATATATATCGTCCACAGATCCAAAAATATTAATTTTACTGAACATGGATTTATGAATAATGTTGTTCAACTACAAAGGTTACCCTTAGGCTGAATTTTATGATCCAATAGCGTTTAGGAGGAGTGATCTCTTGTCATAATTTGTATCTGCCATGTCAGCCACCTCACAAGAATGTATATGTGATACCAGGTAGGATTCAATATGTTTATATAAAAATACATGTGATGAATAGGCTACAGAGAAAAGGATACAGGAATTCACATATTTATTAACTTTAAAAACACAAGGAGAACTATTTCAATTAAAAATTAACTAGATTTATAACACCTACCCTACATAATGCAAAAGGCAAGTCCAACTATACACCATGCCTCTTCTGAACTGCTTGTATTTCTATTGTGTTTGTATGCAATGTGGGTTTCAAGAACCATTAAATGTTGAGGAAGCTCATTTCAATGAAACTCTGGAGAACTCTCATAGGCAAGGCTTCCCAAAGAGTGGCCAAAAGGTTAGATATAGCCAGGCCCATTGAGGTCTACAATGTGAGGTCCATGTGTGTTTTGACTCTCAACTATGGCTACCAAGTCTTTAAGAAAAAAATCATGGGATATCTTTGCTGAAATTCCCAGTGCTCTGTGGAAAGCCACCCTCGGCCTTGATCTTAGTTTCCAAGGGCGACTCTTATGCTTGACCTCTTAAAATATCACCACAATTCATGGCAATACTTCTTTGAGTTCAGTTCCAGAAGTCAGTCTCTAAGGGGAATCACACAAGAATTCAAGCCCAGGTGGACCCAGTCATCTCTTCCAACCGTCACACAAATGACCACAATTAATACCAAAACACTCTCACATGGCCCTCCTCTTCTTCTATAAAGGCACTCATCATAACATCTGGCTGGAGGTTTCCATGAGGGGCACAGCCCAAGACAGTGTCACAAATAAGCTCCCTTGCCACTCATTTGCCTAAATTCAGGGTGGCTTGGACACCCTTCTTGTGCACCAGGAGTGATCTGAAAGGGTAAAATAAATTGAAATTAAAGTGTAAAAGTTGAAGTGTAAAAGACCGGGTTTTGTAAAGTTTCTAAGCTGCAAGGCCTGAGTTAAAATGTAAAGGACCAGGTATTGTTAAGTTCCTATGCTACATGCAAAACCTGAAATTCCTGTAGCTTGTAGTACAATTCCGGACTGCCCAGTAAATATTCCCCCTGACCGCCTGGTTGTTTAATAACCTAGGACCCTGGGTGGCCTGGCACATAGGCATCGCAAGGCCTAAACCAATCTGTTTGAATGTGTACCTCGCTTTAGAAGTCACCTATCACTCCCGCCTGACCTGTTCCTGCCAATGAATGAACTAATCATGTTTAGGAATTGTTGTTTGATTTTTCTACGGTGTATGTTGATTTCTTAAAGGAGACTGTGATATATGTAAAGTCCCGCCCTCCCCAAAAAGTGTACTTAAGCACTGCTCAACCCCTGCTCAGGGCTCTGGGCTGCTCTCCCTTCTTGAGTGAGCACGTAGCCCCAGCATGCTGGATTGGATCCTCAATGAACGCCTTTTTCTGTTGCATGAGCCGCGTTCTCTTGGTGGTCTCTTCCTCCGACGTTAACCGGACCCTTACATTTGGTGCGTTGGCCGGGAATCACGCAGCATAGGACAAGGACACCCCATCAGACCCCTCTGGAGGTAAGTAAGGCGCTTCTTTTCATTTTTCCTTGTGATCACTCAGAGCTTTTTGTTCAGGTTCCATTTTTCCGTTTTTGGTTTGGGTTGGCAGAGTGGCTTCCAGCGGAGAACGTAAGTTCCCCCTGTCAGTGGTGGACAAACGTGTCCTAAAGCCACAGGCCATGTCCTTGCAAGGGATGCCTTGGAGGACTCGGGGAGTGACGGATGTGCTCTCATTAGGTGAGGAGGGACGAATGAGCCCACATTAGGTGACTCTGCTGGCAACGCATCATATCTTGCTGACTACTTTTTTTCTCTCAGGTTGAATTCACTGTCTGTCTTTGTGCTCTAACCCATCAGGTTTTGCCAGTTACTAGGTTCTAATCTTTACTTCTGAACTCGTGTTAAATGTTAACTGTGTGTACATGTTTGTGTCACGTTTGTATTGTCCTTGTCTCTGTTTGAGAAACTCTCATTATGGGACAAAGCCATTCCATGCCTCTGTCCTTGAAGCCATTCCTGGTCCCTGCCTCCAGTCCGACCCCTTCACCCAGGATCCTATCACTCAAACCTTCTACTCCTCCCCCTCTTCCCTCCATTCTCCCTGAGTCACAAGATTGTAGATCTTGGGGTTGTGAACAAACGGGAGCTGCATGATGGTCTTTGTGTGTCATTTTATCTGTGTTTCTGTTAAATGTGATGGCGTTGTTTGGTCCGATGCAGAGTCCCGAGTTCCAACCTGCATTACATATGTGGAAGTTACTTTAGCTAAATTTTAAACTAATGCTTCTCCTGTGAGGGACCAAAAGTCAATAGAACCGCCAGTTTTTCTGTTCTCACCTTTTCACCTCTCTTAGCTGTGCTTTAAAGAACTTTGATAAACTTTACTCCCCTTTGTTAAGCAAGATTACGGAAGCAGTGATATCTTTTCTTCCCGTAGTTGGATTGAGCATGCCCACTGCAGAGGGAAATGTCTGGGGTCTAAGAACTTTGATATCTCGCTTAAACTTTTCTCAAAACCCTGTCCTCATTATTAAATTGGCATTAATTGGCTTTGGGATGGGAAACAAGCCTTCAGTCATAAATTTTGACACCCCAGAGGGGACTTTAAATAAACCCCACTCTGCCCTCTTGGGGAAGCCTAGCACTCAAAACAACTGAAGCAGAGAATGAAATTTTTGGGAGCTGACTACTGCAAAGTTGGGAGACATAGAATATGCCTGGTTCCTGGGGTCAAAGCAAACCAGAGGAATTAATCCTGTAAGTAAATGGTGAGGCTAAGGGACTCCCAGCAGCTGCCAGATCCATTTTGCTGTGGGGAACTCCCTTATTCCTTACGTGCACTTTAAGGATTTCTCCACCTCTGTTTACTTAACAAAAGGGACAATGAATGCATTAATATGTTGATATTATAGATTGTTTCTTGGGGATGATCTAGGGTGAATGTGTATCTAGAAATGATTTTTTTATTTTAACCATCTGGTATCTAAATGGGTTTCTAAAGCATTGCACTATCTTACAGTTAAAAGTTGGGTTTAAACAATTGTTTAGTTTGATTTCAGGTAGTTCATGCTAGGAAACTTAAATACTTAGGGTAAAAAAAAAAATAAAGAGTTTTAATTTTGAACTAGACAGCCTGAAAAAATTTCACTAGATATACCAGTGCATTAACTTGGGAAGAGATAATAAATTATGATATGGTATCTATTCCCATCAGTGTGTAAGATTTTAAAAAATGGTACTAAATTAAAACGTTGGTCTGGCTTATTGAAATGACATTAATTAGCAACAGTCTTGGAAATTTTTAAAGCTTAATTTTGGATACACATGGTAGCATGTGGTTCTTTTTAAAAATTTTTCAGCCAATTTAATTTAACTTAATACTATTAGAAACTTCATAAGAAAGAAAGGGGCTTAATGATCCTATAGAAACTTCTTCTGATGGTGGCATTAATATTATCAAAAAATGATCCTATTTTCAGTTTTGTGTGAGCAAGTTTTTCTAGTGTAGAAAAATCTAAAGAAATAAAATTTTGAGAATTACATCTTAAACTTGCATCAAAATTTTCAACATCCAAACCTGGAAATTATGACTTATAGATAAATGCCTTAGGCGTGAGGTTTCTTCTCAGAATTCCAGTCTTTCCAGTTTTCCAGACCTCAGCCAGGACTTATTTTGATATGCAAATAAAAGAAGCCTGCAGCACTCAGCAGGAGACAGATAAAAAGAGTAAATGTGTCTTTTTACCTGAACTCAAACTAGACCTAACCAAAAAAGTATATAATATGGCATTTACTAATTACTGGCCAGTCATCATTTTTAGGACTCTTGCTTTTCTTAGATTCTGTAATTTTTTTTTTGAGCTCATGATCTTGATTCTGCTGATGGGTTAATGTTTTCTGATCAGTTCTATTTTTGATCGACTCTGGAGTTTTCAGCATTGCAATGGAGATTTCACCTGAAAAAAGCTACAAGGCCTTTACTATTGTGTTATGTGTTACATTTGTGTTACGTGTTGTATGTTGGTATGTCTGTATGTGTGTATGTCCATATATCATGCAGGGATATGACAATTGACAGATGAGGAGCGCTCATGAAAAATTTAAAAATGTATCCAAATGTCTTTGATTCACGTGATTCATATGTTTTAATTCAAATTGGGTAAACAGATAAAAATAAAGATGTCTTTAAAATTAGGCCTATAAGTTTTCTAGGTTTTCAAAAAGGCCCTAATAAAATGTAGATGTCTATAAAATAATCTGCTTAAATTCAGAAATTTAAAAGCATTGTATTGAAATGTGAACAGAAAGAGGTTAGTAGATGGAAAAGAGAAACTAAAAGGTTCTAGATATAGATATAATAGAGGAAAAACGTGTTTCTGGATAAGAGAGTCTATATGATTAAGTAATTAAAAGGGTTTAAGTAAATAATAAAAAAAGGTGTGTGTAACTTGGTTATATGTGTAAGTTTTGAGCAAGTAATCTTAAAAAATTAAACAGCTGGTAAAACAAGTACTGTTTTTATAAAATTGTGCCATGTTATTTCTTTAAAATCTAAACTTGTTTAATACAAAAACATCAATGTAATTGTGGTGTTAATCTGTTCATATCTTCCAGGTATACAAGTCTGTAAGGTAGAAGCTTGCAAAGACCATTGTATCAAACTGGTGTTCTAAGGTTGTATGGTAATTCTAGGCTTAAAAGAAAAACATGTTGGAGATTTATGTATATCATTTGTGTTCTATAATTGGACTTGTTATCAATAAGATATGTAGAGTTCCATGTTACTTTTTACACTGAGATACAATCTAAAAGTATTTTTAACTTAATGAGAGCCAAATCTGTGAAGGTTTTATTGTAAACTCAAAGGTAATGCCCATTCATTTCCATGTGAAAACTGTTTTCTTCAGGCTTCACAAAGGGGTGGCCTGAGACAAAGTCTTTCCTGATATTCAGGGCAACATAACAATAGGTAATCAAAAGGCCCAAAGCAGGGTTTCTCCACTGATACTTTACTGGCTACACTGATATCTGAGTTTTCTGAGATGCTTGCCATTCCCTTCAGCTACCAGTACATGGCCATGTCACAGAGCTTGGAAGTGGTACATATATTTGACACAAAATCATGAGCCTATTCTGGAGAGTGGCCAGAATTCAGGAAGAAAACAGGAATGTAGGAAGATAGTTGGTGTTGCCCATTGATAAGGCAAGCCACACTCCATTCATAAATTGTGCCGGATGAATGCTGGGAAGTTTTCTCCTTGAGAGGATACACCCATTGAGGCATTATATTTTCTAATGTCTACAACCACGAAAACAGTGGGATACACAGACCTAAAAACACTCACCTTGTCAAAGGACTAACTAGAAACAGTCCACTCCAAACCAAACACACCCCCTTTCCTAACTATTCTCAGAACAAATGAAAAAACCACAAACCCACACCCACAACCACAAAGGCACCTCCTTCCCCCAAGTGGGTCTGGAACTATCCAGAGTGTCCTCTGACTGGAGGGCCATACTATGTTCCCCAGAAATGGTCTGTCCTGTCTCAGATCTTGACTCCTTGGTCAACTCTGTGAAGTTGTCAGGAGCCAGCAGTGAGCCTCTACCTGTTTTCTCCGGAAGGGCCCCTCTTCAGAATTTTTCTGGAATTTGGCCATTCTCACATAAGTAGGTACCACAAAAGACTGACTCTGTCCTTGGAAAATCCAAACAAGTGAGAACACTGGAACTGGTGCTGGGACTGGGCCTGGGTGCCTAGCTTCCTGGAACCAAAATTTGGAGAGTTCCATCAACAAGGATGTGAGGTGAGGTCACTTCCTTTAGTAACTGAATGAGGTCACTGCCTTGGCAACCAATTTGTCCTAACATTTGCTTCCTAAGGTCTCATAACATAGAGGATGTCCCTACTTCCTGTGACACTTTCACAAGTTAGAATGGTAAAGAAACAATAGTCACCTGGGAACAGCTCTCCACACAGGCCTCTCCTCTACATTAAGAAGAGAGAATCTGATTCAGACACAACCCTTCATCCTGACCAGGCTGTTTGCCATGGAAGATGCCTTTTGCTCTCTCAGGTCCTTCATAGCTGCCTACATCTTCTCCAGGGATCATTTCTGCATGGAACTTTGAAGTTTTCAGCAGGTGGAAGATCCCCTGCATTCCTGTATTGTAAGATCAAATCTGTCCCTGCTTTTCTGAATACTTAGATTGAGGGAACAGTGTATGGTTAGGGTTAACAATATGTTCAATTAAAACCAAAATACTCCCACATGGCCCTCACATTCTTCCATGTAGACATTCATCATAACCTCTGGCTGGAGGTTTCCATAAGGGGCACAGCCCAAGACAGTGTCCAAAATAAGTTCCCTTGCCCCTCATTTTCCTAAAGTCAGGGTTTCCTGGACACCCTTCCTGTAAACCAGGATTGATCAAATAGGCCTGCCAGTAATACGGCTCTGTTTCTTCATTTTGAAGCCTACTGACTGTGAGGTAGAGATTCTTTATGTGATTTGGAGTCATGTGAGAACCCAAGCACTGCTGCAGGGCTTTGAAGAACTCATTTGTGTCAAAGGATCCCTATACTTACTTGATGGAGGTCAGGAACCTAACAGAGGAAGCAAGAGACTTCATCCACAATGACTGATCTTTTTGCCATTTTGGTTTTGGATGCACACATGGGATCTTTCTTTAGATCCATCAGGTGCTGAAAATCAAAGCCACAGCCTCTCTCAGAGCCGAAAGGATGATTCAGACACATCCCTTTCCAAAGCAATTAAGCAAAGAGCCACAGGTGATGCTCATTCATTTCCAATTGAAAGCACTTTTCTTCAGGCTTCACAAACTGGTGGCCTGAGGAAAAGACCTTCCTGACATTCAGGTCAACAGAACAGTAGGTAAGCAAAAGGCACAAAGCAGGGTTTCTCTACTGAGACTTTACTGGTCACACTGATATCCGAGTTTTCAGAGATGCTCCCAATTCCCTTCATCTATCCAGTACATGGCCATGTCACAGAACTCGACGGAGGTCCATATCTTGGACAAAAAAACATGAGCCTATTCTGGAGAGTGGCCAGAATTCAGGAAGAAAACAGGAACTAAGGAAAGAAGTAGGTGTTGTCCATATAAGGCAAGCCACAGTCCATTCATAAATTGGGAAGGATGTGTGCTGAGATGCTTTCTACTAGACAGGACACATCCATTGATGCATTCACTTTTCTAATATCTACAACCACGGAAAAAGTGGGATACACAAACATAGAAACACTCGCCAAGTCAAATGACTTACTAAAAACAGTCCACTCCAAACCAAACATACTGCCTTTCCTACCTATTCTCAGAACATGATAAAAAAACACAAATTCACACCCACACCCACAAAGGCACCTCCTTCCCCCAAGTAGGTCTGTGACTATCCAGAGTGTCCTCAGACTGATGAGCCTTACTCTGCTCCCTCGAAATGGACTGTCCTGACTCAGATCAGGTCTCCTTTACCAACTCTGTAAAGTTGTCAGCATCAATCAGTGAGTCACTACCTGCTTTCTCAGGAAAGGCCCCTCTTCAGAGCTTTCCTGGCATTTAGCCATCCACACATCAGTATGTACCAAGAAAGACCGACTCTGTCCTTGGTAAATCCAAACAAGTGAACCCACTGGGACTGGGACTGGGACTGGCTCTGAGTGCCTGGCTTCCTGGATCCCAAGTTCAGAGAGTTCCATCACCAAGGAAGTGAGGTAGGTCACTTCCTTCAGGAACTGAATGAGGTCACTACCTTGGTAACCACTTTATCCTAACATTTGCTTCCAAGGGTCCCACGAGAGAGAGGCTTCCCCTACTTCCTGTGTCACATTCACAAGATAGAATGGTATATCAACCATAGGCACATGTTAACAGCTCTCCACACAGACCTGGTTTGGTCCATCTTCTCTACTTTAAGAAAAGAGAGGCTTATTCAGACACATCGCTTCATCCTGACCAGGTATTTTACCAAGGAAGATTACTGTTGCTCTCTCAGGTCCTTCATAGCTGCCTACATCTTCTTCAGGGTTTATTTCTGCATGGAACTTGAGGTTCTCAACAGTTGGAAGATCCCCTACCTACCTGTATTATAACACCAACTATGTCCCTGGTCTTTGTAAAGTTAAATTGAGGGAACAGTGCATGGTTAGGGTTAATAACATGTTCAATTTGGGTTAGGAATCATTCTGCGAGATAAATAATGGTATTGGGGACCTCTGATATTTACAAGCATATATAGGTGTAATATAAGTATGAATACAGAAATCTAGGAAAGATTTGAAACCCAGATGAACACTGGGCCCTTGATTGGGATACTTAGCTTTGAATTATTTCCGCAAAGTTGTCTCAAATAAATCGTTATACAATGGCATAGGACCTTGTACCTTGGATGACTGAATGAGGAAGAGATCCTCCAGACAAAAAGGGATAGTTCCAAAAGTTATTTAGATATAGGGTTTTGGTTAGAGAGTGAATGCAAATGTCAGCATATGTGAAGAGTCAGTCACAGTGATGAACTGGGGAAAATGTGTAGGAAAGCAGATATCAATAGAGACTTTAGGAAATCAGGGAAAGTACAAAGTGAGTAATAGGATAAGACGTTTTTAACAGGGTTGAGTTTGAATATATAATCTTAGGAAGAAACAAATATGTAGTCACCAATAGGAATGATATTTGAGATCATTAGTTAATCAGGACATGGATGTTGTTAGTAATACATGCTCACATTAAATTTAGGCTTTGGTACAATCATAAGGGTGTCGGTTGCATTTTTTGTCAGGAATATTACTGTGATGAAATGTAAATGTATATCAGGTGACTACAGTATTTCTTCAAACATTTCTGAAAGCAACATTTTAAGACTTATAAATTAGTATTGGGGACACAAGTACGTGTACCCTGTGCCTATGATTATAAAGATGATGCCTTAATAGACCATACTGTAAATAAATAATATAACTTGATCAAACTTTAAATAATGGAATGAATTGATATCTGAAAATATATAGGAAATCTTATATTGATATACATAAGTTCATTCTAACCAGTTATACATCTAATGGTAATTTTAGCATTATGGTTTATCATGAAGAGTGTGGGAGTTTTGCTTCAAAAATGATTATGGAAATCGAAAATAATGTGTTTGGAAATAATCTCATGAAAAGTACAGTCAAGAAACATGGAGGAATACATATATTCTGAAGCAGGAAGTAATTGCAAGTGAACCAAATGCGTACAGATTTGTTAACTTGTGGATGAAAAGTTTTATCTTATAATGTCCATAAACTGAAGAAATAGTAATGTACCAGTGTTGAATAAAAATGAACTTCAAAATACACATCATGTCCCATAGGATTTTACTTGCATTGATGTTAAACTGGGTCAGTTACTGTACAAATATTAGTATTTGTAAGCACCTTTCACCGAAGTTAGTTTTCAGTACTGGGAAATAAATATGTATTTCATGTGGATGAATATTTCTGAGAATAATTTTGTGAAAATTTGATTATAAATCCACATATAGGAACATGAGTTAAATTAGTGAGTGTAAAATAAGACACATATATTTCATATTTTGAATAATCTGGAGAAAAAAATATATATATATATATATATATATATATATATATATATATATATATATATATATATATATATATAAAGATACAAACACAGACATTAAAATGTAGTAATATGTATGCCAATCAAAATTCATCATGAAATATATATCATCCTCATATCCAAAACTATTCTTTTTACTGAGCATGGATTTATGTATAATGCTGTTCATCTAGGAAATTCACCAATATGTTGAATTTTCAGTTCCATCAGTATTTAGGGGGAGTGATCTCTTCTCACAATTTGTATCTTCCTAAAACAGCAAGCTCACAAGAATGTACGTGTGATACCAGGTAGGATACTAAATATGCATAATAAATTTCATGAGATGAATAGGGTACAGAGAAAGGGAGACAGAAATGTACATATGTGTTAACTTTAAAAACTCATGGAGAAGTATTACAATGAAAAGTTGACTAGATTTATAACACATTCACTTGATAAAGCAGAAGGCAAGTCCTAGTATACACCATGCCTCCTATGAACGGCCTGTATTTCTATTCTGTTAGGTTTCTTTTTCTACATCATATTGAGATTAGTAGTCAGAGTCTAGTAGGGTATGGGTTAGTGACAGGGATTCAGTATTTCTAATGGAAAATAGGAAAATGAATCTAATGTGTATGCAAATATTTGCTAGACAAAAATCTTCCCACTGTCCTCCAAAACAATGCCTTGATATTTCCTTCGCCACAAGTAATACACAATTAGTGGAGAAGAGTTTGAAAGTCTGTGAATATATATCTGGAAAAGAAAATGCTCAGGAGTTCACAACCTTGGAGGTGGTAGTGGAATTTCCAAAAGTAAGGTACAGGGTAAACACTCTACAAACATGGAACTCTGGTGGCCTAATGAGTTGTTGAGAAACTGCCTCTGAGTTTGGGCCCTTGAAAAATTTGTTGTTGTCAGGAGCTTTAGCTTCCTTTGTATTGAGACCATCAAACCTGGGTCGGCGTCTATGTGACCTGGATGACATGGTTCCTTATATGCTATTGAACATGAGGCAGAAGTTCTGAATTTTCCCTTTGTTAGTAAACTGAAGACACTGGGGTCTAAGTGTCTAACCATGTGATCTGTGAAGCCATTTGGTCATACTCCACTTTTCGTGGTGTTCCTTACTGCTGCACTGGGAGTTTGGTATTGGCTTCACGTAATACAAGGAGAAAAACTGGGACACAGTGCTAGAGGGAGTACTCTCACGTGTAGTGGATGAGGGTCTGCAGGAGAATGCACCAACCAGGCTTCTATCCCAAAAAGCTTGCACCCATGTCCATAGCAACCTGATTCTGAACATTGCCCTGAAACCTCTCCATATAACAAGGTCCCTTTACTTGTAAGGTTCTGCTGGCTGCACCATGTCAGTCACAAGTCATTCGGAAACCAATGGCAGAACCACGTGTCCCCACGACAGATGTTTTATCATACACCTGCCCACCACTGCTCTGGGCCCACTAGTCAGCAGGCTCCAACTTTCTGGCATCTCTGTTCTCACCATTTTCATGAAACCCAGTCAATCAATGCAATGTCTGGTACACTCGTGATCAGCAACAGATATCCAAAGGTTCTCCAGTGCCACCTGTTCATGGGAATTTAAAAAATTCATGGTATTTATATAGCCAATTTTCAAGGATGAAGTTGCAGGCACTGTGGCTTTCAATTTATTCAGGAACCATGAAATGGTGAGGAAGATTATTTCAATAAAAGCTCAGGAGAACTCTCAGAGGCAAGGCTTCTCAAAGAGTGGCCAAAAGGTCACATTAAGCCAGGCCCATTGAGGTCTACAATTGAGGTCCATGTGTGTTTTGACTCTCAACAATGGCTGCCACGTCTTTCTGAATAAAGTCATGTGATATCCTGGCTGAGATTCCCAGTGCTCTTTGGAAAGCTATCCTGGGCCTAGATCTCAGTCTCCAAGGGCAACTCTCATGTGTGGCCTCCTAAAATCCCAACACAATTCATGTCAATACTTCTCTGAGTTCATTTCCAGAACTCAGTCTCTAAGGGGAATCACTCCAGAGTTCAAGCCCATGTGGACCCAGTCATCTCTTCCAACTACCACACAAATGACCACAATTAAATCAAAACACTCCCACATGGCCCTCATCTTCTTCAATATAAACTCTCATCATAACCTCTTGCTGGAGGTTTCCATGAGGGGCGCAGCCTAAGACAGTGTCCAAAATAAGCTCATTTGCCCCTTATTTGCATAAATTCAGGGTGGCCTGGAAACCCTTCCTGTGAATCAGGTGTGATCAAATAGGCCTGCCATTAATACTGCTCTACTTCTCCAATTTGAGGCCTACTCTCTGTGGGGCATAGATTCTTTATGTGAATTGGGGTCATGAGAAAACCCAAGCACCTATGGGCTACCCTCTGCAGGGCTTTGAAGAACCCATTTCAGTGAGTCTAGGAGTTGGACCAAAAGTTCATTAGATATAGGGGTTTTGTAAGAGAGTGAATGTAAATGTCAGCATATTTCAAGAGTCAGTCACAGTGATGAACTGGGGAAAATGTGTAGGAAATCAGATATCAATAGAGACATTAGGAAATCAGACAAAGTACAAAGTGAGTGATAGGATGAGACATTTTTAACAGGGTTCAGTTTCAATATTTAATCTTAGGAAGAAACAAATATGTACTCACCAATAGGAATGATATTTGAGATCATTAGTTAATCAGGACATGGATGTTGTTAGTAATACATGCTCACTTTCAATATAGGCTTTGGTACAATCATAAGTGTGTCCATTGCATTTTGTGTCAGGAATATTACTGTGATGAAATGTATATGTATATCAGGTGACTAGAGTATTTCTTCCAATATTCTTAAAGCAATATTTTAAAGACTTATAAATTAGTATTTGGGATACAAATAGGTATACCATCGGTCTATGAATATAGATATGATGCCTTAATAGACCATACTGTGAATAAATAATATAACTGGTTCAAACTTTAAATAATGGATTGAATTGATATCTGAAAATATATAGGAAATCTTATATTGATATACATAAATTCATTCTAACCAGTTATACATCTAATGGTAATATTAGCATTATGGTTTATCATGAAGAGTGTCTGAGTTTTGCTTCAAAAATGATTATGGAAATCAAAAATAATGTGTTTGGAAAGAATCTCATGAAAAGAACAGTCAAGAAACATGGAGGAATACATGTGTTCTGAAGTAGGAAGTGATTGAAAGTGAACTAAATGCCTATAAATTTGTGAAATTGTGGATGAAAGAATATATCCTATTATGTCCATAAACTGCAGAAATAGTAATGTATCAGTGTTGAATAAAAATGAACTTCAAAATACAAATCATTGTCCCATAGGTGTCTACTTGCATTGATGTGAAACTGGGTCAGTCACTGTGGAAATATTACGATCTGTATGCACCATTCACTGAATTTAGTTTTCAGTACTAGGAGATAAATATGTATTTAAGGTGGATGAATATTTCTAAGAATTATTTTGTGAAAATTTGATTATAAATCCACATACACACACATGAGTAAATTTAGAAAGTGTATAATAAGACACATATATTTCATATTTTGGAAAATCTAAAGAGAGTAGATATCTATATCTATATAGATAGATAGATAGATAGATAGATAGATAGATACTCACATACACAGACATTAAAATGTAGCAATATATATGCCATTCGAAAATCATAATAAAATAGATATCATCCACGTATCCAAAAATATTCATTTTACTGAACATTTATTTATGCATAATATTGTTCATCTAGGAAATTCACCCATATGTTGAATTTCCAGTTCCATCAGTATTTAGAGGGAGTGATCTCTTCTCACAATTTGTATCTTCCAAAATAAGCGAGCTCACAAGAATGTACATGTGATACCAGGTAGAATTCTAAAGATGCATTAAAAAATACATGTGATGAATAGGCTACAGAGAAAGGGAGACAGAAATTTACATATGTGTTAATTTTAAAAACTCATGGAGAAGTATTACAATGAAAAGTTGACTATATTTATAACACATACCATTGATAAAGCCGAAGGCAAGTCCAAGTATACACCATGCCTCCTATGAAAGGCCTGTATTTCTATTCTGTTAAGTTTCTTGTTCTCCATCATATTTGGATTAGTAGTCAGAGTCTAGTAGGGTATGGGTTAGTGTCAGGGATTCAGTATTTCAAATGGAAAATATGAAAATGAATCTAATGTGTATGCAAATATGTGCTACACAAAAATCTTCCCACTCTCATCCAGAAAAATGCTTTGACATTACCTTCGCCCCAAATAAGACACAATTAGTGGAGAAAAGTTAGAAAATCTGTGAATACATATGTGGAAAGAAAAATGCTCAGGAGTTCACAAACTTGTAGGAGGTAGAACGGGTTACAAAAAGGGAGAGGGTAAACACTCCACAAACATGGAGCTCTGCTGGCCTAATGACTTTTTGAGAAACTGCCTCTGAGGTCGGGCAGTTAAAATACATATTGTTGTCAGGAGTTTTAGCTTCCTTTGTAGTGAGACCATCAATTCTGGGTCTCCATCTATGTGACCTGGATGACATGGTTTTTTGATTTCTAGTGAACATGAGGCAGCAGTGCTGAATTCTCTCTTTGTAGGTAAACTTTGGCCACTGGGGTCTAAGTATCTAACTGTGTTGTCTGTAGAACCATTTGGTCATTATCCACTTTTGTGGTGTTTTTTACTGCTGCACTGTGAGTTTGGTATTGGCTTCACGAAATACAAGGAGTTCTACTGGGACACAGAGCTGGAGGATGTACTCTCACGTGTGGTGGGTTAGTAAAATGCACCAGTGAGGCTTCAATCCCACATAGCTTTTCAACTTGACAATAGCAGCCTGATTCTGACCTTTGGCAGGAATCCTCTCCATATAACAAGATGCCCTTACATAGAAGGGTCTGCTGGCTGTACCATGTCAGTCACAAGTCTTTCTAAGCCAATGGCAGATCCACGTGGCCCCACCACAAATGTTTTTTTTCACACACCTGCACTCCTCTGCTCTAGGCCCACTAGTCTGCAGGCTCCAACTTTCTGGCATCTATGTTCTACACTTTTTTCATGAAACCCAGTCAATCAAGGCACTGTCTGGTACAATCATGATCAGGAACAGGACATTCAGAGGTTCTCCAGTGCAACCTGGTCATAGTAATTTCAAAAAATTCATGGTATTTATCTAGATATTTTTCAATAATGATGTTGGAGGCACTGTGGGATTTAATTTATACAGGAACCATTAAAAGGTGAGGAATCTCATTTTAATGAAAGCTCTGGAGAACTTTCACAGGCAAGGTTTGCCAAAGAGTGGGCAAAAGGTCACATGAAGCCAGGCCCATTGAGGTCTACACTGTGAATTCCATGTGTGTTTTGACTCTCAACTATGGCTGACAATCTTTCAAAATAAAATCTTGTCATATCCTGGCTGAGATTCCCAGTGCTCTGTGGAAAGTCACCCTGGGCCTAGATCTCAGTTTCCAATGGCGAATCTCATGCGTGGCCTCCAAAAATCCCAACACAATTCATGGCAATACTTCTCTGAGTTCAGTTCCACAACTCAGTCTCTAAGGGGAATCACAACAGAGTTCAAGCCCAGGTGGACCCAGGCATCTCTTCCAATTGCCACACAAATGATGACAATTAAAACCAAAACACTCCCACAGGGCCCTCTTCTTCTTTTATATAGACACTAATCATAAACTCTAGCTGGAAGTTTCCATGAGGGGCACAGCCCAAGACAGTGTCAAAAATAATCTCCCTTGCCCATCATTTGCCTAAAGTCAGGGTGGCCTGGACAACATTCCTGTGAAACAGAAGTGATCATATAGGACTGCTGTTAATACTGCTCCACTTCTCAAATTTGAGGCCTACTGACTGTGGGGTATAGATTCTTTGTGTGAATTGGAGTCATGAGAAAACGCAAGCACCTATTGTCCAGCCTCTGCAGGGCTTTGAAGAACTCATTTGACACAAATGATCCCTATTCTCACTTGATGGAGGTCAGAAATATTACAGAGGAAGGCGAGAGGCTTCATCCAAAATGACTGATCTTTTTTCCATTTTGGTTTTGAATGCCCACATGGGATCTTTCTCTAGACCCATCAGGTGCTGAAAATCTAAACCACAGGCTCACACAGGGCCAAGAGGCTGATTCAGAGAAATCTTTTTTCCAAAGCAATAAAGTAAAAAGCCACAGGTGATTCCCATTCATTTCCATTTGAAAACTCTTTTCTTCAGGCTTCACTAAGGTTTGGCCTGAGGCAAAGACCTTTCTGACATTCAAAGCAACAGAAAAATAGGTAATCAAAAGCCCCCAAGCAGGGTTTCTCCTAGGAGACTTTCCTGGTTACTCTGATATGTGAGTTTTCGGAGATGCTCGCCATTCTCTTCAGCTATCCAGTACATGGCCATGTCACAGAGCTTGGAGGTGGTACATATCTTGTACAAAAATACATGATACTAATCTTGAGAGTGGCCAGAATTCAGGAAAAAAAATGAGAACTTAGGTAGATAGCAGGTGTTGCCCATGGATAAGGCAAGCCTCAGTCCATTCATTAATTGGGAAGGATGCATACTGGGAAGTTTTCTACTAGACAGGACACACCCAATGAGCTATTTTCTTTTCTAATATCTACAAAGAAAAACACAATGGGATACACAGACACAGAAACAGTCTCCTTGTCAAATGACTTACTAGAAACAGTCCACTCCAAACCAAACAAACCTCCTTTTTTACCTATTCTCAGATCATGTGAAAAAACCACAAACACAAACCAACACCCACTAATGCACCTCCTTCTTCCAAGTAGGTCTGTGACTATCTGGAATGTCCTCTGACTGGTAGGACATACAATGTTCCCCAGAAATGGCCTTTCTGTCTCAGATCTGGTCTCCTTGGTCAAATCTGTGAAGTTGTAAGGACGCAGTAGTGAGCCAATTCCTATCCTCTCAGGAAAGACCCCTCTTCAGAGCTTTCTTGGTATTTGGCAACCCTTACATCAGTAGGTACCAAGAAAGACTGACTCTGTTCCTGGAAAATCCAAAGAAATGAGCCCACTGCGACTGGGACTGGGACTGGCTCAGGGTGCCTTGCTTCCAGGATCACAAAATTCAGAGAGCTCCATCACCAAGGAAGTGAGGTGAGGTCACTACCTTCAGAAAATGAATGAGGTCACTGTCTTGGCCACCACTTTGTCCTAACAGTTTCTTCCTATTGTCTCCTGACATGGAGGCTGCCCTACTTCCTGTGATACTTTCTCATGTTAGAATGGTATAGAAACCATAGTCACCTGGGAACAGCTCTCCACACAGGCCTGGTTTGGTCCATCTTCCCTACATTAAGAATAGAGAGGGTGACTCAGACACATCTTTTCATCCTGACCATGTTTTTTGCCATGGAATATGACTTTTGTTCTCTCAGGTCCTTCATAGCTGCCTGCATCTTCTCCAGGGATCATTTCTGCATGGATTTTGAGGTACTCAGCAGTTGGAAGATCTCCTAACTTCCTGTATTGTAATACCAACTTTGTCCCTGCTCTTCTGTAAAGTGAGATTGAGAGAACATTGTATGGTTAGGATTAATAGCATGTTCGATTTGGGTTGGAAATCATTCTGCTGGATGAATAATGGTATTGGGAACCAGCGATATTTATAAGAATATAGAGGTAGAACATAAGTATGAAAACAGAAATCTAGGTAATATTTGAAGCCCAGAAGGATTTGGACCCTTGATTGGGATCCTTAGCTTGAGTTATGTTTTGCACCGAGGTCTCAGTTAAATTGATATACAATGGCATAAGACCCTGTACCTCAGATGATTAAATGTAGAAGAGATCATCCAGTCAAAAAGGGATTGTGTGTAGGATTAGGAAGATAGTCAGTAGGTTTAGAAGGAAGAGTGAGTCTAGGATTTGGACCAAATGTTCTTTAGCAATAGGGTTTTGGTGAGAGAGTGAATATAAATAACACCATATGTGAAGAGTCAGGCACAATGATGAACTGGGGAAAATATGTAGGAAAGCAGACATCAATAGAGACATTAGGAAATCAGGCAAAGTATAACATGATAGGATTAGACATTTTCAACAGGGTTGAGGTTGAATACATAATCTTAAGAAGAAACCAATTTGTAGTCACCAATAAGATTGACATTTGAGAGCATTAGGCAACCTGGACATGGATATATTTAGTAATCCATGTTCACATTCCATTGAGGCTTTGGTAGAATCATAAGGGTGACCTTCGCATTTTGTGTCCAGAATATTACTGTGATAATATGTATATGAAGATCAGGTGACATGAGTATTTCTTCCACCATTTCTGGGGGAAATATTTTGAAAAGATATAAATTAGTACTGGGGATACTAATCGGCTTACCCTGTGTTGATGAATATAGAGATGATGCATTAATAGACCATACTGTGAATAAATTATATGACTGGTTCCAAATTTAAATAATGGATTGTATTGATATCTGAAAAAATAGAGGAAATCATTTATTGATATACATACATTCATTCCAACCACTTATATATCTAATGGTTATATTAGGGTTACCGTTTATCATAAATAGTGTGTGAGTTTTGCTTCAAAAATGATTATGGAATCGAAAATAATGTCTTTAGAAAGAAGTCTAGTGAAAAGACCAGTCAAGAAACATGGAGAAAAATAAGTGTTCTGAAGGAGGAAGTGATTGAAAGTGAACCAAATGTTTATAAATTTGTGAACTTGTGAATGAAAGGATATAATTTATGATGTCTATAAACTGAGGAAATAATAACGTACCAGGTTTGATTAAAATGAACTTTAATAAACACATCATATCCAATAGGAATCTACTTGCATTGATGTTAAACTTGGTCAGTTACTGTAGAAATATTAGGATTTGTAAGCACCCTTCCCTGAAGTTAGTTTTCAGTACTAGGAAACAAATATTTATTTCAGTGGATGTATATTTCTGAGAATAAACTTTTTAAAAGTTGATTATAAATCCACATATATGAATATGAATGAATTCAGGCGGTGTATAAGAAGACACATATATTTCATATTTTGGTAAATCTGGAGAATATATATATATATATATATATATATATATATATATATATATATATATATATAATGTATATATAGACACACAAACACACACATTATAATGTAGCAATATATATGCCAATTGAAATTCATCATGAAAAATAACTCATCCGCATATCCCAAAATATTGATTTTACTGAACATGAATATGTGTATAGTGTTGTTCATCTAGGAAGCTCACCCATGGGTTGAATTTTCAGTTAAAACAGCGTTTAGGAGGAGTGATCTCTTCTCACAATTTGTATCTGCCAAGTCAGCCACCTCACAAGAATGTATATGTGAAACCAGGTAGGATTCTATTTGTGCATATAAAAATACATTTGCTTAATAGGCTACAGAGAAAGGGAGACAGGAATTCACATTTTTCTTAACTTTAAAAACACATGGAAAATTATTTCAACAAATAATTGACTAGATTTATAACTCCTACCTTATATCATGCAAAAGGTAATTCCAACTATACACCATGCTTCTTCTGAAATGCTTGTATTTCTATTCTGTTTGGGTTATTTTTCTCCATTATATTAGGATTAGTAGTCAGAGTTTAGTAGGGTATGGGTTAGTGTCAGGGATTCAGTATTTCAAACAGAAAATTGGAAAATGAATCCAATGTGTATGCAAATATGTGCTACAAAACAATCTTCCCTCTCTCATCCAGAACAATGACTTGACATTCCTTTTGCCCCAAGTAAGTCAGAATTAGAGGAGAAGAGTTAGAAAATCTGTGAATATATATTTAGAATGGAAAATGCTCAGGAGTTCACAACCTTGGAGTTGATAGAGCAGTTTCCAAAAGTAAGTGACATGGTAAACACTCCACAAACATGGAGATCTGCTGGCCTAAACACTTCTTGAGAAATTGCCTCTGAGCTTGGGCACTTGAAATATATGTTGTTTTCAGGAGCTTTAACTTCCGATGTAGTGAGACCATCAAAGCTAGGTCTGCATCTATGTGACCAGGAGGACATGGTTTCTTATTTTCCAATGAACATGAGGCAGCAGTGCTAAATTCTCTCTTTGTAGCTAAATTGTGGCCACGGGGGCTAAGTGTCACCCCATGTGGACTGTGAAGCCATTTGGTCATCCTCGACTTTTCATTGTGTTTCTTGCTGCTGCACTGGGAGTTTGGTATTTGCTTCACGAAATACAAGGAGTTCAAGTGGGACACAGTGCTGGAGGGAGTTCTGTCACGTGTGGTGGGTCAGTGTCTGCATGAGAATGCACCAACTAGGCTTCTATCCCACATAGCTTGCCCCTTGACCATAGCAACCTGATTCTAAACATTGCCGTGAAAAATCTCCATATAACAAGATGCCTTTATATAGAAGGGTCTGCTGGCTGCACCGTGTCTGTGTCAAGGCATTTGAAAGTCAATGGCAGATCCACAGGCCCCACCACAGATGTTTTATCACACACCTGCACACCACTGCTCTAGGCCCACTACACATCAGGCTCCAACTTACTGGCATCTCTGTTCTACACCATTTTCATGATACCTAGTCAATCAAGGCACTGTCTGGTATACTCATGATCAGCAACAGGACATCCAAAGGTTCTCCAGTGCCACCTGGTCATGAGAATTTCTAAAAATTCATGGTATTTATCTAACTATTTTTCACAGATGAAGTTGTTGGTACTGTGGGTTTCAATTCATTCAGGATCCATTAAATGTTGAGGAAGCTCATTTTAATGAAGGATCTGGAGATCTCTCACAGGCAAGGCTTCCCAAAGAGTGGCCAAATTGTCACATGAAGCCAGGCCCATTGAGGTCTCCAATGTGAGGTCCATGTGTGTTTTGACTCTCACCGATGGCTGCCAGGTCTTTCAGAATAAAACCTGTGATATCCTAGCTGAGATTCCCAGTGCTCTCTGGAAAGCCTCTCTGAGCCAAGATCTCAGTTTCCAAGGGCGACTCTCATGCGTGGCCTCCTGAAATCCCAACAACATTAATTTCAATACTTCTCTGAAGTCAGTTCCAAATCTCATTCTCTAAGGGGAATCACACCAGAGTTCAAGCCCAGGTGGACCCAGTCATCTCTTCCAACTACCACACAAATGACCACAATTAAAACCAAAACACTCCCACATGGCCCTCATCTTCTTCCATATAAACACACATCATAACCTCTGGATGGAGTTTTCCATGAGGGGCACATCCAAACCAGTGCCCAAAATAAGCTCCCTTGCCCCTCATTTGCCTAACATCAGGGTTGATTGGACACGCTTCCTGTGAACCAGCAGTGATCAAATAGGCCTGCCGTAAATGCTCCACTTCTCCACTTTGAGGCCTTCTTACTGTGGGGTTTAGATTCTTTTTTTTCTAAATTTTTTTGGAAATTTAATTGGAAAGTTAAAAAAATTGTTTTGCAGAATATTAAATTTCTAATGGCAAAGCCTTCACCTTGTTTGTGAAGGAAACCTTGATGCCTTGCCAATCTGGTTATATGGAGACACTCAAAATTTTCTGTTACATACTACATGGATGAATGGCTAAAACACATAGTTTTTTAAAACTGAAAGGCAGATACCAGCAAGTAAGATAACAAATAAAAGACAATTTTATTAAAAAATAAAGTTGTTATATGACTCAAATATTGGAAATTCAATTCTTTTTTTTTTGGTTGTTCAAAACATTATAAAGCTCATGATATATCATCTTTCATACATTTGACTTAATTGGGTTATGAACTCCCATTTTTACCCCAAATACAAATCGCAGAATCACATCAGTTACACACTCACGTTTTTCCATAATAGCATACTAGTTATTGTTGAATTCTGCTACCTTTCCTATCCCCTACTATTCCGCCTCCCCTCCCATCTTCCCACTCTATCTCATCTGCTGTTGTTTAATTCTCTCCCTTGTTTTCCCCTCTTTAGCCTCACAACCTCTTATATGTAATTTTGTGTAACATTGAGTAGTCTCCTACCATTTCCATATAATTTTCCTTCTCTCTCCCTTTCTCTCCCCCCACTCATCTCTGTTTAGTTTTAATATTTTTCTCATGTTCTTCCTCCCTGTTCTGTTCTTACTTGCTCTCTCTATATAAAAGGAAACATTTGGCATTTGTTTTTTAAGGATTGGATAGCTTCGCTTAGCATAATCTATTCTAATGCCATTAATTTCCCTGCAAATTCTATGATTTTGTCATTTTCAGTGCTGTGTAATACTCCATTGTGTATAGATGCCACATTTTTATTATCCATTCGTCTATTGAAGGGCATCTAGTTTGGTTCCACAGTCTAGTTATTGTGAATTGTGCCGCTATGATCATCGATGTGGCAGTATCCTTATACTGCTCTCTATTAAGATCCTCAGGGAAGAGTCTGAGAAGGGCGATATCTCGGTCAAATGGTGGTTCCATTCCCAGCTTTCCCAGGAATCTCCATACTGCTTTCCATATTGGACTCTCCAATTTGCAGGCCCACAAGCAGTGTACAAGTGTACCCTTTACCCCACATCCTCACCAACACTTATTGTTGTTCGACTTCATAATGGCTGCCAATCTTACTGGAGTGAGATGGTATCTTAGGGTGGTTTTGATTGCATTTCTCTGACTGCTACAGATGGTGAGCATTTTTTCATGTACTTGTTGATTGATTGTATGTCCTCCTCTGTGAAGTGTCTGTTAAGATCCTTGGCCCATTGTTGATTGGGTTATTTGTTATCTCATTGTTTAATTGTTTTGAGTTCTTTGTATATTCTAGATATTAGGGCTCTATCTGAAGTGTAAGGGGTAAAAATTTGTTCCCAGGATGTAGGCTCTCTATTTAACTCTCTTATTGTTTCTCTTGCTGAGAAAAAACTTTTTTAGATTAAGTAAGTCCCATTTGTTTATTCCTTTTATGAACTCTTGGGCTATGGGTGTCCTAATAAGGAATTTGGAGCCCAACCCCACAGTATGTACATCGTAGCCAACTTTTTCTTCTATCAGATGCAGTGTCTCTGATTTTATATCTGGCTCCTTGATCCATTTTGAGTTAACTTTTATGCATTGTGAGAGAAAGGGATTCCGTTTCATTTTGTTGCATATGAATTTCCAATTGTCCCTGCACCATTTGTTGAAGATGCTATCCTTCTTACATTGCATGCTTTTAGGCCCCTTTTCAAATATAAGAAAGTTGTAATTTTGTGGATATGTCTCTGTGTCCTCTATTCTGTACCATTGGTCCATCTGCCTGTTTTGATACCAGTACCACACTGTTTTTGTTACTATTGCTTTGTAGTACAGTTTGAACTCTGGATTCACACTTCCTGCTTAGAATTGCTTTCGCTATTCTGGGTCTTTTGTTGTTCCATATGAAATTCATGATTACTTTTTCTATTTCTACAAGAAATGCCATTGGGTTTTTGATTGGCATTGCATTAAACCTGTAGAGAACTTTGGGTAATATCGCCATTTTGATGATGTTATTTCTGCCTATCCATGTACAGGGCATATTTTTCCATCCTCTAACATCTTCTTCTATCTCTCTCTTTAGGGTTCTGTAGTTTTCATTGTATAAAACTTTCACCTCTTTGGTTAGGTTGATTCCCAAGTTTTTTATTTTCTTTGAGTATACTGTAAATGGAGTGGTTTTCCTCATTTCCATTTCAGAAGTTTTGTTGCTGATATACAGGAATGCCTTTGATTTATGCGTGTTGATTTTATATCCTGCCAATTTGCTGAATTCATTTATTAACTCTAGCAGTTTCTTTGTAGACCCTTTTGGGTCTGTTAAATATATTATCATGTCATCCACAAATAGCGATAATTTAAGTTCTTCTTTTCCTATTTTTATGCCTTTAATTTCCTTTGTCTGTATCATTGCTCTGGATAGTATTTCAAGAACTAAATTAAATAGAAGTGGTGATAGAGGGCATCCATGTCTTGTTGCAAATTTTAGAGGGAATGCCTTCAGTTTTTCTCCATTTAGGATGATGCTAGCCTGAGGTTTAGCATATATAGCTATTATCATGTTGAGGTAAGTTCCTGTTATTCCTAGTTTTTATAGAGTTTTAAACAAAAAGGGATGCTGTGCTTTGTAGAATGCTTTTTTTGCATCTATCGAGATGATCATATGGTTCTTCTCTTTAAGTCTATTGATGTGATGGATTACATTTATTGATTTCCGTATATTGAACCAGCCTTGCATCCCTGGGATGAATCCCTCTTGATCATGAAGCACAATTTTTTTATATGCTTTTGTTTTTTATTTGCCAGGATTTTATTGAGAATTTTTGCATCCAAGTTTATTAGAGATATTGGTCTGTAGTTTTCTTTCTTTGAAGTGTCTTTGTCTGGTTTTGGGATCAGGGTGATGTTGGCCTCATAGAATGAATTTGGAAGAACTCCTTCTTTTTCTATTTTTTGAAATAGCTTGAAAAGTATTGGTATTAATTCATCTTTGAACGTTTTGTAGAACTCTGCTGTATAACCATCTGGTCCAGGGCTTTTTTTGGTTGGTAGTCTTTTGAAGGTTTCTTCTATTTCTTCCTTTGTTATTGGTCTATTTAAATTGTGTGAGTCTTCCGGACTCAAACTTGGCAGATCATATGACATAAGAAATTTATCAATATCTTCATTATCTTCTGTTTTATTGGAATATGGGGTTTCAAAATACTTTCTAATTATCATCTGAATTTCTGTAGTGTCTGTTGTGATGTTGGCTTTTTTATCCCATATGTTAGTAATTTGAGTTCTCTCTCTACTTCTCTTCATTAGCATGGCTAAGGCCCTGTCGATTTAATTTATTTTCAAAGAACCAACTTTTATTTTTTCAATTTTTTTGTTTCAATTTTGTTGATTTCTCCTCTAATTTTAATTATTTCTTGTCTTCTACTACATTTGCTGTTTTGCTTTTTTTTTCTAGGTTTTTGAGATGTAGTGTGAGATCATTTATTTGTTGTTTTTTTCTTTTTTTTTTTTTTGAGGAAAGAATTTCAAGAAATGAATTTCCCTGTTAAAACTGCTTTCATTGTTTTCCATAGAATCAGGTATGTTTTGTCTGTATTGTCATTTGTCTCTAAGAAATTTTTTATCTCCTCCTTTATGTCTTCTGTAACCCACTGATCATTCAGTAACATATTGTTCATTTTCCATGTGATGTAGAATTTTTCCTTCCTTCTTCAATCATTAATTTCAAGTTTCATTCCATTATGATCAGATATGGTGCATGGTATTATCTCCATACTTTTATATTTACTAAGAGTTTCCATATAGCATAATATATGGTCTATATTTGAGTAGGACCAATGTGCTGCTGAGAAGAACATGTATCCACTTTATGATGTTTGATATATTCTATATATGTTGGTTAAGTCTAGGTTATTGATTGTGCTATTAAGTTCTATAGTTTCTTAATTCAGATTTTCTCTAGAGGATCTGTCCAATGGCGAGAGTTGTGTGCTGAAGTCACCCGTAATTATTGTGTTATAGCCTATATGACTCTTGAAGTTGAGGAGAGTTTGTTTTATGACTTTGCACCACAATTGTTTGATGCATACAAATTGATAATTGTTATGTCTTGTTGGTTAATGGTGCCTTTTAACAGTATATAGTGTCCTTCTTTATCACTTTTGATTAACTTAGGTTTTAAGTTGATTTTAATCGATATGAGTATGGCCACTCCTTCTTGCTTCCGAGGGCCAACAATGGCTGCAAAGTCTTTCAGAATAAAATCATGTGATTTCCTGGCTGAGATTCCCATTGCTCTGTGGAAAGCCACCTTGGGCCTAGATCTCAGTTTCAAAGGGTGACATTCATGCGTGGCCTCCTAAAAACCAACACAATTCATTTCAATACTTCTATGAGGTACGTTCAAGAACTCAGGCTCTAAGGGAAATCACACCAGAGTTCAAGCCCAGGTGGACCAAGTCATCTCTTCCAACCCCCACACAAATGACCACAATTAGAACAAAAAAACTCCCACATGGCCCTCATCTTCGTCCATAAAGACCCTCATCAAAAGTTCTGGATGGAAGTTTTCATGAGGGTCGCAACCAAAGACAGTTTCCAGAATAAGCTCCCTTGCCTCTAATTTCCCTAATGTCAGGGTGGCCTGGACACCCTTCCTGTGAACCAGGAGTGATCAAAAAGGCCTGCCATTAATTCTGCTCTGTTTCTATAATTTGAGGCTTACTGAATGTCAGGTATAGATTTTTTATGTGATTTGGAGTCATGAGAAAACCCAAGCCTGAAAACAAAGAGATCATTTCAAATGGGAATAAATGGACAACTTCATCCACTGTCTCTTGCTTAATGCTTTGGAAAGGGGATCTGTCTGAATCTGCCTCTTGCCCTTTGTGAGGCTGTGGCTTAGATTCTCAGCACCTAATGGGGGATCTTTCTTTAGATCCATTAGGTGCTGAGAATCTAAGCCACAGCCTCACACAGGGCCAAGAGGCAGATTCAGACAGATCCCTTTCCAAAGCAATTAAGCAAAGAGCCACAGGTGATGTCCATTTATTTCCATTTGAAAATTTTTTCTTCAGGCTTCACAAAGGGGTGGCCTCAGGCAAAGACCTTCCTGACATTCAGGGCAACAGAACCCTTGATTGGTATACTTAGCTTGAATTATGTTCTGCACCGAGGTCTCAGATAAATCGATATACAATGGCATAGGACCGTGTACCTCGGATGATTGAATGTAGAAGAGAACATCCAGTCAAAAAGGGATAATCTGTAGGATTAGGAAGATAGTCAGTAGGTTTAGGAAGAAGAGTGACTCTAGGAGTTGGACCAAAAGTTCTTTAGCAATAGGGTTTCAGTTAGAGAGTGAATGTAAATGTCAGCACATGTGAAGAGACAGTCACAATGATGAAGTGGGAAAAATATGTAGGAAAGCAGATATCAATAGAAAGATTAGGAAATCAGGCAAAGTATAAAGTGAGTGATAGGATTAGACATTTTCAACAGGCTTGTGGTTGAATATATAATCTTAGGAAGAAACAAGTATGTAGTAATCAATAGGATTGACATTTGAGAGCATTAGGCACCCTGGACATGGATGTTTTTAGTAATCCATGGTCACTTTCCATTTAGGCTTTGGTACAATCATATGTGTGACCTTTGCATTTTGTGTCCAGAATAATACCGTGATAAATTGTATATGTAAATACGGTGACATGAGTATTTCTTCCACCATTATGGTGAGTAATATTCTGGAAACTTATAAATTAGTACTGGTGATACAAATAGGTGTACCTTGTGTTGATGATTATTGAGATGTTGCATGAATAGACCATATTGTGATAAAGTATATAACTAGTTCCAACTTTAAATAATGGATTGAGTTTGCATCTGAAAATATATTGGAAATCTTATATTGATATATATACAATCATTCCAACCAGTTATATATGTAATGGTAATATTAGGGTTACGGTTTATCGTGAAGGGTGAGTATTGCTTCAAAAATGATTATGGAATCAAAAATAATGTGTTTAGAAAGAAGTCTAGTGAAAAGACCAGTAAAGAAACATGGAGGAATACATGTGTTCTTAAGTAGTAAGTAAATGAATGTGAACCAAATGCCTATAATTTTGTGAAGTTGTGGATGAAAAAATATATCCTATGATGTCCATAAACAGATAAAATAGTAATATACCAGTGTTGAATAAAAATGAACTTCAAAATACACATCATGTCCCATAGCAATCTACTTGCATTGATGTTAAACTGGGTCAGGTACTGTAGAAATATTAGGATTTGTATGCACCACCTACTGAACTTAGTTTTCAGTAGTAGGAAACAAATATGTATTACAGGAATATAAATATTGCTGAAAATAATCTTGTAAAGATTGGATTTTGAACCCACATAATTGAATATAAATGAATTTAGGGAGTGTATAATAAGACACATATTTTTCATATTTTTTTAAAATCTGGAGAAAAAAAAAAAAAAATATATATATATATATATATATATATATATACACATATATATTTTTTCCAGATTTAAAAAAAAATACACAAACACACACACACACACACACACACACACATGCACACATACACACACACACACACACACATTAATATTTAGCAATATATATGCCAATCAAAATTCATCATGAAATATAATTCATCCACATATCCAAAAATATTCATTTTACTGAACATGGATTTATGTATAGTGTTTTTCACTAGGAAGCTCACCCATAGGTTGAATTTTCAGTTCCATCATTATTTAGGGAGAGTCATCTGTTCTCACAATTTTATATTCCAAAGTCAGGGAGCTCAAAAGAATGTCCGTGTGATACAAGGTAGGATATTATATATATGCATAAAAAAATACATGTGCTGAATAGGATACAGAGAAAGGGAGACAGGAATTTATATATGTGATAATTTTAAAAAATCATGGAGAAATATTACAATGAAAAGTTGACTATATTTAAAACACATACTCTTGATAATGCAGAAGGCAAATAGAAGTATACACCATGCTTCCTATGAAAGGCCTGTATTTCTATTCGGTTAGGTTTCTTTCTCTCCATGATATTAGGATTAGTAGTCAGAGTCTAGTAGGGTATGGGTTAGTGTCAGGGATTCAGTATTTCAAATGGAAAAAAGGAAAATTAATCTAATGTGTATGCAAAAATGTGATACACATAAATCTTCCCTCTCTCATCCAGAACAATGCCTTGACATAACCATCGCTAAAAGTAAGACACAATTAGAGGAGAGGAGTTAGAAAATCTGTGAATTTATGTGGAATGGAAAATGCTCAGGAGTTCACAACACTGGAGGTGGTAGAACAGTTTCCAAAAGTAAGGGAGACGGTAAACAATCCAGAAACATGGAGCTGTGCTGGCCTAAAGACTTCTTGAGATACTTCCTCTGAGGTTGGGAACAAGAAATATATGTAATTGTCAGGAGATTTAGCTTCGTTTGTAGTGACACCATGAAATCTGGGTCTGCATCTATGTTACCTGGAGAACATGGTTTCTTATTTTCCAATGATCATGAGGCAGCGGTGCTGAATTCTCTCTTTGTAGGTAAACTGAGGCCACTGGGCTGAAGTGTCTCCCATGTGGACTGTGAAGCCATTTGGTGATCCTCCACTTTCCAGGGTGTTTCTTTCTGCTGCACTGGGAGTTTGGTACTTGCTTCACGAAATACAAGGAGTTCAAGTGGGATAAAAATGCTGGAGGAGTTCTGTCATGTGTGGTTGGTCAGGGTCGCGAAGAAAATGTACGAACCAGGCTTCTATCCTACATAGCTTTCCCCTTGACTATAGCAACCTGATTCTGAACATTGCCCTGAAACCTCTCCATATGACAAGATGCCTTTACATATAAAGGTCTGCTGCCTGCACCATGTGAGTCACAAGTCTTTCAAAGCCAATGGAAGATCCAGGTGGTCCTACCAAAAATATTTATTTACACACCTACAGTCCACTTCTCTATGCCCACTACTCAGCAGGCTCCAAATTACTGGCATCTCTGTTCTACAGCATTTTCACGAAACCCAGTCAATCAAGGCACTCTTTGGTACACTCATGATCAGCAACAGGAAATCCAAAGTTTATCCAGTGCCACCTGGTCATGGGAATTTCAGAAATTTCATGGTATTAATCTAGTTATATTTCAAAAATGAAGTTAGAGGCACTGTGGGTTTCAATTAATTCAGGAACCATTAAATGGTGAGGAAGCTCATTTCAATGAAAGCTCTGGAGAACACTCACAGAAAAGCCTTCCAAAAGACTGGCAAAAAGGTCACATGAATCCAGACACATCATGGTCTACAATGTGAGGTCCATATGTGTTTGGACTCTCAACTAGGGCTGCCACGTCTTCAAGAAGTAAATCATGTGATATCCTGGCTCAGAATCCCCGAGCTCCGTGGAAAGCCATCCTGGGCCTAGATCTCAGTTTCCAAAGGCGATTCTCATGCGTGGCCTAGTAAAATCCCAAGAGAATTCACGCAATACTTCTCTGAGGTCAGATCCAGAACTCATTCTTTAAGGGGAATCACACCAGAGTTCAAGCCCAGGTGATCCCAGTCATCTCTTCCAACTACCACACAAATTACCACAATTAAAACAAGAACACTCCCATATGGCCCTCATCTTCTTCCATATTGACACTCATCATAATTTGGCTGGATGTTTAAATGAGGGGCGCAGACCAAGACAGTGTCCAAAATAAGCTCCTTTGACCCTCATTTGCCTAAAGTCAAGGTGTCCTGGACACCCATCCTGTGAACCAGGAGTGATCAAATAGGCCTGCCATTAATACCGCTCCAATTCTCCAATTTGAGGCCTACTGACTGTGGGGTTTAGATTCTTTATGTGAATTTTAGTCATGATAAAACCAAACACCCATGGGCTAGCCTCTGCAGGTTTTGAAGAACTCATTTGACCCAAAGGATCCCTATTTTCACTTGATGGAGTTCAGGAACCTTACAGAGGAAGTCAAGAGACTTCATCCCAATGACTGCTCTTTTGGCCATTTTTCATTTGGATGCAAACATGGGAACTTTCTTTAGATCCATCAGGTGCTGAGAATCTAAGTCACAGCCACACACAGGGCCAGGGGGCTGATTCAGACACATCCCTTTTCAAAGCACTTAAGAAAAGAGCCACAGGTATGCCCAATCATTTCCATTTGAAAACTGTTTTCTTCAGGCTTCAAAAAGGGGTGGCCAGAGGCAAAGACCTTCCTGACATTCAGGGCAACAGAACAATTGTTAAGCAAAAGGACCAAAGCAGGGTTTCTCCACTGAGACTTTCCTGGTCACACTGATATCTGAGTTTTCTGAGATGCTCCCCATTCCCTACGGCTATCCAGTACATTGTTATGTCACAGAGCTTTGAGGTGGTAAATATCTTGGACACAAAACCATAGGCCTATTCTTGAGATTGGCCAGAATTCAGTAAGAAAACAGGAACTTAGGAAGATAGCAGGTGTTGCACATCAATAAGGCAAGCTACAGTCCATTCATAAATGGGGCAATATGAATGCTGAGAAGCTTTCTACTAGACAAGACACATCCATTCATGAATTCTCTTTTCTAATGTCTACAACCACGGACACAGTGAGATACACAGACAGAGAAACACTCGCCATGTTAAACGACTTACTAGAAACAGTCCACTTCCAATGAAACAAACTGACTTTCCTACCTATTCTCAGAAAATGAGACAAAACCACAAACCCACAACCACACCCACAAAGGCACCTTCTTCCCCCAAGTAGGTCTTTGACTATCCGGAGTGTCCTCTGACTTGTAGGCCATAATATGTTCCCCCAAAATAGCCTGTCCTGTCTCAGATCTGGTCTCCTTGGCAAACTCTGTGAACTTCTCAGGAGCCAAAGGTGAGCCACTAACTGCTTTCTCAAGAAAAGCAACGCTTCCGCGCTTTCCTGGCATTTGTTCTTCTCACGTCTGAAGGTACCAAGAAAGACTGACTGTCCTTGGTAAATTCAAATAAGTGAGACCACAGGGATGAGGACTGGGACTGGCTCTGTGTGCCTGGCTTCCTGGATCCAAAGTTCAGAAAGTTCCATCACCAAGGAAGTGAGGTGAGGTCATTTCCTTCCTGAACTGAATGAGGTCCCTGTCTTGGCAACCACTTTGTCTTAACTGTTGCTTCCAAGGGTCCCATGAGATTGAGGCTGCCCCTACTACCTGTGACACTTTCACAAGTTAGAATGGTATATCAACCATAGGCACCCAGGAATAGATCTCCACACAGGCCTGTTTGGGTCCATGTTCTCTACATTAAGAAGAGAATCTGATTCAGACACAACCTTTTATCCTGACTGGGTTGTTTGCCATGGAAGATGACTTTTGCTCTCTCAGGTCCTTCATAGCTGCCTACATCTTCTCCAGGGATCATTTCTGCATGGGCCTTTGAGGTTCTCAGCAGGTGGAAGTTTCCCTACATTTCTTTATTGTAAAATCAACTCTTTCCCTGCTCTTCTATAAAGTTAGATTGAGGGAACAGTGTATGATTATGGTTAAAAACATGTTTGATTTGGGTTAGAAATCATTGTGCTGGATGAATAATGGTATTGGGAACTTGCTATGTGTATAAGAATATATAGGTGTAATATATGTATGAAAAAAGAAATCTAAGTATGATTTGAAGGCCAGAAGGGCATTGGGCCCTTGATTGGGATACGCAGCATTGAATTACGTTCTGCAGAGATGTCTCAGATAAATCGATATACAATGGCATAGGTCCTTGTACCTTGCATGAATTAATGTAGAAGGAACATCCAGTCAAAAAGGGATAGTCGGTAGTGAAAGGTTAATAAAATAAGTACTTGTAATTTCCTGTTTTTCTGTATGCTTAACAAAACACTGTTGAAATCTTGAGAAATGTTTGCTAATCTTGTTCTAGAATGTACTGTTCCCAACTGCCAAACTGCAGAATGTACTGCCTCACTCGGTGTCACGCGAACCGCCCACTCACCCTTACACATCAGTAAACTTCCCTCCCTTCCCTCTCCAAGAAATGTATGTAAGCTCTGCATAAGCTGTTCTCAGAGCTCTCTGATCTATTTAAGTTAGCTGTGAGCCCCAGCAAGCTGGACCCAAAAAAAACCCTTTGCTGTTGCATGAGACAGTCTCTTGGTAGTCTCTTCCTCCGACACTCGCCTGACCTTTACATATTGAGGTTCCACCGAGTTCTGGCAGTGGCGGATGAGAGACCCCCAACGGGCTCCTCTCGGAGCAAGTAAGGCGCCTCTTTCTGGTTTCAGGTGTCATGTTAGGGCTTGGCAAAATCGCTGGCGATGAAGAGCCTGGGGTCTCTCCGACGGTGGCTGAGAGACGTGTCACAGAGACATAGGGCACCTCCCTGGGGGACCCCGCAGAGGACTCGGAGAATCAAGGAACAATTGCTTCATCGACTCAGTGATATTTTGTTTTAGATTAGGTATTGCCATCCTATCGGGTTTTGCCGGCTACGCATTCCTGGTCTCAGTGTTGGACGTCCATTGCCTGTCTTCATGGTCTTGTCTTATCTGTGTCATGTGACTTTGCTTTTACTGTTTGTGTACCTTTCATTATGGGACAGAGCACTTCAGTGCCTCTGTCCCTGACCCTTGATCACTGAACCAAAATCCGCTTAAGGGCTCAGTATCTTTCTTTTTTTAGTAAAACGCTAGACCTGGCAGACTCTCTGTGCCTCAGAATGGCCCATTTTGGAGTCGTATGGCCCCTAGAAAGATCTTTCTACTTCCCACTAATTTAAAAAGTCAGAGATATTGTCTTTCAGCCAGTGCCACATAGCCATCCTGATCAACAGCCATATATCTTAACTTTGCCGACCTCTGCAAATCTCCTCCTCCATGGGTGAAGCCTTACCTTGCCCATGCCTCTGCTCATACTCCATCCCCCATGATCTCTCAAACCCTCACCTCTTCCACCTCCTCCACCCTCTGTTCTCCCTGAGTCACAAGATTTGACTCTACTGGACTCTTCTTCCCCTCCTTATCCACTGCCCTCGTCCCCTAAAACACAACACACTCTAAGTGATTCCCCTGCTTCTGACTAAGCCTCTCTACCATTGGAGGAAGCTAAGCCGGTAATAGGATCTGATAATGGACCGATGTTCATGGCCCAGGTAAGTCAGGGGTTAGCCAGGAACCTGGGGATTAATTGGAAGTTATATTGTGCTTATAGACCCCAGAGTTCAGGACAAGTAGAAAGAATGAATAGAACAATTAAAGAGACCTTAACGAAATTAAGCTTAGAGACCAGCATAAAAGATTGGACTATGCTCCTGACTTATGCAATGTTTTATGCAAGAAAAAAATCCTTCTGTTTCATTGAGTAGCCTTACCCCCTGAGAAATTCTCTATGGTGGCCCTCGTCCAGTAAGGGTCCTAAGCCCAAATGTAAGACCTAAGGATCCATTTCACACCCTCTTGGTTGACAGACTTAAAGCTCTTGAAAGAACTCAGTGATACCTGTGAAAATAGCTGGCCACTGCCTACCAAACTGTGTACCAGGGGATTCCACTTCCATATCAAATAAGAGACTTCATGTATGTAAGATGACATCAGGTGTCATCCCTGGAACCCTGCTGAAAAGGACCATACCAGGTGCTACTTATAACACCTACAGTGGTAAAGGTATACAGAATCACTTCCTGGATCCATGCCTCTCATCTCAAGCCTGCTCCTTGTCCAGAATCTTTCTGGAAACTGGAAAAGACTGGTAACAGTTTCAAATTGTGTATTCACCATGTGGATAAGGTTATATACTCTCCCCTTGGCCACAAGTAGTCCTAACCCTCATCAGCCTGTTAAGCAGCGATGGCTGATCACAAATCCTACTGGAAAAGAGTATAATCTATCTCGCATACAGCCCCCTTAGGGACCTGGTGGCCATCTCTCCACCCAGACATTTGTCAGCTGGCCATAGGTCTTTTTTATTGGGATATCCCTGATGAAGAAAATCCCACTAAAATACCATTAAATCCCTTCCGTACCATAGATAATGGAAACAAACATTATGGATGTAGGGACATGCGAGCCAGATGCGGTTGGCTAGCCTAGATTACTATGTTTGCCCGGCAAACTATCAAATCCACAAACAGTAACCGCTGTGTGGGGGAAAAGCCGACTTCTTCTGTATTTCATGGAGATGTGATCATACAGGGGCTGCCTGATGGAACCCCAATACTTCATCAAATTCAGTACACAGCATTGGCCATATTACCAAGTAGAAAACAGAAAAAGGATGGCCCCCAGAGGGGTCTCTAGATCCTCAAATTTTGCGTGACCTTTTAAACTTCTGCAAGTGCTCAAAAGGGTGAAAGGAGATTCCCCTATGTGGAAGCCTTTTCCCTCCTTCACTCACATCCTGAACTATGCTTCTCCAATAGATTTTTATCCTCAGCCTTCTGCTCCAGACTCTCTGCTGTCACTCCCACCTCAGCAACCTGATTTCTCCCCTCCAATTACTAGATCAGAAACCCAAACCTCCACCAGTTCTCAGACAATTGCCCACTAGTGAGGTAGCAGGTACTGAGGTACCCCTCCACCGACTCATTCCTCTCTTCTCCTGTCAGTGCCCTCACCGGGTCCCACCAGGTCCTCTTTCCAGCTAACCCAAAGCTCAAACGAGCTGAGGAGAGCTCTCAGACCCTTATCCAAGATGTAATATAAATGGCCATTAAAGTTGCTTTGTCATCACTGAAAACAGGCTACTAAAATTTAAAGTCCCTCACAGGATTTTGGGATACTCACTCCCGTTTTCTGCTCTGCTCTACCTGTTCTACTGCTGAAGTTTTGTTGCTAGGAAATTCCCAAACCCCTTTCCAATTATTCTTTTACATCTCTCTTTTTCCTCATTCTCAGATCCTCAGAGCTTCTCTCAGCCCCACCTTCCCCGTATTCCCCCTCTGTACCAGGCCCACAGAAAAGTCTTAAATGTCCTTCTCCAGAAGTCTTCACCATGGCTGAATTTAGAAATTTCAGCATAGAGTTTCTATAAAGAGTTCAATGTAGATAAACTTTATCTTTTTGTATTGCCCTGTTCTACTTGGCCACTGGCTAAAAAACTCAGTACTTCTAAGCTAGACAACCCCTAACTTGTTTTTCACAAAATATGTGAACAAGGCCTCTGGCCTTCAGCTGGGGCTTCGCAGAAATGGCTACATTTCTAAGATAAAGAAATTACCAAATGGGCTCCGTTGTAACAGCTGGCAGGGGGAAAATAAGAAAGGGAATAAAAAGCTCTCCCCCTCCCATGTGTCCTTGAAAATTTAACTTGCCCAGAACAGAGGAAAAATCAGAAACAAATACTGCTTTTTTGAACTTCTGCAGACTGTAAACTTCTGAGCCCCATCCTTATATGCTGGGTACAAAATTCTGAAACTACCTAAACTTGAGTTTCAGGGGATTAATTGATTACAACAGAAGCAATGCCCTCTGAATCCGGTTGCAACAAAATAGGACTGTTTCCCTGTCTTCAGTGCTATCTTAGTTGCCTTGCCTTGTCTGTCCCTACAACAGCATAATTATATATACTTAAATATTGTTTATGTTTTCATGAAATGGTCAACAGATGGGATTAATTTTGAAATGGTGCAGATGTTTCCCAGAGTGCTCTATCATGATGCAGGTTCGTTTGAAGATCAAATGGGGGGGGCATACAACCGGTTCCACTGGGAACATGTATCGCTCACTTTAGCCATCCTATTATGAATAGGAGTTGCTGCACGGGTGGGCACAGGAGCCACTGCCATTGTCCATGGGACACAACAAATGACCCAATTAGAAGCAGCAATAGAGCAAAACTAAGATATTAGAAACCCCCATCAGAGCTTTTCATGAATCTTTAACCTCTCTCTCTGAAGTTGTTTTACAGAACAGTTGAGGGTTGGACCTCCTCTTTATTAGAGAAGGGGGCCTTTGTGATGCATTGAGGGAAGAATGTTGTTTTTATGCTGACCATACTGGAGTTGTAATAAAATCTATGAGTAAATTTAAAAGACACCTTGAAGAGCATCAACAAGAGAGAGAGGCCCAAAAAGGGTGGCTTGAATCTTGGTTCACACACTCCTCCTGGTTAACTACGTTTTTATCAACCTGGCAGGTCCAATAATAATCCTCATATTATTGCTAACTATAAAACCCTGTTTGCTCAACCGTGTAATTTCTTTTCTCCAGGCTCAAATTGGACGAGTTAAACTTATGGTAATACCCCACTAGCAGACATAGAATGTGACACCCTCCAATGATCATTTTTATGATTAAAAGTAGCCAGAAGAAGAAGTGGGGAATTAAAGGTTAATAAAATAGGTACTTGTCACTTCTTGTTTTTCTGTTTGCTTAACAAAACACTGTTGAAATTTGAGAAATGCTTCCAAATCTTGTTCCCAGAATGTTCTGTCCCCAACTGCGCAACTGCAGAATGTACTCCCTCACCCAGTTGCACGCAAACCACCCACTCGCCCTGACCCATCAATAAAATTCCCTCCCTGCCCTCTCCAGGGAAAGTATATAAGCTCTACTTAAGCTATTCTCAGGGCTATCTGCTCGATTCAAGTGATCTCTGAGCCCCAGCATGCTGGACACCCAAAAAACCCTTTGATGTTGCATGAGATAGTCTGTTGGTTGTCTCCTCCTCTGAAGCTCGCCCCACATTTACTTGGATGATTGAATGTAGAAGAGAACATCCAGTCAAAAAGGGATAGTCTATAGCATTAGGAAGATAGTCAGTACTTTTAGGAAGAAGGGTGAGTATAGGAATTGGAAAAAAAGTTCTTTAGCAATAGGGTTTCGATTAGAGAGTGAATGTAAATGTCAGCACAGGTGAAGAGTCAGTCACAATGTTGAACTGGGGAAAATATGTAGGAAAGCAGATATCAATAGAGACATTATGAAAACAGGCAAAGTATAAAGTGAGTGATAGGATTAGATATTTTGAACAGGGTTGAGTTTACATATATAATCTTAGGAAGAAACCAATATGTAGTCACAAATAGGATTGACATTTGAGATCATTAGGCAAATTTCAGGTGGATGAATATTTCTCAGAATAATCTTGTGAATAGTTGATTATAAATCCACATACATAAACATGAATGAATTTAGGGAGTGTATATAAGACACATATATTTCATATTTTGAAAAATCTGGAGAGTGTATATATATATATATATATATATATATATATATATATATATATATATACAAAACACACACACAGACAAAAAAGTAGCAATATATATGTCAATCAAAATTCATTATAAAATATACATCATCCAGAGATCTAAAAATATTAATTTTACTGAACATGGATTTATGTATAATGCTGTTCAACTAGCAAGCTCACCCATAAGTTGAATATCCAATTCCAACAAGTTTAGTAGGAGTGATCTCTTCTAACAATTTGTATCTGCCAAGTCAGCCACCTCACAAGAATGTACGTGTGGTACCAGGTAGGAATCTATATGTGCATATAAGAATACAGAGAAAGGGAGACAGGAATTCACATATTTGTTAACCTTAAAAATACATGGACAACTATTTCAAAAACAAATCGACTAGATTCATAACTCCAACTCTGTATCATGCAAAAGGCAAGTCCAAGAATACACCAGGCCTACTCTGAACTTCTTGTATTTCTATTCAGTTTGGGTTAGTTTTCTCCATCATATTAGAATTAGTAGTCAGAGTCTGGTCGGGTATGGGTTAGAGTCAGGGATTCAGTATTTTGAATGGAAAATAGAAAACTGAATCCAATGTGTATGCAAATATATGCTACAGAAAATTCTTCCCACTCTCCTCCAGAACAATGCCTTGACATTACCTTCGCCCCAAGTAAGACACAATTAGAGGAGAAGAGTTAGAAAATCTGTGAATACCTATCAGGAATGGAAAATGCTCCAGATTTCACATCTTTGGAGGTGGTAGAGGAGTTTCCAAAAGTAAGGGACAGGGTAAACACTCCACAAACATGGAGCTCTGCTGGCCTAAAGACTTTTTGAGAACCTGCCTTTGAGGTTGGGCACTTAAAATATATGTTGTTTTCATTAGCTTTAGCTTTATTTGTAGTGAGACAATCAAAGCTCGATCTGCTTCTATGTGACCTGGAGGACATGGTTATTTATTTTCCAATAAAAATGAGGCAGCAGTGCTGAATTCTCTCTTTGTAGGTAAACTGTGGCCACTGAGGGCTAAGTGTTTCCCCGTGTGGACTGTGACCACAACATGGTCATCCTCCAATTATCGTCGTGTTTTTTGCTGCTGCACTGGGAGTTTGGTATTTGCTTCATGAAATAAAATGAGTTCAAATGGGAGACAGTGCTGAAGGGAGTTCTGTCAGCTGTGGTGGGCATGGTCTCCAGGAGAATGCACCAACCAGGGTTCTATCCCACGTAGCTTGCCCCCTTGACAATAGCAACATGATTCTGAACATTGCCCTAAAACCTCTCCATATAAAAATATGCCTTTACGTATATGGGTCTGATGGCTGCACCATGTCAGTCTCAAGCCATTTGGAAGCCAATGGAAGATCCACATGGCCCCACCACAGATGTTTTATCACTCACTTGCATAACACTTCTCTAGGCCCACTACTCACCAGGCTCCTACTTACTAGCATCTCTGTTCTACACCATTTTCATGAAACCCAGTCAATCAAGGCCCTGTCTGGTATATTCATGATCATCAACAGGACATCAAAGGTTCTCCAGTGACATCTGGTCATGGGAATTTTAAAAATTTCATGGTAATTATCTAGCAATTTTTCATGGATGAAGTTGGAGGCACTGTGGGTTTCAATTCATTCAGGAACCATTAAAGGGTTAGGAAACTAATTTCAGGCAAAGCTCTGGAGTACTCTCACATGCAAGGCTACCCAATGAGTGGCCAAAAAGTCACATGAAGCGAGGCCAATTGAGGTCTATAAAGCGAGGTCCATGTGGGTTTTGAATCTCTATAATGCATGCCAAGTCTTTCAGAATAAAATCATGTAATATCCTGGCTGAGACTCGCAGTGTTCTGTGGAAAGCCAACCTGTGCCTAGAACTCAGGTTCCAATGGCAACTTCATGCCTGGCCTCCTAAAATCCCAACACAATTCATGGCAATACTTCTCTCAGGTCAGTTTCAGAACTCAGTCTATAAGGAGAATCACACCAGAGTTCAAGTCCATGTGGACCCAGACAACTCTTCCAACCGCTACTCAAATGAAAACAATTAAAACCAGAATACTCCCTCATGGCCCTATTCTTCTTCCATATAGACACTAATCATAACCTCTTCTTGGAGTTTTCCATGAGTTGTGCAGCCCAAGAAAATGTCCAAAATAAGCTTCTTGCACCTCTTTTGCCTAACTTCAGCGTGGCCTGGGCACCCTTCCTGTGAACCTGGAGTGATCAAATAGGCCTGCCCTTAATACTGCTCCGCTTATCCAATTTGAGGCTCTCTGACTGTGGGGTCTAGATTCTTTATGTGAATTGGAGTCATGAGAAAAGCCAAGACAGTGTCCAAAATCAGCTCGCTTTTTCCTCATTTGCCTAAAGTCAGGGTGGCCTGGACACCGTTTCTGTGAACCAGGAGTGATCAAATAAGCCTGCCGTTAATACTTCTGTGTTTCTCCAATTTGAGGCCTACTGATTTCAGGTATCAATTTCTTATGTGATTTGGAGTTACTCGAAAACCCAAGCACCTCTGCAGGGAATTGAAGAACTCATTTGACCCAAAGAATCCCTATTCTCACTTGATGGAGTTCAGGAACCTAACAGAGGAAGGCAAGAGACTTCATCCATAATGAATGATTTTTTTTGCCATTATGGTTTTGGATGCACACATGGGATCATTCTTTAGATGCATCAGGTGCTGAGAATCTAACTCAAAGCCACACACATGGCCAAGAGACTAATTCAGACACATCCCTTCCCAAAGCAAATAAGCAAAGAGCCACAGGTGATGCCATTCATTTCCATTTGAAAACTGTTTACTTCAGGCTTCACAAAGGGGTGGATTGAGGCAAAGAACTTCCTGACATTCAGTGAAAAACAACAATAAGTAAGCAAAAGGCCCAAAGCAGGGTTTCTGCACTGAGACTTTCCTGGTCACACTGATATCTGAGTTTTCTGAGATGCTCGCAATTCTCTTCAGCTATCCAGTACATGGCCATGTCACAGAGTTGGAGGTGGTACATATTTTGAACACAAATCCATGAGCCTATTCTAGAGAGTGGCCAGAATTCAGGAAGAAAACAACAACTTAGAAAGATAGCAGGTGTTGCACATCGACAAGACAAGCTGCACTCCATTCATATATTGGGCAGGTTGAAATATGGGAAGATTTACACTTGACAGGACACATCCATTAATGCATTCTCTTTTCCAATGTCTACAACAATGGACACAGTGGGATACACAGACATAGAAAGACTCACCTTGTGAAACAACTTACTAGAAACTGTCCACTCCAAACCAAACCGCCTTTCCCATCTATTCTCAGAACATGAGACAAAACAATAAACCCACACACACTCCCACAAAGGCACCTCCTTCACCCAAGTAGGTCTGTGACTATCCAGAGTGTCCTCTGACTGGTGGGCCATACTATATTCCCCTGAAATGGTCTGTCTTCTCTCAGATCTGGTTTCCTTGGCCAACTCTGTTAGTTGTCAGGAGCCAGTGGTGAACCACTATCTGCTTTCTCAGGAAAGGTCCATCTTCAGAGCTTTCCTGGCATTTGGCCATCCTCACATCATTAGGTACCAAGAAAACTGATTCTGTCCTTGGTAAATCCAAACAAGTGAGCCCACTGGGACTGGGACTGGGACTGCCTCTTGGTGCCTGGCTTTTTGGATACCAAGTTCAGACAGTTCCATCACCAAGGAAATGAGGTATGTCACTTTCTTTGGAACTGAATGAGGTCACTGCCTTGGCAACGACTTTGTCCTAACACTTGCTTCCAAAGGTCCCATGAGATGGAGCCTTCCCCTACTTCCTGTGACACTTTCACAAGGTAGTATGGTATATCAACCATTGGCACCCAGGAACAGCTCTCCACACAGGACTGGTTTGGTCCATCTTCTCTACAATAAGAAGAGAGAGGCTGATTCATACATATCCCTTCATCCTGACCAGGTTGTTTGCCATGGAAGATGACTTTTGCTCTCTCAGGTCCTTCATACCTGCCTACAACTTCTCCAGGTATCATTTCTGCATGGACCTTTGAAGTTCTCAGCAGGTGGAAGGTCCCCAAGTTTCCTGTATTGTAAAAACCACTCTGTCCCTGCTCTTCTGTAAAATGAGATTGAGGGAACAGAGTATGTTTAGGGTTAATAACAGGTTTGATTTGGATTACGAATCATTCTGTGCGATGAATAATGCTATTGGGAACCTGCGATATTTACAAGAATATAGAGGTGAAATATAAGTATAAAAACAGAAATCTAGTTATGATTTGAAGCCCAGAAGGATATTGGGCCCTTGATTGGGATACTTAGCTTTGAATTATGCTCTGCAAAATTGTCTCAGATAATTCGATATACAATGGCATAGGACATTTTATTGAATGTAGAAGAGAACATCCAGTCAAAAAGGGATAGTCGGTAAGATTAGGAAGATAGTCGGTAGGTTTAGAAAGAAGAGTGAGTATAGGATTTGGACCAAAAGTTCTTTAGCAATAGCGTTTCGATTATAGAGTGAATGTAAATGTCAGCACATATGAAGTGTCAGTCACTAGGATCAACTTGGGAAAATTTGTTGAAAAGCAGATATCAATAGAAACATTATGAAATCAGGCAAAGTATAAAGTGAGTGATAGGATTAGACATTTCCAACAGGGTTGAGTTTGAATATATAAATTAGGAAGAAACAAATATGTAGTCACCAATAGGATTGACAATTGACAGCATTAGGCAACCTGGAAACGGATGTTTTTAGTAATTCATGTACACTTTACATTTAGGCTTTGGTACAATCATAAATGTGACCATTACATTTTTTTTGTCCAGAATATTACTTTGATAAAATGTATATGTACATCAGGTGACATGAGTATGTCTTCCACCATTTCTGCAAGCAATATATTGAAGATGTAAAATTAGAATCGGGGGTACAAAGAGGTGTACCCTGTGTCTATGAATATAGAGATAAAGAATGAATAGACCGTAATGTGAATGAATAATATAACTTTTTTCAACTTTAAAAAATGAATTGATGTAATATCTGAAAAATCACAGGAAATCGTATATTGATATACAATCATTCATTCCAAGCAGTTATACATCTAATGGTAATATTCGTGTTTTGGTTTATCATGAAGAGTGTGTGAGATTTGCTTCAAAAGTGACTATAGAAATAATGTGTTTGGAAAGAAGACTCATGAAAATACCAGTAAAGAAACCCTGACAATACATGTGTTCTGAAGCAAAAAGTGATTAAATTTGAAACAAATGCCTACAAATTTGTGAACTTGTGGATGAAATGTATATCCTATGATGTGCAAAAACTGAAGAAATAATAATGTAAAAGTGTCGAATACAAATGAATAAAGAATTACATATCATGTCCCATTGGAATCTACTTGCATTGATGTTAGACTGGGTCAGTTACTGTAGAATAATTAGGATTTGTATGCATCATTCCCTGAAGTTAGTTTTCAGTACTACGAAACAAATATGTATTTCAGGTGGATGAATATTTCTGAGAATAATCTTGTGAAAAGTTGATTAAAAATCCACATACATGAACATAAATGAATTTAGAGAGTGTATATTAGACACATATATTTCATATTTTGAAAAATCTGGAGAGTGTACACACACACACACACACACACACAACACTCACAGATATTAAAAAGTAGCAATATAAATGCCAATCGAAATTCATCAGTAAATATATATCATCCACAGATGCAAAAATATTTATTTTACTGAACATGAGTTTACGTATAATGTTGTTCTACTAGGACGCTCCCTATAGGTTGAATTTTCAGTTCCAACAGCATTTAGGAGGAGTGATCTCTTCTCACAATTTGTATCTGCCAAGTCAGCCACCTCACAAAGATGTACGTGTGATACCTGGTAGGATTCTATATATGCATATAAATATACAAGTGTGAATAGGCTAAAGAGAAAGGGAAACATGAATTCTCATATTTGTTAACTTTAAAAACACATGGAGATCTATTTCTATTAAACATTGACTAGATTTATAACTCCTACCTTGTATAATGCAAAATGCAATCCAACTATACAACATGACTCCAATGAACTGCTTGTATTTCTATAGGTTTGTGTTATTTTTCTCTATCATATTAGGATGAGTTGTCTGAGTCTAGTAGGTATGGGTTAGTGTCAGGGATTCAGTATTTCAAAAGGAAAATTGGAAATTGAATCCAATTTGTATGCAAATATATGCTGCACAAATATCCTCCCACTCTCATCCAGAACAATGCCTTGAAATTACCTTCACCCCAAGTAAGACACAGTTAGAGGAGAATAGATAGAAAATCAGTGAATACATATCTGGAATGGAAAATGCTCAGGAGTTCACAACCTTGGAGGTTGTAGAGGAGTTTCCAAAAGTAAGGGACAGGGTAAACACTCCACAAACATGGAGCTCTGCTGGCCTAAAAACTTTTAGAGCAACTGCCTCTGAGTTTGGGAACGTGAAAAATATGTTGTTGTCAGGAGAATTGGCTTCCTTTGTAGTGAGACCATCAAACTGGGTCTGCCTCTATGTGACGTGGAGGACATGGTATCTTATTTTCCAATGAACATGAGGTAGCAGCGTTGATTTTCTTCTTTTTAGGTAAACTGTGGCCTCTGGGGGCTGAGTGTCTCCCCGTTGGACTGTGAAGCCATTTGGTCCTCCTCCACTTTTTGTGGGGTTTGTGCTGCTGAACTGGGAGTTTGGTATTTGCTTCATGAAATTCAAGGAGTTCAACTGAGACACAGTGCTGGAGGGAGTTCTGTCATGTGTGGTGGTTTAGAGTCTGCAGAAGAACGCACCAACCACGCTTCTATCCCTCATAGCTTGCCACATTGCATCCTTGTCCATAGCAACCTGATTCTGAACATTGCCCTGAATCCTCTCCATATAACAAGATGCCTTTAATTACAAGGGTCTGCTGGCTGCTTCATGTAATCCACAAGCCATTTGGAAATCAATGGAAGATCCACATTGCTCCAACACAGATGTTTTATCACACTCCTGCCCACCACAGCTCTAGGCCCACTTCTCAGCAGGCTGCAACTTTCTGGCACCTCTGTTCTACACAATTTTCATAAAACCCAGTCAAGCAAGGCACTGTCTGGTACATCCATGATCAGCAACAGGACATCCAAAGATTCTCCAGTGCTACCTGGTCATGGGAATTTCAAAAATTTCATGGTATTTATTTAGACATTTTTCAAGGATGAAGTTGGAGGCACTGTGGGTTTCAATTTATTCAGGAACCAGTAAATGGTGAGCAAGATTATTTCAATGAAAGCTCTGGAGAACCCTCACAGGCAAGGCTTCCCAAAGAATGGCCAAAAGGTCACATTAAGCCAGGCCCATTAAGGTCTACAATATGAGGTCCATGTGTGTTTTCACTCTCAACTATGGCTGCCAAGTCTTTCGAATGAAATCATGTGTTATCTTGGCTGAAATTCCCAGTGCTCTGTGGAAAGCCACTCTGGGGCTAGATCTCAGTTTCCAAGGGTGACTCTCATACATCGCCTCTTAAATCACAACACAATACATGGCAATACTTCTCTGAGATCAGTTCCTGAACTCAGTCTATAAGGGGAATCACACGAGAGTTCAAGCCCAGGTAGACCTTGTTATGTCTTCCAAGTGTCACACAAATATCCACAATTAAATCCAAAACACTTCCACATGGCACTCATCTTCTTCCATTTACACAATCATCATAATCTCTGGCTGGAGGTTTCCATGAGGGGTGCAGCCCAAGACAGTGTCCAATATAACCTCCCTTGCCCCTCATTTGCCTAAAATAAGGGTGGCCAGGACATCCTTTCAGTGAACCAAGAGTGATCAAATAGGCCTGCCATTAATATGGCACTGCTTCTCCAATTTGAGGCCCACTGACTGTGTGTTTTAGATTCTTTATGTGAATTGGAGTCTTGAGAAAAACCAAGCACTTATGGGCTAGCCTCTGCAGGGTTTTGAGGAACACATTTGAACCAAATTATCACTATTCTCACATGATGGATGACAGGAACGTTACAGAGGAATGCGAGAGACTTCATCCACACTGACTGCTCTTTTGTCCATTTTGGTTTTGGATGCACACATGGGATCCTTCTTTAGATCCATCAGGTGCTGAGAATCTAAGCCACAGTCTCACACAGGGCCAAAAGGCTGATTCAGACACATCCCTTTCCAAAGCAATTAAGCAAAGAGCCACAGGTGATGCCCTTTCATTTCCATTTGAAAACTGTTTCTTTAGGCTCTACAATGGTGTGGCCTGAGGCAAAGACCTTCCTGACATTCAGGGCAACAGAACAATTGGTAAGCAAAAGGCCCAAAGCAGGGTTTCTTCACTTAGAATTTCCTGGTCAAACTAATATCTGAGTTTTCTGAGATGCTCCCATTTCTTTCAGCGATCCAGTACATGGCCATGTCACAGAGCTTGTAGGTGGTACATATTTTGGACAAAAAACCATGAGCCTATTCTGGAGAGTGGCCAGAATTCAGGAAGAAAACAGGAACTTAGGAAGATTGTTGGAGTTGTCCACCCATAAGTCAAGCCGCAGTCCATTCATAAATTGGGCAAGTTGAGTCTAGACAGGACACATCCAATGATTCATTCTCTTTTCTAATATCTAAAACCACGGACACAGTGGGATACACAGACAAAGAAACACTGGCCTTGTCAAACGACTTACCAGAAACAGTTCACTCCAAACCAAACAAACCGCCTTTCCTACCTATTCTCAGAACATGAGACAAAATCTCAAACCCACACCCACACACACAAAGGAAGCTCTTTCCCCAAGTAGGTCTGTGACTATTGGGAGTGTCTTCTGACTGGTGGGCCAAACTATGTTCTGATGAAATCACCTGTCCTGTGTCAGATATGGTCTCGTTGGCCAAATCTGTGAAGTTGTCACTAACCAGCGGTGAGCCACTACCTGCTGTCTCAGGAAAGGCCCCTCTTCAGAGCTTTCCTGACATTTGTTCATCCTCACCTCAGTAGGTACCAAGAAAGACTGACTCTGTCCTTGGTAAATCCAAAAAATAAGACCACTGGGACTGGGACTGAGACTGGCTCTGGGTGCCTGGCTTCCCGGATTCCAAGTTCAGAGAGTTCCATCACCAAGGATGTGAGGTGAGATTACTTCCTTCAGGAATTCTTTGAGGTAATTGCCTTGGCAACCACTTTGTCCTATGAGATGGAGGCTGCCCTTACTTCCTGTGACACTTTTACAAGTTAGAATTGTATATCAACCATAGGCACCCAGGAACAGCTCTCCACACATGCCTGGTTTGGTCTATCTTCTGTACTTTAACAAGAGAGAGGCTTATTCAGACACAACCCTTCATCCTGGAAAGGTTGTTTGCGATGGAAGATGACATGTGCTCTCTCAGGTCCTTCATAGATGCCTACATCTTCTCCAGGGATCAAATCTGCATGGACATTTGAGGTTCTCAGCAGGAGGAAGATACCCTACATTGCTGTATTGTAAGACGAACTCTGTCCCTGCTCTTCTGCAAAGTTAGATTGAGGGAAGAGTGTATGGTTAGGGTTAATAACATGTTTGATTTGGGTTACGAATCATTGCGAAGGATGATTAATAGTATTGGGAACCTGCGACATTTATAAGATTATAGAGGTGAAATATAAGTATGGAAACAGAAATCTAGGTAAGATTTGAAGCCCAGAAGGGCATTAGGCCCTTGATTGGGATACTTAGCTTATAATTACGTTCTGCACAGATGTCTCAGATAAATCGATAATCAATGGCATAGGACCTTACACCTTGGAAGATTGATTTTAGAAGAGAACATCCACTCAAATTGAGATAGTCGGTGGAATTAGGAAGGTAGTCAGTAGGTTTAGGAAATAGAGTGAGTATAGGACATGGAGCAAAAGTTCAGTAGCAATAGTGTTTTGGTTATAGAGTGAATGTAAATTTCAGCACATGTGAAGAGTCAGTCACAATGATTAACTGGGGAAAATGTGTAGAAAGGAAAATATCAATACAGACCTTACGAAATGAGGCAATTATACAGTGAGTGATAGGATTAGACATTTTCAATAGGGTTGAGATTGAATACATAATCTTAGGAAGAAACAAATATGTCGTCACCAATAGGAATGACATTTGAAAGCATTAGGCAACCAGGACACTTATCGTTTTAGTAATCCATGTTCACTTTCCATTTAGTATTTGGTACAATCATAAGTGTGATTTTTGCATTTTGTGCCCAGAAAAATATTGTGATCAAATGTATATGTAGATCATATGACATGAGTATTTCTTCCATGATTACTGGGAGCAATATTTGAAGACATATAAATTAGTATTGGGGGTACAAAGTGGTGTACAATGTGTCTATGAATAGAGATAATGCATGAATAGACCATACTGTGAATAAATATTATAACTGGTTCCACTTTAAATAATGGATTGAATTGATATCTGAAAATATATAGGAAATCATATATTGACATACAATCATTCACTCCAACCAGTTATATATCTAATGGTAATCTTAGGGTTATTGTTTATCATGAAGTGTGTGTGAGTTTTGTTTCAAAAGTGATTATGGAAATCGAAAATAATATGTTTGGAAAAAAGTCTCATGAAAAGACCAGTCAAGAAATATGGAGGAATCCATGTGTTCTGAAGCAGGAAGTGATTGAAAGTGAAACAAATGCCTATAAATTTTCTAAATTGTGAATGAAATATATATCCTGTTATGTGCATAAACTGATGAAATAGTAATGTATCAGTGTTGAATAAAAGTGAATGTCAAAATACACATCATGTCCAATAGGAATCTACTTGCATTGATGTTAAACTGGGTCAGTTACTGTAGAAATATTAGAATTGTGTGCATTATGCACCAAAGATAGTTTTTTTTTTATTTTTATTTATGGTTGCTCAAAACATTACATAGTTCTTGATATATCATATTTCACACTTTGATTCAAGTGGGTTATGAACTCCCATTTTTACCCTGTATACAGATTGCAGAATCACATCAGTTACACATCCATTGATTCACATATTGCCATACTAGTGTCTGTTGTATTCTGCTGACTTTCCTATCCTCTACTATCCCCCCTAGCCTCCCTGCCCCTCCCCACTTCTCTCTCTACTCCCTCTACTGTAATAAATTTCTCCCCCTTGTATTATTTTTCCCTTTCCCCTCAATTCCTCTTGTATGTAATTTTGTATAACCCAGAGGGTCTCCTTCCAATTCCATGCAATTTCCCTTCTCCCTCCCTTCCACCTCTCATCCCTGTTTAATGTTAATCATCTTGTCATGCTCTTTGTCCCTATCTGTTCTTAGTTACTCTCCTTATATCAAAGATGACATTTGGCATTTGTTTTACAGGAATTGTGTAGCTTCACTTAGCATAATCCAGTCTAATGCCATCCATTTTCCTGCAAATTCTATGATTTTTTCATTTTTCAATGCACAGTAATAATCCATTGTGTATTAATGCCACATTTTTTTTATCCATTATTCTATTGAAGGGCATCTAAGTTGGTTCCACAGTCTTGCTGTTGTGAATTGTGCTGCTATGAACATCGATGTAGCAGTGTCCCTGTAGCATGCTCTTTTTAGGTCTTTAGTGAATAGACCAAGAAGGGGAATAGCTGGGTCAAATGGTGCTTCCATTCCCAGCTTTCCAAGAAATCTCCATACTGCTTTCCCAATTGGCTTCACCAATTTGCAGTCCCACCAGCAATGTACAAGTGTACCTCTTTTCCCACATCCTTGCCAGCACTTCTTGTTGTTTGACCTTATAATGGCTGCCAATCTTACTGGAGTGAGATGGTATCTTAGGGTGGTTTTGATTTGCATTTCTCTGACTGCTGGAGATGGTGAGAATTTTTTCATGTACTTTTTGATTGGTTGTATGTCCTCATCTGAGAAGTGTCTGTTGAGGTCCTTGGACTATTTGTTGATTGGGTTATTTGTTATCTTATTGTCTAATTTTTTGAGTTCTTTGTATACTCTGGATATTAGGGCTCTATCTGAAGTGTGAGTAGTAAAGATTTCTTCCCAGGATGTAGGCTCCATATTTACCTCTCTTATTGTTTCTTTTGCTGAGAAAAAACTTTTTTAGTTGAGTAAGTCCCATTTGTTGATTCTAGTTATTAACTCTTGTACTATGGGTGTCCTATTGAGGAATCTGTAGCCTGACCCCACAGTATGTACATTGTAACCAAATTTTTCTTCTATCAGACAGTGTGTCTCTGATTTGATATCAAGCTCCTTGATCCATTTTGAGTTAACTTTTGTGCATGGCGAGAGAAAGGCATTCAGTTTCATTTTGTTACATATGGATTTTCAGTTTTCCCAACACCATTTGTTGAAGATGCTATCCTTCCTCCATTGCATGCTTTTAGCCCCTTTATCAAATATAAGATAGTTGTAGTTTTGTGGATTGGTTTCTGTGTCCTCTATTCTGTACCATTGGTCCACCTGCCTTTTTCGGTACCAGTACCATGCTATTTTTGTTACTATTGCTCTGTAGTATAGTTTGAAGTCTGTTATCGCTATACCACCTGATTCACACTTCCTGCTTAGCTTTGTTTTGCAATTCTGGGTCTTTTATTTTTTCATATGAATTTCATGATTGCTTTCTCTATTTCTACAAGAAATGCCTTTGGGATTTTGATTGGCATTGGATTAACCCTATAGAGAACTTTTGGTAATATCGCCATTTTGATGATGTTAGTTCTGCCTATCCATGAACAGGGTATATTTTTACATCTTCTAAGATCTTCTTCTATTTCTCTCTTTAGGATTCTGTAGTTTTCATTGTATAAGACTTTCACCTCTTTTGTTAGGTTGATTCCCATTTTTTTTTTTTAGGATATTGTGAATGGAGTGGTTGTCCTCATTTCCATTTCAGAGGATTTGTCGCTGATATACAGGAATGCATTTGATTTATGCGTGTTGATTTTATATCCTGCCACTTTGCTGAATTCATTTATTAGCTCTATTAGTTTCGTTGTAGACCCTTTTGGGTCTGCTAGGTATAGAATCATGTCATCTGCAATAGTGATAATTTAAGTTATTCTTTTCCTATTTATATGCCTTTAATTTCTTTCATCTGTCTAATTGCTCTGGCCAGTCTTTTGAGAACTATATTGAACAGAAGTGGTGAGAGCGGGCATCCCTGTCTTGTTCCAGATTTTGGAGGGAATGTCTTCAATTTTTCTCCATTAAGAATGACGCTAGCCTGCGGTTTAGCATAGATTGTTTTTACAATATTGAGGAATGTTCCTGTTATTCCTAGTTTTTCGAGAGTTTTGAACATAAAGGGATGCTGTACTTTGTCGAATGCTTTTTCTGCATCTATCTAGATGATAATATGGTTTTTATTTTTAAGTCTATTGATGTGGTGAATAACACTTATTGATTTTCGTATATTGAACCCTCCTTGCATCCCAGGGATGAATCCTACTTGATCATGGTCCACATTTTTTTGATATGTTTTTGTATCTGATTTGCCAGAATTTAATTTAAGATTTTTGCATTTAGGTTCATTAGAGATATCGGTCTTTAGTCTTCTTTCTTTGAAGTGTCTATCTGGTGAAGGAATCAGAGTGATATTGGCCTCGTAGAATGAATTTGGAAGATCTCCCTCTTTTTCAATTTTCTGAAATAGCTTGAAAAGTATTGGTATTAGTTCATATTTAAAGGTTTTGTAAAAGTCTGCTGTATACCCATACGGTCCTGGGATTTTCTTAGTTGGTAGTCTTTGGATGGTTTCTTTTATTTCCTCAATTGATATTGGTATGTTTAGGTTGTCTATATCCTCCTAACTCACTCTGGTCAAATCATATGACTTAAGAAATATTTCGATGCCTTCACTATCTTCTATTATTTTGGAGTATAAGGATTCAAAGTAATTTCTGATTATCTTCTGTATTTCTGAAATATCTGTTGTGATATTGCCTTTTTCATCCCATATGATAGTAATTTCAGTTCTCTCTCCTCTTCATTAGCATGACTAGGGGACTGTCCATTTTCTTTATTTTTTCAACGAACCAACTTTTAGTTTTGTCAATTTTTTCAATTGTTTCTTTTGTTTCGATTTCATTGATTTCTGCTCTGATTTTAATTATTTCTTTCCTTCTACTTCTTTTCCTGTTGTTTGCTCTTGTTTTTCTAAGATTTTCAGATGAAGTATGAGATCATTTATTTGTTGTTTTTTTCTTTTTCTAAGGAATGAACTCCAAGCAATGAATTTTCCTCTTAGAACTGCTTTCAATGTGTCCCATAGATTCCGATATATTGTGTCTGTGTTTTCATTTTTCTCTAAGAATTTTTTATTTTCCTCCTTGATGTCTTCTATAACCCATTGATCATTCAGTAACCTATTGTTCATTCTCCAAATGATGCATGATTTTTCCTTCCTTCTTTTATCATTGATTTTTAGTTTCATTCCATTATGATAAGATAAGATGCATGGTATTATCTCTACTCCTTTAATTTGTCTAAGAGTTGCCCTGTGACATAATATATGATCTATTTTTGAGAAGGATCCATGTGCTGCTGAGGAAAAATGTAACTGCTTGATGTTGGGTGGTATATTCTATATATGTCAATTAAGTCTAGGTTATTAATTGTGTTATTGAGTTCTATAGTTTCCTATTTCAACTTTTGTTTGGAAGACCTGTCCAGTGGTGAGAGAGCTGTATTGAAGTCTCCCATGATTATTGTATGGTGGTCTATTAGACTCTTGAACTTGAGAAAAGTTTGTTTGATGAACATAGCTGCACCATTGTTTGGGGCATACATATTTATGATTGTTATGTCTTGCTGGTGTATGGTTCTCTTGAACAGTATGTAGTGTCCCTCTTTATCCCTTTTGATTAACTTTGGCTTGAAATCTATTTTATTTGATATGAGTATGGACACTCCTGCTTTTTTCCGAAGTCCATATGAGTGATATGATTTTTTCCAAACTTTCACCTTCAGTGTATATATGTCTTGTTCTTATCAAATGCGTCTCCGGTAGGCAGCATATTATTGGGTCTTGTTTTGTGATCCATTCTACTGGCCTGTGTCTGTTAATTGGTGAGTTTAAGCCATTAACATTTACAGTTATTATTGAGATAAGGGTTGTTCTTCCAGCCATATTTGTTTATTTATGTTATTAAACATGGATTGTTTTCCTCTTTGATTATTTCCCCCCTTTAATGTCCTACCTCCCACTGTTGGTTTTCATTATTTTCCAATTACTCTTCCTGTAATATTTTGCCAAGGATGTTTTGAAGAGATGATTTTCTAGCTACAAATTCTTTTAACTTTTGTTTATCATGGAAAGTTTTAATTTCATCTTCCATCCTGAAGTTTAATTTTGCTGGATACAAAGTACATGGTTGGAACCCATTTTCTTTCTGTGATTGAAAAATGTCATTCCAGGATCTTCTAGCTTTCAGAGTCTTTGTTGAAAGATCAGCTGTTATCCTGATTGGTTTACCCATAAATGTAATCTGCTTCCTTTCTCTTGTAGATTTTAAAATTCTCTCCTTATTCTGTATGTTGGGCATCTTCATTATAATGTGTCTAGGTGTGGATCTCTTATGATTTTTCACATTCGGCGTCCTGTAGGCTTTTAGAACTTGGGAGTCTGTCTCATTCTTCAAGTCTGGGAAGTTTTCTCATATTATTTCATTGAATAGATTGCTCATTCCTTTGGTTTGGACCTCTATACCTTCCTGTATCCCAATGACTCTTAAGTTTGGTCTCTTTATTTTATCCCATATTTCTTGGATGTTCTCTTCATGGTTTCTTAACAGTTTGGCTGAGCTGTCTATGTTCTTTTCAAGTTGAAATACTTTGTCTTCATTGTCTGATGTTCTATCTTCTAAGTGTTCTACTCTGATGGTAGTATTCTCAATTGAGTTTTTAAGATGGTTTATTGCTTCCTGCATTTCTAGGATTTCTGTTTGTTATTTTTTACAACCTCTATCTCCCTGTATAGTTGATCTTTTGCTTCTTGGTTTTGTTTATGTAATTCATTGTTGAAGTGATCTTTCATTGTCTGATTGTCTGACATTCCATCTGCTGCAGCTATTACCTCTTCTAAAGTTGTGTTGACCTGCATTGATTGTGGTTATTTTTTCCTTTTCTTTTCATACTGCTCGCGTTTCTTTCTGCTTGGTGAAACTGTTCTGATTTTGAAATTTTCCCCCTATATATTTATATTGCTCTTGTATATTTGAAAAGTCTTCATTGCAGGGGCAGGGGTGGCTGTGCTGTTCCACCAATTGGGGTGATATATGTACCACGCTGATGGGCCGCTAGGCCTGTTATTCTGATCGGTCGCAGGTCTGCTTACCATGCAGGCGCAGGAGGCTGCTCTCCTCTGCCCCTCCTCCAATTGGTGTGACGTGTCTACCACGCCCGTGGACCCCTGCGGTGTTCTGCTGATCGGTCGCAGGTCTGCCTACCTTGCTTGCGTGGGCGGCGGCTCTGCTCTACCCCTACCCCAATTGGGGTGACGTGACTACCACGCCGGTGGGCCGCTGGGCCTGGTCTGCCGGTTGGTCGCAGGTCAGGATACCTTGTGAGCACGGGCTACAGATCTGTTCTGCCCCTACTCCAAATGGGGTAAAGTGTCTGCCGCGCCAGCAGGCCGCTGGGCCTCTTCTTCTGGTCAGGTGCAGGTCTGCTACCTTGCGGGCGCGGGTGGTGGCTCTGCTCTGCCCCTACTCCAATTGGTGTGTCGTGACTACCATGCCTGCAGGTTGCTGGGCCTGTTCTGGGCATGGGCGAAGGCTCTGCTCTGCTCCTACTCCTATTGGGGTAATGTGACTACCATGCTGGTGACCCACTGGGATTGTACTAGGCATGGGAGAAGGCTCTGCTCTGCAACTACTCCAATTGGGGTGACGTGCCTACCACACCTGTGGGTCGCTGGGCCTGTTCTAGGCCCGGGCAGCGGCTCTGTTCTGCCTCTACTCCAATTGGGTTGACGTGACTACCATGCAGGTGTGTCACTGGGTCTGTTCCAGGTGCGGGCAGCTGCTCTGCTCTGCCCCTCTGGCTTGATGACAAAGTGAGAGAGACCCGGGTGTTTGTGACTCACTTTCTTCACCAGGAGACCAACTGTTTCTGTCACTGCTGGTATCAATGAAGTTATCTCCTCTGCTGCTTTCTGATGACATCAGAAATTTGTCATGTTGGTATCCCATGTGAAAGGCAGCATTTCGTTCCCTTTTCTGGGTGACCAAAGCAATGGGTGAGTCCTGACCGGCCCTCACAAGCCGCGTCTCAATCCTGTTGCCACTGCCTATGAAGGCTCGGTTGATATTTACCTCCACAGTATTCAGCAAGACCCGGAACGAGAAGCAGTTTCCGCGGGTTCTTTAGCCCTGGGCCAGATCAGTTCCTAGAGGCGGAATTCGGCCGCTCTGGGCTTTGTGTATGTTCTAATAGGAGCAGGCTCCAAGATGGAGTTTCTGCAGGTTCTTTGGCACTGAGCCTGAGTAATTTGTCTGCGATACAAAGGTGAATGGCATCCTGAAATTACCTGTTCTATAGCTGAATGAGCTTCGATCAGTCGAAAACAGGGATGGTGACATCAGCTCTCCAAGATGGTGGCCCCTGGCTTCCTCTGTGGTCTGACCGGTGTGGAGAACCGAATTGGACCGCATCCTTTCCCGTCTCAAACCCAGAATTCAGCACTTAGCACAGTGATTGCATACCTGTCAGGAGCCCACAGAATCCACACCGCTGTATATTTGCATTGCTATCTCTTCGTTTCCCAGTGCACGCCGCAGACTCTAGCCGCAGACCGATTTCCTGAATAAGCAGCATGACCCTCTATGCGGACAAATCACTCGTGTTTGAGCCCGCGTAGCTGATCCTTGTGAGATGGAAATATGTCCACTAGGTTTTGGAGCACCCCAATTTTGCTGGAAATTTCTAACAAGATAGGTTTTAGCCATTATAACTCGTCATTCTCCAGCACAGTGACGCGGTACATGGGGGTGATGCACTCCCTTCACCACAATCATATGATCCCCCAAAGTTAGTTTTCAGTACTAAGAAACAAATATGTATTTCTGGTGGATGAATAATTATGAGAATATTCTTGTGAAAACTTGATTATTAATCCAAATACATGAATATGAGTGAATTTGGGGAGTGTATAATAAGAAAAATATACTTCATATTTTGAAAAATCTGGAGAGTGAATATATATATATATATATATATATATATATATATATATATATACATATATATATATATATATACACATACACACACAGACATTAAAAAGTAGCATTATGTATGCCAATCGAAATTCACCACGAAGTAATATATCATCCACAGATCCAAAAATATTCATTTTAATGAACATGGATTTATGTTGTTCAAATAAGAAGCTCACTCATATGTTGAATTTTCAGTTCCAACAGCATTTAGTAGGAGTGATCTCTTCTCACAATTTGCATCTGCCAAGCCAGCCACCTCACAAAATGTACGAGTGATACCAGGTAGAATTCTATATGTGCATATAAAAATACATGTGATGAATAGGCTACAGAGAAAGGGAGACAGTTATTCACATGTTTGTTAACTTTTAAAACACATGGAGAACTATTTCAATTAAAATTCGCTAGATTTATAACACCTACCATTTATCATACGAAAGGCAAGTCCAACTATACACCATGCCTCCTGTGAACCTCTTGTATTTCTATTCTGTTTGGGTTATTTTTCTCCACCATATTAGGATTAAAAGTCAAAGTCTAGTAGGGTATGTGTTAGTGTCAGGGATTCAGTATTTCGAATGGAAAATTGGAAAATGTATCAAATGTGTATGCAAATATGTGCTACACAAAAATCTTCCCACCCTCATTCAGCACAATGCCTTGACATTACCTTCGCCCCACATAAGACACAATTGGAGGAGAAGAGTTAGAAAATCTGTGAATACATATGTGTAATGAAAAATGCTCAGGAGTTCACAAATTTTGCAGGTGGTAGAGGAGATTCCAAAAGTAAGGGACAGGGTAAAAACTCCACAAACATGAAGTTCTGCCAGCCTAACATCTGGAGAAACTGCCTCTGAGGTTGGGCAATGAAATATATGCTGTTGTCAGGAGCATTAGCTTCATTTGTTGTGAGACCATCATAGCTGAGTCTTCATCTATGTGATCTGGATGACATGGATTCTTATTTTCCAATGAACATGAGGCAGCAGTGCTGAATTTTCTATTTGTAGGTAACCTGTGGCCACTGGGGTTTAAGTGTCTCCCCTTGTGGACTGTAATTCCATTTGGTCATCCTCCACTATTCGTGGTATTTCTTGCTGCTGCACTGGGAGATTGGTATTTGCTTCATGAAATACAAGGATTTCAAATGGGACACAGTGCTGAAGTAAGTTCTGTCAAGTGTGGTGGGTCAGGTTCGTCAGGAGAACGCACCAACCAGGCTTCTATCCCACAAAGCTTGCCCCATTGACCATAGCAACCTGATTCTGAACATTGCCCTAAAACCTCTCCATATAACAATATGCTTTTACATATAAGGGTCTACTGGCTGCAAAATGTCAGTCACAATCCATTTGGAAGCCAATGGCAGATCCAAATGCCCCCACCACAGATGTTTTATTACACACCTGCCAACCACTACTCTAGTACAACTACTCAGCAGGATCCAACTTACTGGCATCTCTGTTAAACACCACTTTCATAAAACCCAGTCAGTCAAGGCACTGTATTGTATACTCATGATCAGCAACAGGACATCCAAATATTCTCCAGTGCTACCCGGTCATGGGAATTTCAAAAATTTCATGGTATTGATATAGCCAATTTTCAAGGATGAAGTTGGAGGCACTGGGAATTTTAATTCACTCAGAAACCATTAAATGGTGAGGAAGCTCATTTCAATGAAAACCCTGGAGAATTCTTACAGGCAAGGCTTCCAAAAGTGGCAAAAAGTCAGATTAAGCCAGGCCCGTTGAGGTCTACAATGTATGGTCCATGTGTGTTTCGACTCTCAAATATGGCTGCCAAGTCTTTAAGAATAATATCATGTGATATCCTGGCTGAGATTCCCTGTGCTCTGTGGAAAGTCAACTTGGGCCTAGATGTCACTTTCCAAGGGCAACTCTCATGCATAGCCATCTAAAATTCCAACACAATTCCTGGCAATAATTCTCTGAGATCAGTAAAAGAACTCAGTCTCTAAGGGGAATCACACCAAAGTGCAAGCCTAGGTGGACCCAGAGATCTCTTCCAACCGCCAGACAAATATCCACAATTAAAACCAAACACTCTCACATGGCCCTCATCTTCTTCCATATAGACACTCATCATATTCTCTGGCTGGAGGTTTCTATAAGGGACGCAGCCCATGACAGTGTCCAAAATAAGCTCCCTGCCCCTCATTTGCCTATAGTCAGGGTGGCCTGGACTCTCTTCCTGTGAACCAGTAGTGATCAAATAGGTCTGCCTTTAATATTGCTTGGCTTCTCCAACTTGAGGCCTTCTAGGTTTGGGGTTTAGATTCTTTAAGTGAATTGGAGTCATGAAAATCAAACACCTATGCCCTAGCCTCTGCAGGGCTTTGAAGAACTCATTTGACCCAAAGGATTCCTATTCTCACTTGATGGATATCAGGAACCTACCAGAGGAAGGCAAGAGAGTTCATCAACAATATCTGATCTTTTTGCCATTTTGGTTTTGGATGCACGCATGGGATCTCTCTTTAGATCCATCAGGTGCTGAGAATCTAAGCCACAGCCTCACACAGGGCCAACAGGCTGATTCAGACATATCCCAATCCTAAGCAATTAAGCAAAGAGTCACAGGTGATTCCCATTCATTTCCATTTGAAAACTGTTTTCTTCAGGGTTCACAAAGTGGTGGCTTGAGGCAAAAACTTCCTGACATTCAACAGAACAATAGGTAAGCAAAAGGAACAAAGAGGGGTTTCTCCACTGAGACTTTCCTGGTCAACAGATATTTGAGATTTCTGAGATGCTAGCCATTTCTTTCAGCTATCCAGTACATAGCCATGTCACAGATCTTGGAGGTACAAATCTTGGACACAAAACCACGATACTATTCTGGAGAGTGGCCAGAATTGAGAAAGAAAACAGGAAATTAGGAAGCTTGTAGGTGTTGCCCATCCATAAGGCAAGCCAGAGTCCACTCATGAATTGGGCAGGATGAATGCTGGGAAGCTTTCTACTAGACAGGACACATCCATTGATGCATTGTCTTTTCTAATGTCTACAACAATGGACTCAGTGGGATACACACACATAGAAACACTCGCCTTGTCAAAGGACTTAATAGAAATATTCCACTCCATACCAAACAAACAGCCTTTCCTACCTATTCTCAGAACATGAGACAAAACCACAAACTCACACCCACACCCACAAAGGCACCTCCTTCCCCCTAGTAGGTCTGTGACTCCCCGGAGTGTCCTCTGACTGGTGGGCCATACTATGTTCCCCGGAAATGACCTCTTCTGTCTCAGATCATGTCTGCTTGGCCAACTCTGTGAAGTTCTCAAGAGCCAGCGGTGAGACACTACCTGCTTTCTCAGGAAAAGCCCCTCTTCAGAGGTTTCCTGGCATTTGGCCATCCTCACATCTGTAGGTACCAAGAAAGACTGACTCTGTCCTTGGTAAATCCAAACATGTCAGACCACTGGGACTAGGACAGGGACTGTCTCTTGGTGCCTGGCTTCCTGGATTTCAAGTTCAGAGAGTTCCATCACCAAGGAAGTGAGGTGAGATCACTTCCTTCAGGATATGAATGATGTCACTGCCTTGGCAACCACTTTGTCCTAACAGTTGCTTCCAAAAGTATCATGAGGTGGAGGCTGTCCTGATTTTCATGGGACACTTTCTCTAGTTAGAATGTTATATCAACCATAAGCATCCGGGAACAGCTTCCACACAGGACTGGTTTGGTCCATGTTCTATACATTAAGAAGAGAGAGACTGATTCAGACACAACCCTCCATCCTGACCAGGATGATTGCCATGGAAGATGACTTTTGCTTTCTGAGGTACTTCATAGCTGCCTTCATCTTCACCAGGGATCATTTCTGCATGAACATTTGAGTTTCTCAGCAGGTGAAGATCCCCTAGATTCCTGTAGTTTAATACCCACACTGTTATTGCTCTCCTGCAAAGTGAGTGTATGGTTACGGTTAATAATATGTTCGATTTGGGTTAGGAATCATTCTGCAGGAAGAATAATGAGATTGGGAACCTGCGATATTTATAAGAATATATAGGTGAAATATATGTATGAAAACGGGAATCTAAGAAAGATTTGAAGCCCAGAAGGGCATTGGGCCCTTGATTTGGATACTTAGTGTTGAATTATGTTCTGTACAGTTGTCTCAGTTAAATCGAAATACAGTGGCATAGGACCTTGTACCTTGGATGATTGAATGTAGAAGAGAACATCCAGTCAAAAAGGGATAGTCAGTAGGATTAGGAAGATAGTCAGTAGGTTTAGGAAGAAGAGTGAGTATATGATTTGGAATAAAAAGCTTCTTTAGCAATAGGGTTTCGTTTAGAGAGTGAATGGAAATGTCAGCACATGTGAAGAGTCAGTCACAATGATGAACTGGGGAAAATATGTAGGAAAGCAGGTGTCAATAGAGACATTACGAAATCAGGCAAAGTATAAAGTGAGTGATAGGATTAGACATTTTCAACAGGGTTGAGTTTGAATACATAATCATAGGAAAAAACAAATATCTCGTCACGAATGGGAATGACATTTGAGAGCATTAGGCAACCTGGACATGGATGTTATTAGTTATCCACGTTCACTTTCCTTTTAGGCTTTGGTACAATCATAAGTGTGACATTTTTATGGTTTTTTTTTTGTTCAGAATATTACTGTGATAAAATGTATATGTAGATCAGGTGGCATGAGTATTTATTTCACCATTTCTGGGAGCAATATTTTGAAGACGTATACATTAGTATTAGGGGTACAAAGAGGTGTACCCTGTGTCTATTAATATAGAGATAATGCATGAATAGACCATACTATGAATAAATAACGTAACTGATTCCACTTTAAATAATGGATTGAATTGATATGTGAAAATATATAAGAAATCTTATATTGATATACAATCATTCATTCCAACAAGTTATATATCTAATGGTAATATTAGGATTATGGTTTATGATGAATGGTGTTTGAGTTTTGCTTTACACGTGATGATGTTAAACAAAAATAATATGTTTGGAAAGAAGTCTCATGAAAAGACCAGTCAAGAAACATGGAGGAATACATGGGTTCTGAATCAGGAAGTGATTGATGGTGAAACAAAGGCCTATAAATTTTCTAATTTGTGACTGAAATATATATCCCATCATGTGCATGAACTGAAGACATAGTAACGTACAAGTGTTGAATAATAATGAAAGTCAAAATACACATCATGTCCCCTAGGAATCTACTTGCATTCATTTTAAACTGGCTAAGTAACTGTAGAAATATTAGGGTTTGTATGCACCATTCACTGAATTTAGTTTTCAGTACTAGGAAACAATATGTATTTCAGGTGGATGATTTTTTCTGAAAATAATCTTGTTGAAAGTTGATTATAAATCCACAGATATGAATATGAATGTATTTAGGGAGTGCATAATAAGACACATATATTTCATATTTTGAAAAATCTAAAGAGTATATATATATATATATATATATATATATATATATATATATACATATATATATATACACACACACACGCAAATGCACAGATATTAAAAAGTAGCAATACAGGAGATCCATTATGAAGGCAGGCATGGAGAATTCAAGTCTCTGATCTCTTCAGCTGCGCGGGCATAGGGAGTCGTAAACTGTCTAAATGCTGTTTGCTCAGAATCACTAGGCAATATTGACCTGTTGTGAATCTGGGGCGAACAGTCTGGGCCCCTCAGAACACACACAAAGCCCGAATTGGCTGCATTCAAGCTTAGATTCATCTGGTTTCTGTGACTCAGTACTAACATTCCCGCTGAAATAATTGGTCGGGCTTTCGGAATTGACAGAGTTAAAAGCCAACTGAGCCTTCATAGGCAGTGGCCACAGGATTGAAATGGGGCTTGGGAGAGATAGTCAGGACCCACCTGTTGCATTGGTCACCCAGCAAAGGGAACGAACGGTCACCATTTTAATGGGATACCACCATGGCAGCGAACTGACGTCACAGTCAGAGGAGATAACTTCATTGAAACCAGTGCGACAAGTGTGTTATCCCATTGCCATCTCTCTCAACACCGCAGGGAAACCTCAAGGGCCCTTCCCACCTCTGCCGTAATGGTCCCTCCCAGCTCTCCAAGGAGCGCGATACCCAGACCTAGGGAATCAGGATTGGCTCGGGACTCGAGGCATGTAATTGCCGGCTACCGCTCCCACCAGTGCTGACAATTGAGGTCTCCTACACCACCTACCGGGGCCATGGCTCCCAAAGGGCAAGCAAATTCGCTGGGGTTTCTCAGCCCCAAACTCTACAAACTTAGGGTCTGAGGGAGGCAATCAAGGAGAGTGTGCCCAGGCGTTCATGGAAACAGGGCTACCAGGAGCAGAGGCCTGGCTTGTAACCAGTATTGTGGTGAGCGTCACAGGTGAGTGGGGCCTGGCTTGAGGAAGCACAAGAGAAGGCCCTAGGCACTCAGGGTTGGAGACCCGCCCAGTCTGGGAGGAAGAGCTGCTGCACAGTGATTGGTTCCCACTTATTGAGAGGAGAAGCTTGGCCCAGTGCGCACAGCTCCACCTACTGGAAGAGAAGTTAATTGAACTCTAGGACTGCATGTATTATTACTATTTTTTTATTTGTATTTTTTTCTTTTTCTTTCATTTTCATTTTTGTTGTTGTTGTTCTTTAACTTTTTAAAATGTTTTTATTTTTTTAATTTCTTTTATTTTATTATTATTATTATTAATATTATTATTTTAAATTTTAATTTTCAATTTTTTAATCATCATTATTACTTAAAATTTTCTTTCTTTATTTTCTATTTTTTTTTGTCTTTTCATTTCATTTCAATTTTTTTATTCCCCCTTACTTGAATTCTACCTGCCTACTCTCATTCTCTTTAGTGACTTCTCCCTTCCCTTCTAATATCTTTCCTCCCAAGCATCAAATAAATTTATAAGAGTAAGCAGTAACTCAGTAGTCAAACAGAACGAGAAGTAACATGAGAAGCATAAAAAATCAAGGAAGAAAAGGAGTACGAACAATGAAGGACAGCCTAAATATTCAAGAGCACCTCGAGTCATCAGAAAAATGGTCATATAAAGAACTCAAGGAATACCTTAGACAGATGGAATGGAACCTTAAATAGGATACGAGACAGCAAAAACAAACAGTGATAGAACGCATTGAAAATAAATTACATAAACAGATAAAATAAGAAATTAAGCATCTTTATCAGGAGATAGAGATTATTAGAAAAATCAAACAATAATTCTAGAAATCAAGGAAATGATAAACCAAATTAAAAATTCAATTGAGAGTATCACTAACAGTGTAGAGCAAGTAGAAGACAGAATGAAGACAAAATATATCATCTTGAAAAAAGTCTAGCCAACAAAGAAATGCTGTAAAAAATTATGAGAAAACATTCAAGAGATATGGGATAACATAAAAAAAAAAAAACTAATAAGTCATATGGATAGAGGAAGGTACAGAGATTCAAACCAAGGGAATGAGAAACCTGCTGAATGAAATAATTACAGAAAACTTTCCTGAAATAAAAATGGAAATGGATAAACAAATTGTAGATGCTTACAGGACATGGAGCACACAAAATCACAGTAGACCAATGCCAAGACACATTGCTATGAAGATATCCATTATACAGAACAAAGAGAAAATATTAAAAGCTACCAGAGAAAGGAGGCAGATTACAATCATTACAATCAGGGGTAAACAAAAAAGGTTAACAATGGATTTTTCATCATAGATGCTGGAAGTGAGAAGATCCTGGAACAATGTACTTCAAACACTGAAAGACAATGGATGCCAACCAAGAATTATGTATCCAGCAAAATTAAGCTTAAGGTAAGACAACGGGATAAAAATATTTCATGATAAACAAAACCTAAAAGAATTTGCAGCCAGATAACCAGCATTGCAAAGCATCTTGAGCAAAACACTACACGAGGAAGAAATGAAAATCAACAACGAAAACCATCAGTGAGAAGTGCCTCAGTAATGACAGAGGGCGGGGGAAAAGCTAATCATGGAGAAACAAACTAATTTAAAAAAAAGATATAAGCAAACATGGGTGGCAGTAAAAACCATATATCAATAGTAACTCTAAAAGTAAATGGCTTAAACTCTCGAATAAAGTGACATAGGCTTGTAACTTGAAATAAAAAAAAAAATCCAACAATATATTGCCTCCAGGGGACACATCTGAATGGAAAAGACATACACAGGCTGAAGGTGAAAGATTGGAAAAATTTATACCATGCACACGGTCCTCGTAAGCAAGCAGGGGTGGCCATCCTCCTATGGAATAAAATCGACCTCAAGACTAATTTAATCAAAAGGGATAAAGAAGGACATTATATACTGCTAAAATGAACCATTCACCGACAAGACATAACAATTATCAATATTCACGCAGCAAATAATGGTGCTGCGATGTTCATAAAACAAATTCTCCTCAAGTTCAAGAATCAAATAGACCACAATACAATAATTATGGGTGACTTCAACTCACCTCTCTCACCATTGGACAGATCCTCCAAACAAAAGTTGAAAAAAGAAACTATAGAACTCAATATCGCAATCAATACCCTAGACTTAACTGACATATATAGAATATATCAACCATCATCAAGTGGATATACTTTTTTCTCAGCAGCACATGGATCCTTCTCAAAAATAGACCATATGTTATGCCATAGGACAACCCTCAGTAAATATAAAGGGGTGGAGATAATACCATGAATTTTTTGTGATCATAATGGAATGAAACTGGAAACCAATGATAAAAGAAGGAAGAAAAAACCATACATCACATCCAAAATGAAGAATATGTTACTGAATGATCAATGGGTTACAGAAGACATAAAGGAGGAAATCAAAAAATTCTTAGAGATAAATGAAAATACAGACACAACATATCAGATTCTATGGGGTACAATGAAAAGAAGTTTTAAGGGGTAAATTCATCGCCTAGAGGTCATTCCTCAAAATAGAAAAGAAAAACAAATAAATGAGCTCACACTTCATCTCAAAGCCTTAGAAAAGGAAGAGCAAAACAACAGCAAATGTAGCAGAAGGCAAGAAATAATTAAAATCATAGCGAAATTGAAACAAAAGAAACTATTGAAAAAATTAACAAAACTAAAAGGTGGTTCTTCAAAAAGATAAATAAGATAGACAGACCCTTAGCCATGCTAACGAAGAGAAGAAGAGAGAGAAATCAAATTACTAACATACGGGATGAAAAAGGCAATATTACAACAGATGCTACATAAATACAGAAGAAAATTAGAAATTATTTTGAAAACCTGTATTCCAATAAAATAGAAAATAGTGAAGACATCGATAAATTTCTTAAGTCATATGATTTGCCCAGACTGAGTCAGGAGGAAACACACAATTTAAACAGACCGATATCAATGGATGAAGTAGAAGAAGCAATCAAAAGACTACCAACCAAGAAAAGCCCAGGACCGGATGGGTATACAGCAGAGTTTTACAAAACCTTTAAAGAAGAATTAATACCAATACTTCTCAAGTTATTCAGGAAATAGAAAAACTGGGAGCTCTGCCGAATTCATTCTATGAGGCCAACATCACCCTGATTCTGAAACCAGACAAAGACACCTCAAAGAAAGAAAACTACAGACCAATATCTCTGATGAACCTAGATGCAAAAATCCTCATTAAAATTCTGGCGAATTGGATTGAAAGGCACATCAGAAAAATCGTGCACCATGATCAACTTGGATTCATCACTGGGATGCAAGGAGGGTTCAATATATGGAAATCAATAACTGTTATTCACAACATCAATAGACTTAAAGATAAGAACCATATGATCATCTCGATAGACGCAGAAAAACCATTCAACAAAGTAGAGCATTTCTTTATGTTCAAAACATTTTAAAAACTAGGGATAACAGGAACTTACCTAGACATTGTAAAAGCTATCTATGTTAATCCTCAGGCTAGCATCATTCTGAATGGAGAAAAATTGAAGGCATTCCCTCTAAAATCTGGAACAAGACAGGGATGTCCTCTATTACCACTTCTATTCAATATAGTTCTCCAAAAACTGGCCAGAGCAATTAGAGAGATGAAAGACATTAAAGGCATAAAAATAGGAAAAAGAGAACTTAAATTATCACTATTTGTAGATGACATGATTCTATACATAGAAGACCCAAAAGGGTCTACAGAAAAAACTACTAGAACTCATAAATGAATGCAGCAATGTGGCAGGATACAAAATCAACATGAATAAATCAAAGGCATTTCTGTATATCAGCGACAAAACTTCTGAAACAAAAGTGAGTCAAAACACTGCATTCCCAATTTCCTCAAATAATTAAATACTTGGGAATAAACCTAACAAAAGAGGTGAAAGATTTATATAATGCAAACTACAGAACCCTAAAAAGAGAAATAGAATAAGATCTTAGAAGATGGAAAAATATACCGTGTTCATCGATAGGCAGAACTAACATCATCAAAATGGTGATATTACCAAAAGTTCTCTATAGGTTTAATGCAATGCCAATCAAAATCCCATAGAAACTTTTTGTAGAAATAGATAAAGCAATCATAAAATTCAAATGGAAAAATAAAAGACCCTGAATAGCAAAAGCAATTCTAAGCCGGAAGTGTGAATCAGGCAGTATAGCGATACCAGATTTCAAACTATATTACAGAGCAATCATAATAAAAACAGCATGGTACTGGTACCAAAACAGGCGGGTGGACCAATGGTACAGAATGGAGGACACAGAGACTAATCCAAAAAGCTACAACTATCTTATATTTGATAAAGGAGCTAATGGCCTGCAATGGAGGAAGGATAGCATCTTCATCAAATGGTGTTGGGTAAACTGGAAATCCATATGCAACAAAATGAAACTGAATCCCCTCCTCTCGCCATGCACCAAAGTTAACTCAATGTGGATCAAGGAGCTAGATTCAAATCAGAGTCTCTGCGTCTGATAGAATACAAAGTTGGCTCCGATCTACATATTGTGTGGTCAGGCTCCAAATTCCTTAATAAGACACCCATAGAACAAGAGTTAATAATAAGAATCAACAAATGGGACTTACTTAAACTGGATTATTTTTTCTCAGAAAGAGAAACAATTAGAGAGGTAAATATGGAGCTTACATCATGGGAACAAATTTTTAGTCCTCACCCTTCACATGGAGCCCTAATATCCAGAGTATAAAAAGTATACAAAGAACTTAGAAAATTAGACAATAAGATAACCAATAACCCAATGGGCCAAGGACCTGAAAAGAAACTTCTCAGAGGAGGACATAGAATCAATTAACAAGTACATGAAAAAAATGCTCTCCATTTCTAGCAGTAAGAGAAATGCAAATAAAAACCACCCTAAAATACCATCTCAATCCAGTGAGATTGGCAGCCATTATGAAGTCAAACAACAACAAGTGCTGGCGAGGATGTGGGGAAAAGGGTACTCTTGTACATTGCTGGTGGGACTGAAACTGGTGCGGCCAATTTGGAAAGCAGTATGGAGATTCCTGGGAAAGCTGGGAATGGAAGCACAATTTGACCAAGCTATTGCCCTTCTCGGACTATTCCCTGAAGACCTTAAAAGAGCGTACTACAGGGATACTGCCACATGGATTTTCATAGCAGCACAATTCACAATTGCTACACTGTGGAACCAACCCAGATGCCCTTCAATAGATGAATGGATAAAAAAATGTGACTTTTATATACTATCGAGAATTACGCAGCACTAAAAAATGACAAAATCATGGAATTTGCAGGGAAATGCATGGCACTGAAAGATTATGCTTAGTGAATCTAGCCAATCCCTAAAAAACAATTACCAAATGTCTTCTTTGATATAATGAGAGCAACTAAGAACAGAGCCGGGAGGAAGAGCATGAAGAAAAGATTAACATTAAGCAGAAACATGACGTGGGAGGGAAAGGGAGAGAAGAGGGAAATTGCATGGTAATGGAGAGAGACACTTATTGTTACACAAAATTACATATAAGAGGTTGTGGGAAAATAAACAAGGAGAGAAATGAATTACAGTAGGTATGGTAGAGAGAGAAGATGGGAAGAGAGGGGAGTGGGGATAGTAGAGTATAAAAAAGGTAGCAGAATACAACAGTAACTAATAGGGCATTATGTAAAAATATGGATGTGTAACTAATGTGATTCTGCAATCTGTATTTGGAGTAAAAATGGGAGTTCATAACCCACTTGAATCTAATGTATGAAATATGATATTCAAGAGCTTTGTAATGTTTTGAGCAACCAATAAAAGAAAAAAAAAGTAGCAACATATATGCCAATAGAAATTCATCATGAAATGTATATAATCCACAGATCGAAAAATGTTCATTTTACTGAACATGGATTCATGTATAATGTTTTTCAACTAGGAAGCTCACCCATAGGTTGAATTTTCAGTTCCAACAGCGTTTAGGAGGAGTGAACTCTTCTCTCAATTTGCATCTGCCAATTCAGCCACCTTACAAGTGTATACGAGTGATATCAGGTAGAATTCTATATGTGCATATAAAAATACATGTGCTGAATAGGCTACAGAGAAAGGGAGACAGGGATTCACATATTTGCTAATTTTAAAAACACATTTAGAACTATTTCAACAAAAAATTGACTAGACTTATAACTCCTACATTATATAATGCAAAAGGCAATTCCAACTATACACAATGCGTCCTCTGAACTGCTTGTGTTTCTTCTCTTTTTGGCTTATTTTTCACCATCATATTAGGATTATTAGTCAGAGACTAGTAGGGTATGGGTTAGTGTCAGGGATTCAGTATTTCAAATGGAAAATTGAAAAATGAATCCAATGTGTATGTAAATATGTGCTACACAAAAATCTTCCCACTCACATCCAGAACAATGCCTTGACATTACCTACGCCCCAAGTAAAACACAATTAGAGTAGAAAAGTGTGAAAATCTATGAATACATATATGGAATGGAATATGCTCGGGAGTTCACAACCTTGGAGGTGGTAGAGGAGTTTCCAAAAGTAAAGGACAGGGTAAACACTCCACAAAAAGGAGCTCTGCTGGCCTAAGAATTCTTGGGAAATGGCTTCTGAGGTTGGGCACTTGAAATATATGTTGTTGTCATGAGCTTTAGCTTCCTTTGTAGTGAGACCATCATAGCTGGGTCTGCATCTATGTAACCGAAAGACATGGTTTCTTATATTCCAATGAACATGAGGCAGCAGTGCTCAATTCTCTCTTTGTAGCTAAACTGTGTCCATTGGAAGCTAAGTGTCTCCCAGTGGGGACTGTGAAGACATTTGGTCATCCTCCACTTTTCGTGGTATTTCTTGCTGCTGCACTGGGAATTTGGTATTTGCTTCACAAAACATAAAAAGTTCATCTGAAATACAGTGCTGGAGGGAGTTCTGTCACGTGTGGTGGGTCAGGGTCTGCAGGAGAATGCACCAACCAGGCTAGTATCCCACATAGCTTGCCCCAATAACCATAGCAACCTGATTCTGAATATTGCCCTGAAAACTCTCCATTTAACAAGATGCCTTTACATATAAGGGTCTGATGTCTGCACTATATCAGTCACAAAAAATTTGGAAGCCAATGGCAGATTCACATGGCCCCACCATGATGATTTATCACACACCTGCCCACCACTGCTCTAGGCCCCCTACTCAGCAGGCTCCAAATTACTGGCTTCTCTTGTTCTACACCATTTTCATGAAACCCAGTCAAAAACAAGGCACTGTCTGGTATACACATGATCAGCAACAGGACATCAAAAGTTTCTGCAATGCCACCTGGTCATGGGAATTTCAAAAATTTCATGGTATTTATCTAGAAATTTTTCAAGGATGAAGTTAGAGGCACTGTGGGTTTCAATTCATTCAGGAACCATTAAGTGTTGAGAAAGTTTATTACAATGAAAGCTCTGGAGAACTCTCACAGTCAATGCTTCTCAAACAGTTGCCAAAAGGTCTCCTAAAGCCAGGCCAACTGACATCTACAATGTGAGGTCCATGTGTGTTTTGACTCTCAAATATGGGTGCTAAGTCTTTCAGAATAAAATCATGTGATATCCTGGGTGAGATTCTCAGGCCTCTGTGGAAACCACCCTGGGCCTAGATCTCAGTTTCCAAGAGTGAGTCTCATGCGTGGCCTCCTAAAATCCCAACACAATTCATGGCAATACTTCTCTGAGGTCAGTTTCAGAACTCAGTCTCTAAGGGGAATCACACCAGAGTTCAAGCCCAGGTGGACCCAGTCATCCCTTCCATCCGCCAAAAAATGACCACAATTAAAATCAAAACACTCCCACAGGGCCATCATCTTCTTCCATGTAGACACTCATCATAACCTCCAGCTGGAGGTTTCTATGAGCCCAAATAAGCTCACTTGCCCCTCATTTGCCTAAAATCATGATGGCCTGGACACTCTTCCTGTGAACCAGGAATGATCAAATATTCCTGTTGTTAAAGTGATCCACTTCTCCAATTTGAGGCCTACTGGCTGTAGGGTATAGATTCTTTATGTGATTTGGAGTCATGAGAAAACCCAAGCAAATATGGGCTAGCCTCTGCAGGGATTTCAAGAACTCATTTGACCCAAAGGATCCCTATTCTCACTTTATGGAGGTCAGGAACCTAAAACAAGAAGGCAAAAATATTCATCAACAATGACTGCTCTTTTGGCCATTTTAGTTTTGGAAGCACATGGGATCTTTCTTTAGATCCATCAGGTGCTGAGAATCAAAGCCACAACCTCATACAAGGACAAGAGGCTGATTCAGACACATCTCATTCCAAATCAATTAAGCAAAGAGCCACAGGTGATGTCCATACATTTCCATATGAAAACAGTTTTCTTCAGGCTACACAAAGGGGTGGCCTGAGGCAAAGACCTTCCTGACATTCAGGGTAATAGAAATAGAAGTAAGCAAATGGCCCAAAGAAGGGTTTCTCCACTGAGACTTTACTGGTCACACTGAAATCTGAGTTTTCTTAGATGCCTCCATTCCCTTCAGCAATCCAGTACATGGCCATGTCACAGAATCTTGTGGTGTTACATATTTGGGAAACAAAACCATGAGCCTATTCTGGAGAGTGGCCAGAATTCACGAAGAAAACAGGAACTTTAGAAGATAGTAGATGTTGCCCATCCATAAGCCAAGCTGCAGTCCATTCATTAATTGGGCAGTATGAACGCGGGGAAGCTTTCAACTAGAGACAACACTTCTATTGATGCATTCTCTTTTCTAATGTCTACAACCACGGATACAGTGGGATACACAGACCTAGAAACACTCACCATGTCAAACGACTTACTAGAAACAGTCCACTCCATACCAAACAAACCACCTTTCGTACCTATTCTCAGAACATGAGAAAAAACCACAAACTCACACCTACAACGGCAAAGGCACTTACTTCCCCCAAATAGGTCTGTGACTATCCGGAGTGTCTTCTGACTGGTGGGCCATATTATGTTCCCCCAAAATGGCCTGTCCTGTTTCAGATCTGGTCTCCTTGTCCAACTCTGTGAAGTTGTCAGGAGCCAAAGGTGAGCCACTACCTGCTTTCTCAGGAAAGGCCCCTCATCAGAGCTCTGCTGGCATTTGGCCATCCTCACATCAGTAGGTACCAAGAAAGACTGACTATGTCTTTGGGAAAAGCAAACAAGTTAGCCCACTGGAACTGGGAGTGGGACTGGCTCTGGGTGCCTTCCTTCCTGGATCCCAGGTTCAGAGAATTCCATCACCAAGGAAATGAAGTGAGGTCACTTCTTTCAGGAACTGAATATGGTCACTACCTTGGTAACCACTTTGTGCTAACAGTTGCATCCAGGGTTCCCATGAGATGGAGGCTGCCCCAACATCCTGTGACACATTCAGAAGTTAGAATGGTATATCAACCATAGGCACCAGGGAACAGCTCTCCACAGAGGCCTGGTTCAGTCCATCTTCTCTTCATTAAGAAGAGAGAGGCTGATTCAGACTATCAATTAATCCTGACCAGGTTGTTTGCCATGGAAGATGACTATTGCTCTCTCAGGTCCTACATAGCTGCCTATATCTTCTGCAAGGATCATTTCTCCATGGATCTTTGATGTTCTCAGCAGGTGGAAGATCATCTACATTCCTATATTGTAAGACCCACATTGTCCCTGCTCTTAAGTAAGTTATACTGAGGGAACAGTGTATGGTTAGGGTTAATAACATGTTCAATTTGGGTTACAAATCATGCTGCAGGATGAATAATGGTATTGGCAAAATGCGATATTTACAAGAGTATATATGTGAAACATAAGTATGAAAGCAGAAATCTAGGTAAGATTTGAAGCCCAGAAGGGCATTGGGGACTTGAGTGGGATACTTAGCTTTGAGTAATGTGCAGCACAGATGTCTCAGATAAATCAATATACACTGGCATCGTACCTTGTACCTTGGATATTGAATGTTGAAGAGAACATCCAGTCAAAAACTGATAGTCAGCAGGATTAGGAAGGTAGTTGGTAGGTTTAGAAAGAAGAGTGAGTATAGGATTTGGACCAAAAGTTCTTTCGCAATAAGATTTCGGGTAGAGAGTGTATGTAAATGTAAGCACATGTGAAGAGTCAGTCACAATGATGAACTGGGGAAAAATATAGGAAAGCAGATATCAATAGAGACATTAGGAAATCAAGCAAAGTATAAATTGTGTGATAGGGTTAGACATTTTCAACAGGTTTGAAGTTGAATATATAATCTTAAGAAGAAACAAATATGTAGTCAAAAATAGAATTGATATTTGAGAGAATTAGGCAACCTGGACATGGATGTTTTTAGTAATCCATGCTCACTTTCCATTTACGCTTTGGTACAATTGTAAGTGTGACCTTTGCTTTTTGTGTCCAGAATATTTCTGTAATAAAATGTGTATGTAGATCAGGTGAAAAGAGTATTTCTTCCACCAATTCTGCCAGCAATATTTTGAAGACTTACAAATTAGTATGGGGGTACAAATAGGTGTACCCTGTTTCAATGAATATAGACATAATGCATGAATAGACCATACTGTGAATAAATAATATAACTGGATCCACTTTAAATAATGGATTGAATAAATATCTGAAAATTTATAAGAAATTTTATATTGATATGCAATCATTCATTCCAACCAGTTATATATCTAACGATAATCTTAGGGTTATGGTTTATCATGAAGGGTGTGTGATTTTTGGTTCAAAATTGATTATGGAAATCGAAAATAATATATTTGGAAAAAAGTCTCATGAATAGACCAGTCAAGAAACATAGAGGAATACATGTGTTCTGGAGCAGGAAGTGATTGAAAGTGAAACAAATGCCTATAAATTTGCTAACTAGTGAATAAAATATATATACTGAGATGTGCATAAACTGAAGAAATAGTAATGTACCAGTGTGGAATAAAAATTAATGTCAAAATACACATCATGTCCCATAGGAACCTACATGCATTGATGTTAAACTGGGTCAGTTAAAGTAGACATATTAGGATTTGTATGCACCTTTTATTGAAGTTAGTTTTCAGTACTAGGAAACAAATATGCATTTCGGGTGGATGAATATTTCTAAGAATAATCTTGTGAAAAGTTGATTATTAATCCACATACATGAACATGAATGAATTTAGGGAGTGTATACAAGACACATATATTTCATATTTTTAAAAATATGGAGAGTATATATATATATATATATATATATATATATACATACATATATATATATATATATATATATACACACACACACACACACACACACACACAAACACAGACATTAAAAAGTAGCAATATATATGCCAATCGAAATTCATCATGAAATATATATCATAAAGATGCAAAAACATTCATTTTAGTGAACATGGGTTTATGTATAATGTTGTTCCACTGGGAAGCTCACCCATAGGTTGAATTTTCAGTTCCAACAGCGTTTAGGAGGAGTGATCACTTCTCACACTTTGTATCTGCTAAGTCACATACCTCACAAGGATGTACGTGTGATACCTTGTAGGATTCTATTGGTGCATATAAAAATACATGTGCTGAATAAGCTCCAGAGAATGGGAGACAGTAATTCACATATTTGTTAACTTTAAAAACACATGGAGAACTATTTCAATTAAATATTGAATAGATTTATAACACCTACCCTTTATCATGCAAAAGGCAAGTCCAACTCTGAACTGCAAGTATTTATGTACTGTTTGGGTTATTTTCTTCCATCATATTTGGATTTGTAGTCAGAGTCTAGTAGAATATGGGTTAGTGTCAGGGATTCAGAATTTCAAATGGAAAATAGAAAAATTAATCTTCTGACTCTCATCCAGAACAATGCCTTGTCATTACTTTCGCCCCAAGGGAGACACAATTAGAGTAGAAGAGTTACAAAATCTGTGATTACATTTCTGGAATAGAAAATGCTCAGGAGTGCACAAACTTGGAGGTGGAATAGGAGTTTCCAAAAGTAAGGACAGGGTACACACTCCACAAACATGAAGCTCTGCTTGCCTAAAACTTTTTGAGAAACTGCCAGTGAAATTGGGCACTGAAATATAGGTTGTTGTCAGGAGTTAAGCTTCCTTTGTAGTGAGACCCTCAAAGCTGGGTCTGCATCTATGAGACCTGGAGGACAACATTTCTTATTTTCCAATGAACACGAGGCAGCAGTGCTGAATTCTCTCTTTGTAGGTAAACTTGGGCACTGGGGGCTTATTGTCTCCCGGTGTGGACTGTGAAACCATTTGGTCATCCTCCACTTTTCGTGGTGTTTCTTGCTGCTGCACTTGGAGTTTGGTTCATGCTTCACGAAATACAAGGAGTTCAACTGGGAAACAGTGCTTGAGGTAGTTCTGTCACGTGTGGTGGGTCAGGATCTGCAAGAAAATTCACCAACCAGGCTTCTATCTCTCAAAGATTGCCCGCTTGTCCATAGCAACCTGATTCTGAACATTGCCCTGAAACTACGCCATATAACAAGATGCTTTTACATATAAGGGTCTGATGTCTGCACTCTGTCAGTTACAAGCCATTTGGAAGCCAATGGCAGATCCAAATGGCTCCACCATGATGTTTTATCACACACCTCTCCACCACTGCTCAAGGCCCACTACTCAGCAGGCTCCAAAATACTGGCTTCTCTGTTCTAAACAAATTTCATGAAACCCTGTCAATCAGGGTACACTCATAGTAAGCAACAGGACATCGAAAGTTTCTGCAGTTCCACCTGGTCATGGAAATTTCAAAAATTTCGTGTTATTTATCTAGCCATTTTTCAAGGATGACGTTGGATGCACTGTGGATTTCAATTATTCAGGAACCATTAAATGTTGAGAAAGTTCATTTCAAAGAAAATTCTAGAGAACTCTCACAGGCAAGGCTTTCCAAAGAGTGGACAAAGGTCACTTGAAGCCAGGACCATTGAGGTCTACAATGTGAGGTCCTATGTCTTTTGACTCTCAACTATGGCTGCCAAGTCTTTCAGAATAAAATCATGTGATATCCAGGCTGAGATTCCCAGTTCTTTGTGGAAAGCCACCCTGGTCCTAGATCTCCGGTTCCAAGGGCGACTCTCATGCGTGGCCTCCTAAAATCCCAACACAATTCATGGCAATACTTCTCTGAGATCAGTTTCAAAACTCAGTCTCTACGTGGAAACACACCAGAGTTCAAGCCCAGTTGACCCAGTCATCTCTTCCAACCGCCACACCAATGACCAGAATTAAAACCAAAACACTCCCACATGGCCCTCATTTTCTTCCATATAGTCACTCATCATAACCTTGGCTGGAAGTTTTTATGAGGCACACAGCCCAAGACAATGTCAAAATAAGCTCCCTTGCCCTTCATTTGTCTAAAGTCAGTGTTTCCTGGACAACGTTCCTGTGAACCAGGACTGATCAAAGAGGCATGCCATTAATACTGTTCCGCTTTTCCAATTTGAGGCATACTGACTGTCGGGTATAGTTTCTTTATGTGATTTGCAGTCATAAGAAAACCCAAGCACCTATGGGCTAGCCTCTGCAGGGCTTGAAGAACTCAGTTGACCCAAAGATCCCTGTTATCACTTGATGGAGATCAGGAACCTTACAGAGGAAGGCAAGAGACTTCATCACAATCACTTCTCTTTTGGCCATTTTGGATTTGGATGCACACATGGGATCTTTCTTTAGATCCATCAGGTGCTGAGAATCTAAGCGATAATCTCAAACTGCACTAAGAGGCTGATTCAGACATATCCCTTTTCAAAGCAATTAAGCCAGGAGCCACAGGTGATGCCCATTTATTTCCATTTGAAAACTGTTTTTTTCAGGCATTGGAAATGTGGGGCCTTATTCAAAGACCTTTCTTACATTCAGGGCAACAGAACAATAGGCAAGCAAAATCCCAAAGCAGATTTTCTCCACTGAGACTTTCCTGGTCACACTGATATCTGAGTTTTCTGAGATATTCACCATTCTCTTCAGCTATCCAGTACATGGCCATGTCCCAGATTGTGGAGGAGATACACATCTTGAACACAAAACCATGAGCCTATGGGAGAGTGGACAGAATTCAGGAAGAAATCACGAATGTAGGAAGGTAGTAGGTGTTGCCCATCCATAAGGTAACCTGCAGTCCATTCATAAATTGGACAGGATGAATTCTGCGAAGATTTCTACTAGACAGGACACATCTATTGATGCATTCTCTTTTCTATTGTCTACAACCACGGACACAGTGGGATATCCAGACATAGAAACACTCGCCTTCTCAAAGGACTTACTAGAAACAGTCCACTCCAAACCAAACAAACCGACTTTCCTACATATTCTCAAAACATGAGACAAAATCAAACACACACACACACACACACACACACACAAAGGCACCTTCTTTCCCCAAATAGGTCTGTGACTATCCAGAGCGTCCTCTGACTGGTGGGCCATACTATGTTCCCCCGAAACGGGCTGTGCTATGTCAGATCTGGTCTCCTTGGCCAAAACTGTGATGTTATCAGGAGCCAGCGGTGAGCCACTGCCTGTTTTCTCAGGTAAAGCCCCTCTTCAGAGCTTTCCTGGCATTTGTCCATCTTCAATTTAGTTGCCAAGAAAGACTGACTCTGTCCTTCTTAAATCCAAACATTTGAGACCACTGGTACTTGGACTGGGACTGCCTCAGGGTGCCTGGCTTCCTGGATCCCAAGTTCAGAGTGTTCCATCAACAAGAAAGTGACATAGGTCACTTCGTCTAGAACTGAATGAGGTCACTGCCTTGGCAACCACTTTGTCTTAACAGTTGCTTCCAAGGGTCCCTGAGATGGATCCTGCCCCTACTTCCTATGACACTTTCACAAGCTAGAATGGAATATCAACCACAGGCACCCGGGAACAGCTCTCCACACAAGCCTGGTTTGGTCTATCTTCTCTACATTAAGAAGAGAGAGACTGCTTCAGACACATCCCTTCATCCTGACCTGTTTTTTGTTTTTTTTTTTTTTTTGTCATGAAAGATGACTTTCGCACTCTCAGGTCCTTCATAGCTGCCTACATCTTCTTTAGGGATCATTTCTGCATGGACCTTTGAGGTTCTCTGCAGGTTGAAGATCTCCTACATTCCTGTACTGTAAGACCAACTCTGTCCCTGCTATTCTGTAAAGTTAGATTGAGGGAACAGTGTATGGTTACGGTTAATAACATGTTTGATTTGGGTTAGGATCATTCTGCTGGATGAATAATGGTATTGGGAACCTGCGATATATATAAGATTATATAGGTGAAATATATGAATGAAAACAGAAATCTCGGTAAAATTTGAAGCCCAGAAGGGCATTAGGTCCTTGATTGGGATACTTAGCATTTAATTATGTTTTGCACAGATGTCTCAGATAAATCTATACACAATGGCATAGGACCTGATACCTTGGATGATTGAATGTTGAGGAGAACAACCATTCAAAGAGGGAGAGTCGGTAGGATTAGGAAGATAGTTGGTAGGATTAGAAAAAAGTGTGAGTATAGCATTTGGACAAATAGTTCTTTAGCAATAGGTTTTCAGGTAGACAGAAAATGTAAATGTCAGCACATGTGAAGAGTCAGTCACAGTGATGAAATGGGGAAAATATGTAGGAAAGCAGATATCAATAGCGACATTAGGAAATCAGGCAAAGAATAAAGTGAGTGATAGCAATAGACACTTTCAACAGGCTTGAGATTGAATATATAATCTTAGGAAGTAACAAATATGTAGTCACCAATAGGATTGACATTTGAGAGCATTAGGCAACGTGGACATGGGTGATTTTCATAACCCATACTCACATTCCATTTAGGCTTTGGTACAATCGTAAGTGTGACTTTGCATTTTGTGCCCAGAATATTACTGTGATAAAACGTATATGTAGATCAGGTGACATGAGTCTTTCTTGCACCATTTCTTGGAGCAATATTTTGAAGGGGTATAAATTAGTATTGGAGGTACATATAGGTGTACCATGTATGTATGAATATAGAGATAATGCATGAATAGACAATACTGCGAATAAATAATATAACTTGTTCCAACTTTAAATAATGGATTGAATTGATATCTGAAAATACACAGGAATCATATATTCTTATATATACATTCATTCCAACCAGTAATACATCTAATGGTAATATTACGGTTGTGGTTTATCATAAAGAGTGTGTGAATTTTGCTTCAAAATTGATTATGGAAATCGAAAATAATGTGTTTGGAAAGAAGTCTCATGAAATGACCAGTCAAAAACAAGGAGGAATACATATGTTCTGAAGCAGGAAGTGATTGAATGTGTTACAAATTTCTTTAAATTTGTGAACTTGTGGATGAAATGTATATTCTATGATGTACAAAAACTGCAGAAATAGTAATGTACCAGTGTTTAATAAAAATGAACGTCAAAATACACATCATGTCCCATAGGAATCTACTTGCATTGATGTTAAAGTGGGTCAGCTACTGTAAAAATATAAGGATTTGTTTGCACCATTCACTGAAGTAACTTTTTAGTACTAGAAAACAAATATGTATTTCAGGTGGATGAATATTTTGAAAATAATCTTATGAAAAGTTTAATATAAAACCACATACATGAACAAGAATGAATTTAGGGAATGTATAATAGGACACATATATTTTATATTTTGAAAAATCTAGAGAGTATATATATATATACACACACACACACACACACAAAACACACACAGAGACATTAAAAAGTAGCAATATATATGCCAATTAAAATTCATTGTGAAATATATATCATCCACAGATCCAAAAATATTAATTTTACTGAACATGGATTTATGTATAATGTTCTTGAACTAAGAAGCTCACTCATAGTCTGAATTTTCAGTTCCAAAAGTATTAATGAGGAGTGATCTCTTCTCACACTTTGTATCTGCCAAGTTAGCCATCTCTCAAGAATATACGTGTGATACCAGGTAGGATTCTATATGTGCGTATAAAAATACATGTGCTGAATAGGCTACAGAAAAATGGAGACAGGAATTCACAGATGTGTTAACTTTAAAAACACATGCAGAACTATTTCAACAAAAAATTGACAAGATTTATAACTCCTACCCTATATCATGCAAAAGGCAAGACCAACTATACACCATGCCTCTTCTGAAGTGCTAGTATTTCTATTCTGTTTCGGTTATTTTTCTCCATCATATTAGAATTAATAGTCAGAGTCTAGTAGGGTATGGGTTAGTGTCAAGGATTCAGTATTTCGAATGGAAAATTGAACAATGAATCCAATGTGTATGTAAATATGTGCTACACAAAATTATTCCCACTCTCAACCAGAACAATGCCTTGACAATCCCTTCACCCCAAGTAAGACACAATTAGAGGAGAAGATTTAGAAAATCTGTGAATAAATTTGTGGAATGCAATATGCTCAGGAGCTCACAACCTTGGAAGTGGTAGAGTAGTTTCCAAAAGTATGGGAAAGGGTAAAAACTCCACAAACATGGAGGTCTGCTGGCCTAGAGACTTCTTGAGAAACTGCCTGTGAGGTTGGGCACTTGAAAAATATGTTGTTGTCAAGAGCTTTAGCTTCCTTTCTAGGGAGACCATAAAAGCTTGGTCTGCATCTATGAGACCTGGAGGACATGGTTTCTTATTTCCCAATGTACATGAGGCAGCAGTGCTGAATTCTCTTTTTAGATAAACTGTGGCCACTGGGGGCTAAATGTGTGCCGGTGTGCACTGTGAAAGCATATGGTCATCTTCCATTTTCGTGGTGTTTCTTCCTGCTGCACTGAGAGTTTGGTATTTGCTTCACAAAATACAAGGAGTTCAACTGGGTCACAATGCAAGAGGAAGTTCTGTCATGTATGGTGGGTCAGGTTTTGCAGGAGGATACAAGAACCAGGATCCTATCCCACATATCTTGCCCTCTTGACCATAGCAACCTGATTCTGGACAATGTCCTGAAACCTCTCCATATAACAACTTGCCTTTACATGGAAGGTTCTGCTGGCTGCACCATGTCAGTCACAAGCCATTTGGAAGCCAATGGAAGATCCACATGGCCCCACCACAGATGTTTTATCACATACCTGCCCACCACTGCTCTAACCTACTACTCAACACAGTCCAACTTACTGGCATCTCTGTTCTACACCATTTACATGAAACCCAGTCAATCAAGGCACTGTCTGGTATATTCATGATCAGCAACAGGACATCAAAAGGTTTTCCAGTGCCACCTGGTGATGGGAAATTCAAAAATTTCATGGTATTTATCTAGCCATTTTTTAAGGATGAAGTTGGAGGCACTGTGAGTTTCAATTTTTTCAGGAACCATTAAATGGTTAGGAAGCTCATTTCAATGAAATCTCTGGAGAACACTCACAGGTAAAGCTTCCCAAAGAGTGGCCAAAAGATCATATGATGCTATGCCCATTTAGGTCTACAATGTGAGGTCCATATGAGTTTTGACTCTCAACTATGGGTGCCAAGTCTTTCAGAATAAAATTTGTGGTATCCTGGCTGAGAGGCTCAGTGCTCGGTGGAAAGCCACCCTGGGCCTAGAACTCAGTTTCCAAGGGCGATGCTCATGCCTGGCTTCCAAAAATCTCAACACTATTCATGGCAATACTTCTCTGAGGTCAGTTGAAGAACTCAGACTCTAAGGGAATCACACCAGAGTTCAAGAACATGTGGACCAAGTCATCTCTTCCAACCGCCACCCAAATGACCACAATTTAAACCAAAACACTCCAACGTGGCGCCCATCTTCTTCCATATAGACACTCACAATAAACTCCACTATGGCTGGAGTTTTCCATGAGGGGCATAGCCCAAGACCGTGTCCAAAATAAGCTCTTTTGCATCTAATTTGCCTAAATTCAGGGTGGCCTGGACACCCTTCTTGTGAACCAGAAGAGATTAAATAGGCCTCCCGTTAATACTGCTCCGCTTCTTCAATTTGAGGCCAAATGACTGTGGGGTTTGGATTCTTTATGTGAATTGGAGTCTTGAGAAAACCCAAGCAACTATGGGCTAGACTCTGCAAGGCTTTGAAGAACTCATTTGACCCAAAGGATCCCTAATCTGACTTGATGGAGGTCAGGAAAGTTACAGAGGAAGGTGAGAGACTTCATCCACAAGGACTGCTCTTTAGGCCATTTTGGTTTTGGATGTACACATGGGATCTTTCTTTAGATCCATCAGGACCTGAGAATCTAAGGCACAGCCTCACACAGGGTAAATAAGCTGATTCAGACACATCCTTTCCAAAGCAATTAAGCAAAGTGCCACAGGTAATGCCCAATCATTTCCATTTGAAAACTGTTTTCTTCAGGCTTCACAAAGTGGTGGACTGAGGAAAAGACCTTCCTGACATTCAGGGCAACAGAAGTGTAGGTAAACAAAAGGCCCCAAGCAGGGTTTCTCCACTAAGACTTTCCTGGTCACACTGATATCTGAGTTTTCTGAGATGCTCACCATTCCCTTCAGCTATACAGGACATGGTCATGTCACAGAGCTTCGAGGTTGTACATATCTTAAACAGAAAACCATGAACCTATTCTGGAGAGTGGCCAGAATTCAGGAATAAAACAGAAACTAAGGAAGATAGCAGGTGTTGCACATCAATAAGGCAAGCTGCAGTCCATTCATAAATAGGGCAGGATGAATGCTGTGAAGCTTTCTACTAGACAGGACATATTAATTGATGCATTCTGTTTTCTAATGTCTACAACCACGGACACAGTGGGATACACAGACATAGAAATTCTCGCCTTGTCAAACGACTTACTAGAAACAGTTCACTCCAAACAAAACAAACCGCCTTTCATACCTATTCTCAGAACATGAGACAAAACCACAAACCCACACCCACACCACAAAGGCACCTCCTTCCCCCAAGTAGGTCTGTGACTATCCAGAGTGTCCTCTGTCTGGTGGGCCTTATTATGTTCCCTGGAAATAGCCTGTTCTGTCTCAAATCTGGTCTTTTTGGCCAACTCTGTGAAGTTGTCAGGAGCCAGCGGTGAGCCACTGCCTGCTTTCTCAGGAAAGGCCCCTCTTCATAGCTTTCCTTGCATTTGGCCATCCTTACATCAGTAGGTCCCAAGAAAGACTGAGTCTGTCCTTGGTAAATCAAAATAAGTTTGACCACTGGAACTGGGACAGGGACTGGCTCTGGGTGCCTGGCTTCCTGGATTCCAAGTTCAGAGAGTTCCATCACCAAGGAAGTTAGGTGAAGTCACTTCCTTTTGGAACTGAATGAGGTCACTGCCTTGGCAACAACTTTGTCCTAACAGTTGCTTCCAAGGTTCCCATGAGAGGGAGGCTGCTCCTACTTCCTGTGACACTTTCACAGGTCAGAGAGGTATGTCAACCATAGGCATGCAGGAGCAGCTCTCAACACATGCCTGCTTTGGTCCATCTTCTCTACATTAAGAAGAGAGTGGCTGATTCAGACACATCCCTTCATCCTGAGCAGGTTGTTTGCCATGGAAGACTTTTGCTCTCTCAGGTCCTTCATACTTGCCTACGTCTTCTCCAGGGATCATTTCTACGTGGACCTTTGAGGTTTTCAGCAGGTGGAAGATCCTCTATTTTCCTGTATTTTAATACCAATTCTGTCCCTGCTCTTCTGTAAAATTAGATTGAGAGAACAGTGTATGGTTAGGATTAATAACAGGTTCGATTTGGTTTAGAAAGAAAACTACACGGTTGAGCTAACAGGGTCCTACAGTTAGCAATAATATGAGGAATTTTAATGGACCGGCCATGGCAGATAAAAGCGCAGTTAATCAGGTCACTATGTGAACCAAGACTCAAACCTCCCTTTTGGGGCCTCTGTCTCTCTTTGACGCTCTTCAAGTCGTTTTCTTAATTTATTCATAGATTCTTTTACAACTCCAGTATTGTCGGCACAAAAACAACATTCTTCCCTCAATGCAAGCAAAAAGGCACCTTTCTCTCATGAAGAGGAGGTCCAACACTCGCCTGCTTTGTAAAACAACTTCAGAAAGAGAGAGGTTAAAATTCCTGTAAAGCTGTGATGTCGCTTTTTAATGTCTTTAAGTTTTGGCCTATTTCTGCTTCTAATTGTGTTTTTGTTGTGTCTCATGGACTAGCCCACCCCTTAAGCAACTATTATTTCTAATAGGATGGCTAAAGTGAGGGATACAGGTTCCCGCTGGAACCGGGTTGTATGCCCCCCTATTTGATCTTTAAATGAACCTACGTCATGATAGAGAACTCTGGAAAACATCTGCATCATTACATAATTAATCACATATATTGACCATTTTATGAAAACATAAATAATGTTAAAGTGTATAGAATTATACTGTTGTAGGGATGCACAAGGAAAGGGACCTAAGATAGCACCACACACAGGAAAACAGCCTTATTTGGTTGCATCCGGATTTAGAGGGCATTGCTTCTGTTGTAATCAATTAATCCCCTGAACCCCAAGTTTTGGTAGTTTTAGAATTTGTACCCAACATGTAAGGGAAGTGGATCAGAAGTTCACAGTCTGTAGAAATTCACAAAAATCAGTTTTTGTTTCTGTTTTTGTTCCTCTGTTCTGGGCAAGTTAACTTTTCAAGAACACCTTGGAAAGGGAGAGCTTTATTGTCTCTTTTTTTTCTCCCTGCCAGCTGTCACCATGAAGCCCAGTTGGTAACTTTTTTATCTTAGAAATGTAGTCATCTCTGTGAAGCCCCAGCTCAAGGCCAGAGGCTTTGTTCACATATTTTGTGAAAACCTAGTGAGGCGGTGTCAAGCTTAGGGGTGGTGATTTTTCCAGCCAGTGGCCAAGTAGAACAGGGCAACACGAAAAGTGGAAGTTTATCTACATTGAACTCTTTCAGAGGGACTCTTTTGCTGAAAGACCTAATGTAAGCCTCGGTGAAGACTTCTGGAGAAGGTTATTTAAGACATATCTATGGACCTGGTACAGAGGGGGAAGACTGGGAAGGCGAGGCTGAGAGCAGCTCTGTGGATCTGAGAATGAGGAAGATGAGATGTAAAAGAATAATGGAAAAGGGGTTTGGGATTTTCCTAGAACAAAACTTGAGCAGTAGAACAGGTAGAGCAGAGGTGAAGATGGGAGTGAGTATTCCAAAAACCCCTGAGGGACTTTAAATTTTTAGAAACCTGTTTTCAGTGATGACAAAGCAACTTTAAAGGCCATTTTTATTACATCTTGGATAGGGGTCTGAGGGCTCTTCTCAGCTGGTTTGAGCTTTGGTTTAGCTTCTTAGAGGACTTGGTGGGACCTAGTGCAGGCACAGACAGAAAAAGAGAGGAGTGAGTGAGTGGAGGGGTACCTCGGTACCTGCTACCTCAGCAAGGGGGCAATGGTCTGAGAACTGGCAGAGGTTTGGGTTTTTGATCTAGTAATTGGAGGTGAGAAATCACGTTGCTGAGGTGGGAGTGACAGCAGAGACTCTAGAGCAGAAGACTGAGGGTGAGGAACTATTGGAGAAGCATAGTACAGGATGTGAGTGAAGGAGGGAAAAGGATTCCGCATAGGGGAATTTTCCCCTTTTGAGCACTTGCCGAAGTTAAAAATGTCACGCAGAATTTGAGGATGTAGAGAACCCTCTGGGGGCCATAGCTTTTGGTTGTCTAATTGGTAATATGGCCAATGCTGTGTACTGAATGTGATGAGGAGTTTGGGTTCCACCAGGCAGCCCCTGTATGCTCACATCCTCATGAGTTACACAAGAAGTTGGCTTTTCCCCCACACAGCCATGGCTGTTTGTGGCTTTGATAGTCCGCCGGGCATACATCGTAATCTAGGCTAGCCAACCTGAATCTAGCTAGAGTTTCTGTGCATCCATAATGTTTGTTTCAATTATCTATGGAATGGAAGGGATTTAATGAAACTTTAGTGGGATCCTCTTCATCAGGGTTATCTCAATAGGAAAGACGTATACCAAGCTGAAAAATGTCTGGGTGGAGAGATAACCACCAGGTCCCTTAGGGGGCTGTATGTGAGATATACCATACTTCTTGTCTAGTAGGATTTGAGATCAGCCTTCACTGCTGAACAGGCTGATGAGGGTTAGGAGTACTGGTGGCCAAGGGGAGAGTCTACAGTCTTGTCCACATAGCGAATACGAAATTTGAAATTGTTACCAGTCTTTTCCAGTTTCCAACCAGAGTCTGGACACAGCGAAGGCTTTAGATGAGAGGCCTGGATCCAAAAAGTGATTCTGTCTACTTTTACCGCTGTAGGTGTTATAAGTAGCACCTGGTATGTTCCTTTCCAGCGGGGTTCTAGGAATGACACCTGATGTTGTCTTATGTAGACGAAGTCTCTTACTTGATATTGATGTGGAATCCCCTCGTCCCCAGGTTGGTAGGCAGTGGCCAGCTGTTTCCACAGTTATCACTGAGTTCTTTCAATGGCTTTAAGTCTGTCAAGCAAGGGGTGTGGAAGGGATTGTTAGGCCTTAGAGTTGGGGATTAGGTCCCTTACTGGATGATGGGCATCATAGAGAATTTCATAGGGGGTGAGGTTACACAAAGAAACCGAGGGAGTATTTCTCGCATGAAACAGTGCATAAGGCAGGAGCATAGTCCAATCTTTTATGCCAGTCTCTAAGCTTAATTTTGTTAAGGTCTCTTTAGTGGTTCTATTTATTTTTTCTACCTCTCCTGAGCTCTGGGGTATATAAGCATAATGTAACTTACAATTAATCCACACGTGACTTACCTGGGCCATGAACACAAGTCCATTATCAGACCCTATTACCTTAAACAGACCATATCTTGGAAAAATATCTTCCAGGATCTTCTTGAGGACCATTTGGGCCGTTGTTTTTTGTTTTTTTTTTTTCTATGTGTGTGTGTGTGTGTGTGTGTGTGTGTGTGTGTAAGGCTTCAATCCATCCTGAAAATGTATCTACAAAGACTAGGAGATATTTAAGTCCATACCTTGCTGGCTTAATTTCAGTAATGTCCACTTCCCAGAATTGTCCTGGTCTGGTTCCTCATAGGTGCTTTCCTCTAAGAAACTTGGAAGGGTAAGCATTAAACAATTGACTGACCCAACAGGCTTTTGTTACCAGTTCAGTTTTTTTCTTTCGCTGTGAGTTGGTTAGTGGAAAACTCTGTTCTTAATCCTACAGGAGTGCCTGCAGTTTCTTTGAACCAAGGTGAGTGAGTTGACGTACATTTTTAACTTAGTGTAGGGCTTTCTGTAATTGCAGGCTGAGCTCAGTAAAGTTGAGGCGTTCAGTGTCAGTGTCCTTAGATGTTATCTAAAACTTCCTGTTACTCAGGGGTCCATTGGAATTGGGCATCTCCCTTTAACAGCGGGTATAAAGGAGCAGCTAAGGACGCGAACCCATTTATCCTTAACCTGCAAAACCCAGCAATCCCAAGAAACTCTCTTAGTTGTCTGCTGTAAGATGGGGTTGGTATCTGCTCAACGGTTTGTTTTCTGGGCTCAGTGAGCCATCGTTTACCGCCCCTGAGGAAATAGTCATGGAAGATTACTTCTTGCTGGCAAATTGGGCAATTTTGGCAGAAGCTCTATACCCGAGTTGAGCAAGCTCCGATAATAGTGCTTGGGTCCCAGTTCAATTTTCCTTGGTGTTGGATGCCAGTAGCAGGTGATCCACGTATTGAAGCTGGGTGACTTCGGGGTGTGTAGTTCTGAAATTGTTGAGATCTCTGTGGAGGGCTTCATCAAAGAGAGTGGGGGAGTTTTTGAACCCCTCTGAGAGTCTAGTCCAAGTTAGTTGACTATGCTTTCCGGTTTCTGGGTCTACCCACCCAAAAGCAAACAGCAACTGACTATCTTTATGCAGAGGCAAGCAAAAGAAAGCTTGTTTTAAGTCCAGAACAGTATACCATTTCTGCTCAGGGTTCAGAGTGCTAAGCAGATTGAACAGATTAGGTACTGTGGGGTGAATGTCCTGCACTCTGTTGTTGATCTCTCTTTGGTCTTTAACAGGTTGATAGTCCCCGGTTCCTGGCTTTTTCTTCTAATAACAGGGGAGTGTTCCAGGCCAATTGACAGGGCCTTAGGACCCCTAAGGCCAGATATTTCTGAATATAGGGCCTTATCCCATCTTTAGCTTTTTATGCTTAGAAGATATTATTTGACATTGATTGGGGAGGCTGAGGTTTTTAACTCCACTGTTATTGGAGGTTGTTTCACGGCCAGGCCTAACACAGCAGTTTTTGCCCAGGCATCTGGGTAATCTGTTATCCATTTCTGCAGTAGCTTGCCTGTTTGATCAGTCTTGGGGGGTGTGAAGAGTGGATGTTTATCTTCTACTAATATAGTTACAGCCGTGACTATAGGAGTTTTTACTGAAGGATTTAGAAATTTCTTTTGGGGGCTTTCAGGGTTAAAAGTTATTTTGGCCCAGAGCTTGGTGAGCAGATCTCTGCCCATCAATGGGTGCGGGCATTCTGGGATTACTAGGAAGGAGTGATGGATTTTTCCTTTCCCCAGGTCCATGGTCCTCTTAGTAGTCTAAGCCCGATATTTACTGCCATTAGCCCTTTGAACTACAGACCTTTTATTTGATAGACGGCCCAATGGGGCCCTAAGGGCTGAGTATACTGCTCCTGTATTCACTTCAAAGTTTACTGGGGTCCCCTACTCTTCAAAAGTTACCCTGAGCTAAGGGAAGGAATCTGAGCCCCAACTTTCTTAGTCATCCTCCAGAGTCAGAATGGCTGGCTGGCGTGTCTGTCTCTTTATAGGGCACTCTTTGGCCCAGTGTCCTTTTTTTTACAGTAGGCACATTGATCTGAGGCCAGGGGTGGCCTCTGGCACGGGCCCAGGTATCCCTTCCTGTCACCTTATGTCTTAATTTCTGGCCTCTTTCTTGTTGTGACCAGGATCTAAGTCAATGCCTTAGTCTTTCTTTTGCTTCTCTCATCCTCCCTTTGCTCCCTTTCTTTTTCCCTGTTTCTCTTTTATAGTATATTTTTTTGGCTTCTCTGACTAAATCTCTCTTTTAACTTTTTTTTTTTTTTAATATCCATGGCAGCTTCCCCAATTAAGGCCATCATGACAGATGCCTTTTGATCTGCTGCCTGAGGATCTAAAGGAGTATATCTCTTATATGCCTCCATAATTCTCTCTAGAAACATAGAGGTAGATTCATCAGGCCTTTTAATAATTTCTCTTACCATGGCCAAATTAGTTGGTCACCTAGCGGCCCCTTGGATACCCGCTATTAGAGCCTGGCAATAATTGGACATATGCTCCCTATCTTCAAAGGTGTTGGGGTCTCAGTTGGGTTGGTTTAAGGGGAAGCCGGCTTTGATTATGTTGGGAAGTTGTGTTGGTCGCCCATGAAGTCCGAGGATATTTTTTTCTAGCTTCCAGGATTTTTTTCCTCTCATTCCTCTGTCGTGAAGAGAGTCCCTAGGAGTTGTTGGCAGTCATCCCAAGTAGGCAGGTGTGAAAACGTTGGCGAGTTCTCTGAGTTTTTTTAGCCGGGCCAGCTTCCTCTAGGGAAGGAGGGGCTGTGTGTGCCATTGGACAGTCATCTGGAGGGTGCTGGGCCATCCTGGCTTCCTCGAATGGTGGAGAGGCTGAGTAAGCATCAGGGGAATTACTTACAGTGTTTTGGGGGTTGGGGGACAAGGGCAGAGGATAAGGACGAGTAGAGTCTTGAGACTCAGGGAGAAGAGAGGGTGGAGGTTGAGGAGCAGAGAGTTTGAGAGATAGAATCGTAGGGGAAGGAGTAGGAGTGGGTGCAGGGACAAGGAAAGGCTTCACCCATGGAGGAGGATATTTGCAGAGGTCCTGACAAGTTAAGATATATGGCTATTGATCTGGATGGCTATGTGGCCCCGGCTGAAAGACAATATCTCAGACTTTTCAAATTAGTGCAAAGTAGAAACATCTTTCTAGGGGCCATCCGACTACAAAGGTGGGTTATTCTGAGACACAGAATCTGCCAGGTCTGGTGTTTTAATGAAAAAGAAAGAATCTGAGCCCTTAAGCAGACTTTGGTCCAGTGATTAAGGGTCAGGGACAGAGGCATTGAAGTGCTCTGTCCCATAATGAAATATACACAGACAGTGAAAGCAAAGACACACGACACAGACAAGACAAGACATTAAAGACAGACAATGGACGTCCAATACTGAGACCAGGACTGAGTAGCGGGCAAATCCTGATGGGCTGCCAATTCCAAATCTGAAAGAAAATATCACTGAGTCGAGGAGACTATGGTTCCTCGATTTCCTGAGTCCATCCCACAGGAACATGGCCTGTGGCTCTGTGACATGTGTGTCAGCCACCGTGGGAGAGAGCTCACACTCTTTACCAATAGCCATTTTGTCAAACCCTAACTTGAATCCTGAAACCAGAAAGAGGGGCCTTATTTACCCCCAGAGGAGCCCATTGGGGGTCTTTCATCTGCAGCTGCCAGATCTCGCTGGGGCCACCAGAAGTAAAGGTCGGGTGAGCGTCGGTGGAAGAGACCACCAAGAGATTGTCTAATGCAACCTCAAAGGGTTTATTGGGAGTCTGGCATGCAAGGGCTCAGAGATCAGTTGAATAGAGCAGAGAGCCCTGAGAACAGCTTAAGAAGTGCTTATATATTTTCCTTGGAGAGGGCAGGGAGGGAAGTTTATTGATGGGTAAGGGCGAGTGGGCGGTTTGCGTGCAAATGGTTGATGGAGAACATTCTGCAGTTTGGCAGTTGGGGGCAGCACAATCTGGGAACAAGAAGAGCAAACAGTTCTCAAGATTTCAACAGTGTTTTATTAAGCATACAGAAAAACAGGACGTGACAAGTACCTATTTTATTAACCTTTCAATATAAGTATGAAAACAGAAATCTAGGTAAGATTTGAAGCCCAGAAGTTCATTTGGTCCTTGATTGGTATACTTAGCTTTGAATTACATTCCGTAGAGATGTCCTAGAATTATGGATATACAATGACACAGGACCTTGTACCTTCTCAGAGGTCAGTTCCAAAACACAGTCTCTAAGGGGAATCACACCAAAATTCAAGACAAGGTGGACCCAATTATCTCTACCAACCGCCACACAAATGCCCACAATTAAAACCAAAACACTCCCAAATGGCACTCATCTTCTTCCAAATAGACACTCATCATAACTTCTGGCAGGAGGATTCCATGAGAGGCGCAGCACAAGACAGTGTCCCAAATAATCTCCCTTTCCCCTCATTTGCCAAAAGTCAGAGTGGCCTGGACACCCTTCCTGTGAACCAGGAGTGATCAAATATGCCTGCCATTAATACAGCTCTGTTCTTCAATTTGAGGCCTACTGTCTGTGGGGTTTAGAGTCTTTATTTGAATTGGATTCATAAGAAAACCCAAGAACCTATGGGCTAGCATCTGCAGGGCTTTGAAGAACTCAATTGACCCAATGGATCCCTTTTCTCACTTGATGGAGGTCAGGAACCTTACAGAGGAATGCGAGAGACTTCATCAACAATGACTGATTTTTTTGGCCATTTTGATTATGGATCCACACATGGGATCTTTCTTTAGACACATCAGGTGCTGATAATCTAAGCCACAGGCTCACACAGGGCCAAGAGGCTGATTCAGACACATCCCTTTACAACGCACTTAAGCAAAGAGCCACAGGTGATGCCCATTCATTTCCATTTGAAAACTGTTTTCTTCAGGCTTCACAAAAGCGTGGCCTGAGGCAAAGAACTTCCTGACATTCAGGGCAACAGAACAATAGGTAATCAAAAGGCCCTTTGCAGGGTTTCTCTACTGAGACTTTCCGGGTCACACTGATATCTGACTTTTCTGAGATGCTTGCCATTCTCTTCAGCTATCCAGTACATGTCCATGTCACAGTTGTTGGAGGTGGTACATATCCTGGATGCAAATGCATGAACCTATTCTGGAGAGTGGCTAGATTTCAGGAAGAAAACAGGAACTTAGGAAAATAGCAGGTGTTGCCCATCGATAAGGCAAGCCCTAGTGCATTCATAAATTGGGCAGGATGAATGCTGGGAAGCTTTCTACTTGACAGGAAACATCCATTGATGCATTCTCTTTTGTAATGTCTACAAGCACGGACACTGTGGGATACACAGACATAGAAACACTCGCCTTGTGAAACAACTTACTAGAAACAGTTCACTCCAAACCAAACAAACCGACTTTCCTGCCTATTCTCAGAACATGAGACAAAACCACAAACACACATCTACACCCACAAAGGCACCTCCTTCCCCAAGTAGGTCTCTCACTATCCAGAGTATCCTCTGACTGCTGGGCCATACTATGTTCCCCCAATATGGCGTGTCCTGTCTCAGATCTGGTCTCCTTGTCCAACTTTGTGAAGTGTTCAGGAGCCAGCTGTGAGCCACTACCTGCTTTTTCAGGAAAGGCCCCTCTTCAGAGAACTCCTGGCATTTGGCCATCCTCACATCAGTAGGTACCAAGAAAGACTGACTCTGTCCTTGCTAAATTGAAGCAAGTGAGACACTGGGACTGGGACTGAGACTGACTCTGTGTGCCTGGCTTCCTGGATCCCAAGTTCAGAGAGTTCCATTACCAAGGGATTGAGGTGAGGTCACATCCTTCAGGAACTGAATTAGGTCTCTGCCTTGGCAACCACTTTATCCAAACAGTTGCTTTCAAGCGTACCATGAGAAGGAGGCTTACCCTATTTTCTGTGGCACTTTCACAAATTAGAATGGTATATCAACCATAGGCACCAAGTAACCGCTCTCCACGAAGGCCTGATTTGGTCCATCTTCTTTATATTTGGAAAAGAGCCTTTAGTCCAGGGAGCACTACAGTGAACCTCTGCACTAAAACTATTAGCAAGCACCTGATGGAGGAGGCCTCCATAGGTAAGTGGCTCCTTTATAACATCTGATATCCAGTTAAGGGAGATCTCTTCTGATGACAGAGATGTGGCACGGGGAGGCTCACATATACTTCTGTGCAGAACAGTAACGAGAATCTTTCTGTTCTCTGTTCTGTTCTGTAGGGAATTCCTCTGGAACTGTAGAGAGGTGCCGATGAGCACGCACGCGCTCCTACCCTGGAGCTTTAGCAAGATGTTGCACTGTTCCCCTGTTTCTGTGTTTAGCCACCGGGTTTCTGTTTATTTGTGTTCTGTGTTCTATTTTTTGTTTTTTTGTTTGTTTGTTTTTGTTCGTTTTGTTGTGTGATTTTGGTGGTAAAAACTTAAGTATATTGGACATGAAAATCAGAAATAAAGAGAGTAAGCCTGACACCCCTTTGGACTGTGTTTTAAGGAACTGCAATGAACTTTATCCCCCTTTGCGAAGCAGGATGATAGAAGGGCCTAGCTGGCTGCCTGGAGCACACCCATTGCAGAGGGAAATGCCTGCTGGGGACCTAAGAACAGAGTATCTCCCAGGTTAATAAGTGAAACTCCTTTAAAACCCCTTGTCCCTCCAGATAAAGAGAGTCACAACTTTGGCAGAGTCCCCTGTGTTTCTCCTTTGTTAGCCAAGCAATAAAACTCCTTTTTTCTTTTTCTCAAAACCCAGTCCTCATTATTAAATTGGTATTAATTGGCTTCAAGGTCAGGAACCAAACTTTAAGTTACAAATCTTGTACCCCCCCTCTGCCCCGGAACTTTGTGAGACCTATCTACTTAAATGTTAGGAGATAGAGCATGCTTGGTGTGGAACTGAATCAGAGGAGCTAATCCTGTATGTAAAAGGAGAAACTGAGGGACTCCCAGCAGCTGCCAAAGCCCTGTTGATTCAGGGAATTACCTCCTTCCTTCCCTGCACTGTAAGGATTATGCCACCTCTGTCTTGTTAAAAAAAGAGAAAAAGAAAAAGGGGACACTAAATGCAGTAAAATCACCATGGAGACACTTTATTTTACATTTCAGGTTGCCCCTCTGTGAAAACATCTGGTCCCCTTGTGGGGACAACTATGGTCCCACTGGTGTACGAGATTTTTCTCTTATCTGCTCTGGTTTAAAGGGTTCTCTCTGACAGCCATAGTCTGGACCTCCTTTCGGTCTGTATTGTGTCTTTGTTTCTGGCCCTTTAAGGCATGTGCAATAATGTGTTGATATTATAAATTGTTTTTTGGGAATGATCTTAGCTGAATGTGTGTCGAAATGATGATGTTTTATTTTAACAATCTGGTATCTGAATGGGTTTTTGAAGCATTGCACAATCTTGCAGTTAAAAGTCGGGTTTAGGTAATTGTTTAGTTTATGATTTCAGATAATTCATGCCAGAGAACTTAAATACTTAGGATGGATAACTGAAGAACTCTACTTCCAAGTTGGCAAGAAACTTCCCAATCATACAGTCTTTTTTTTTCACCAATTTTGAATTGGGTAGCCTGGGAAAATGTCACTGTGTGTACCAGTGCATTAATTTGGACATGGATAGTAAATCATAGTATGGTGTCTGTTGACCAAACAAGATGTAAAGATATAAAATTTTGTGAATTGTATCTTAAACTTGTATCATAATTTTCAACATCCGAACCTGAAAATTATGGTTAAAATGCCTTAGTCCTGAGATGTCTGTTCAGAATAGCAGTTTTTTTCCTGCTCCTTCCAGACCTCAGCCATGACTTATGTTGAAATGCAAATGAAAGAAGCCTGCAAGCTTTGTAGGAGACTGATTTGAGATCTAAGGGAAAAAAAGGTAAATTGTATGGTATTTTCTAATTACTGGCAAGTCATTTTTTCTAGGACTCTTATTTTTTTTCTGAGATACTTTATGTTTTTTGACCTCATGATTTTGAGCATACAGAGCTAGGTTAATGTTTTTCTGATCAGTTCTATCTTTGACCAACTGTGGACTTCTTGAAACATTGCAATAAAGATTTCACCTGCGAAATGCTACGAGGCCTTTACTATTATTATGTGTGCACAATTTTGTTATGTGTTGTATGTCTATATATACATATGTCCGTATATCATATATATGATACATAAATTAACATATATAAGGAGCGCTCATAAAAAAAAGCACTCATAAAAACAAATTTTAAAAAGTGGATCCAAAGATCTTTAATTCACGTGATTTAAATGTTTCAATTTTAATTGGATAAAGAGATAAAAACAAATGTCTTTAAATTTAAGCTTACAAAGTTTTCTAGGTGTTCAAACATCTAACAAAATATTAACATCTACAAAATGTCTAATATGCCTTGGCTCTAGTACCTTTCCTTCAACATAAAAATGGTTTACACTGTTCAATACGTTTCTCTAACTTTTTGATAAATAAGTAAAGTAAATTTGATATGGGATTACTCATTCATGAGTACTTTAGTTAGATATCTGATTGATTTACTAAGATCTGTATTTTTTTTAGTAAACTCTGTATAAGATTGTAAAAATCAGTCATGTGTTAATGAGGCAAAAATTTCTTAAAACATAAGTTTACCCATAACATTGAGTTTATTAAGATTTATGTTGTCTAGAGCAAGCAACCATAAAAATTAAACAACTGATTAAATAAGAACTGTTATTTTAGAGCACTGTACTGCCATTTCTTTAAAAGCCAAACTTGATTAATGTAGAAACATAAATGTAATTGTTATGCTATTAATGTTTTCATATCTTACAGGTATGCAAGTCTGTAAGGTAGAAACCTTAAAAGAGCATTATATCAAGCTGGTGCTCTGAAGTTGTGTGGTAAAAAATATATTGTGGATTTATTTACCTGTTATCAATAAGATATGTAAATTTTTATGTTACTTTTTACATTGGGGAACAATTTAAATGTATTTTTAAGTTAATTAGAGCCTAATCTTTGTAAAGGTTAAAAACTTTCAGCATTTCTTTAATTCATGTTTTAAATGTGATATCATATGGTGTTAGCTAATGTTCATGTGACCTCAAACAATTTATGTAAACTTTGTCAAAAGATATTTAAAAATAAAGATCAGCTTTAGAATTAAAATACTTAAGATTTATAAAGAGCCCTGCCTTACCTGAGATAAGGCTGTGTGTCCCATCTTACTACATGTGAGAATGACTATGAAACATGTAGGTCAGATAATATTTCTTTAAAGTTATGTTAAAAAGTTTTTTTTTATTGTCAATATTCCTAGGATCTCAAACAGGGGATATAATGTGTAACTCAGCCAAAAAATTCAGGGAAGATATTACACGAACTAAGTATTTTTACTTTTCTTAATTTTAGTTTGAAATTTTCTTATAAGTGATCTAAAGATTCCCTGTTAGTGTTTTACAAATGCGTTGCTTTAAGAACACAACATGGGTTTATTCAAGATAATAAGTCATCAACTACAATACAGACAGAATAATACAGATCCCAATTAATAAAAAGGTAATTATAAAGTTATAGACATTAAAGCCCAGTACTCTTAATATAAGGCTGTTAAAATTTATTTGCTGGATGTTTAAGATTAGGATTTAAAATTAATGTTAAATGAAAAGGGACAAGAAAACCAATATTTGGCTCTTGCCCTCTGAGTCAGTCTGAATCCAGGGAACAGGGGACTTCTCTAAAGAGCTTTGCAACTCTGAGCCACATAACCTCCTGATCAGGGAGATTAATGAGACCACTGGAGAACAGAAAGCCAATCAGTGCATTTGTTACAAAGAGGAGAGTCATCATAGAAAGGAGACATCCCTGATGCTTCTGAGGGAAGCCAAATGGTCAAGCAAGACCTGGACCCACCTAGCGCAAATGGCACAAGCAGAACTGAGAATCTCCTCTCAAGTTTCCCCAGAATTGATTCCCACAAAAGCTCAGCTGACTGTTAACAATAGATAGAAACAAAAGTCAGTTTGACTGCTTCATCTTAAACACTTAGCAAAGACAGTTAAGACCAAAATACAGCCACTCCTGGGCATATTAAATAATAATAATAATAATAATAATAATAATAATAATAATAATAATAAAATTTTAAGGTATGCACTTTATCTTATCCTCCCAAAACAAGTAAGACTGGAGGCTACAAAGAAGGATTCTCACACAGGAATGCCTAATACTTATAAAAAGAGACAATCAAGAAGAGCTGCCACAGGCAGAAGTTTTCAGTTTAAGACCTACAGATATTCCTAACCTACAAAGGTAGGCTTGGTGTTTGCTAGTACGATTATCCAGCCCTGAGTAACAGAATTAAAGGTTTCTCTATTAGACGCAGAGGTCATACTAGTAAAAGGATTTTACAAGATCAGATGACATTAAATTATTAAACTGTGTCTTATTGGGAGGGCCAAATGTAACACTTAAAGTTAAATATTAAGTTGACAGTCCTGATAACTGGGGATATTAAAGACTGGTGAGGGAATTTCTATACAGTGACATGTTCTAGCTGCTGCAACATTTATCCAGTACTCATGGTTTTTGTTTCACTCATAGAAGAACCCATTCACAGATGACTTTACTACCTGTTCTTCCCCAACCTGACTTCAAACCGAACTGACTTCTAAAAGGCAACTCATGTCTCTCAACTGACTTCTAATAGGCAACTCATGTCCCTCACGCTGAGCCCACTCACGTCACCCTGTCTCAGGACAGAAGAAGAAAAAATTAGTGATGCCACTCTTCTTACAACAATGGAGAGAAAGATAAATAGACTATCAATATAAGTAATTAAGAAGGGTAAAATCAGCGAGATCGGTTTTGGGTGAGTTCTAAAAATTTGGAGACTCTTACCTGAGGGATTAAAATTTCCTCAGTGCTCTTCCCATAATCTATCAAAGATTTGAAAGGGACACAGAGAAAAGGGGGGAATTGTAGACCCAACCTGATCTTTTATTAAAATTGGGAGCCATCATGCCACAAAGCCATGAAAAGATAATTTTGGCTTTACCATTAATTACTTCAAATTCTGAACCTCCGTGGAATGCCTGCCCGCGCCTTGAACTCACACATGCCTGGCTCTCTGACCAGATAGCAGCCCTCTCAGAAACTTTAGTGACACATCATAAATATTTGCCTTCTCTGGCAAGACAACAACCCTCTCTGAGGCTCTAATGGTCCTCATGAATTCTGATGTAGGGACAGCAAAAAAATTGTAAACTACCTTTAGTGTGATGTTTATCAGAGTTCTGTTATCTGTAACCCCCCTTTTGTGCAACTTTCTGGGCTATAAAGCTGGGCTGTAGGAAAGCTGGGGTTGCTGTCTTGTTCCCTTCGTTTTGGGAGGGAGAGGCAGCATGGCCGGTTGAAATAATAAGCTTAATTTTATTTGATTTTAATTTGAGTCAGTGGTCTTTTCTAGCGTCCTAGTCTAACAGGTAAACACTCCAAAAACATGGAGCTCTGCCGGCCTAAAGACTTCTTGAGAAACTTTCTCTGAGTTTGGGCACTTGAAATATATGTTGTTGCAAGGAGATTTAGCTTCCTTTCTAGTGACACCATAAAAGCTGGGTCTGCATCTACGTGACCTGGAGGACATGGTTTCTTGTATTCTAATGAACATGAGGCAGCAGTGCTGAATATTCTATTTGTAGGTAAACTGTGGCCACTTGGTGCTAACTGTCTCCCCGTGTGAACTGTGAAGCCATTTGGTCATCCTCCACTTTTCGTGGTGTTTCTTGCTGCTGCACTGGGAGTTTGGTATTTGCTTCATGAAATACAATGAGTTCAACTGGGACCCAGTATTAGAGGGAGTTCTGTCACTTGTGGTCGGTCAGGGTCTGCAGGAGAATGCAACAACCAGGCTTCTATCTCACAAAGCTTGCCCCTTTGTCCATAGAAATCTGACTCTGAACTTTGCCCGGAAACCTCTCCATATAACAAGAAGGGTCTGCTGGCTGCACCATATCAGTCACAAGCCATTTTGAAGGCAATGGAAAATCCTCATGGCCACACCACAGCTGTATTATCACACACCTGCCCACCACTGCAAAAGGCCCACTACTCACCAGGGTCCAACTTACTGGCATCTTTGTTCTACACCATTTTCATGAAATACCGTCAATCATGGCATTCTCTTGTACACTCATGACCAGGAAAAAGACATCCAAAGGTTCTCCAGTGCCACCTGGTTAAGGGAATTTAAAAAATTTTATTGTATTTATCTAGCCATTTTTCATGGATGAAGTTGGAGGCACTGTGGGTTTCAGTTCAGTAGTGAGACACTACCTGCTTTCTCAGGAAAGACCCCTCTTCAGAGCTCTCCTGGAATTTGGCCATCCTCACATCAGTAGTTACCAAGAAAGACCGATTCTGTCCTTGGTAATCCAAACATGTGTGGCCACTGGGACTGTGACTGGGAATGCCTCTGGGTGCCTGGCATCCTGGATCCCAAGTTCAGAGAGTTCCATCACCAAGAAAATGATATAGGTCACTTCCTTCAGGAACTGAATGAGGTCACTGCCTTGGCAACCTCTTTGTCCTAACAGTTGCTTCCAAGTGTCCCAATAGATGGAGGCTGCCCCTACTTCCTGTGACACTTTCACAAGTAAGAATGGTATATCAAACATAGGCACCCGTGAACAGCTCTCCACACAGGCCTGGTTTGGTCCATCTTCTCTACATTAAGAAGAGATAGACTGCTTCAGACACACCCCTTCATCCTGACCTGTTTTTTTTTTTTTGTCATGAAAGATGACTTTTGCTCTCTCAGGTCCTTCATAGCTTTCTATATCTCCCTCAGGGTTCACTTCTGCATGGACCTTTGAGGTTCTCAGCAGGTGGAAGATCTCTTACATTTCTATAAAAGACCAACTCTGTCCTTGCTTTTCTGTAAAGTTAGATTGAGGAAACAAAGTATGGTTAGGGTTAATAACATGTTTGATTTGGGTTAGGAATCATTCTGCTGCATGAATAATGGTATTGGGAACCTGCAATATTTATAAGTATATATAGAGGTGAAATATATGTATGAAAACACAAATCTAGGTAAGATTTGAAGCCCAAAAGGGCATTGGATCCTTGATTGGGATACTTCACTCGGAATTATGTTGTGCACATGTGTCTCAGATAAATCTATACATAATGGCATAGGACCTTGTACCTTGGATAATTGAATGTCGAAGAGAACATCCAGTCAAAAAAGGATACTTGGTAGGATTAGGAAGATAGTTGGTAGGATTAGAAAAAAAGAGTGAGTATAGGATTTGGACAAAAAGTTCTTTAGCAATAGGGTTTCAGGTAGACAGAAAATGTAAATGTCAGCACATGTGAAGAGTCAGTCACAATGATGAACTGGGGAAAATATGTAGGAAAGCAGATATCATTAGAGACATTAGGAAATCAGGCAAATGATGAAGTGATTGATAGGATTAGACATTTTCAAAAGGCTTGAGGTTGAATACATAATCTTTGGAAGAAACAAATATGTAGTCACCAATAGGATTGACATTTGAGAGCATTAGGCAACCTGGACATGGGTGATTTTCATAATCCATACTCACATTCCATTTAGGCTTTGGTACAATTGTAAGTGTGACTTTGCATTTTGTTGACAGAATATATATGTAGATCAGGTGACATGAGTCTTTCTTGCACCATTTCTGGGAGCAATATTTAGAAGAGATATAAATTAGTATTGGGGGCACAAATAGGTGTACCATGTGTGAATATATAATATAACTGATTCCAACTTTAGAAATTGGAATAAATTGATATCTGAAAATACACAGGAAATGTTATATTAACATACATACATTCATTCCAACCAGTTATACATCTAATGGTAATATTAGGGTTGTGGTTTATCATAAAGTGTGTGTGAGTTTTGCTTCAAAATTGATTATGGAAATCGAAAATAATGTGTTTGGAAAGAAGTCTCAATAAATAACCAGTCAAAAGCAAGGAGGAATACATGTGTACTGAAGCAGGAAGTGATTGAATGTGTTTCAAATGTCTTTAAATTTGTGAACTTGTGGATGAAATGTATATACTATGATGTACAAAAACTGAAGAAATAGTAATGTACCAGTGTTAAATAAAAATGAACGTCAAAATACACATCATGCCCCTTTGGAATCTACTTGCATTGATGTTAAATTGGGTCAGTTACAGTAGAAATATAAGGATTTGTTTGCAACATTCAGTGAAGTGAGTTTTCAGTACTAGAAAACAAATATGTATTTCAGGTGGATGAATATTTCTGAAAATAATCGTATGAAAATTTGATTATAAAACCACATACATGAGCATGAGTTAATTATTTAGGGAGTGTATAATAGGACACATATATTTTATATTTGGAAAAATCTAGAGAATATATATATATATATATATATATATATATATATATATATATCTCACAGAGAAACATTAGAAAGTAGCAATATATATGCCAATCAAAATTCATCGTGAAATATATATCATCCACCGATCCAAAAATATTAATTTTACTGAACATTGATTTATGTATAATGTTGTTCAACTAAAAATCTCACTCATAGTTTGAATTTTCAGTTCCAAAAGCGTTTAGGAGGGGTGATCTCTTCTCATACTTTGTTTCTTCTAAGTTAGCCACCTCACAAAAATGTACGTGTGATACCAGGTAGGATTTTTTATGTGCATATAAAAATACATGTGCTGAATTGGCTACAGAAAAAAGGAGACAGAAATTCACATATGTGTTAACTTTAAAAACACATGGAGTAGTATTTCAACAAACAATTGACAAGATTTATAACTCCTACACTATATCATGCAAAAGGCAAGACCAACTATACACCATGCCTCCTCTGAACTGCTTGTATTAATATTATGTTTGGGTTATTTGTCTCCATCATATTAGGATTAGTAGTCAGAGTCTATTAGGGTATGGGTTACTAACAGGGATTCAGTATTTCAAATGGAAAATTGGAAAATGAATCCAATGTGTATGTAAATATGTGCTACACAAAAATCTTCCCACTCTCATCCAGAACAATACCTTGACAACACCTTCACCCCATGTAAGACACAATTAGAGGAGAAGAGTTAGAAAATCCATGAATACATATCTGGAATGGAATGCGATCAGGAGTTCACAACCTTGGAAGTGTTAGAGGAGTTTCCAAAAGTAAGGGACAGGGTAAACACTTCAAAAAAATGGAGGTCTGTTGTCCTAGAGACTTCTTGAGATACTGCCTGTGAGGTTGGGCACTTGAAATATATGTTGTTGTCAAGTGCTTTAGCTTCCTTTCTAGTGAAACCATAAACCTGGGTCTGCATCTATGTGACCTGGAGGACATGGTTTCTTATTTTCCAATGAACATGAGACACCAGTGCTGAATTCTCCCTTTGAAGGTAAACTGTGGCCCCTTGGGGCTAAATGTCTCTAGTGTGGACTATGAAGCCATATGGTCATCCTCTATTTTCGTGGTGTTTCTTGGTGCTGCACTGGAAGTTTGGTATTTGCTTCATGAAATACAAGGAGTTCAACGGGGACACAGTGCGTGAGGGATTTCTGTCACATGTGGTGGGTCAGGGTCTGTAGGAGAATACAAGAACCAGGCTTCTATTCCACATAGCTTGCCCTCTTGAACATAGCAACCTGATTCTGAACAATGTCCTGAATCCTCTCCATGTAACAAGATGCCTTTACATATAAGGGTCTGCTGGCTTCACCATGTCAGTCACAAGCCATTTGGAAGCCAATGGCAGATCCACATGGTCCCACCACTGATGTTTTATCACACACATGCCCACCATTGCTCTTGGCCCACTAATCAGCAGGATCCAACTTTCTGGCATCTCTGTTAAACACCATTTTCATAAAAACCAGTCAATCAAGGCACTGTCTGGTATACTCATTGTTGGGAAAAGTATAAACGGCAGCCATACCCCAGAAAAAAAAACCCAACATGGCGCCTAAGCACTTCTTCTTCCTACATTCTTCTTTTCTGCAGTGGTGCGAAATGTTCCCGCCCGTGTGAACTCTTCTGCTGGCGCCAATTTCAAATCTTGCTGGCCGGGAATCTTAGCCCCAATAAGAACTAATTCCTGGGCTCCGGAGCTGATATCTGAAAGAACTTGCCAATAAACGGATTGCCTGCCATTTATCTAAGCCCTCCCATCTCCTCCTTAGTTCTATATAAGCACACAGCTTTTTGCAATAAAATTGGAATTCTCCCGGTGAAGTGCCTTTGCGTGTGGAGTTCTTTCATTCTGGTGCCCCGTGTGAGGATATGGGTGAGCTCTTTCCAACAAGAGCCCCGTCCACTGCTCCACCGTGGCACTCTGCCCTGGTCTGCTCTTTTCAGAAGCAGGCTTCCTGCACTCACCACTGATTTGTTGTATGTAAGCCTCCCCTGACCCCAGCTCTCCAACTCCCTTCGGGCTACCGCTGGCTTTGTGACCATGATCGTCTGTCACACTCTAGACACCTGGTAGGGGGGAGGGAATTCCTCCCACTAAGACCTTTACTGGTTGCAGTGGACCCTCTGGTGATCCGTTTCCCTTTGGGGTGTGAGGCTTCTGAGTTTACATGAGAGGCTCTGTGGTTTTTCCTTCTCTTCTGCTGCTGCTGCTGCCGGCTAGAGTTGCTGTTTCCTGCGGGCCTGCTGTGTCTGGCTGAAGCTGCCTCTCTGCTCGGGGAAAACTGAACTCCCATCCTGGAACTGCATTCTGCTGGAGCCGGAGTTCTGTTTTCATTACTTACTTCTTCTGCTGCGTTCGAAAACTTTCCTGATGTCAGGTTGCCCGTGGCTCCGAACCCATTGGGTCTCACAGATCGCACTTCACTGGTGACGATCAGGTAGTGCCCTCTGTATTTCCTCATGACGGCTGGTCATTTTGGAGATGCCCACCTGACCCCCATTCGCCCTGAGCGCTTCCCGGAGTCCGTTCCAGGCCGGGTTTTCTCTTTGTCTCTCTTGCTTACACTTATTCTCTCTCTCTCTCTCTCTCTCTCTCTCTCTCTCTCTCTCTCTCTCTCTGTCTTCCATCTCTCCCTGTGACTGTGGGCACCTCTTTATCTGTACCTGAAACCTCACCTCTCAAAAGTTTAATAAAAAATCTGGCCACACTCTCCCTCACACCAGACATCAAGCCCAAACTTCTAATCAAATTCTGTAAACAAGATTGACCTACATATCCACTGGATAATGGCAATCATTGGCCTCCTGAAGGCTCCTTAGATCCAAACCTCCTCTTGGACCTTTTTAATTACTGCCAGCATCTGAAAAAGTGGAGTGAGATTCCCTGTATTGAATGTTTTAGCCTTCTCGCACAGCACCCTGTCTCTGCTCCTCCTGCCCTCCCTCTCAGGTCCTTCTTGCTTGCAAACCCCTCTCTTCCCCTAGTTCTACTCCTGACTTCGCAGATTCTTCCTCATTCGACCCAGCAGATCAACCCCCACCTTATCCCCCAGCCCCAACTGACCCTTCTCTCCCGCAAAATCCTCCTCTTCCTCTGCCTGATTCCACGGATCCTCAACCTTCCATTTCATCCCCCTCCCTTCCCCACTCTTCTGCCTGCTCCACCTCCTCCTCTTCCACAGACACATTCCATTCCCCTCCCTTTCCTTCCTGTCCACCGCCTGCCTCTTTCAGTCCTCCTGTTACCAGGTCTAAGGGACTCCTTCCCACCCCCAAGACAATCGCACCCCTTCGTGAGGTAGCTGGTCCCAAGGGTGTCATCAGAGTCCACGTGCCCTTCTCCATGTCGGACATTACTCAGATAGAGAGGAAGTTAGACTCTTTCACCACTGACCCCACCACTTACATTCGGGAGTTTCAATGGGTACTGCAAGCATATAGCCTCACTCATCATGACATCTACATGCTCTTGGCCAATAAACTTCTCCCCAAGGAAAGGCAATGGTTCTGGGAGCTAGCCCAAGCCCATGCTGATGAAAATCATAGGACCAATCATAACCACCCACAGGCCCTCATGCTGTCCCAGAGCAGGATACCCTATGGGCTTACAGTCTAGTGACCTTTTTACATCCTGCCTCTTGGCGGGACTGAAAAAGGCCACCCGCAAGGCTGTTAACTTTCAAAAGATGCAGGAGGTCATTCAAAGGAAGGAGGAAACACCTTCAGAATTCCTGGATAGACTAACCAAGTCCCTTCAGCAGTACACAAACCTCGACCCAGAAACCCCTGATGGCCGTCATGTCTTAATGACATATATTCTGGCCCAAAGCTACCCTTACATTAAAGCCAAGCTTAAAAAGTTTGAACAGGGCCCTGCTACTCCTCAGACCAAAATCCTTGCTGTCACTTTCAAGGTTTTTCATGGTAGAGAGGATGAAAGTGAATTCCGTAGGCAGAGGGCTGAAAATGCCAAATTCCAAATGTTGGCCCAGCTCATTCAGAGAAGGCCATCACCATGCCGTCCCAATATGACCCCCCCTGGAGCTTGCTTCAAATGAGGTAAAGAGGGACATTGGACCAGGAATTGTTCTTCGCCGAGGACACCCTACAACCCCTGCGCAAAATGCCATCAAAGTGGACACTGGGGGGCAGACTGCCCAACAACCCAGAAGGGAGGTTGGTCTGCTGCCCAGCAACCGCAGCCTCACCTGGGCTTGGCAGAGGAGGATTGACGGAGTCCTGGGCCTTCCCTCCAGACTATTACCATCAAGAATCAAGAGCCTAGGGTCACCTTCCTGGTGGATGGACGCTTCATTAACTTCCTCTTGGATACTGGTGCCGCTTTTTCGTTTTTGAGGGAGTATTAGGGTCCTACCACAGCCTCAAAAACTCCTATTGTCAGGGTAGGAGGTAAAAAGATTTTTCCTCAAACCCCCCCCCAATCATGTTATATGCAGCGATCCCTTTTGTCCTTCACTCACTCCTTTCTTGTTATGAACCATTGCCCCATTCCCTTTCTGGGAAGGGACATACTCTCACTATTAAAAGTCACCATTCACTTATCACCCCACACCTCTCCTACCTCTCATTTCCTCATGATATTCCTAGGGGCAGATACACCTCCTTCATGCACTCTCCCACGACTATCTAAACCATTTAACCCTGAGGTTTGGGACACAATTACACCCTTTATGGCTAAATGCAGTCCTATTCATATTGTCTTACGGGACCCTTCAAGATATGTTAGTCAACCACAATATCCACTCACAACCACATCCCTCCTTGGATTAGAACCCATCATCCAGGATTTATTATGAAAGGGGTATCTTAGGCCTACACACTCTCCTTTCAACACACCCATTCTGGCAGTTAAGAAACCTAACGTGTCCTACAGGCTGGTTCAAGAACTTCGCCTTGTCAACTCCTCTGTGGACCCCATCCACCCGCTAGTGCCCAACCCTTACACCCTCCTCTCTCAGATCCATGCCACTACTACTCACTTCTCAGTCCTAGATTTAAAAGATGCATTCTTTTCTATTCCCTTGTTCTCAGAATCTCAGGATATCTTTGCTTTTTCATGGACTGACTCTCACACCCGCCATTCTCATCAGCTTACCTGGACTGTCCTCCCACAGGGATTCAGGGATAGCCCCCATCTCTTTGGTGAATTTCTTGCCCAGGACCTCACATCCTTTCACCTGACCTGTACTGACTCTACTCTACTTCAATATGTCTATGACCTTCTTCTATGTAGTCTTTCTGGGAACACTCTCAATCCCACACCGCTCAGCTTCATAAATTCTTAGAAGACAAGGGATATAGGGAGTCTCCCCACAAGGCCCAGGTTTCCCAGTCTTCGGTCACCTATCTTGGTTTTTGCCTTACACCCGGGAAAAAGGAAATAACACTGGATAGGAGGCAACTCCTCTGTGATCTTTCAGTGCCCTATACGAAAGCCAAAATACTATCATTCCTAGGATTAGCAGGTTATTTTAGGGCCTGGATCCCAAATTATTCTCTTCTCTCCAAACCCCTGTATGACCTAGCAAAGGGACCCCCTAGTGAATCTCTTGCCTCCTTTCCCATCTACCACTTCCGCAGGCTTCAGCAACTCCTCTTAAAGGCACCTGCCCTTCACCTTCCAGATCTTTCAAGAACATTTCATCTATATGTCCATGAAAAAGGGGGGCAAGCACTTGGGGTCTTAGGTCAAAACTATGGGCGTACATTTGCACCTGTGTCATATTTGTCCAAGCAACTAGACCCTACCATCCGTGGGTGGGCCCCTTGCTTAAGAGCTCTGGCTACTGGACAAATTTTACACAAAGAAGCCTCTAAGCTGACTTTTGGGGCCCCTTGAACTATCCACTCCCAACATCACTTGAAGGATCTTTTAGCTTAAGAGGGCCTTCAAACTCTCCCTACATCCAGATTTCTGTCGCCCCTCACTTCCTTTCTGGAAAACCCTAATATTATTTTCCTCCCCTGCTCTGCACTGAACCCTGCCTCACTGCTCCCAATGACTCCCATGTCTCACATACCAACTCATAATTGCTTGGAAACCTTAGATGATTTCCTCCCCTGTCATTCTTCCATTTCTGAGAGACCACTCAGCAAGCCTGACCTTATCTGGTTTACTGACAGCAGTTCCTTTAGGGAGAACGGAACTCATTACTCTGGATATGCTGTATTTTCAGCCACTGAGATTATAGAGGCCAAAGTTTTGCCTTCAGGAACTACAGACAAGTAGGCTGAACTTATAGCATCCACTCGTGCCTGCCTTCTAGCACAAGGCAAATCCCTCACCCTCTAAACTGATTCAAAATATGTCTTCCATATCTTATTGTCCCATGCTGATATTTGAAAGTAGCGAGGCATACTTACCAACAAAGGTAATGCGATCACTAATTCAGCTTTTATTACCAATCTAATAGAGGCCACTTACCCACCCAGTTGGGAGTTGTCCATTGTAGGTCCCATCAGAAGGACGGCTTTCTTATCACTGAGGGCAATGCCAAAGCTGACCAGGCGGCACGAATGGCTGCTACCACTTTCAATTATGGCCTCCATGGGGGACATATAATGGCCACTTTAGACAGCTCATCTGAAGCCCCTACGTCTTTCAGTAAGAACAAGCATCTTTTCAAGTTCCTTCATACTCTATTCCTTTCCAATTCTCAGTCTTTGACCCTCTTTTTACAGAGTTTCTTTTCCCTCACCCCCTCTGACAAGCCATGCTACAGAATATAGCCTCTAATTGTCAGATCTGTCAGCGGACCAACCCTCATACTCCTTTAAGGCCCAAACCTTTCCCTTTCCACCAAGCCCGGGGACACATTCCCGCTGCTGACTGGCAGGTAGACTTCACCAACATGCCCACAGTATGGCGCACTAAATACCTCCTTGTCTTTGTGGACACTTTCTCTGATTGGGTTGAGGCATTTCCCACTTCCAATAAAAAGGCTTCCACTGTAGCTTCAATCTTACTGACAGACATCATCCCCAGGTTTGGTATGCCCACTTCCCTACAATATGACAATGGCCCTGAGTTTACTTCTAGGATCACACAAAAGGTCTCTCAAGCCCTCTCCTTCAAGTGGCATTTCAACTGTCCATATTTCCCCCAGGCTTCAGGGAAAGTGGAAAGGGTAAATCGTACTCTAAAGGAAGTCCTTACCAAATTGACAATGGAATTAAACATTGACTGGGTCAAAATCCTTCCCTTGGCTTTGCTTCGAATCAGAGCTCTCCCTAAGAAACCATCTTTACTGTCTCCTTTTGAGATAATGTATGGAAGACCTCTTATAACCCCTGGGTTGGTCATTTCACAAGGACCTCTCACCCGAGATTTGTCTTTGCCTCTCTTGCTCCATCTCCGCTCGGAACTCTGGAAATATCAGGACTGGCTTCTTCCGGACCCAGTCTCCTCTCCAAACACTCCTCCTTTAACAAGTTAGTCTAGTCTATTATAATACCCCAGAGGAGAAAGGGACTCTTGCCACAAAATGGGAAGGCCCCTATCCTGTCATTCTCTTTACCCTTACCGCCGCCAAACTCTCCTTACCAGACAACTGTCTCACTCCCTGGATTCACATGTCTAGGTTGAAGCCACATCACCAGGAGGCCCCACCTGCTGAAGACAGGGCCACCCCAGAGGAACTCCAAGAATCACCTACTGAACCTCCCCTTTACTCCTGCTCTCCACACCCATCTCACACATTTTAGTTGTGGCTCACACGGTTTTCCTTGCAGCCCAATTCCTCTTAAAGAAGGCACAATGAGCTCTCCCAACACCCTAGTCTTCTCTAACTGCTTGTTTTTTGTGCTCTGCTTATTTTCTGTGCTCTGTCAGGACTGGTCTTTACCCTCCTCACCTACCATGCATTTATTCACTTTTCGGGAACGATACTCAGAACATGGCATGCAGAAGGTCTGCACAGTGGATGCAAATACTTGCTTCATCCACAACTGCACCTCTATTTCCCTAAAATTGTCACCTTCAAGGACCTTCGTCCCTGGTAGCTGGAACTGGCCTTTCATTTGCTTCCTTTTTGATCAAACAAAAGACTATTGTCATTGGTGGCCTGAGATTTATAATGGGTGCCCCTATTGGTCATGCATGTTCCATGATGAACGTGGTAGCTATTCTTACCACTCATTTGGTTACCCTGAAGGGTGGACTTCTAGTTACATAAAGTGGCATAAAGGCTCTTCATCCAGTAACAATGGATGGTATACTTTAGATAAACCTGACCCCAAGGCCAAACGATGGGGCTATGTTGAGTTTGCTGTCTATGCTCGGACAACCTCAGTCAGACCCACAGGGTGGATGACTATTGGCCGCACCCTGATTACGCAACCTAAGGCAACCATTCAGGTAGTCAAACACATTAAGGACTCAGAATCAAAACTTCGAGATCATATCCATAGCTCATTCAAAGAGGATTCAGAGCCTTCAACCCTCTCAGGTCCCCCTCCCACATGGCTCAATTTGCTACACCAAACTTTTTGATTATTAAACTCCACCCCTCTTTCTGTGCCTACTTCTCAGTGCTTTCTCTGTGCTTCACTTAGTAGTCCACTTCTAGCAGCAGTCCCATTAGCGGCAGGAAATATTCCAGCAAAACCCTACAATTTCTCTAAAAAGGACAACCCCTACATGTGACACGTATCCCACTGTGGGAAAGTTATTCCACCAATACTTTATTTCCTTTCATCTGTTTCCACCTGCCAATAATGAATCCTTTACCCATTTGTTCCTTGAGCTACAGCACCCCATAGAGCCCTGTGTTTATGCAACCTGGACATTTCCTCTGGTGTAATGGGTCTTTAAGTACCTCAAACATCAATGTCTCTGGCGCCTGTTTCTTGGTTACTGTAGTTCCTCAGCTATCTTTGTTCACTCCCACCGAATTCTGACAGTTGGCCCTACCTTCCCGCACCCGTAGGGTAGTCTTTCTGCTGGTTCTGGTAGGCCTCATTTTAACAACCTCAGTGACGGGTCTCGGACTCTCTGGTGGAGCTATAGGTCATGCTCTATGGGATCCAATGACCTTCAACAAAAACTGCAGGAAACACTCAATACCATGGCTGAGTCTCTGGGTTCCTTGCAGCGGCAGGTTACTTCATTGGCACAAGTGGCTTTACAGAACCAAAGGGCAATTGATCTTCTCACTGCAGAAAAAGGGGTTACATGCCCATTCCTGAGAGAGGAATTTTGCTATTATGTTAATGAATCTGGGCTAATAAAAAAAAATGTTGTTAAATTGCAGGAATTATCGACCCAATTGCTCAAACCTACCTCCTCCAATCCCATAACGGGGTTCTTCCAATCCTATCTTGCCATGTACTTACTACATATCTTGGGGCCAATTATTTGAATGCTCCTTTTTTGTGCTCTCTTGCCCTGCATAATGAAGTGCCTTCAAACCCAACTGCATAAAATTCCTAATCAAACTTTCAACCAGCTTTTGCTTAGTCACTACCAGCCTCTGATGACCGATGAATCCCCAACATCTCCAAGAGAACAGTTCACTCAGTGATGAAGCTCACTACCAGGCACGATGGAATGCAACGGGTATTAGACAGCGGGAGACAACGAGCTCGGAGAACCTCTTAATCTGCCATCCTGGATTCATAGTCTTTACCACCTTCTAAGCTTTCTCATGGCCCTTGGCCTCTTCTATGTCAGTCCCCCCACATGGAACTTCTGCCAAAAATTGACATTTGCTTTAATTTTTATCTTCATTCTGTTTTTATTCGCTCTGATCTTCTTCAGGTGCTGGCGACACCATGTCCAGGCAACGCTTCCAGTATTTCCTTGAGTCTCTGTTACAGGACCAGTGGCTGATGCCAACAATCTCTTCCATCCAGGACTGGTTCCATGCCATCGACATCTTTGGCTTCAGGGAACATTCATTGACTTCACCCCTATGAAAATAGCTGTCTATAGCCACTGGGTTTTATTTCTGGCTGCCATGATATCCCCATACCTGCCCACTGAGCATTCCTCCACTTCTCTTTCTAGGCCCCACACCACCCCCACACAGCAGGAAGCAGCCAGATCTGACAAACGACGCCCCACTTCCTAAGAAAACAAAAAGGGTGGAATGTTGGGAAAAGAATAAATGGCAACCATACCCCAGAGAAAAACCCCAACATGGCGCCTAAGGACTTCTTCTTCCTACCTTCTTCATTTCTGCAGTGGCGCAAAAAGTTCCCGCCCTTGTGAACTCTCCCGCCAGCGCCAATTTCAAATCTCGCTTGTGGGGAACCTTAGCCCCAATGAGAACTAATTCCTGGGCTCTGGAGCTGATATTTGAAAGAACTTGTCAATAAACGGGTTGCTGCCATTTATCTAAGCCATACCATCTCCCCCTTAGTTCTATATAAGCACACAGCTTTTAGCAATAAAATTGGAATTCTCCCGGTGAAGTGTCATTGCGTGGGGAATTATTTCACTCAAGTTCAGCAACAGGATATCCAAAGGTTCTCCAGTGCCACCTGGTAATGGGAATTTCAGAAATTTGATAGTATTTATTTAGCCATTTTTGAAGGATGAAGTTGGAGTCACTGTGCGTTTCAATTAATGCAGGAACCATTATGTGGTGAGGAAACTCATTTAAATGAAATCTCTGGAGAAATCTCACAGGCAAGGCTTCCCAAAAATTGGCCAAAAGGTCACATGAAGCCAGGATCATTGAGGTCTACAATATGAGTTCCATTTGTGTTTAGACTCTCAATTATGGCTGCCAAGTCTTTCAAAATAAAATCATGTGATATCCTGGCTGAGATTCTCACTGCACTGTGGAAAGACACCCTGGCCCTCGATCTCAGTTTTCAAGGCCGCATCTCATGCGTGGCCTCCTAAAATCCCAACACATTTCATGGCAATACTTCTTTGAGGTAAATTCCAGAACTCAGTCTCTAAGAGGAATCATGCCAGAATTCAAGCCCAGGTGGATCCAGTTATCTCTTCCAAACGCCAAACAAATGACCACAATTAAAACCAAACACTCCCACATGGCCCTCATCTTCTTCCATATAGACACTTATCAAAACCTCTGGTTGGAGTTTTTCATGAGGGGTGCAGCCCAAGACAGTGTCAAAAATAAGCTCCCTTGCCCCTCATTTGCCTAAAGTCAAGGTGGCCTGGACACCCATCCGGTGAACCAGGAGTGATCAGATAGGCCAGCTGTTAATACTGCTCTGCATCTCCAATTTGAGGCCTACTGACTGTCAGGTGTAGATTCTTTATATGATTTGGAGCCATGAGAAAACCCAAAAACCTATGGGTTAGCCTCTGCAGGGCTGTGCATAACTCATTTGAACCAAAGGATCCGTATTCTCACTTGATGGTGGTCAGGAACCTTACAAATGAATGCGAGAGGCTTCATTCACAATAATTGCTCTTTTGGCCATTTTGGTTTTGGATGCACACATGGGATCTCTCTTTACATCCATCAGGTGCTGAGAATCTAAGCCACAACCTCACACAGGGCCAAGAGGCTGATTCAGACACATCCCTTTCCAAAGCAATTAAGCAAAGAGCCACAGGTGATGCCCATTCATTTCCATTTGAAAACTGTTTTCTTCAGGCTTCACAAAGGGGTGGCCTGAGGCAAAGACCTTCCTGACATTCAGGGAAACAGAACAATTGATAAGCAAAAGGCCGAAAGCATGGTTTCTCCACTGAGACTTTCTTGGTCACACTGATATCTGAGTTTTCTGAGATGCTCGCCATTCCCTTCAGCTATCCAGGACATGGCAATGTCACAGAGCTTGGAGGTGGTACATATTTTGGACACAAAACCATGAGACTATTCTGGAGAGTGGTGAGAATTCTGGAAGAAACAGGAACTTAGGAAGGTAGCAGGTGTTGCCCATGGATAAGGCAAGCTGCAGTCCATTCATAAATTGGGCAGGATGAATGCCGGGAATCTTTCTACTATACAGGACATATCAATTGTTGCATTCTATTTTCTAATGTCTACAACCACGGACACAGTGGGATACACAGAAATAGAAACACTTGCCTTGTCCAACGACTTACTAGAAGAAGACCACTCCAAATCAAACAAACCGTCTTTCCTACCTATTCTCAGATCATGAGACAAAACCACAAAATCACACCCACCCCACAAAGACACCTCCTTCCCCCATGTAACTCTGTGACTATCCGGAGTTTCCTCTGAGTGGTGGGCCATACTATGTTCCCCCAAAATGGCCTGTCCTATCTCAGATCTGGTCTCCTTGGCCAACTCTGTGAAGTTGTCAGGAGCCTGCGGTGAACCACTACCTACTTTCTCAGGAAAGGCCCCTATTCAGAGCTCTCCTGGTATTTGGCCATCCTCACATATGTAGGTACCAAGAAAGACTGACACTCTCCTTGGTACATTCAAACAAGTGAGCCTACTGGGTCTGGGACTCGACTGGCTCCGGGTGCCTGGCTTCCTGGATCCCAAGTTAAGAGAGTTCCATCACCAAGGAAGTGAGGTAGATCACTTCTTCAGGAACTGAATGAGGTCATTGCCTTGACAACCACTTTGTCCTAACAGTTGCTTTCAAGAGTCCCATGAGATGGCGGCTGCCCCTACTTCCTGTGACACTTTCACAAGTTAGAATGGTATATAAACCATGGGCACCCGGGAACAGCTCTCTGCCTAGGACTGGTTTGGTCCATCTTCTCTACATTAAGAAGAGAGAGGCTGATTCATACACATCCCTTCATGCTGACAAGGTTGTTTGCCATAGAAGATGACTTTTCTCTCTCAGGTCTTTCGTAGCTGCCTACATCTTCTCAAGGGATCATTTCTGCATGGACCTTTGATGTTCTCAACAGGTGGAACATGCCCTACATTCCTGTATTTTAAGAGCAACCCTGTCCCTGCTGTTCTGTAAAGTTCGATTGAGAGAACAGTGTATGGTTTGGGTTAGTAACATGTTCAATTTGGGGTTAGGAATCCTTCTGCATGACGAATAATGGTATTGGGAAACTATGATATTTACAAGAATATATAGGTGAAATATAAGTATAAAAAACAGAAATCTAGGGAAGATATGAAGTTCAGAAGGGCATTGGGCCCTTAATTGGTACACTTAGCTTTGAATTATTTTCTGCAAAAATGTCTCAGATAAATCTATATACAATGGCATAGGAGCTTGTACTTTGGATGATTGAATGTCGAATAGAACATCCACTCAAAAAGGGATTGTCGGTAGGATTAGAAAGATAGTCAGTAGGTTTACAAAGAAGAGTGAGAATAGGATTTAGACCAAAAGTTCTTAAGCAATAGGGTTTCAGGTAGACAGTGAATGTAAATGTCAGCACAAGTGAAGAGTCAGTCACAATGATGAACAGGGGAAAATATGTAGGAAAATAGATATAAATAGAGACATTACTAAATCAGGCAAAGTATAAAGTGAGTGATAGGATTAGACATTTTCAACAGGCTTGAGGTTGAATATATAATCTTAGGAAGAAACAAAAATGTAGTCACCAATAAGATTGACATTTGAGAGAATTAGGCCACCTGGACATGGAAGGTTTTAGTAATCCATGCTCACTTTCCATTTAGGCTTTGGTACAACCTTAAGGGTGACCTTTGATTTTTTTGTCCAGAATACTACTGTGAAATAATGTATATATAGATCAGGTGACATGAGTATTTCTTCCACCATTTTTTGAGGAATATTTTGAAAACGTATAAATTAGTATTGAGGGTAAAAATAGGTGTACCCTGTGTCTATGAATATAGAGATAATGCATGAATAGACCATACAGTTAATAAATAATATAACTGGTTCCACTTTAAATAATGTGTTGAATTGATATCTGAAAATACATAAGAAATCATATATTGATATATAATCATTCATAACAACTAGTTATACGTCTAATTGTAATCCTAGGGTTATGGTTTATCATGAAGAGTGTGTGAGTTTTGCTTCAAAAGTGATTGTGGAAATCAAAAATAATGTGTTTGGAAAGAAGTCTCATGAAAAGACCAGTTTGAAACATGGCGGAACACATGTTTTCTGAAGCAGAAAGTGATTGAAAGTGAAATAAATGCCTATAAATTTGTGAACTTGTGGATGAAATATATATCCAATAATGTGCATAAACTGAAGAAATAGTAATGTACTAGTTTTGAATAAAAATGAACTTCAAAATACTTATCATGTCCCATTGGAATCTACTTACATTGATGTGAAAATGGATCAGTTACTGTAGAAATATTAGGATTTATATGCACCATTCACTGAAGTTAGTTTTCAATACTAGGAAAAAAATACGTATATCAGGTGAATGAATATTTCTGAGAAAAATCTTGTGAAAAGTTGATTATAAATCCACATACATAATCATGAATGAATTTAGGGAGTGTATAATAAGACACATATATTTAATATTTTGAAATATCTGGAGAGAATATATATATATATATATATATATATATATATATATATATATATATCCACACACAGATTTTAAAAATTAGCAATATATATGCCAATCGAATTACACCGTGAAATATGTATCATCCACAGATCCAAAAATTTTCATTTTACTGGATATGGATTTATGTATAACTTTTTTCAACTAGGAAGCTCACCCATAGGTTGAATTTTCAGGTCAAAAAGCGTTTAAGAGGAGTGATCTCTTCTCACACTTTGTATCTGCCAAGTCATGTAACTCACAAGAATGTACGTGTGATACCAGGTAGGATTCTATATGTGCATATAAAAATACATGTGCTGAATAGAATACAGAGAAAGGGAGACAGGAATTCACATATTTGTTAACTTTAAAAGCACATGGAAAACTATTTCAACAAAAGATTGACTAGATTAATAACTCCTACCCTATATAATGCAAAAGGCAAGTCCAAGTATACAACATGCCTCCTCTGAACTGCTTGTATTTCTATTCTGTTTCCGTTATTTTTCTCCATCATATTAGGATTAGTATTCAGAATCTAGCAGGGCATGTGTTAGTGTCAGGGATTCAGTATTTCAAATGTAAAATAGAAAAATGAATCCAATGTGTATGCAAATATGTGCTAAACAAAATCTTCCCACTCTCATCCAGAACAATTCCTTGACATTTTTTTCGCCCAAAGTAAGACACAATTAGAGGAGAAGAGTAATAAAATCTGTGAATAATATGGTCAGGAGTTTACAACCTTGGAAGTGGTAGAGGAGTTTCCCTAGTATGGGACAGGGTAAACACTCCATAAACATGGAGCTCTGCTGGCCTAAATACTTCTTGAGAAACTGCCTCTGAGTTTGGGCACTTGAAATATATGTTGTTGTCAGGAGCTTTAGCTTCTTTTTAGTGAGACTATCAAAGCTGTGTCTGCATCTATGTGACCTGGAGGACATGGTTTCTTATTTTCCAATGAACATGAGGCAGCAGTGCTGAATTCTCTCTTTGTAAGTAAACTGTGGCCACTGGGGGCTAAGGGTATTCCCATGTGGACTGGGAAGCCATTTGGTCATCCTCCACTTTTCATGGTGTTTCTTGCTGCTGCACTGGGACTTTGGCATTTGCTTCATAAAATAAAAGAAGTTCAACTGGGACACAGTTCTGAAGGCAATTCTTTCATGTGTGGTTGGTCAGGGTCTGCAGGAGAATGCACCAACCAGGCTTCTATCCCACATAGCTTGGCCCCATGTCCATAGTAACCTGATTCTAAACATTGCCCAGAAACATCTCCATATAACCAGAAGCCTTTACATGGAAGGGTCTGCTGGCTGCACCATGTAAGTCACAAGCCATTTGGGATCCAATGGCAGATCCACATGGCCCCACCACAAATTTTTTATCACACACCTGCCTACCACTGCTCTAGGCCCACTACTCAGCAGGTTCCAACATACTGGCATCTCTGTTCTACACCATTTTCATGAAACCCACTCAATCAAGGCACTGTCTTGCATATTTACGATCAGCAACAGGACATCCAAAGTTTCTCCAGTGCCACCTGGTCATGGGAATTTCAAAAATTTCATGGTATTTATCTAGGCATTTTTCAAGGATGACGTTGCAGGCACTGTGGGTTTCAATTCATTCAGGAACCTTTAAATGGTGAGGAAGCTCATTTCAATGAATGCTCTGTAGAACTCTCACAGGCAAGGCTTCCCAAAGAGTGGCCAAAATGTCACATGAAGCCAGGCCTATTGAGGTCTACAATGTGACGTCCATGGGTGTTGTGACTCTCAACAATGGCTGACAAGTCTTTCAGAATTAAATCATGTGATCTTCTGGCTGAGATACCCAGGGCTCTGTGGAAAGCCACCCTGGGCCTAGATCTCAGTTTCCAAGGGTGATTCTCATGGGTGGACTCCTAAAATCCCAACAAAATTCATGGCAATACTTCTCTGAATTCAGTCTCTAAGGGGAATCACACCAGAGTTCAAGCCCAGGTGGTCCCAGTCATGTCTTCCAACCGGACACAAATGACCAAAATTAAAACCAAAACCCTCCCATATGGCCCTCATCTTCTTCCATATAGACACTAATCACAACCTCTGGCTGAAGGTTTCCATGAGTGGCGGAGTCCAAGAGAGTGTCCAAAATAACTCCCTTGCCCCTCATTGGCGTAAATTCAGGGTGGTCTAAACACCCTTCATGTGAAACAGGAGTGATCAAATATGCTAGACGTTAATACTTCTATGCTTCTCCAATTTGTGGAAAACTGAGTGTCAGGTATATATTTTTATGTGATTTGCAGTCATGAGAAAACACAAGCTCCTCTGCAGGTCTTTGAAGAACCCATTTGACATAAGGATCCCTATTCTCACTTGATGGAGTTCAAGAACTTTAAAGAGGAAGGCGACAGACTTCATCCACAAGGACTGCTTTTTGGCCATTTTGGTTTTGGATGCACACATGGGATCTCTCTTTACATCCACCACGTGCTGAGTATCTAAGCCACAACCTCACACAGGGCCAAGAGGCTGATTCAGACACATCCCTTTTCAAAGCAATTAAGCAAAGAGCCACAGGTGATCCATATTCATTTCCATTTGAAAACTGTTTTCTTCAGGCTTCACAAAGGGGTGGCATGAGGCAAAGACCTTCCTGACATTCAGGGCAACAGAACATTAGGTTAGCAAAAGGCCCAAAGCAGTGTTTCTCCATTGAGACTTTCCTGGTCACACTGATATCTGAATTTTCTGAGATGCTCGCCATTCCCTTCAGCTATCCAGTACATGGCCATGTCACAGAGCTTGGAGGTGGTACATAACTTGGTCACAAAATCATGAGCCTATTCTGGAGAGTGGCCAGAATTCAGGAAGAAAACAGGAACTTAGGAAGATAGCAGGTGTTACCCATCCATAAGGCAAGCCGCATTCCTTTCATACATTGGGCAGAAAGAATTCTGGTAAGCTTTCTACTAGCCTGGACACATCCTTTGATGCATTCTCTTTTCTAATGTCTACAACCATGGACACAGTGGGATACACAGACATAAAAACACTCGCCTTGTCAAATCACTTGTTAGAAATCGTCCACTCCAAACCAAACAAACTGCCTTTCCTACCTATTCTCAGAACATGAGACAAAATCACAAACACACACTCACACCCACAAATTCACCTCCTTTCCCAAAGTAGGTCTCTGACTATCGGGTGTGACCTCTGACTTGTGGGCCGTACTATGTTCCCATCAAATGGCCTGTTCTGTCTCAGATCTGGTTTCCTTGGCCAACTCTGTGAAGTTGTCAGGAGACAACAGTGAGCCACTTCCTGCTTACTCAGGAAAGGCCACTCTTCAGAGCTTTCCTGGCATTTGGCCATCCTCACATCAGTAGATACCCAGAAAGACTGACTCTGTCTTTGGTAAATTAAAAGAAGTGAGACCACTGGGACTGGGCCTGGGACTAGATTTGTGTGCCTGAATGCCTGGTTCCCAAGTTCAGAGAGTTCCATCACCAAGAATGTGAGGTGAGGTCACTTCCTTCAGGAACTGAATGAGGTCAATGCCTTGGCAAGCACGTTGTCCTAATATTTGCTTCCAAAGGTCCCATGAAATGGAGGCTGTCCCTAATTCCTTTGACACTTTCACAAGTTAGAATGGTATATCAAACATTAGTAACCGGGAACAGCTCTCCACAGAGGCCTCGTTTGGTCCTTCTTCTCTACATAAAGAAGAGAGAGGCTGATTCAGACACATCCCTTCATGCTGACCAGGTTGTTTGCAATGAAAGATGACTTTTGCTCTCTCAGTTCCTTCATAGGTGCCTACAACTTCTCTAGGGATCATTTGCGCATAGACCTTTGAGTTTCTCAGCAGTTGGAAGATCCCCTAAATTCCTGTATTTTAAGACCAACTCTGTCCTTGCTCTTCTCTAAAGTTAGATTGAGGGAACAGTGTATGGTTAGGGTTAATAACAGGTTTGATTTGGAATAGAAATCATTCTGCTGGATGAATAATGGTATTGGGAACCTGCGATATTTTCAAGAATATATAGGTAAAATATATGAATCTGAAAACAAAAATCTAGGTAAGATTTGAAGCCCAGAAGGGCATTGGGCCCTTGATTGGGTATTAAGCATAGGACCTTGTAACTTGGATGATTGATTTTCAAAGAGAACTTCCAGTCAAAATGGATAGTCAGTAGTATTAGGAAGATAGTCGGTATGTTTATAAAGGAGAGTGAGTATAGGATTTGGACCAAAAGTTCTTTAGCTATAGGGTTTCGGGTATTGAGTGAATGTAAATGTCAGCACATGTGAAGAATTAATCACAATGATGAACTGGGGAAAATATGTAGGAATGCAGATATCAATAGAGACTTTAGGAAATCTGGCAAAGTATAGTCGGTAGTGAAATGTTAATAAAATAGATTCTTGTCACTTCCTGTTTTTCTGTATGCTTAATAAAACACTGTTGAAATCTTGAGAAGTGATTTCTAATCTTTTTCCCAGAATGTGCTGTCCCCAACTGCCAAACTTCAGAATGTACTCCCTCACCCAGTTGCACGCAAACTGCTCACCCGCCCAGGCCCATCAATAAACTTTCCTCCCTGCCCTCTTCAAGGAGAGTATATAAGCTCTGCTTAAGCTGTTCTCAGGGTTCTCTGCTCTATTCAAATGAGCTCTGAGCCCAGCATGCTGGACCCCCAATAAACCCTTTGTTTTTGCATGAGAGAGTCTCTTGGTGGTCTCTTCCCCCAATGCTCTTCCGATATTTATATATGGAGGTTCCACCGAAATCCAGCAGTGGTGAACGAGAGACCCCAATGGGCTACTCTCAGGGTAAGTAAGGCACCTCTTTCTGGTTTCAGGTTTCAGGTTAGGGCTTGGCAAAATGGCTGTCGATGAAGTGTGTGAGCTCTCTTTGATGGTGGCTGGCAGACGTGTCACAGAGCCACAAGCCAAGTCCCTGGGGGACGCCACAGAGGACTCGGGAATTGAGGAATAATAGTCTCCTCGACTCAGTGATACTTTGTTTCAGATTCGGTATTGCCAGCCCATCGGGTTTTGCCACCTGCTCAGTCTTGGTCTCAGTGTTGGACGTCCATTGCCTGTCTTTATTGTTTTCTCTTGTCTGTGTCCTGTGTCGTTGATTTAATGTTTGTGTATCTTTCATTATGGGACAGATCACTTCAATGCCTCTGTCCCTGACCCTTGATCTATGGACCAAAGTCCGCTTAAGGGCTCAGAATGTTTCTTTTTCAGTAAAACGCTGGACCTGGCAGACTCTGTGTGCCACAGAATGGCCCACCTTTGGATTCGGATGGCCCCTAGAAGGATCTTTCTACTTCCCACTAATTTAAAAAGACAGAGATATTGTCTTACAGCCAGGGCCACATAGCCATACTGATAAACAGGAATATACCTTAACTTGGCAGGACCTCTGCAAATCTCCTCCTCCGTGGGTGAAGACTTTCCTTGCTTTGTCCCCGTTCCTACTCCTTCCCCCACGATCTCTCAACCCCTCTGCTCCTCCTCCTCCTCCACCCTCTGTTCTCCCTGAGTCACAAGATTTGACTCTACTTGACTCTCGTCCCCCTCCTTATCTTCTACCCTTGTCCCACAACCCCCAATACCCTCTAAGTTATTCTCCAGCTGCTGACTCAGCCTCTCCACAATTGGAGGAAGCTAAGCCAGCCCAGGGCCCTCCAGATAACTCCCCTGCGTCACACACAGCCCCTCCTCCCATGGAGGAAGCTGGAGTTGCTAAAGGAACTCGCTGGTGGCAAATGATTGAAAACCCTGGAACTCCCGTGTTGCTTTCCTCCATCCCTAAGGGCCAATGATTGACGATGGCCATAGGGAAAAAATGCAAGCCTACCAGTATTGGCCTTCTCCTCTTCAGACCTATATAAATGGAAAAATAACAATCCCCCTTTTACCGAGGACCCAACCTGGCTCTCAGGTCTGGTGAAGTCATTGATGTTTTCACACCAACCTACTTGAGATGACTGCCAACAACTCCTAGGGACTCTCTTCATGACAGAGGAACAAAAGAGAATCCTCCTGGATGCTAGAAAAAAGTATCCTCGGACCAAATGCGTGACCGACAAAACTTCCCAATATATTCAAAGCCGGCTTTCTCTTGAAACGACCCAACTGGGACCCCAACACCTTTCAAGGTAGGGAGCATCTGTCCACTTATCGCCGGGCTCTAATAGTGGGTATCTTAGTGGCCGCTAGGTGACCAACTAATTTGGCCAAGGTAAGAGAGATTATTTAAGGGCCTGATGAATCTCCCTCTATGTTCCTAGAGATAATTATGTAGGCATATAAGAGACATACTCCTTTCGATCCTCAGGCAGAGGATCAAAAGGCATCTGTCACAATGGCCTTTATTGGGAAAGCTGCCCTGGATATTAAAAGAAAGTTACAATGCTTAGATCGATTACAAGATATGACTTTGAGGGATTTAGTCAGAGAACCCGAGAAGGTATACTTTAAGAGAGAAACTGAGGAAGAGAAGGGAGCTGAGTGAGGATAAAAGATACAAAAGACAGACTAAGGCATTGACAAAGGTCCTGGTCACAACAACAAATAGGCCAGAAATTAAGAAACAGAGAGACAGGAAGGGATACCTGGGCACACACTAGAGGCCACCCCTGGCCTCAGATCAATGTGCCTACTCTAAAGAAAAAGGACACTGGGCCAAAGAGTGCCCTAGAAAGAGACAGCCATGCCAACCAGATATTCTGACTCTGGAGGAATACTAAGAAAGTCCGGGCTCAGATCCTCTCCCTGACCTCAAGGTAACTTTTGAAGTGGAGGGAAACACAATAAACTTTGAAGTAGATACAGGGGGAATATACTCAGCCCGTAAGGCCCATTGGGCCCTCTACCGAATAAAAGGTCTCTAATTCAAGAGTCTAACAGAAGTAAATATCGGGCTTTGACAACTACGAGGACCATGGACCAGGGAAAAGGAAAAATCCATCACTCCTTCCTAGTAATCCCAGAATGCCTGGCCCCATTGATGGGCAGAGTTCTGCTCACCAAGCTCTGGGCCAAAATAACTTTTAACCCTGAAGGCCCCCAAGTGGAATTTTTTAATCCTTCAGTAACTACTCCTATAATCATGGCTCTAACTATGTCAGTAGCAAATGTTCATCAACTCACTCACATTTGTTCAAAGAAACTGCATTCATTCGTGAAGGATCAAGAACACAGTTTTCCACTAACCTACTCACAGCAAAAGGAAATAACTGAATGGGTAAAAAAAGCCTGTCAGGTCCATTAATTGGTTAAAGCTTACACTTCCAAGCTTCCTGCAGGAAAGCACCTATGAGGAACCAGACGAGGACAATTCTGGGAAGTGGACTTTAGTGAAATTAAGCCAGTAAGGTATGGACTTAAATAACTCCTAGTCTTTGAACATACATTTTCAGAATGTATTGAAGCCTTCCCCACACACACAAAAAAAAAAGAAATAAAAAAGAAGAAAAAAGAAACATCGCAAATGGTTGTAAAGAAGATCCTGGAAGACATTTATTCTCCCCTTGACGATCAGTAGTCTTAACCCTCATCAGCCCCTTAAGCTGCGATGGCTGATCACAAATCCTACTGGACACGAAGTATGGCCTATCTCGAATACAGCCCCCTTACGAACCTGGTGGCCATCTCTCCACCCAGTCATTTGTCAGCTGGGTATAGGTCTTTCCTATTGGGATATCCCTGATTAACAGGATCCCACTAAAATTCCATTAAATCCCTTCCGTACCATAGATAATGGAAACAAACATTATAGATGTAGGGACACGTGAGCCAGATGCAGGTTGGCTAGCCTAGATTACTATGTTTGCCCGGCAGACTATCAAAGCCACAAACAGTCACGGCTGTGGGGGGGGAGAGCAGACTTCTATTGTAAGTCATGGGGATGTGAGCATACAGGGACAGTCAGATGGAACCCAAACTCCTCATCAAATTCTGTACACAGCATTGGCCATATTACGAATTAGATAACCAAAACCGATGGCCCCCAGAGGGGTCTCTAGATCCTCAAATTCTGTGTGACCTTTTTAACTTCTGCAAGTGCTCAAAAGGGTGAAAGGAGATTCCGCTATGTGGAGGCCTTCTCTCTCCTTTGCTCACATCCTGAACTATGCTTCTCCAATAGATGCTCACCCTCAGCCTTGTGCTCCAGACTCTCCGCTGTCACTCCCACCTCAGCAACTTGATTTCTCCCCTCCAATATCTAGATCAAAAACCCAAATCTCGACTGGTTCTCAGACCATTGCTCCCTTGCTGAGGTCGCAGGTAATGAGGTACCACTCCATTCACTAACTCCTCTCCTCTCCTGTCAGTGCCCGCACCGGGTCCCACCCAGTCCTCTTACCACCTAATGCAAAGCTCAAACCCGCTGAGAAGAATCCTCAGACCCTAATACAAGATGTAATGAAAATGGCCTTTAATGTTGCTTTGTCATCACTAAAAACAGGTTACTAAGAATTTAAAGTCCCTCACAGGCTTTTTGGAATCTCACTCCCATCTCCCCCTCTGTTCTATCTGTTCTACTTCTCAACTTTTTGTTGCTATTAAGATCCCAAAGCCCTCTCCCAATATTCTTTTACATCTCTCCTTCCTCATTCTCAGATCCACAGAGCTGCTCTTATCCCTGCCTTCCAAATTGTCCCCCTCTGTACCAGGCCCACAGAAAAGTCTTAACTGACCTTCTCCAGAAGTCTTCACCATGGCTGATTTAGGACTTTCAGCAAAAGAGTCCCTATAAAAGAGTTCACTGTAGATAAACTTCCTATTTTTGTGTTGCCCTGGTCTCCTTGGCAACTGGCTAAAAAATTCAGCACTCCTGATCTAGACACACCCTTACTAGTTTTTCACAAAATATTTGAAAAAAAGTCCTCTGGCCTTGAGCTGGGGCTTCACAGAGATGGCTACATTTCTAAGATAAAGAAGTTACAAACTGGGCTGTATGGAAACAGCTGGAAGGGGGAAAAAAAGAAAGGGAAGACACCCCCACCCAGGTGTCCTTGAAAAGTTAACTTGCCCAAACTGAGGAAAAAACAGAAACAAAAACTGTTTTTTGTGAACTTCTGCAGACTGTGAACTTCTGAGCCCCTTCCCTTACGTGTTGGGTACAAAATTCTGAAACTACGTAACTTGGGTTTCAGGGGATTAATTGATTACAACAGAAGCAATGCCCTCTGAATCTGGTTGAAACCAAAAAAGACTGTTTCCGTGTCTTTGGTGCTATCTTAGGTGCCTTGCCTTGTCCGTCCCTACAACAGTATAATTCTATATACTTAAACATTGTTTATGTTTTCATGAAATGGTCAACAGATGTGATTAATTGTGAAATGGTGCAGATGTTTCCCAGAGTGCTCTATCATGACGCAGGTTCATCTGAAGATCAAAGAGGGGGACATACAACCCGGTTCCGCTGGGAACATATGTCCCTCACCTTAGCCATTCTATTACGAATAGGAGTTGCTGCAGGGTTGGGCACAAGAACCACTGCTCTGGTCCATGGGACACAACAAGTGATCCAATTAGAAGCAGCAATAGATCAAAACTTAAAGATTTTAGAAACCTCCATCACAGCTTTGCAGGAATCTTTAACCTCTCTCTCTGAAGTTGTTTTACAGAACAGTCGAGGGTTGGACCTCCTTTTCATGACAGAGGGGGGCCTTTGTGCTTCATTGAGGAAAGAATGTTGTTTTTATGTAGACAATTCTGGAGTTGTAAAAAAATCTATGAGTAAATTAAAAAGATGCCTTGAAGAGCAACAACGAGAGAGAGAGACACAAAAAGGGTAGTTTGAGTCTTTTTTTACACAGTCCCCCTGGTTAATTAAGTTTTTATCAACCCTGGCTGGTCCAATAATAATCCTCATATTATTACTAACTATAAAACCCTGTTTCCTCAACCATGTAATTTCTTTTCTCCAAGCTCAAATTGGACAAATTATAATTATGGTAATACCCCACTAGCAGACATAGAATGTGACACCCCACAAAGATCACTTTTATGATTAAAAGTAGCCAGAAAAAGAAGTTTGGAATGAAAGGTTAATAAAATATGTACTTGTCACTTCCTGTTTTTCTGTACACTTAACGAAACACTGTTGAAATCTTGAGAACTCTTTGCTAATCTTGTTCCCAGAATGTGCTGTCCCCAATTGCCAAACTGCAGAATCTACTCCCTCACCCGGTTGAATAGAAACCTGAACTGTACTTGGATCATTGAATGTAGAAGAGAACATCCATTCAAAAAGTTATAGTCAGTTGGATTAGAAAGATAGTCGGTAAGTTTAGGAAGAAAAGTGAGTATAGGATTTGGAACAAAAGTTCTTTAGCAATAGGGTTTTGGTTAGAGAGTCAATGTAAATGTCAACACAAGTGAAGAGTCAGTCACAATGATGCACAGGGCAAAATATGTAGGAAAGCAGATATCAATAGAGACATTAGGAAATCAGGAAAAGAATAAAGTGAGTGATGGGATTAGATATTTTCAACAGGGTTGAGGATGAATATATGAGCTTAGGATAAAACAAATATGAAGTCAACAATAGGATTGACATTTGATAGCATTAGCATAGCCCAAGACAGTGTCCAAAATAAGCTCTGTTGCCCCTCATTTGCCTAAATTCCCAGTGGCCTGTACACCCTTCCTGTGTACCAGGAGTGATCAAAAGGCCTGCCCTTAATACTGCTCTGCTTCTCCAATTTGAGTCCTACTGAGTGTCGGGTACAGATTCTTTATGTGAATTGGAAAGATGAGAAAACTCAAGCACCTATTGGATAGCCTCTGAATAGATTTGAAGAACTCATTTGACCAAAAAGATCCCTATTCTCACTTGATGGAATTCAGGAACCTTACAGAGGAAGGCAATATACTTCATCAACAATGACTGCTCTTTTTGCCATTTTGGATTTTATGCACCCATGGGATCTTTCTTTAGATCCATCGGGTACTGAGAATATAAGTCAAAGAATCACACTGGGACAAGAGGCTGATTCACACACATCTCTTTCCAAATCAATTAAGGAAAGAGCCAAAGGTAAAGCATATTCATTTCCATTTGAAAAATCTTTCCTTCAGGATTCACAAAGGGTTGGCCTGAGACAAAGACCTTCCTGACTCTCAGGGCAACAGAACAATAGGTAAGCAAATGGCCCAAAGCAGGGATTCTCCACTGAGACTTTACTGGTCACACTGATATCTGAGTTTTCTGAGATGCTCGCCATTCCATTCAGCTATCCAGTACATGGCCATGTCACAGAGCTTGGAGGTAGTACATATCTTGGACACAAAACCATGAGCCTATTCTGGAGATTGGCCATAATTCAGGAAGAAAACAGCAACTTAGGAAGGTAGCAGGTATCGCCCATCAATAAGGCAAGCCGCATTCAATTCATAAATTGTGCTGGATGAATGCTGGGAAGCTTTCTATGAGACAGGACACATCCATTGATGCATTCTCTTTTCTAATGTCTACAAGCACGGACACAGTGGGATACAGAGACATAGAAACACTTGCATTGTCAAACGACTTACTAGAAACAGTTCACTCCAAACCAAACAAACCGCCTTTTCTAACTATTCTCAGAACATGAGACAAAACCACAAACCCACACCCGCAATGGCACCTCCTTCCCCCAAATAGGTCTGTGACTCTCCGGAGTGTGCTCTGACTGATGGGCCATACTATGATCCTCCGAAATGGCCTGACCTGTCTCAGACCTGGTCTTCTTTGCCAAAAATGTGAAGTTGTTAGAAGCCAGGAGTGAGCCACTATCTGCTTTCTCAGGAAGAGCCCCTCTTCCGAGCTTTCCTGGCATTTGGCCATCCTCACATCAGTAGGTATCAAGAAAGACTGACTGTGTCCTTTGTAAATCCAAAAAAGTGAGACCACTGGGACTAGAACTGAGACTGGCTCTGGGTGACTGGCTTTCTGTATCCCAAGTTCAGAGAGTTCCATCACCATGGAAGTGAGATGAGATCACTTCCTTCAGGAACTGAATGAGATCACTGCCTTGGCAACCACTTTGTCATAACAATTGCTTCCAACGGTCCCATGAGATGAGGGTTGCCCCTACTTCCTGTGACACTTTCACAAGTTAGAATGGTATATCACCCGTAGGCAAAAGGGAACAGCTCTCCACACAGGCCGGGTTTGGTCCATCTTCTCTACATTAAGAAGAGATAGGCTCATTCTGACGCAACCCTTAATCCTGACCAGGTTGTTTGCCATGGAAGATGATTTTTGCTCTCTCAGGTCTTACATAGCTGCCTACATCTTCTCCAGAGATCATTTCTGCATGGAGCTTTGAGGTTCTCAACAGATGGAAGATCCACTGCATTCCTGTATTGTAAGACCAACACTGTCCCTGCTCTTCTGTAAACATAGATGTGAATTGGAGTCATGAGAAAACCCACGAACCTATGGGATAGCCTCTGCAGGGCTTTAAAGAATTCACTTGACCCAAATGATCCCTATTCTCACTTAATGGAGGTCAGGAACCTTACAGAGGAAGGCGAGAGACTCTATCCACCATGACAGTTCTTTTGTCCATTTTGGTTTTGGATGCACACATGGGATTTTTCTTTAGACCCATCATGTACTGTGAATCTAATCCACAGCCTCACATAGGGCCAAGAGGCTGATTCAGACACATCCATTTCCAAAGCAATTAACCAAAGAGGCACAGGTAATGACCATTCAATTCCATTTGAAAACTATTTTCTGCAGGCTTCACAAAGTGTGGCCTGAGGCAAAGACCTTCCTGACATTCAGGGCAACAGAATAGGTAAGCAAAAGGCCCAAAGCAGGGTTTCTCCACTGAGACTTTCTTGGGAATACTGATATCTGAGTTTTCTGAGATACTCACCATTCCCATCAGCTATCCAGTACATGGCCATGTCACAGAGATTGAGGTGGTACATATCTTGGACACAAAATCATGAGCGTATTCTGGAGAGTGTCCAGAATTCAGGAAGAAAACAGGAATTTAGAAAGATGGCAGGAATTGCCCATAAATACGGCAAGCTGCAGTCCATTCATAAATTGCACAGGATGAATGCTTTGAAGTTTTCTCGTAGACAGGACACATCCATTGATGCATTCTCTTTTCTACTGTCTACAATCACGGACACAGTATGATATATAGACACAGAAACACTCACGTTGTCAAAGGACTTACTAGAAACAGTTCACTCCAAAACAAACACACCAGCTTTCCTAACTATTCTCAGAACATGAGACAAAACCACAAACTCACACTCACACCCAAAATGGTACCTCTTTCCCCCAAGTAGGTCTGAGTCTATCCGGAGTGTCCTCTGACTTGTGGGCCATTCTATGTTCCCCAAAAATGGCGTGTCCTGTCTTCAATCTGGTCTCTTTAGCCAACTCTGTGAAGTTGTCAGGAGCCCGTGGTGAGAAACTACCTGCTTTCTCTGGAAAGGCGAGTCTTCATAGTTTCCAGGCATTTGGCTGTCCTCACATCAGTAGGTACCACGAAAGAGTGACTCTGTCTTGTTAAATCCAAACAAGTGAGCCCACTGGGACATGGAGTGGGTTTGACTCTGTGTGCCTGGTTTCCTGGATCCCAAGATCACAGACTTTCATCACCAATAATGTAAGGTGAGGTCACTTCCTTCAAGAACTGAATGAAGTCACTGCCTTGGAAACCACTTTGTTTTAGCAGTTGCTTCCAAGGTTCTCAAAAGATGGAGTCTGCCTCTACTTGCTGTGACTCATTCATAAGTTAGAATGGTATATCAACCATAGGCACCGGGGAACAGCTCTCCACACAGCCATGGTTTGGTCCATCTTCTCTACATTAGGAAGAGAGAGGCTAATTCAGACACATCCCTTCAACCTGAACAGGTTGTTTGCCATGGAAGATGACTTTTGCTCTCTCAGATCCTTCGTACCTGCCTACACCTTCTCCAGGGATTATTTCTGCAGGGACTTTTGAGTTTCTCAGCTGGTGGATGATACCCTACCCTCCTGGATTTTAAGATCAACTCTGTCCCTGCTCTTCTGTAAAGTGAGATTGAAGGAACAGTGTATGGTTAGTGTTAATAGCATGTTCGATTTGGGTTAGGAGTCATTCTGCTGGATGAATTATGGTATTGGGAACCTGTGGTATTTATAAGAATATAAATGTGAAATATATGTATGAGAACAGAGATCCAGGAAAGATTTGAAGCCCAGAAAGGCATTGGGCCCTTGATTGGTATACTTAGATTGAATCATGTTCTGCACCGAAGTCTCAGATAAATCGATATACAATGGCATAGGACCCTATACCTCGGATGATTGAAAGTAGAAGAGAACATCCAGTCAAAAGGGATAGTCTGTAGGATTAGGAAGATAGTAAGTAGGTTTAGGAAGAAGAGTGAGTCTCGGAGTTGGACCAAAAGTTCTTTAGCAATTGGTTTTCAGTTAGAGGGTGAATGTAAATGTCAGCACATGTGAAGAGATAGTCACAATGATGAACTGGGAAAAATATGTAGGAAAGCAAATATCAATAGGGGCATTAGGAAATCAGGAAACGTATAAAGAGAGTGATAGGATTAGATATTTTCAACAGGCTTGAGGTTAAATATATAATCTTAGGAAGAAACAAACATGTAGTAACCAATAAGATTGACATTTGAGAGCAGTAGGCACCCTGGACATAGATGCTTTTAGTAATCCATGGTCACTTCCCATTTAGGCTTTGGTACAATCATATGTGTGACCTTTGCATTTTGTGTACAGAATACTACTGTGGTAAAATGTATATGTAGATCAGATGACATGAGTATTTCTTGCACCATAAAGGGGAGTAATATTCTGGAAACTTATAAATTAGTACTGGGGATACAAATAGGTGTACCTTGTGTTGATGATTATTGAGATGATGCATGAATAGACCATATTGTGAATAAAGTATGTAACTGGATCCAACATTAAATAATGGTTTGAGTTTGCATCTGAAAATATATTGGAAATCTTATATTGATATATATACCATCATTCCAATGAGTTATATATGCAATAGTATTATTAGGGTTACGGTTTATCGTGAAGAGTGAGTTTTGCTTCAAAAATGATTATGGAATCGAAAATAATGTGTTTAGAAAGAAGTCTAGTGAAAAGACCAGTAAAGAAACATGGAGGAATACATGTGTTCTGAAGTAGTAAGTAATTGAAAGTGAACCAAATGCCAAAAAAATTTGTGAAGTTGTGGATGAAAAAATACATCCTATGATGTCCATAAACTGAAGAAATAGTAATGTACCAGTGTTGAGTAAAAATGAACTTCAAATTACACATCATGTCCCATAGCAATCTACTTGCATTGATGTTAAACTGGGTCAGTTACTGTAGAAATATTAGGATTTTTAAGCACCATCCACTGAACTTAGTTTTCAGTAGTAGGAAACCAAAATATATTTCAGGTGTATGAATATTACTGAGAATAATCTTGTGAAAATTTGAATTTAAATGAACATAAATGAATATGAATGAATTTAGGGAGTGTATAATAAGACACATATTTTTCATATTTTTTTAAAATCCGTAGAATATACACACACACACACACGCACACACACACACACACACATGCACACACACACACACATTAATATTTAGCAATATATATGCCAATCGATATTCATCATGAAATATAATTCATTCACAAATCCAAAAATATTCATTTTACTGAACATGGATTTATGTATAGTGTTTTTCACTAGGAAGCTCACCCATAGGTGGAATTTTCAGTTCCATCATTATTTAGGGAGAGTCATCTCTTCTCACAATTTTTATATTCCAAAGTCAGTGATCTTACAAGAATGTACGTGTGATACCAGGTAGGATATTGTATATGCATAAAAAAATTACATGTGCTGAATAGGATACAGAGAAAGGGAGACAGGAATTTACATATGTGATAACTTTAAAAAATCATGGAGAAATATTAAAATGAAAAGTTTACTAAATTTAAAACACATACTCTTGATAAAGAGGAAGACAAATACAAATATACACCATGCTTCCTATAAAAGGACTGTACTTCTATTCAGTTAGGTTTTTTTTTCTCCATGATATTAGGATTAGTAGTCAGAGTCTAGTAGGGTATGGGTTAGTGTCAGGGATTCAGTATTTCAAATGGAAAATAGGAAAATGAATCTAATGTGTATGCAAACATGTGATACACAAAAATCTTCCCTCTCTTATCCAGAACAATGCCTTGACATAACCATCGCTAAAAGTAAGACACAATTAGAGGAGAGGAGTTAGAAAACCTGTGAATACATATGTGGAATAAAAAATGCTCAGGAGTTCACAACACTGGAGGTGGTAAAAGAGTTTACAAAAGTATGGGAGAGGGTAAACACTCCAGAAACATGGAGCTGTGCTGACCTAAAGACTTATTGAGAAACTTCCTCTGAGGTTAGGCACAAGAAATATATGTATGGCAATATGTAAATCAATGGTTCTGCAACTGATGTGATTCTGCAATCTGTATATGGAGTAAAAATGGGAGCTCATATCCCACTTGAATCAAAGTGTGAAATTTGATATATCAAGAAGTATGTACTGTTTTGAACAACCTACAATAAAAATTAATTAAAAAAATAAAAAGAAATATATGTAATTGTCAGGAGATTTAGCTTCGTTTGTAGTGACACCAAAAATCTGGGTCTGCATCTATGTGACGTGGAGGACATGGTTCTTTATTTTGTAATGAACATAAGGCAGCAGGTCTGAAATCTCCCTTTGTAGGTAAACTGTTGCTACTGGGAGCTAAGTGTCTTCCCGTGTGGTCTGTGAAGCCATTTGGTCATCCTCCACTTTTCAGGGTGTTTCTTACTGCTGCACTGGGAATTTGGTATTTGCTTCATGAAATACAATATGTTCAACTGGGACACAATGCTGGAGGGAGTTCTGTCATGTGTGGTTGGTCAGGGTCGGCAAGAGAATGTACGAACCAGGCTTCTATCCCACATAGCTTTCCCCTTGACTATAGCAACCTGATTCTGAACATCGCCCTGAAACCTCTACATATAACAAGATGCCTTTACATATAAAGGTCTGCTGCCTGCACCATGTCAGTCGCAAGATTTGGAAGCCAATGGAAGATCCAGGTGGTCCTACCAAAAATATTTATTTACACACCTATAGTCCACTTCTCTACGCCCACTACCCAGCAGGCTCCAACTTACTGGCATCTCTGTTCTACACCATTTTCAGGAAACTCAGTCAATCAAGGCACTTTTTGTTATACTCATGATCAGCAACAGGATATCTTAAGGTTATCCAGTGCCACCTGGTCATGGGGATTTCAAAATTTCATGGTATTAATCTAGTCATTTTTCAAGGATGAAGTTGGAGGCACTGTGGGTTTCATTTAATTCAGGAACCATTAAATGGTGAGGAAGCTCATTTCAATGAAAGCTCTGGAGAACACTCACAGGCAAGCCTTCCTAAAGAGTGGCCAAAAGGACACATGAATCCAGGCCCATTGAGGTATACAATGTGAGGTCCATGTGTGTTTGGACTCTCAACTATGGCTACCAAGTCTTTAAGAATTAAATCATGTGATATCCTGGCTCAGAATCCCTGAGCTCTGTGGAAAGCCATCCTGGGCCTAGATCTCAGTTTCCAAAAGCGATTCTCATGCGTGGTCTCCTAAAATCCCAACACTATTCATGGCAATACTTCTCTGAGGTCAGTTCCAGAACTCAGTCTCTAAGGGAATCACACCAGAGTTCAAGCCCTGGTGGACCCAGTCATCTCTTCCAACTACCACAGAAATTACCACAATTAAAACAAGAACCCTCCCATATGGCCCTCATCTTCTTTCATATAGACACTCATCATAATCTGGCTGTAGATTTCCATGAGGGGCACAGACCAAGACAGTGTCCCAAATAAGCTCCTTTGCCCCTCATGGCCTGGACACCCATCCTGTGAACCAAAAGTGATCAAATAGGCCTGCCGTTAATACCGCTCCAATTTGAGGACTACTGTCTGTGGGGTTTAGATTCTTTATGTGAATTTTAGTCATGAGAAAACCCAAGCACAATGGGCTAGCCTCTACAGGTTTTGTAGAACTCTTTTGACCCAAAGGATCCCATTCTCACTTGATGGAGGTCAGGAACCTTACAGAGGAAGTTGAGAGACTTCATCCCAATAATTGTTCTTTTGGCGAATTTTCTTTTGGATGCACACATGGTAACTTTCTTTAGATCCATCAGGTGCTGAGAATCTAAGTCACAGCCACACACAGGGCCAAGGGCCTGATTCAGACACATCCCTTTCCAAAGCAATTAAGGAAAGTGCCACAAGTATGCCCATTCATTTCCATTTGAAAACTGTTTTCTTCAGGCTTCACAAAGGGGTGGCCTGAGGCAAAGACCTTCCTGACATTCAGGGCAACAGAACAATAGGTAAGCAAAAGGCCCAAAGCAGGATTTCTCCTCTGAGACTTTCCTGGTCACACTGATATCTGAGTTTTCTGAGATGCTCGCCATCACCTACAGCTATCCAGTACATGGCCATGTCACAGAGCTTGGAGGTGGTACATATCTTGGACACAAAACCATGGGCCTATTCTTGAGATTGGCCGGAATTCAGGACGAAAATAGAAACTTAGGAAGGTAGCAGGTGTTGCTCATCGATAAGGCAAGCTACAGTCCATTCATAAACGGGGCAATATGAATGCTGAGAAGCTTTCTACTAGACACGACACATCCATTGATGAATTCTCTTTTCTAATGTCTACAACCACGGAAACAGTGGAATACACAGACATAGAAACACTCGCCCTGTGAAAAGACTTACTAGAAACAGTCCACTTCAAATGAAACAAACCGACTGTCCTACCTATTCTCAGAAAATGAGACAAAACCACAAACCCACAACCACACCCACAAAGGCTCCTCATTCCATTAAGTAGGTCTGTGACTATCCAGAGTGTCCTCTGACTTGTGGGCCATAATATGTTCCCCCAAAATGGCCTTTCCTGTCTCAGATCTTGTCTCCTTGGCCAACTCTGTGAACTTCTTAGGAGCCAACGGTGAGCAACTACCTGCTTTCTCATGAAAAACCCTGCATCCGAGCTTTCCTGGCATTTGGCCTTCCTCACATCTGTAGGTACCAAAAAATACTGACCCTGTCCTTGGTAAATCCAAACAAGTGAGACCACTGGGACTGGGACTGGGATTGGCTCTGTGTGCCTGGCTTCCTGGATCCCACGTTCAGAGAGTTCCATCACCAAGAAAGTGAGGTGAGGTCACTTCCTTCCTGAACTGAATGAGGGCACTGTCTTGGCAGCCACTTTGTCCTAACTGTTGCTTCCAAGGGTCCCAAGAGATTGAGGCTGCCCCTACTTCCTGTGACATTTTCACAAGTTAGAATGGTATATCAACCAAAGGCACCCAGGAATAGATCTCCACACAGGCCTGGTTTGGTCCATGATCTCTACATTAAAAAAAAATCTGATTCAGACACAACCTTTTATCCTGACAGGGTTGTTTGCCATGGAAGATGACTTTTGGTCTCTCAGGTCCTTTATTGCTTCCTACATCTTCTCCAGGGATCATTTCTGCATGGACCTTTGAGGTTCTCAGCAGGTGGAAGTTTTTCTACATTTCTGTATTGTAATATCAACTCCTTCCCTGCTCTTCTGTAAAGTTAGATTGAGGGAACAGTGTCCGGTTATGGTTAAAAACATGCTCGATTTGGGTTAGAAATCATTTTGCTGGATGAATGATCGTATTGAGAACTTGCTATGTGTAGAAGAATATATAGGTGAAATATATGTATGAAAAAAGAAATCTAAGTCTGATTTGAAGGCCAGAAGGGCATTGGGCCCTTGATAGGGATACGTGGTGTTGAATTACGTTCTGCAGAGTTGTCTCAGATAAATCGATATACAATGGCATAGCACCTTGTACGTTGCATGAATTAATGTAGAAGGAACATCAAGTCAAAAAGGCATGGTCGGTAGTGAAAGGTTAATAAAATTAATAAAATAGGTACTTGTCACTTCCTGTTTTTCTGTATGCTTAACAAAACACTTTTGAAATCTTGAGAAATGTTTGCTAATCTTGTTCTAGAATGTACTGTTCCCAACAGCCGAACTGCAGAATGTACTCCCTCACTCGGTGTCATGCAAATCGCCCACTCGCCCTTACCCATCACTAAACTTCCCTCTCTTCCCTCTCCAAGGAAAGTATATAAGCTCTGCTTAAGCTGTTCTCAGAGGTCTCTGCTCTATTTAATTTAGCTCTGAGCTCCAGCATGCTGGACCACAAATAAACCCTTTGCTGTTGCATGAGACAGTCTCTTGGTAGTATCTTCCTCTGACACTCGCCTGACCTTTACATATTGAGGTTCCACCGAGTTCCAGCAGTGGCGGACGAGAGACCCCAACGGGCTCCTCTCGGAGCAAGTAAGGCGCCTCTTTCCGGTTTCAGGTTTCTTGTTAGGGCTTGGCAAAATTGCTGGCCATGAAGAGCCTGGGCTCTCTCCGACGGTGGCTGAGAGACGTGTCACAGAGACAAAGGGGACCTCTCTGGAGGACCCCGCAGAGAACTCGGGAAATCAAGGAACAATAGTCTTCTCGACTCAGTGATATTTTCTTTTAGATTCGTTATTGCCATACCATTGGGTTTTGCCGGCTACTCATTCCTGGTCTCAGTGTTGGACGTTCATTGCCTGTCTTTATGGTCTTGTCTTATCTGTGTTGTGTGTCCTTGCTTTTACTGTTTGTGGAACTTTCATTATGGAACAGAGCACGTCAATGCCTCTGTCCCTGACCCTTGATCACTGGACCAAAGTCCGCTTAAGGGCTCAGAATCTTTCTTTTTTTAGTAAAACGCTGGACCTGGCAGAATCTCTGTGCCTCAGAATGGCCCATCTTTGGAGTCGTATGGCCCCTAGAAGGATCTTTCTACTTCCCACTAATTTAAAAAGTCAGAGGTATTGTCTTTCAGCCAGCGACACATAGCCATCCGGATCAACAGCCATATATCTTAACTTGGCAGGACCTCTGCAAATCTCCTCCTCCATGGGTGAAGCCTTTCCTTGCCCCTACCTCTGCTCCTACTCCTTCCCCCATGATCTCTCAAACCCTCTCAACCTCCTCCTCCTCCACCCTCTGTTCTCCCTGAGTCACAGATTTGACTCTACTGGACTCTTCTCCCCCTCCTTATCCCCTGCCCTCGTCCCCTAACACACAACACACTCTAAGTGATTCCGCTGCTGCTGACTAAGCCTCTCTACCATTGGAGGAAGCTAAGCCGGTAATAGGATCTGACAATGGACCGATGTTCATGGCCCAGGTAAGTCAGGGGTTAGCCAGGAACCTGGGGATTAATTGGAAGTTAAATTGTGCTTATAGACCACAGAGTTCAAGACAAGTAGAAAGAATGAATAGAACCATTAAAGAGACCTTAACGAAATTAAGCTTAGAGACCAGCATAAGATTGGACTATGCTCCTGCCTTATGCAATGTTTCATGCAAGAAAAAATCCCTTTGTTTCTTTGAGTAACCTTACCACGTGTGAAATTCTTTATGGTGGCCCTCCTCCAATAGGGGACCTAAGCCCAACTGTAAGACCTAAAGATCCTTTCCACACCCCCTTGCTTGACAGACTTAAAGATCTTGAAAGAACTCAGTAATACCTGTGAAAACAGCTGGCCACTGCCTACCCAACTGGGAACCAGGGGATTCCACATCCATATCAAGTAAGAGATTTCATCTATGTAAGATGATATCAGGTGTCATCCCTGGTACCCCGCTGAAAAGGACCATACCAGGTGCTATTATAACACCTACAGTGGTAAACGTAAACAGAATCACTTCCTGGATCCATGCCTCTCATCTCAAGCCTGCTCCCTGTACAGAATCTTTCTGGAAACTGAAAAAGACTGGTAACAGTTTCAAATTGTGTATTTGCAATGTGAATAAGGTTATATACTCTCCCCTTGGCTACAAGTAGTCCTAACCCTCATCAGCCCATTAAGCAGTGATGGCTGATCACAAATCCTACTGGAAAAGAAGTATGGTCTATCTCGCATACAGCCCCCTTAGGGACCTGGTGGCCATCTCTCCACCCAGACATTTGTTAGCTGGCTATAGGTATTTCCTATTGTGATATCCCTGATGAAGAGGATCCCACTAAAATACCATTAAATCCCTTCTGTACCATAGATAATGGAAACAAATATTATGGATGTAGGGACACGCGAGCCAGATGCAGGTTGGCTAGTCTAGATTACTAAGTTTGCCTGGCAGACTATCAAAGCCACAAAGAGTAATCGCTGTGTGGGGGAAAAGCCGACTTTTTCTGTATGTCATGGGAATGTGTGCATACAGGGGCTGCCTGATGGAACCCCAATTCTTCATCAAATTCAGTACACAGCATTGGCCACATTAAAAATTAGACAACCAAAAACTATGGCACCCAGAGGGGTCTCTAGATCCTCAAATTTTGTGTGACCTTTTTGACTTCTGCAAGTGCTCAAAAGAGTGAAAGGAAATTCCCCTATGTGGAAGCCTTTTCCCTCCTTCACTCACATCCTGAACTATGCTTCTCCAATAGATCATTATCCTCAGCCTTCTGCTCCAGACCCTCTGCTGTCACTCCCATCTCAGCAACTTGATTTCTCCCCTCCAATAACTAGATCAGAAACCGAAAGCTCCACCAGTTCTCTGACCATCGCCCCCTTGCTGAGGTAGCAGGTACATAGGTACCACTCCACCGACTCATTCCTCTCATCTCCTGTCAGTGCCCTCACCGGGTCCCACCAGGTCCTCTTACCAGCTAACCCAATGCTCAAACGAGCTGAGGAGAGCCCTGAGACCCTTATCCAAGATGTAATATAATTGGTCTTTATAGTTGCTTTGTCATCACTGAAAACAGGTTACTAAAATTTAAAGTCCCTCACAGGATTTTGGGATCCTCACTCCCGTCTTTCACTCTGCTCTACCTGATCTACTGCTCAAGTTTGCTGCTAGGAAATTCCCAATACCCTTTCGAATTATTCTTTTACATCTCTCTTTTCCCTCATTCTCAGATCCTCGAAGGTGCTCTCAGCCCCAACTTCCCCTTCTTTCCCCCTCTGTACCAGGCCCACAAAAAAGTCTTAAATGACCTTCTTCAGAAGTCTTCACCATGGCTGAGTTTTGAACTTTCAGCCAAACAGTCCCAATAAAGACTTTAATGTAGATAAACATTCTCTTTTGTATTGCCCTGTTCTACTTGGCCACTGGCTAAAAATCTCAGTACTTCTAAGCTAGACAACCCCTAACTAGTTTTTCACAAAATATGTGAACAAGTCCTCTGACCTTCAGCTGGGGCTTCACAGAGATGGCTACATTTCTAAGATAAAGAAATTACCAACCGGGCTCCATGGTAACAGCTGGGAGGGGGAAAATAAGAAAGGGAAGAAAAAGCTCTCCTCCTCCCAGGTGTCTTTGAAAAGTTAACTTGCCCAGAACAGAAGGAAAAACAGAAACAAATACTGCTTTTTCAAACTTCTGAAGACTGTGAACTTCTGAGCCCCATCCCTTATATGTTGGGTACAAAATTCTGAAACTACCTAAACTTGAGTTTCAGGGGATTAATTGATTACAATAGAAGCAATGCCCTCTGAATCCGGTAGCAACCAAATAGGACTGTTTCCCTCTCTTGAGTGCTATCTTAGGTGCCTTGCTTTGTCAGTGCCTACAACAGCATAATTCTATATACTTAAACATCGTTTATGTTTTCATGAAATGATCAAGATATGTGATAAATTGTGTAATGGTGCAGATGTTTCCCAGAGTGCTCTATCATGACGCAGGTTCATTTGAAGATCAAATAGGGGGGGCATACAACCGGTTCCACTGAGAACATATATCCCTCACTTTAGCCATCCTATTAGGATTAGGAGTTGCTGCACGGGTGGGCAGAGGAACCAGTGGCATTGTCCATGGGACACAAAAGATGACCCAATTAGAAGCAGCAATAGAGCAAAAGTAAGATATTAGAAACCTCCTTCAGGGCTTTGCATGAAACTTTAACCTCTCTCTCTGAAGTTTTTTTACAGAACAATTGAGGGTTGGACCTCCTCTTCATTAGAGAAGGGGTCCTTTGTGCTGCATTGAGGGAAGAATGTTGTTTTTATGCTGACTATACTGGAGTTGTAATAAAATCTGTGAGTAAATTTAAAAGACACCTTGAAGAGCATCAACAAGTGAGAGAGGCCCAAAAAAGGTGGCTTGAGTCTTGGTTCACACAGTCCCCCTGGTTAACTACGTTTTTATCAACCCTGGCCGGTCCAATAATAATCCTCATATTATTGCTAACTATAAAACCCTGTTTGCTCAACCGTGTAATGTCTTTTCTCCAGGCTCAAATTGGACGAGTTAAACTTATGGTAATACCCCACTAGCAGACATTGAATGTGACACCCTCCAATGATCATTTTTATGATTAAAATTAGCCAGAAGAAGAAGTGGGGAATGAAATATTAATAAAATAGGTACTTGTCACATCTTGTTTTTCTGTATCCTTAACAGAACACTGTTGAAATCTTGAGAAATGTTTGCAAATCTTGTTCCCAGAATGTTCTATCCCCAGCTGCCAAATTGCAGAATGTACTCCCTCTCCCAGTTGCATGCAAACCGAACACTCGCCCTGACCCATCAATACAATTCCCTCCCTTCCCTCTCCAGGGAAAGTATATAAGCTCTACTTCAGCTATTCTCAGGGCTATCTGCTCTATTCAGGTGAGCTCTGAACCCCAGCATGCTGGACACCCAATAAACCCTTTGATGTTGCATGAGATAGTCTGTTGGTAGTCTCCTCCTCTGAAGCTCGCACCACATTTACTTGGATGATTAAATGTAGAAGAGAACATCCAGTCAAAAAGGGATAGTCTGTAGCATTAGGAAGATAGTCAATAAGTTTAGGAAGAAGGGTGAGTATAAGATTTGGAACAAAAGTTTCTTAGCAATAGGATTTCGATTAGAGAGTGAATGTAAATGTCAGCACAGGTGAAGAGTCAGTCACAATGATGAACTGGGGAAAATATATAGGGAAGCATATATCAATATAGACATTACAAAATCAGGCAGAGTATAAAGTGAGTGATAGGATTAGACATTATGAACAGGGTTGAGTTTAAATATATAATCTTAGGAAGAAACAAATATGTAGTCACAAATAGGATTGACATTTGAGAGCATTGGGCAAATTTCAGGTGGATGAATATTTCTGAGAATAATCTTGTGAATAGTTGATTATAAATCCACATACATGAACATGAATGAATTTAGGGAGTGAATATAAGACACATATATTTCATATTTTGAAAAATCTGGAGAGTGTATATATATATATATATATATATATATATATATATATATATATATATATACACACATATGTATACATATACATAAAACACACACACAGACAAAAAAGTAGCAATATATATGTCAATCAAAATTCATTATAAAATATATACCATCCACAGATCTAAAAACATTCATTTTACTGAACATGGATTTATGTATAATGCTGTTCAACTAGCAAGCTCACCCATAGGTTGAATATTCAGTTCCAACAGGGTTTAGTAGGAGTGATCTCTTCTAACAATTTGTATCTGCCAAGTCAGCCACCTCACAAGAATGTACGTGTGGTACCAGATAGGAATCTATATGTGCATATAAGAATACAGAGAAAGGGATACAGGAATTCACATATTTGTTATCCTTAAAAATACAAGGACAACTATTTCAACAAACAATTGACTAGATTTATAACTCCAACTCTGTATCATGCAAAAGGCAAGTCCATCTATACACCATGCCTACTCTGAACTGCTTGTATTTCTCTTCTTTATGGGTTATTTTTCTCCATCATATTAGGATTAGTAGTCAGAGTCTGGTAGGGTATGGGTTAGAGTCAGGTATTCAGTATTTTGAATTGAAAATAGGACACTGAATCCAATGTGTATGCAAATATATGCTACGGAAAAATCTTCCCACTCTCCTCCAGAACAATGCCTTGACATTACCTTCGCCCCAAGTAAGACACAATTAGAGGAGAAGAGTTAGAAAATCTGTGAATACATATCTAGAATGGAAAATGCTCCAGATTTCACATCTTTGGAGGTGGTAGAGGAGTTTCCAAAAGTAAGAGACAGGGTAAACACTCCACAAACATGGAGCTCTGCTGGCCAAAAGACTTTTTGAGAATCTGCCTCTGAGGTTGGGCACTTGAAATATATGTTGTTGTCAGGAGCTTTAGCTTTATTTGTAGTGAAACCATCAAAGCTGGATCTGCATCTATGTGACCTGGAGGAAATGGTTACTTATTTTCAAATAAAAATGAGGCAGCAGTGATGAATTCTCTTTTTGTAGGTAAACTGTGGCCACTGAGGGCTAAGGGTCTTCCCGTGTGGACTGTGAAACCAATGGTCATCCTCCAATTTTCGTGGTGTTTCTTGCTGCTGCACTGGGAGTTTGGTATTTGCTTCATGAAATACAACGAGTTCAAATGGGACACAGTGCTGAAGGGAGTTCTGTCAGGTGTGGTTGGCAGGGTCTCCAGGAGAATGCACCAACCAGGGTTCTATCTCAAGTAGCTTGCCCCCTTGACAATAGCAACATGATACTGAACATTGCCCTGAAACCTCTCCATATAAAAATATGCCTTTACATATATGGGTGTGGTGGTTGCACCATGTCAGTCACAGCCATTTGGAAGCCAATGGAAGATCCACATGGCCCCATCACAGATGTTTTATCACACATTTGCATAACACAGCTCTAGGCCCACTACTTACCAGGCCCCAACTTACTGGCATCTCTGTTCTACACCATTTTCATGAAACCCAGTCAATCAAGGCCCTGTCTGTTATACTCATGATCATCAACAGGACATCAAAGGTCCTCCAGTGCCAGCTGGTCATCGGAATTTCTAAAATTTCATGGTAATTATCTAGCATTTTTTCACAGATGCATTTGGAGTCAATGTTGGTTTCAATTCATTCAGGAACCATTAAATGGTGAGGAAGCTAATTTCAGGGAAATCTCTGGAGCACTCTCACAGGCAAGTCTACCCAAAGAGTGGCCAAAAAAGTGACATGAAGCCAGGCCCATTGAGGTCTACAAAGCGAGGTCCAAGTGTGTTTTGAATCTCAATTATGCCTGCCAAGTCTTTCAGAATAAAATCATGTAATATCCTGGCTGTGATTCCCAGTGTTCTGTGGAAAGCCACTCTGGGCCTTGATCCCAGGTTCCAATGGCAACTCTCATTCCTGGCCTCCTAAAATCCCAACACAATTCATGTCAATACTTCTCTGAGGTCAGTTCCAGAACTCAGTCTCTAAGGGGAATCACAGCAGAATTCAAGCCCAGGTGGACCCAGTCATCTCTTCCAACTGCCACACAAATGACCACAATTATAACCAAAACACTCCTACATGTCCCTCATCTTCTACCATAAAGATACTCATCATAACATCTGGATGGAGGTTTTCATGAGAGGCACATCCCAAGACAGTGTCCAAAATAAGCTCCCTTGCCCCTCATTTGCCGAATGTCAGGGTGGCTTGGACACCATTCCTGTGAACCAGGAGTGATCAAATAGGCCTGCCCTTAATACTGCTTCGCTTCTCCAATTTGAGGCTCTCTGACTGTGGGGTCTAGATTCTTTTTGTGAATTGGAGTCATGAGAAAAGCCAAGCACCTCTGCAGAGATTTGAAGAACTCATTTCACCAAAAGGATCCCTATTCTGACATGATGGATTTCAGAAACCTAACAAAGGAAGGCAATATAATTCATGCACATTGATTGAACGTTTTTCCATTTTGGTTTAGATGCACATATGGGATCTTTCTTTACATCCATCAGGTGCTGAGAATCTAAGTCACAGCCTAAAACAGGGCAAAGGGCCTGAATCAGACACATCCTTTTCCAATGAAATTAAGCAAAGAGCCAGAGGTGATGCACATTCATTTCCATTTGAAAACTGTTTTCTTCAGGCTTAACATAGGGGTTGCATGAGACAAAGACCTTTCTGATATTCAGGGCAACAGAACAATAGGTAAGCAAAAGGCCCAAAGCAGGGTATCTCCACTGAGACTTTCCTGATCACACTGATATCTGAGCTTTCTGAGATGCGGGCCATTCCATTCAGGTATCCAGTACATGGCCATGTCAAAGACCTTGGATTTGGTACATATCTTGGACACATAACCATGAGCCTATTCTAGAGAGTGGCCAGAATTCAGGAAGAAAACAGGGACTTAGGAAGGTATTAGGTGTTGCCCGTGCATAAGGCAAGCCACACTCCATTCATAAATTGGGCAGGATGAATGCTGGGAAGCTTTATACTAGACATGACACATCCATTGCTGCATTCGCTTTTCTCAGGTCTACTACCACAGGCACAGTGGGATACACAGACATGGAAACACTCACCTCTTCAAACGACTTACCGGAAACAGTTCACTCCAAAACAAACAAACCGCCATTCCTACCTATTTTCAGAACATGAGACAAACCACAAACCCACACCCACTCCCAAAAAGGCACCTCCTTCCCCATAGGTGTGTGACTAACCAGAGTGTCCTCTGACTGGTGGCCATACTCTGTTCTTCCGAAATGGCCTGTCCTCTCTCAGATCTGTTTTCCTTGGCCAACTCTGTAAAGTTGTAAGGAAAAAGTGGAGAGCCACTACCTGCTTTCTAAGTAAAGCTCCCTCTTCAGAGCTCTCCAGGCATTTGGTAATCCTCACTTCAGTAGGTACCAAGAATGACTGACTCTATCTTTGGTAAATCAAAACAAGTGAGCCCACTGGGACTGGGACTATGACTGCCTCTGGGTGCCTGGCTCCTTGGATACAAAGTTCAGAGAGTTCCATCACCAAGGAAATGAGGTATGTCACATTCTTTGGAAATGAATGAGGTCACTGCCTTGGCAAATGTATATCTTATGATGTGCAAAAACTGAAGAAATTATAATGTACCAGTGTCGAATACAAATGAATGACAAATTACATATCATGTCCCATAGGAGTCTACTTGCATTGATGTTAGACTGGGTCAGTTACTGCAGAATAATTAGGATTTGTATGCACCATTCACTGAAGTTAGTTTTCAGTACTAGGAAACAAATATGTATTTCAGGTGGATGAATATTTCTGATTATATTCTTGTGAAAAGTGGATTATAAATCCACATACATGAACATGAATGAATTTAGAGAGTGTATATTAGACACATATATTTCATATTTTGAAAAATTTGGAGAGTATATCTATATCTATATCTACATCTATACACACACACACACACACACACACACAAACACAACACTCACAGACATTAAAAAATACCAATATAAATGCCAATCGAAATTCATCAGTAAATATGTATCATCCACAAATGCAAAAATATTTATTTTACTGAACATGAGTTAATGTATAATGTTGTTCTACTAGGACGCTCTCCTACAGGCTGAATTTTCATTTCCAACAGCATTTAGGAGGAGTGAACTCTTCTCACAATTTGTATCTGCCAAGACAGCCACCTCACAAAAATGTACGTGTGATACCTGGTAGGATTCTATATATGCATATAAATATACATGTGTGAATAGGCTACAGAAAAGGGAAACAAGAATTCACATATTTGTTAAGTTTAAAAACACATGGAGAATATTTCAATTAAAATTTGACTAGATTTATAACTCCTACCTTATATAATGCAAGTGTCAAGTCCAACTATACAACATGTCTCCTCTGAAGTACTTGTATTTCTAATGTGTTGGATTAATTTTCTCCATTATATTAGGATGAATAGTCTGAGTCTACTAGGTATGGGTTAGTGTCAGGGATTCAGTATTTCGAATGGAAAATTGGAAAATGAATCCAATGTGTATGTAAATATATGCTGCACAAATATCCTCCCGCTCTCATCCAGAACAATGCCTTGACATTACCTTCACCCCAAGTAAGACACAATTAGAGGAGAAGAGTTACAAAATCAGTGAATACATATCTGGAATGGAAAATGCTCAGGAGTTCACAACCTGGGAGGTGGTAGAGCAGTTTCCAAAACTAAGTGACAGAGTAAACCCTCCACAAACATGGAGCTCTGGTGACCTAAAAACTTTTTGAGAAACTGCCTCTGAGCTTCCACACTTGAAATATATGTTGTTTTCAGGAGATTTGGCTTCCTCTGTAGTGAGACCATCAAAGCTGGGTCTGCATCTATGTGACCTGGAGGACATGGTTTCTTATTTTCCAATGAACAAGATGAAGCAGTGCTGAATCCTCTCTTTGTAGGTAAACTGAGGCCACTGGGGACTAAGTGTCTCCCCGTGTGGACTGTGATGCCATTTGGTCCTCCTCCAATTTGTGGTGTTTTTGCTGCTGCACTGTGAGTTTTGTATTTGTTTCACGAAATACTAGGAGCTAAACTGGGACACAGTGCTGGAGGGAGTTCTGTCATGTGTGGTGGGTCAGGGTCTGCAAGAGAATGCACCAACTAGGCTCCTATCTCTCACAGCTTGCCCCATTGCCTCCTTGTCCATATCAACATGATTCTTAATTTTCCTCTGAAAACTCTCCATATAAAAAGATGCCTTTACATATAAGGGTCTGCTGGCTGCACCATGTCAGTTACAAGCCATTTGGAATCCAATGGTAGATCCACATTGCCCTACCACGGATGTTTTATCAAACACCTCCCCACCACTGCTCTAGACCCACTACTCAGCAGGCTCCAACTTACTGGCATCTCTGTTCTACACCATTTTCATGAAACTCAGTAAATCAAGGCACTGTCTGGTATACTCATGATCAACAACTGGACATCCAATGTTTCTCCAGTGCCACCTGGTCATAGGAATTTCAAAAATTTCATGGTATTTATCTAGCCATTTTTCAAGCATATAGTTGGAGGCACTGTGGGTTTCAGTTCATTCAGCAAACATTAAATGGTTAGGAAGCTCATTTCAATGAAATCTCTGGAGAACTCTCACAGGCACGGCTTCCCAAAGAGTGGACAAAAGGTCACATTAGGACAGGCCCATTGAGGTCTACAATGTGAGGTCCATGTGTGTTTTGACTCTCAACTATGGCTGCCATTTCTTTAAGAATAAAATCATGTGATATCCTTGCTGAGATTCCCAGGCCTCTGTGGAAATCCACCCGGGGCCTAGGTCTCAGTTTCCAAGAGCGACTTTCATGCGTGGCCTCTTAAAATCTCAACAAAATTCATGGCAATGCTTCTCTGAGTTCAGTTCCAAAACCCAGTCTCTAAGGGGAATCACACCAGAGTTCAAGCCCACGTGGACCCAGTCACTTTTTCCAATGCCACACAAATGACCAAAATTAAAACCAAAACTCTCCCACATGGCCCTCATCTTATTCCATATAGTCAATCATCTTAACCTCTGGCTGGAGGTTTCCTTGAGGGGTGCAGCCCAGGACAGTGTCCAAAATCAGCTCGTTTGCCCCTCATTTGCCTAAAGTCAGGGTAGCCTGGACACCGTTTCTGTGAACCAGGAGTGAACAAATAAGCCTGCCGTTAATACTTCTGTGTTTCTCCAATTTGAGGCCTACTGATTTTAGGTATCGATTCTTTAGGTGATTTAGAGTCATCCGAAAACACAAGCACCTCTGCAGGGCTTTGAAGAACTCATTTGACCCAAAGAATCCCTATTCTCATTTGATGGAGTGCAGGAACCTAACAGAGGAAGGCAAGAGACTTCATCCACAATGAATGAAATTTTTTGCCATTTTGGTTTTGGAAGCTCACATGCGATCATTCTTAAGATCCATCAGGTGCTGAGAATCTTAGTCACAGCCACACACAGGTCCAAGAGGCTGATAAAGACACATCCCTTTCCAAAGCAATTAAGCAAAGAGCCACAGGTGAGGCCCATTTATTTCCATTTGAAAATGGTTTTCTTCAGGCTTCACAAAGGGGTGGCCTGAGGCAAAGACCTTCCTGACATTCAGTGCAACACAACAATAAGTAAGCAAAAGGCCCAAAGCAGGGTTTCTGCACTGAGACTTTCCTGGTCACACTGATATCTGAGTTTTCTGAGATGCTCGCCATTCTCTTCAGCTATCCAGTACATGGCCATGTCACAGAGCTTGGAGGTGGTACATATTTTGGACACAAATCCATGAGCCTATTCTGGAGAGTGGCCAGAACTCAGGAAGAAAACAACAACTTAGAAAGATAGCAGGTGTTGCACATCGATAAGACAAGCTGCAGTCCATTCATATATTGGGCAGGAGGAATTATGGGAAGATTTATACTAGACAGGACACATCCATTAATGCATTCTCTTTTCTAATGTCTACAACAACGGACACAGTGGGATACACAGAAACAGAAACACTCGCCGTGTCAAATGACTTACTAGAAACTGTCCACTCCAAACCAAACAAACCGCCTTTCCTATCTATTCTCAGAACATGAGAGAAAACAACAAACCCACACCCACTCCCACAAAGGCACCTCCTTCCCCCAAGTAGGTCTGTGACTATCCGGAGTGTCCTCTGACTGGTGGGCCATACTATGTTCCCCCGAAATGGCCTGTCTTCTCTCAGATCTTGTTTCCTTGACCAACTCTGTGAAGATGTCAGGAAAAAGTGGTTAGCCACTACCTGTTTTCTCAGGAAAGGTCCATCTTCAGAGCTCTCCTGGCATTTGGCCATCCTCACATCATTAGGTACCAAGAAAACTGACTCTGTCCTTGGTAAATCCAAACAAGTGAGCCCACTGGGACTGGGACTGGGACTGCCTCTGGGTGCCTGGCTTCTTGGATACCAAGTTCAGAGAGTTCCATCACCAAGGAAATGAGGTATGTCAATTCTTTGGAACTGAATGAGGTCACTGCCTTGGCAACCACTTTGTCCTAACAGTTGCTTCCAAGGGTAACATAAGATGGAGGTTGCCCCTACTTCCTGTGACACTTTCATAAGGTAGAATGTATATCACCATTGGCACCCGGGAACAGCTCTCCACTCAGCCCTGGTTTGGTCCATCTTCTGTACAATAAGAAGAGAGAGAGGCAGAGTCAGACACATCCCTCCATCCTGACCAGGTTGTTTGCAATGGAAGATGACTTTTGCTCTCTCAGGTGCTTCAAACCTGCCTACAACTTCTCCAGGTATTATTTGTGCATGGACATTTGAGGTTCTCATCAGGTGGAAGGTCCCCAACTTTCCTGTATTGTAAGAACCACTCTGTCCCTGCTCTTCTGTAAAATGATTGAGGGAACACTGTATACTTGGGGTTAAAAACAGGTTTGATTTGGGTTACGAGTGATTCTGTGTGATGAATAATGGTATTGGGAACCTGCAATATTTACAAGAATATAGAGGTGAAATATAAGAAGGAAAACAGAAATCTAGGTATGATTTGAAGCCCAGAAGGGTTTTGCCCTTGATTGGGATACTTAGCTTTGAATGATGTTCTGCAAGATGCCTCAGATAATTCGATATACAATGGCATAGGACCTTGTACATTGGATGATTGAATTTAGAAGAGAACATCCAGTCAAAAAGGGATATTCAGTAGGATTAGGAAGATAGTCGGTAGGTTTAGGAAGAAGAGTGAGTATAGGATTTGGACCAAAAGTTCTTTAGCAATAGACTTTCGGTTGTTGAGTGAATGTAAATGTCAGCACATATGAAGAGTCAGTCACTATGTTGAACTGGGGAAAATATGTAGAAAAGCAGATATCAATAGAAACATTACGAAATCAGGCAAAGTATAAAGTGAGTGATAGAATTAGACATTTTCAACAGGGTTGAGTTTGAATATATAAATTAGGAAAAAAACAAATATGTAGTCACCAATAGGATTGACAATTGACAGCATTAGGCAACCTGGACATGGATGTTTTTAGAAATCCATGTTCACTTTCCATTTAGGCTTTGGAACAATCATAAGTGTGACCTTTCCATTTTTTGTCCAGAATATTACTGTGATAATGAGGTGACATGAGTATTTCTTTCACCATTTCTGGGAGCAATATATAGAAGATGTAAAATGAGAATCGGGGGTACAAAGAGGTGTACCCTGTTTCTAGGAACATAGAGAAAAAGCATGAATAGACCATACTGTGAATAAATAATATAACTTTTTTGAACTTTAAATAATGAATTGAACTGATATCTGAAAAATTAAAGGAAATCGTATATTGATATACAATCATTCATTCCAACCAGGTGTATATGTAATGGAAATATTAGTGTTTTGGTTTATCATGAAGAGTGTGTGAGTTTTGCTTCAAAATGATTATGGAAATTCAAAATAATGTGTTTGGAAAGAAGTCTCATGAAAAGACCAGTCAAGAAACCCTGACAATACATGTGTTCTGAAGCAAGAAGTGGTGAAAGTTGAAACAAATGCTTATTAATTTGTGAACTTGTGGATGAAATGTATATCCTGTGATGTGCAAAAACTGAAGAAACAATAATGTACCAGTGTCGAATACAAATGAATGACAAATTACATATCATGTCCCATAGAAGTCTACTTGCATTGATGTTAGACTGGGTCAGTTACTGTAGAATAATTAGGATTTGTATGCACCATTCACTGAAGTTAGTTTTCAGTACTAGGAAACAAATATGTATTTCAGGTGGATGAATATTTCTGATTATAATCTTGTGAAAAGTGGATTAAAAATCCACATACATGAACATGAATGAATTTAGAGAGTGTATATTAGACACATATATTTCATATTTTGAAAAATTTGGAGAGTATATCTATATCTATATCTATATCTATATCTATACACACACACACACACACACACACACACACACAACACTCACAGACATTAAAAAGTACCAATATAAATGCCAATCGAAATTCATCAGTAAATATGTATCATCCACAAATGCAAAAATATTTATTTTACTGAACATGAGTTAATGTATAATGTTGTTCTACTAGGACGCTCTCCTACAGGTTGAATTTTCATTTCCAACAGCATTTAGGAGGAGTGAACTCTTCTCACAATTTGTATATGCCAAGACAGCCACCTCACAAAAATGTACGTGTGATACCTGGTAGGATTCTATATATGCATATAAATATACATGTGTGAATAGGCTACAGAAAAGGGAAACAAGAATTCACATTTTTTTTAAGTTTAAAAACACATGGAGAATATTTCAATTAAAATTTGACTAGATTTATAACTCCTACCTTATATAATGCAAATGTCAAGTCCAACTATACAACATGTCTCCTCTGAAGTACTTGTATATCTAATGTGTTGGATTAATTTTCTCCATTATATTAGGATGAATAGTCTGAGTCTACTAAGTATGGGTTAGTGTCAGGGATTCAGTATTTCGAATGGAAAATTGGAAAATGAATCCAATGTGTATGTAAATATATGCTGCACAAATATCCTCCCGCTCTCATCCAGAACAATGCCTTGACATTACCTTCACCCCAAGTAAGACACAGTTAGAGGAGAAGAGTTACAAAATCAGTGAATACATATCTGGAATGGAAAATGCTCAGGAGTTCACAACCTTGGAGGTGGTAGAGGAGTTTCCAAAACTAAGGGACAGAGTAAACACTCCACAAACATGGAGCTCTGCTGGTCTAAAAACTATTTGAGAAACTGCCTCTGAGCTTCCACACTTGAAATATATGTAGTTTTCAGGAGATTTGGCTTCCTCTGTAGTGAGACCATCAAAGCTAGGTCTGCATCTATGTGACCTGGAGGACATGGTTTCTTATTTTCCAATGAACAAGATGAAGCAGTGCTGAATCCTCTCTTTGTAGGTAAACTGAGGCCACTGGGGACTAAGTGACTCCCCGGGTGGACTGTGATGCCATTTGGTCTTCTTAAAATTTGTGGTGATTTTGCTGCTGCACTGTGAGTTTGGTATTTGTTTCACGAAATACTAGGAGTTAAACTGGGACACAGTGCTGGAGGGAGTTCTGTCACGTGTGGTGGGTCAGGGTCTGCAAGAGAATGCACCAACTAGGCTCCTATCTCTTACAGCTTACCCCATTGCCCCCTTGTCCATATCAACATGATTCTTAATTTTCCTCTGAAAACTCTAGATATAACAAGATGCCTTTACATATAGGGGTCTGCTGGCTGCACCATGTCAGTTACAAGCCATTTGGAATCCAATGGTAGATCCACATGGCCCTATCACGAATGTTTTATCAAACACCTCCCCACCACTGCTCTAGACCCACTTCTCAGCAGGCTCCAACTTACTGGCATCTCGGTTCTACACCATTTTCATGAAACTCAGTAAATCAAGGCACTGTCTGGTATACTCATGATCAGCAACTGGACATCCAATGTTTCTCCAGTGCCACCTGGTCATAGGAATTTCAAAAATTTCATGGTATTTATCTAGCCATTTTTCAAGCATATAGTTGGAGGCACTGTGGGTTTCAGTTCATTCACCAATCATTAAATGGTGAGGAAGCTCATTTCAATGAAATTTTTGGAGAACTCTCACAGGCACGGCTTCCCAAAGAGTGGACAAAAGGTCACATTAGGACAGGCCCATTGAGGTCTACAATGTGAGGTCCATGTGTGTTTTGACTCTCAACTATGGCTGCCATTTCTTTAAGAATAAAATCATGTGATATCCTTGCTGAGATTCCCAGGCCTCTGTGGAAATCCACTCGGGGCCTAGGTCTCAGTTTCCAAGAGCGACTTTCATGCGTGGCCTCTTAAAATCCCAACAAAATTCATGGCAATGCTTCTCTGAGTTCAGTTCCAAAACCCAGTCTCTAAGGGGAATCACACCAGAGTTCAAGTCCACGTGGACCCAGTCATTTTTTCCAATGCCACACAAATGACCAAAATTAAAACCAAAACACTCCCACATGGCCCTCATCTTATTCCATAGAGTCAATCATCTTAACCTCTGGCTGGAGGTTTCCATGAGGGGCGCAGCCCAAGACAGTGTCCAAAATCAGCTCCTTTGCCCCTCATTTGCCTAAAGTCAGGGTAGCCTGGACACCGTTTCTGTGAACCAGGAGTGAACAAATATGCCTGCCGTTAATACTTCCGTGTTTCTTCAATTTGAGGTCTACTGATTTTAGGTATCAATTCTTCAGGTGATTTAGAGTCATGCGAAAACGCAAGCACCTCTGCAGGGCTTTGAAGAACTCATTTGACCCAAAGAATCCCTATTCTCATTTGATGGAGTGCAGGAACCTAACAGAGGAAGGCAAGAGACTTCATCCACAATGAATGAAATTTTTTGCCATTTTGGTTTTGGAAGCTCACATGGGATCATTCTTAAGATCCATCAGGTGCTGAGAATCTAAGTCACAGCCACACACAGGTCCATGAGGCTGATAAAGACACATCCCTTTCCAAAGCAATTAAGCAAAGAGCCACAGGTGAGGCCCATTCATTTCCATTTGAAAACGGTTTTCTTCAGGCTTCACAAAGGGGTGGCCTGAGGCAAAGACCTTCCTGACATTCAGTGCAACACAACAATAAGTAAGCAAAAGGCCCAAAGCAGGGTTTCTGCACTGAGACTTTCCTGGTCACACTGATATCTGAGTTTTCTGAGATGCTCGCCATTCTCTTCAGCTATCCAGTACATGGCCATGTCACAGAGCTTGGAGGTGGTACATATTTTGGACACAAATCCATGAGCCTATTCTGGAGAGTGGCCAGAATTCAGGAAGAAAACAACAACTTAGAAAGATAGCAGGTGGTGCACATCGATAAGACAAGCTGCAGTCCATTCATATATTGGGCAGGAGGAATTATGGGAAGATTTATACTAGACAGGACACATCCATTAATGCATTCTCTTTTCTAATGTCTACAACAACGGACACAGTGGGATACACAGAAACAGAAACACTCGCCGTGTCAAATGACTTAGTAGAAACTGTCCACTCCAAACCAAACAAACCGCCTTTCCTATCTATTCTCAGAACATGAGACAAAACAACAAACCCACACCCACTCCCACAAAGGCACCTCCTTCCCCCAAGTAGGTCTGTGACTATCCGGAGTGTCCTCTGACTGGTGGGCCATACTATGTTCCCCCGAAATGGCCTGTCTTCTCTCAGATCTTGTTTCCTTGACCAACTCTGTGAAGATGTCAGGAAAAAGTGGTTAGCCACTACCTGTTTTCTCAGGAAAGGTCCATCTTCAGAGCTCTCCTGGCATTTGGCCATCCTCACATCATTAGGTACCAAGAAAACTGACTCTGTCCTTGGTAAATCCAAACAAGTGAGCCCACTGGGACTGTGACTGGGACTGCCTCTGGGTGCCTGGCTTCTTGGATACCAAGTTCAGAGAGTTCCATCACCAAGGAAAAGAGATATGTCACATTCTTTGGAACTGAATGAGGTCACTGCCTTGGCAACCACTTTGTCCTAACAGTTGCTTCCAAGGGTAACATAAGATGGAGGTTGCCCCTACTTCCTGTGACACTTTCATAAGGTAGAATGTATATCACCATTGGCACCCGGGACCAGCTCTCCACTCAGCCCTGGTTTGGTCCATCTTCTGTACAATAAGAAGAGAGAGAGGCAGAGTCAGACACATCCCTCCATCCTGACCAGGTTGTTTGCAATGGAAGATGACTTTTGCTCTCTCAGGTGCTTCAAACCTGCCTAAAACTTCTCCAGGTATCATTTGTGCATGGACATTTGAGGTTCTCATCAGGTGGAAGGTCCCTAACTTTCCTGTATTGTAAGAACCACTCTGTCCCTGCTCTTCTGTAAAATGATTGAGGGAACAGTGTATACTTGGGGTTAAAAACAGGTTTGATTTGGGTTACGAGTGATTCTGTGTGATGAATAATGGTATTGGGAACCTGCAATATTTACAAGAATATAGAGGTGAAATATAAGTAGGAAAACAGAAATCTAGGTATGATTTGAAGCCCAGAAGGGTTTTGCCCTTAATTGGGATACTTAGCTTTGAATGATGTTCTGCAAAGATGCCTCAGATAATTCGATATACAATGGCATAGGACCTTGTACATTGCATGATTGAATTTAGAAGAGAACATCCAGTCAAAAAGGGATATTCAGTAGGATTAGGAAGATAGTCGTTAGGTTTAGGAAGAAGAGTGAGTATAGGATTTGGACCAAAAGTTCTTTAGCAATAGACTTTCGGTTGTTGAGTGAATGTAAATGTCAGCACATATGAAGAGTCAGTCACTATGTTGATCTGGGGAAAATATGTAGAAAAGCAGATATCAATAGAAACATCACGAAATCAGGCAAAGTATAAAGTGAGTGATAGAATTAGACATTTTCAACAGGGTTGAGTTTGAATATATAAATTAGGAAAAAAACAAATATGTACTCACCAATAGGATTGACAATTGACAGCATTAGGCAACCTGGACTTGGATGTTTTTAGAAATCCATGTTCACTTTCCATTTAGGCTTTGGTACAATCATAAGTGTGACCTTTCCATTTTTTGTCCAGAATATTACTGTGATAATGAGGTGACATGAGTATTTCTTTCACCATTTCTGGGAGCAATATATTGAAGATGTAAAATGAGAATCAGGGGTACAAAGAGGTGTACCCTGTTTCTAGGAACATAGAGAAAAAGCATGAATAGACCATACTGTGAATTAATAATATAACTTTTTTGAACTTTAAATAATGATTTGAACTGATATCTGAAAAATTAAAGGAAATCGTATATTGATATACAATCATTCATTCCAACCAGGTATATATGTAATGGAAATATTAGTGTTTTGGTTTATCATGAAGAGTGTGTGAGTTTTGCTTCAAAATGATTATGGAAATTCAAAATAATGTGTTTGGAAAGAAGTCTCATGAAAAGACCAGTCAAGAAACCCTGACAATACATGTGTTCTGAAGCAAGAAGTGGTGAAAGTTGAAACAAATGCTTATTAATTTGTGAACTTGTGGATGAAATGTATATCCTGTGATGTGCAAAAACTGAAGAAACAATAATGTACCAGTGTCGAATACAAATGAATGACAAATTACATATCATGTCCCATAGAAGTCTACTTGCATTGATGTTAGACTGGGTCAGTTACTGTAGAATAATTAGGATTTGTATGCACCATTCACTGAAGTTAGTTTTCAGTACTAGGAAACAAATATGTATTTCAGGTGGATGAATATTACTGATTATAATCTTGTGAAAAGTGGATTAAAAATCCACATACATGAACATGAATGAATTTAGAAAGTGTATATTAGACACATATATTTCATATTTTGAAAAATTTGGAGAGTATATCTATATCTATATCTATATCTACACACACACACACACACACACACACACACACAACACTCACAGACATTAAAAAGTACCAATATAAATGCCAATCGAAATTCATCAGTAAATATGTATCATCCACAAATGCAAAAATATTTATTTTACTGAACATGAGTTAATGTATAATGTTGTTCTACTAGGACGCTCTCCTACGGGCTGAATTTTCATTTCCAACAGCATTTAGGAGGAGTGAACTCTTCTCACAATTTGTATCTGCCAAAACAGCCACCTCACAAAAATGTACGTGTGATACCTGGTAGGATTCTATATATGCATATAAATATATATGTGTGAATAGGCTACAGAAAAGAGAAACAAGAATTCACATATTTGTTAAGTTTAAAAACACATGGAGGATATTTCAATTAAAATTTGACTAGATTTATAACTCCTACCTTATATAATGCAAATGTCAAGTGCAACTATACAACATGTCTCCTCTGAAGTACTTGTATTTCTAATGTGTTGGATTAATTTCTCCATTATATTAGGATGTATAGTCTGAGTCTACTAGGTATGGGTTAGTGTCAGGGATTCAGTATTTCGAATGGAAAATTGGAAAATGAATCCAATGTGTATGTAAATATATGCTGCACAAATATCCTCCCGCTCTCATCCAGAACAATGCCTTGACATTACCTTCACCCCAAGTAAGACACAATTAGAGGAGAAGAGTTACAAAATCAGTGAATACATATGTGGAATGGAAAATGCTCAGGAGTTCACAACCTTGGAGGTGGTAGAGGAGTTTCCAAAACTAAGGGACAGGGTAAACACTCCACAAACATGGAGCTCTGCTGGCCTAAAAACTTTTTGAGAAACTGCCTCTGAGCTTCCACACTTGAAATATATGTAGTTTTCAGGAGATTTGGCTTCCTCTGTAGTGAGACCATCAAAGCTGGGTCTGCATCTATGTGACCTGGAGGACATGGTTTCTTATTTTCCAATGAACAAGATGAAGCAGTGCTGAATCCTCTCTCTGTAGGTAAACTGAGGCCACTGGGGACTAAGTGTCTCCCCGTGTGGACTGTGATGCCATTTGGTCCTCCTCCAATTTGTGGTGTTTTTGCTGCTCCACTGTGAGTTTTGTATTTGTTTCACGAAATACTAGGAGCTAAACTGGGACACAGTGCTGGAGGGAGTTCTGTCACGTGTGGTGGGTCAGGGTCTGCAAGAGAATGAACCAACTAGGCTCCTATCTCTCACAGCTTGCCCCATTGCCCCCTTGTCCATATCAACATGATTCTTAATTTTCCTCTGAAAACTCTCCATATAACAAGATGCCTTTACATATAAGGGTCTGCTGGCTGCACCATGTCAGTTACAAGCCATTTGGAATCCAATGGTAGATCCACATGGCCCTACCATGGATGTTTTATCAAACACCTCCCCACCACTGCTCTAGACCCACTACTCAGCAGGCTCCAACTTACTGGCATCTCTGTTCTACACCATTTTCATGAAACTCAGTAAATCAAGGCACTGTCTCGTATACTCGTGATCAACAACTGGACATCCAATGTTTCTCCAGTGCCACCTGGTCATAGGAATTTCAAAAATTTCATGGTATTTATCTAGCCATTTTTCAAGCATATAGTTGGAGGCACTGTGGGTTTCAGTTCATTCAGCAAACATTAAATGGTGAGGAAGCTCATTTCAATGAAATCTCTGGAGAACTCTCACAGGCATGGCTTCCCAAAGAGTGGACAAAAGGTCACATTAGGACAGGCCCATTGAGGTCTACAATGTGAAGTCCATGTGTGTTTTGACTCTCAACTATGGCTGCCATTTCTTTAAGAATAAAATCATGTGATATCCTTGCTGAGATTCCCAGGCCTCTGTGGAAATCCACCCGGGGCCTAGGTCTCAGTTTCCAAGAGCGACTTTCATGCGTGGCCTCTTAAAATCCCAACAAATTTCATGGCAATGCTTCTCTGAGTTCAGTTCCAAAACCCAGTCTCTAAGGGGAATCACACCAGAGTTCAAGCCCACGTGGACCCAGTCATTTTTTCCAATGCCACACAAATGACCAAAATTAAAACCAAAACACTCCCACATGGCCCTCATCTTATTCCATAGAGTCAATCATCTTAACCTCTGGCTGGAGGTTTCCATGAGGGGCGCAGCCCAGGACAGTGTCCAAAATCAGCTCCTTTGCCCTTCATTTGCCTAAAGTCAGGGTAGCCTGGACACCGTTTCTGTGAACCAGGAGTGAACAAATAATCCTGCCGTTAATACTTCTGTGTTTCTCCAATTTGAGGCCTACTGATTTTAGGTATCGATTCTTTAGGTGATTTAGAGTCATCCGAAAACACAAGCACCTCTGCAGGGCTTTGAAGAACTCATTTGACCCAAAGAATCCCTATTCTCATTTGATGGAGTGCAGGAACCTAACAGAGGAAGGCAAGAGACTTCATCCACAATGAATGAAATTTTTTGCCATTTTGGTTTTGGAAGCTCACATGGGATCATTCTTAAGATCCATCAGGTGCTGAGAATCTAAGTCACAGCCACACACAGGTCCAAGAGGCTGATAAAGACACATCCCTTTCCAAAGCAATTAAGCAAAGAGCCACAGGTGAGGCCCATTCATTTCCATTTGAAAACGGTTTTCTTCAGGCTTCACAAAGGGGTGGCCTGAGCAAAGACCTTCCTGACATTCAGTGCAACACAACAATAAGTAAGCAAAAGGCCCAAAGCAGGGTTTCTGCACTGAGACTTTCCTGGTCACACGGATATCTGAGTTTTCTGAGATGCTCGCCATTCTCTTCAGCTATCCAGTACATGGCCATGTCACAGAGCTTGGAGGTGGTACATATTTTGGACACAAATCCATGAGCCTATTCTGGAGAGTGGCCAGAATTCAGGAAGAAAACAACAACTTAGAAAGATAGCAGGTGGTGCACATCGATAAGACAAGCTGCAGTCCATTCATATATTGGGCAGGAGGAATTATGGGAAGATTTATACTAGACAGGACACATCCATTAATGCATTCTCTTTTCTAATGTCTACAACAACGGACACAGTGGGATACACAGAAACAGAAACACTCGCCGTGTCAAATGACTTAGTAGAAACTGTCCACTCCAAACCAAACAAACCGCCTTTCCTATCTATTCTCAGAACATGAGACAAAACAACAAACCCACACCCACTCCCACAAAGGCACCTCCTTCCCCCAAGTAGGTCTGTGACTATCCGGAGTGTCCTCTGACTGGTGGGCCATACTATGTTCCCCCGAAATGGCCTGTCTTCTCTCAGATCTTGTTTCCTTGACAAACTCTGTGAAGATGTCAGGAAAAAGTGGTTAGCCACTACCTGTTTTCTCAGGAAAGGTCCATCTTCAGAGCTCTCCTGGCATTTGGCCATCCTCACATCATTAGGTACCAAGAAAACTGACTCTGTCCTTGGTAAATCCAAACAAGTGAGCCCACTGGGACTGTGACTGGGACTGCCTCTGGGTGCCTGGCTTCTTGGATACCAAGTTCAGAGAGTTCCATCACCAAGGAAAAGAGATATGTCACATTCTTTGGAACTGAATGAGGTCACTGCCTTGGCAACCACTTTGTCCTAACAGTTGCTTCCAAGGGTAACATAAGATGGAGGTTGCCCCTACTTCCTGTGACACTTTCATAAGGTAGAATGTATATCACCATTGGCACCCGGGACCAGCTCTCCACTCAGCCCTGGTTTGGTCCATCTTCTGTACAATAAGAAGAGAGAGAGGCAGAGTCAGACACATCCCTCCATCCTGACCAGGTTGTTTGCAATGGAAGATGACTTTTGCTCTCTCAGGTGCTTCAAACCTGCCTAAAACTTCTCCAGGTATCATTTGTGCATGGACATTTGAGGTTCTCATCAGGTGGAAGGTCCCTAACTTTCCTGTATTGTAAGAACCACTCTGTCCCTGCTCTTCTGTAAAATGATTGAGGGAACAGTGTATACTTGGGGTTAAAAACAGGTTTGATTTGGGTTACGAGTGATTCTGTGTGATGAATAATGGTATTGGGAACCTGCAATATTTACAAGAATATAGAGGTGAAATATAAGTAGGAAAACAGAAATCTAGGTATGATTTGAAGCCCAGAAGGGTTTTGCCCTTAATTGGGATACTTAGCTTTGAATGATGTTCTGCAAAGATGCCTCAGATAATTCGATATACAATGGCATAGGACCTTGTACATTGCATGATTGAATTTAGAAGAGAACATCCAGTCAAAAAGGGATATTCAGTAGGATTAGGAAGATAGTCGTTAGGTTTAGGAAGAAGAGTGAGTATAGGATTTGGACCAAAAGTTCTTTAGCAATAGACTTTCGGTTGTTGAGTGAATGTAAATGTCAGCACATATGAAGAGTCAGTCACTATGTTGATCTGGGGAAAATATGTAGAAAAGCAGATATCAATAGAAACATCACGAAATCAGGCAAAGTATAAAGTGAGTGATAGAATTAGACATTTTCAACAGGGTTGAGTTTGAATATATAAATTAGGAAAAAAACAAATATGTACTCACCAATAGGATTGACAATTGACAGCATTAGGCAACCTGGACTTGGATGTTTTTAGAAATCCATGTTCACTTTCCATTTAGGCTTTGGTACAATCATAAGTGTGACCTTTCCATTTTTTGTCCAGAATATTACTGTGATAATGAGGTGACATGAGTATTTCTTTCACCATTTCTGGGAGCAATATATTGAAGATGTAAAATGAGAATCAGGGGTACAAAGAGGTGTACCCTGTTTCTAGGAACATAGAGAAAAAGCATGAATAGACCATACTGTGAATTAATAATATAACTTTTTTGAACTTTAAATAATGATTTGAACTGATATCTGAAAAATTAAAGGAAATCGTATATTGATATACAATCATTCATTCCAACCAGGTATATATGTAATGGAAATATTAGTGTTTTGGTTTATCATGAAGAGTGTGTGAGTTTTGCTTCAAAATGATTATGGAAATTCAAAATAATGTGTTTGGAAAGAAGTCTCATGAAAAGACCAGTCAAGAAACCCTGACAATACATGTGTTCTGAAGCAAGAAGTGGTGAAAGTTGAAACAAATGCTTATTAATTTGTGAACTTGTGGATGAAATGTATATCCTGTGATGTGCAAAAACTGAAGAAACAATAATGTACCAGTGTCGAATACAAATGAATGACAAATTACATATCATGTCCCATAGAAGTCTACTTGCATTGATGTTAGACTGGGTCAGTTACTGTAGAATAATTAGGATTTGTATGCACCATTCACTGAAGTTAGTTTTCAGTACTAGGAAACAAATATGTATTTCAGGTGGATGAATATTACTGATTATAATCTTGTGAAAAGTGGATTAAAAATCCACATACATGAACATGAATGAATTTAGAAAGTGTATATTAGACACATATATTTCATATTTTGAAAAATTTGGAGAGTATATCTATATCTATATCTATATCTACACACACACACACACACACACACACACACACAACACTCACAGACATTAAAATGTACCAATATAAATGCCAATCGAAATTCATCAGTAAATATGTATCATCCACAAATGCAAAAATATTTATTTTACTGAACATGAGTTAATGTATAATGTTGTTCTACTAGGACGCTCTCCTACGGGCTGAATTTTCATTTCCAACAGCATTTAGGAGGAGTGAACTCTTCTCACAATTTGTATCTGCCAAAACAGCCACCTCACAAAAATGTACGTGTGATACCTGGTAGGATTCTATATATGCATATAAATATATATGTGTGAATAGGCTACAGAAAAGAGAAACAAGAATTCACATATTTGTTAAGTTTAAAAACACATGGAGGATATTTCAATTAAAATTTGACTAGATTTATAACTCCTACCTTATATAATGCAAATGTCAAGTGCAACTATACAACATGTCTCCTCTGAAGTACTTGTATTTCTAATGTGTTGGATTAATTTCTCCATTATATTAGGATGTATAGTCTGAGTCTACTAGGTATGGGTTAGTGTCAGGGATTCAGTATTTCGAATGGAAAATTGGAAAATGAATCCAATGTGTATGTAAATATATGCTGCACAAATATCCTCCCGCTCTCATCCAGAACAATGCCTTGACATTACCTTCACCCCAAGTAAGACACAATTAGAGGAGAAGAGTTACAAAATCAGTGAATACATATGTGGAATGGAAAATGCTCAGGAGTTCACAACCTTGGAGGTGGTAGAGGAGTTTCCAAAACTAAGGGACAGGGTAAACACTCCACAAACATGGAGCTCTGCTGGCCTAAAAACTTTTTGAGAAACTGCCTCTGAGCTTCCACACTTGAAATATATGTAGTTTTCAGGAGATTTGGCTTCCTCTGTAGTGAGACCATCAAAGCTGGGTCTGCATCTATGTGACCTGGAGGACATGGTTTCTTATTTTCCAATGAACAAGATGAAGCAGTGCTGAATCCTCTCTCTGTAGGTAAACTGAGGCCACTGGGGACTAAGTGTCTCCCCGTGTGGACTGTGATGCCATTTGGTCCTCCTCCAATTTGTGGTGTTTTTGCTGCTCCACTGTGAGTTTTGTATTTGTTTCACGAAATACTAGGAGCTAAACTGGGACACAGTGCTGGAGGGAGTTCTGTCACGTGTGGTGGGTCAGGGTCTGCAAGAGAATGAACCAACTAGGCTCCTATCTCTCACAGCTTGCCCCATTGCCCCCTTGTCCATATCAACATGATTCTTAATTTTCCTCTGAAAACTCTCCATATAACAAGATGCCTTTACATATAAGGGTCTGCTGGCTGCACCATGTCAGTTACAAGCCATTTGGAATCCAATGGTAGATCCACATGGCCCTACCATGGATGTTTTATCAAACACCTCCCCACCACTGCTCTAGACCCACTACTCAGCAGGCTCCAACTTACTGGCATCTCTGTTCTACACCATTTTCATGAAACTCAGTAAATCAAGGCACTGTCTCGTATACTCGTGATCAACAACTGGACATCCAATGTTTCTCCAGTGCCACCTGGTCATAGGAATTTCAAAAATTTCATGGTATTTATCTAGCCATTTTTCAAGCATATATTTGGAGGCACTGTGGGTTTCAGTTCATTCAGCAAACATTAAATGGTGAGGAAGCTCATTTCAATGAAATCTCTGGAGAACTCTCACAGGCATGGCTTCCCAAAGAGTGGACAAAAGGTCACATTAGGACAGGCCCATTGAGGTCTACAATGTGAAGTCCATGTGTGTTTTGACTCTCAACTATGGCTGCCATTTCTTTAAGAATAAAATCATGTGATATCCTTGCTGAGATTCCCAGGCCTCTGTGGAAATCCACCCGGGGCCTAGGTCTCAGTTTCCAAGAGCGACTTTCATGCGTGGCCTCTTAAAATCCCAACAAATTTCATGGCAATGCTTCTCTGAGTTCAGTTCCAAAACCCAGTCTCTAAGGGGAATCACACCAGAGTTCAAGCCCACGTGGACCCAGTCATTTTTTCCAATGCCACACAAATGACCAAAATTAAAACCAAAACACTCCCACATGGCCCTCATCTTATTCCATAGAGTCAATCATCTTAACCTCTGGCTGGAGGTTTCCATGAGGGGCGCAGCCCAGGACAGTGTCCAAAATCAGCTCCTTTGCCCTTCATTTGCCTAAAGTCAGGGTAGCCTGGACACCGTTTCTGTGAACCAGGAGTGAACAAATAATCCTGCCGTTAATACTTCTGTGTTTCTCCAATTTGAGGCCTACTGATTTTAGGTATCGATTCTTTAGGTGATTTAGAGTCATCCGAAAACACAAGCACCTCTGCAGGGCTTTGAAGAACTCATTTGACCCAAAGAATCCCTATTCTCATTTGATGGAGTGCAGGAACCTAACAGAGGAAGGCAAGAGACTTCATCCACAATGAATGAAATTTTTTGCCATTTTGGTTTTGGAAGCTCACATGGGATCATTCTTAAGATCCATCAGGTGCTGAGAATCTAAGTCACAGCCACACACAGGTCCAAGAGGCTGATAAAGACACATCCCTTTCCAAAGCAATTAAGCAAAGAGCCACAGGTGAGGCCCATTCATTTCCATTTGAAAACGGTTTTCTTCAGGCTTCACAAAGGGGTGGCCTGAGGCAAAGACCTTCCTGACATTCAGTGCAACACAACAATAAGTAAGCAAAAGGCCCAAAGCAGGGTTTCTGCACTGAGACTTTCCTGGTCACACTGATATCTGAGTTTTCTGAGATGCTCGCCATTCTCTTCAGCTATCCAGTACATGGCCATGTCACAGAGCTTGGAGGTGGTACATATTTTGGACACAAATCCATGAGCCTATTCTGGAGAGTGGCCAGAATTCAGGAAGAAAACAACAACTTAGAAAGATAGCAGGTGGTGCACATCGATAAGACAAGCTGGAGTCCATTCATATATTGGGCAGGAGGAATTATGGGAAGATTTATACTAGACAGGACACATCCATTAATGCATTCTCTTTTCTAATGTCTACAACAACGGACACAGTGGGATACACAGAAACAGAAACACTCGCCGTGTCAAATGACTTAGTAGAAACTGTCCACTCCAAACCAAACAAACCGCCTTTCCTATCTATTCTCAGAACATGAGACAAAACAACAAACCCACACCCACTCCCACAAAGGCACCTCCTTCCCCCAAGTAGGTCTGTGACTATCCGGAGTGTCCTCTGACTGGTGGGCCATACTATGTTCCCCCGAAATGGCCTGTCTTCTCTCAGATCTTGTTTCCTTCACCAACTCTGTGAAGATGTCAGGAAAAAGTGGTTAGCCACTACCTGTTTTCTCAGGAAATATCCATCTTCAGAGCTCTCCTGGCATTTGGCCATCCTCACATCATTAGGTACCAAGAAAACTGACTCTGTCCTTGGTAAATCCAAACATGTGAGCCCACTGGGACTGGGACTGGGACAGCCTCTGGGTTCCTGGCTTCTTGGATACCAAGTTCAGAGAGTTCCATCACCAAGGAAATGAGGTATGTCACATTCTTTGGAACTGAATGAGGTCACTGCCTTGGCAACCACTTTGTCCTAACAGTTGCTTCCAAGGGTAACATAAGATGGAGGTTGCCCCTACTTCCTGTGACACTTTCAAAAGGTAGAATGTATATCACCATTGGCACCTGGGAACAGCTCTCCACTCAGCCCTGGTTTGGTCCATCTTCTGTACAATAAGAAGAGAGAGAGGCAGATTCAGACACATCCCTTCATCCTGACCAGGTTGTTTGCCATGGAAGATGACTTTTGCTCTCTCAGGTGCTTCAAACCTGCCTACAACTTCTCCAGGTATCATTTGTGCATGGACATTTGAGGTTCTCATCAGGTGGAAGGTCCCCAACTTTCCTGTATTGTAAGAACCACTCTGTCCCTGCTCTTCTGTAAAATGATTGAGGGAACACTGTATACTTGGGGTTAAAAACAGGTTTGATTTGGGTTATGAGTGATTCTGTGTGATGAATAATGGTATTGGGAACCTGCAATATTTACAAGAATATAGAGGTGAAATATAAGTAGGAAAACAGAAATCTAGGTATGATTTGAAGCCCAGAAGTGTTTTGCCCTTGATTGGGATACTTAGCTTTGAATGATGTTCTGCAAAGATGCCTCAGATAATTCGATATACAATGGCATAGGACCTTGTACATTGGATGATTGAATTTAGAAGAGAACATCCAGTCAAAAAGGGATATTCAGTAGGATTAGGAAGATAGTCGGTAGGTTTAGGAAGAAGAGTGAGTATAGGATTTGGACCAAAAGTTCTTTAGCAATAGACTTTCGGTTCTTGAGTGAATGTAAATGTCAGCACATATGAAGAGTCAGTCACTATCTTGAACTGGGGAAAATATGTAGAAAAGCAGATATCAATAGAAACATTACGAAATCAGGCAAAGTATAAAGTGAGTGATAGAATTAGACATTTTCAACAGGGTTGAGTTTGAATATATAAATTAGGAAAAAAACAAATATGTAGTCACCAATAGGATTGACAATTGACAGCATTAGGCAACCTGGACATGGATGTTTTTAGAAATCCATGTTCACTTTCCATTTAGGCTTTGGTACAATCATAAGTGTGACCTTTCCATTTTTTGTCCAGAGTATTACTGTGATAATGAGGTGTCATGAGTATTTCTTTCACCATTTCTGGGAGCAATATATTGAAGATGTAAAATGAGAATCGGGGGTACAAAGAGGTGTACCCTGTTTCTAGGAACATAGAGAAAAAGCATGAATAGACCATACTGTGAATAAATAATATAACTTTTTTGAACTTTAAATAATGAATTGAACTGATATCTGAAAAATTAAAGGAAATCATATATTGATATACAATCATTCATTCCAACCAGGTATATATGTAATGGAAATATTAGTGTTTTGTTTTGTCATGAAGAGTGTGTGAGTTTTGCTTCAAAATGATTATGGAAATTCAAAATAATGTGTTTGGAAAGAAGTCTCATGAAAAGACCAGTCAAGAAACCCTGACAATACATGTGTTCTGAAGCAAGAAGTGGTGAAAGTTGAAACAAATGCTTATTAATTTGTGAACTTGTGGATGAAATGTATATCCTGTGATGTGCAAAAACTGAAGAAACAATAATGTACCAGTGTCGAATACAAATGAATGACAAATTACATATCATGTCCCATAGAAGTCTACTTGCATTGATGTTAGACTGGGTCAGTTACTGTAGAATAATTAGGATTTGTATGCACCATTCACTGAAGTTAGTTTTCAGTACTAGGAAACAAATATGTATTTCAGGTGGATGAATATTTCTGATTATAATCTTGTGAAAAGTGGATTATAAATCCACATACATGAACATGAATGAATTTAGAGAGTGTATATTAGACACATATATTTCATATTTTGAAAAATTTGGAGAGTATATCTATATCTATATCTATATCTATATACACACACACACACACACACACACACACACACACACAACACTTACAGACATTAAAATGTACCAATATAAATGCCAATCGAAATTCATCAGTAAATATGTATCATCCACAAATGCAAAAATATTTATTTTACTGAACATGAGTTAATGTATAATGTTGTTCTACTAGGACGCTCTCCTATAGGTTGAATTTTCATTTCCAACAGCATTTAGGAGGAGTGAACTCTTCTCACAATTTGTATCTGCCAAAACAGCCACCTCACAAAAATGTACGTGTGATACCTGGTAGGATTCTATATATGCATATAAATATACATGTGTGAATAGGCTACAGAAAAGAGAAACAAGAATTCACATATTTGTTAAGTTTAAAAACACATGGAGGATATTTCAATTAAAATTTGACTAGATTTATAACTCCTACCTTATATAATGCAAATGTCAAGTGCAACTATACAACATGTCTCCTCTGTAGTACTTGTATTTCTAATGTGTTGGATTAATTTCTCCATTATATTAGGATGTATAGTCTGAGTCTACTAGGTATGGGTTAGTGTCAGGGATTCAGTATTTCGAATGGAAAATTGGAAAATGAATCCAATGTGTATGTAAATATATGCTGCACAAATATCCTCCCGCTCTCATCCAGAACAATGCCTTGACATTACCTTCACCCCAAGTAAGACACAATTAGAGGAGAAGAGTTACAAAATCAGTGAATACATATCTGGAATGGAAAATGCTCAGGAGTTCACAACCTTGGAGGTGGTAGAGGAGTTTCCAAAACTAAGGGACAGGGTAAACACTCCACAAACATGGAGCTCTGCTGGTCTAAAAACTATTTGAGAAACTGCCTCTGAGCTTCCACACTTGAAATATATGTAGTTTTCAGGAGATTTGGCTTCCTCTGTAGTGAGACCATCAAAGCTGGGTCTGCATCTATGTGACCTGGAGGACATGGTTTCTTATTTTCCAATGAACAAGATGAAGCAGTGCTGAATCCTCTCTTTGTAGGTAAACTGAGGCCACTGGGGACTAAGTGTCTCCCCGTGTGGACTGTGATGCCATTTGGTCCTCCTCCAATTTGTGGTGTTTTTGCTGCTCCACTGTGAGTTTTGTATTTGTTTCACGAAATACTAGGAGCTAAACTGGGACACAGTGCTGGAGGGAGTTCTGTCACGTGTGGTGGGTCAGGGTCTGCAAGAGAATGAACCAACTAGGCTCCTATCTCTCACAGCTTGCCCCATTGCCCCCTTGTCCATATCAACATGATTCTTAATTTTCCTCTGAAAACTCTCCATATAACAAGATGCCTTTACATATAAGGGTCTGCTGGCTGCACCATGTCAGTTACAAGCCATTTGGAATCCAATGGTAGATCCACATGGCCCTACCATGGATGTTTTATCAAACACCTCCCCACCACTGCTCTAGACCCACTACTCAGCAGGCTCCAACTTACTGGCATCTCTGTTCTACACCATTTTCATGAAACTCAGTAAATCAAGGCACTGTCTGGTATACTCGTGATCAACAACTGGACATCCAATGTTTCTCCAGTGCCACCTGGTCATAGGAATTTCAAAAATTTCATGGTATTTATCTAGCCATTTTTCAAGCATATAGTTGGAGGCACTGTGGGTTTCAGTTCATTCAGCAAACATTAAATGGTGAGGAAGCTCATTTCAATGAAATCTCTGGAGAACTCTCACAGGCATGGCTTCCCAAAGAGTGGACAAAAGGTCACATTAGGACAGGCCCATTGAGGTCTACAATGTGAAGTCCATGTGTGTTTTGACTCTCAACTATGGCTGCCATTTCTTTAAGAATAAAATCATGTGATATCCTTGCTGAGATTCCCAGGCCTCTGTGGAAATCCACCCGGGGCCTAGGTCTCAGTTTCCAAGAGCGACTTTCATGCGTGGCCTCTTAAAATCCCAACAAATTTCATGGCAATGCTTCTCTGAGTTCAGTTCCAAAACCCAGTCTCTAAGGGGAATCACACCAGAGTTCAAGCCCACGTGGACCCACTCATTTTTTCCAATGCCACACAAATGACCAAAATTAAAACCAAAACACTCCCACATGGCCCTCATCTTATTCCATAGAGTCAATCATCTTAACCTCTGGCTGGAGGTTTCCATGAGGGGCGCAGCCCAGGACAGTGTCCAAAATCAGCTCCTTTGCCCTTCATTTGCCTAAAGTCAGGGTAGCCTGGACACCGTTTCTGTGAACCAGGAGTGAACAAATAATCCTGCCGTTAATACTTCTGTGTTTCTCCAATTTGAGGCCTACTGATTTTAGGTATCGATTCTTCAGGTGATTTAGAGTCATTCGAAAACACAAGCACCTCTGCAGGGCTTTGAAGAACTCATTTGACCCAAAGAATCCCTATTCTCATTTGATGGAGTGCAGGAACCTAACAGAGGAAGGCAAGAGACTTCATCCACAATGAATGAAATTTTTTGCCATTTTGGTTTTGGAAGCTCACATGGGATCATTCTTAAGATCCATCAGGTGCTGAGAATCTAAGTCACAGCCACACACAGGTCCAAGAGGCTGATAAAGACACATCCCTTTCCAAAGCAATTAAGCAAAGAGCCACAGGTGAGGCCCATTCATTTCCATTTGAAAACTGTTTTCTTCAGGCTTCACAAAGGGGTGGCCTGAGGCAAAGACCTTCCTGACATTCAGTGCAACACAACAATAAGTAAGCAAAAGGCCCAAAGCAGGGTTTCTGCACTGAGACTTTCCTGGTCACACGGATATCTGAGTTTTCTGAGATGCTCGCCATTCTCTTCAGCTATCCAGTACATGGCCATGTCACAGAGCTTGGAGGTGGTACATATTTTGGACACAAATCCATGAGCCTATTCTGGAGAGTGGCCAGAATTCAGGAAGAAAACAACAACTTAGAAAGATAGCAGGTGGTGCACATCGATAAGACAAGCTGCAGTCCATTCATATATTGGGCAGGAGGAATTATGGGAAGATTTATACTAGACAGGACACATCCATTAATGCATTCTCTTTTCTAATGTCTACAACAACGGACACAGTGGGATACACAGAAACAGAAACACTCGCCGTGTCAAATGACTTAGTAGAAACTGTCCACTCCAAACCAAACAAACCGCCTTTCCTATCTATTCTCAGAACATGAGACAAAACAACAAACCCACACCCACTCCCACAAAGGCACCTCCTTCCCCCAAGTAGGTCTGTGACTATCCGGAGTGTCCTCTGACTGGTGGGCCATACTATGTTCCCCCGAAATGGCCTGTCTTCTCTCAGATCTTGTTTCCTTCACCAACTCTGTGAAGATGTCAGGAAAAAGTGGTTAGCCACTACCTGTTTTCTCAGGAAAGGTCCATCTTCAGAGATCTCCTGGCATTTGGCCATCCTCACATCATTAGGTACCAAGAAAACTGACTCTGTCCTTGGTAAATCCAAACATGTGAGCCCACTGGGACTGGGACTGGGACTGCCTCTGGGTTCCTGGCTTCTTGGATACCAAGTTCAGAGAGTTCCATCACCAAGGAAATGAGGTATGTCACATTCTTTGGAACTGAATGAGGTCACTGCCTTGGCAACCACTTTGTCCTAACAGTTACTTCCAAGGGTAACATAAGATGGAGGTTGCCCCTACTTCCTGTGACACTTTCAAAAGGTAGAATGTATATCACCATTGGCACCTGGGAACAGCTCTCCACTCAGCCCTGGTTTGGTCCATCTTCTGTACAATAAGAAGAGAGAGAGGCAGATTCAGACACATCCCTTCATCCTGACCAGGTTGTTTGCCATGGAAGATGACTTTTGCTCTCTCAGGTGCTTCAAACCTGCCTACAACTTCTCCAGGTATCATTTGTGCATGGACATTTGAGGTTCTCATCAGGTGGAAGGTCCCCAACTTTCCTGTATTGTAAGAACCACTCTGTCCCTGCTCTTCTGTAAAATGATTGAGGGAACACTGTATACTTGGGGTTAAAAACAGGTTTGATTTGGGTTATGAGTGATTCTGTGTGATGAATAATGGTATTGGGAACCTGCAATATTTACAAGAATATAGAGGTGAAATATAAGTAGGAAAACAGAAATCTAGGTATGATTTGAAGCCCAGAAGGGTTTTGCCCTTGATTGGGATACTTAGCTTTGAATGATGTTCTGCAAAGATGCCTCAGATAATTCGATATACAATGGCATAGGACCTTGTACATTGGATGATTGAATTTAGAAGAGAACATCCAGTCAAAAAGGGATATTCAGTAGGATTAGGAAGATAGTCGTTAGGTTTAGGAAGAAGAGTGAGTATAGGATTTGGACCAAAAGTTCTTTAGCAATAGACTTTCGGTTCTTGAGTGAATGTAAATGTCAGCACATATGAAGAGTCAGTCACTATGTTGAACTGGGGAAAATATGTAGAAAAGCAGATATCAATAGAAACATTACGAAATCAGGCAAAGTATAAAGTGAGTGATAGAATTAGACATTTTCAACAGGGTTGAGTTTGAATATATAAATTAGGAAAAAAACAAATATGTAGTCACCAATAGGATTGACAATTGACAGCATTAGGCAACCTGGACATGGATGTTTTTAGAAATCCATGTTCACTTTCCATTTAGGCTTTGGTACAATCATAAGTGTGACCTTTCCATTTTTTGTCCAGAGTATTACTGTGATAATGAGGTGACATGAGTATTTCTTTCACCATTTCTGGGAGCAATATATTGAAGATGTAAAATGAGAATCGGGGGTACAAAGAGGTGTACCCTGTTTCTAGGAACATAGAGAAAAAGCATGAATAGACCATACTGTGAATAAATAATATAACTTTTTTGAACTTTAAATAATGAATTGAACTGATATCTGAAAAATTAAAGGAAATCATATATTGATATACAATCATTCATTCCAACCAGGTATATATGTAATGGAAATATTAGTGTTTTGTTTTGTCATGAAGAGTGTGTGAGTTTTGCTTCAAAATGATTATGGAAATTCAAAATAATGTGTTTGGAAAGAAGTCTCATGAAAAGACCAGTCAAGAAACCCTGACAATACATGTGTTCTGAAGCAAGAAGTGGTGAAAGTTGAAACAAATGCTTATTAATTTGTGAACTTGTGGATGAAATGTATATCCTGTGATGTGCAAAAACTGAAGAAACAATAATGTACCAGTGTCGAATACAAATGAATGACAAATTACATATCATGTCCCATAGAAGTCTACTTGCATTGATGTTAGACTGGGTCAGTTACTGTAGAATAATTAGGATTTGTATGCACCATTCACTGAAGTTAGTTTTCAGTACTAGGAAACAAATATGTATTTCAGGTGGATGAATATTTCTGATTATAATCTTGTGAAAAGTGGATTATAAATCCACATACATGAACATGAATGAATTTAGAGAGTGTATATTAGACACATATATTTCATATTTTGAAAAATTTGGAGAGTATATCTATATCTATATCTATATCTATATACACACACACACACACACACACACACACACAACACTTACAGACATTAAAATGTACCAATATAAATGCCAATCGAAATTCATCAGTAAATATGTATCATCCACAAATGCAAAAATATTTATTTTACTGAACATGAGTTAATGTATAATGTTGTTCTACTAGGACGCTCTCCTATAGGTTGAATTTTCATTTCCAACAGCATTTAGGAGGAGTGAACTCTTCTCACAATTTGTATCTGCCAAGACAGCCACCTCACAAAAATGTACGTGTGATACCTGGTAGGATTCTATATATGCATATAAATATACATGTGTGGATAGGCTACAGAAAAGAGAAACAAGAATTCACATATTTGTTAAGTTTAAAAACACATGGAGGATATTTCAATTAAAATTTGACTAGATTTATAACTCCTACCTTATATAATGCAAATGTCAAGTGCAACTATACAACATGTCTCCTCTGTAGTACTTGTATTTCTAATGTGTTGGATTAATTTCTCCATTATATTAGGATGTATAGTCTGAGTCTACTAGGTATGGGTTAGTGTCAGGGATTCAGTATTTCGAATGGAAATTTGGAAAATGAATCCAATGTGTATGTAAATATATGCTGCACAAATATCCTCCCGCTCTCATCCAGAACAATGCCTTGACATTACCTTCACCCCAAGTAAGACACAATTAGAGGAGAAGAGTTACAAAATCAGTGAATACATATCTGGAATGGAAAATGCTCAGGAGTTCACAACCTTGGAGGTGGTAGAGGAGTTTCCAAAACTAAGGGACAGGGTAAACACTCCACAAACATGGAGCTCTGCTGGTCTAAAAACTATTTGAGAAACTGCCTCTGCGCTTCCACACTTGAAATATATGTAGTTTTCAGGAGATTTGGCTTCCTCTGTAGTGAGACCATCAAAGCTGGGTCTGCATCTATGTGACCTGGAGGACATGGTTTCTTATTTTCCAATGAACAAGATGAAGCAGTGCTGAATCCTCTCTTTGTAGGTAAACTGAGGCCACTGGGGACTAAGTGTCTCCCCGTGTGGACTGTGATGCCATTTGGTCCTCCTCCAATTTGTGGTGTTTTTGCTGCTCCACTGTGAGTTTTGTATTTGTTTCACGAAATACTAGGAGCTAAACTGGGACACAGTGCTGGAGGGAGTTCTGTCACGTGTGGTGGGTCAGGGTCTGCAAGAGAATGAACCAACTAGGCTCCTATCTCTCACAGCTTGCCCCATTGCCCCCTTGTCCATATCAACATGATTCTTAATTTTCCTCTGAAAACTCTCCATATAACAAGATGCCTTTACATATAAGGGTCTGCTGGCTGCACCATGTCAGTTACAAGCCATTTGGAATCCAATGGTAGATCCACATGGCCCTACCATGGATGTTTTATCAAACACCTCCCCACCACTGCTCTAGACCCACTACTCAGCAGGCTCCAACTTACTGGCATCTCTGTTCTACACCATTTTCATGAAACTCAGTAAATCAAGGCACTGTCTGGTATACTCGTGATCAACAACTGGACATCCAATGTTTCTCCAGTGCCACCTGGTCATAGGAATTTCAAAAATTTCATGGTATTTATCTAGCCATTTTTCAAGCATATAGTTGGAGGCACTGTGGGTTTCAGTTCATTCAGCAAACATTAAATGGTGAGGAAGCTCATTTCAATGAAATCTCTGGAGAACTCTCACAGGCATGGCTTCCCAAAGAGTGGACAAAAGGTCACATTAGGACAGGCCCATTGAGGTCTACAATGTGAAGTCCATGTGTGTTTTGACTCTCAACTATGGCTGCCATTTCTTTAAGAATAAAATCATGTGATATCCTTGCTGAGATTCCCAGGCCTCTGTGGAAATCCACCCGGGGCCTAGGTCTCAGTTTCCAAGAGCGACTTTCATGTGTGGCCTCTTAAAATCCCAACAAATTTCATGGCAATGCTTCTCTGAGTTCAGTTCCAAAACCCAGTCTCTAAGGGGAATCACACCAGAGTTCAAGCCCACGTGGACCCAGTCATTTTTTCCAATGCCACACAAATGACCAAAATTAAAACCAAAACACTCCCACATGGCCCTCATCTTATTCCATAGAGTCAATCATCTTAACCTCTGGCTGGAGGTTTCCATGAGGGGCGCAGCCCAGGACAGTGTCCAAAATCAGCTCCTTTGCCCTTCATTTGCCTAAAGTCAGGGTAGCCTGGACACCGTTTCTGTGAACCAGGAGTGAACAAATAATCCTGCCGTTAATACTTCTGTGTTTCTCCAATTTGAGGCCTACTGATTTTAGGTATCGATTCTTCAGGTGATTTAGAGTCATTCGAAAACACAAGCACCTCTGCAGGGCTTTGAAGAACTCATTTGACCCAAAGAATCCCTATTCTCATTTGATGGAGTGCAGGAACCTAACAGAGGAAGGCAAGAGACTTCATCCACAATGAATGAAATTTTTTGCCATTTTGGTTTTGGAAGCTCACATGGGATCATTCTTAAGATCCATCAGGTGCTGAGAATCTAAGTCACAGCCACACACAGGTCCAAGAGGCTGATAAAGACACATCCCTTTCCAAAGCAATTAAGCAAAGAGCCACAGGTGAGGCCCATTCATTTCCATTTGAAAACTGTTTTCTTCAGGCTTCACAAAGGGGTGGCCTGAGGCAAAGACCTTCCTGACATTCAGTGCAACACAACAATAAGTAAGCAAAAGGCCCAAAGCAGGGTTTCTGCACTGAGACTTTCCTGGTCACACGGATATCTGAGTTTTCTGAGATGCTCGCCATTCTCTTCAGCTATCCAGTACATGGCCATGTCACAGAGCTTGGAGGTGGTACATATTTTGGACACAAATCCATGAGCCTATTCTGGAGAGTGGCCAGAATTCAGGAAGAAAACAACAACTTAGAAAGATAGCAGGTGTTGCACATCGATAAGACAAGCTGCAGTCCATTCATATATTGGGCAGGAGGAATTATGGGAAGATTTATACTAGACAGGACACATCCATTAATGCATTCTCTTTTCTAATGTCTACAACAACGGACACAGTGGGATACACAGAAACAGAAACACTCGCCGTGTCAAATGACTTAGTAGAAACTGTCCACTCCAAACCAAACAAACCGCCTTTCCTATCTATTCTCAGAACATGAGACAAAACAACAAACCCACACCCACTCCCACAAAGGCACCTCCTTCCCCCAAGTAGGTCTGTGACTATCCGGAGTGTCCTCTGACTGGTGGGCCATACTATGTTCCCCCGAAATGGCCTGTCTTCTCTCAGATCTTGTTTCCTTCACCAACTCTGTGAAGATGTCAGGAAAAAGTGGTTAGCCACTACCTGTTTTCTCAGGAAAGGTCCATCTTCAGAGATCTCCTGGCATTTGGCCATCCTCACATCATTAGGTACCAAGAAAACTGACTCTGTCCTTGGTAAATCCAAACATGTGAGCCCACTGGGACTGGGACTGGGACTGCCTCTGGGTTCCTGGCTTCTTGGATACCAAGTTCAGAGAGTTCCATCACCAAGGAAATGAGGTATGTCACATTCTTTGGAACTGAATGAGGTCACTGCCTTGGCAACCACTTTGTCCTAACAGTTACTTCCAAGGGTAACATAAGATGGAGGTTGCCCCTACTTCCTGTGACACTTTCAAAAGGTAGAATGTATATCACCATTGGCACCTGGGAACAGCTCTCCACTCAGCCCTGGTTTGGTCCATCTTCTGTACAATAAGAAGAGAGAGAGGCAGATTCAGACACATCCCTTCATCCTGACCAGGTTGTTTGCCATGGAAGATGACTTTTGCTCTCTCAGGTGCTTCAAACCTGCCTACAACTTCTCCAGGTATCATTTGTGCATGGACATTTGAGGTTCTCATCAGGTGGAAGGTCCCCAACTTTCCTGTATTGTAAGAACCACTCTGTCCCTGCTCTTCTGTAAAATGATTGAGGGAACACTGTATACTTGGGGTTAAAAACAGGTTTGATTTGGGTTATGAGTGATTCTGTGTGATGAATAATGGTATTGGGAACCTGCAATATTTACAAGAATATAGAGGTGAAATATAAGTAGGAAAACAGAAATCTAGGTATGATTTGAAGCCCAGAAGGGTTTTGCCCTTGATTGGGATACTTAGCTTTGAATGATGTTCTGCAAAGATGCCTCAGATAATTCGATATACAATGGCATAGGACCTTGTACATTGGATGATTGAATTTAGAAGAGAACATCCAGTCAAAAAGGGATATTCAGTAGGATTAGGAAGATAGTCGTTAGGTTTAGGAAGAAGAGTGAGTATAGGATTTGGACCAAAAGTTCTTTAGCAATAGACTTTCGGTTCTTGAGTGAATGTAAATGTCAGCACATATGAAGAGTCAGTCACTATGTTGAACTGGGGAAAATATGTAGAAAAGCAGATATCAATAGAAACATTACGAAATCAGGCAAAGGATAAAGTGAGTGATAGAATTAGACATTTTCAACAGGGTTGAGTTTGAATATATAAATTAGGAAAAAAACAAATATGTAGTCACCAATAGGATTGACAATTGACAGCATTAGGCAACCTGGACATGGATGTTTTTAGAAATCCATGTTCACTTTCCATTTAGGCTTTGGTACAATCATAAGTGTGACCTTTCCATTTTTTGTCCAGAGTATTACTGTGATAATGAGGTGACATGAGTATTTCTTTCACCATTTCTGGGAGCAATATATTGAAGATGTAAAATGAGAATCGGGGGTACAAAGAGGTGTACCCTGTTTCTAGGAAACATAGAGAAAAAGCATGAATAGACCATACTGTGAATAAATAATATAACTTTTTTGAACTTTAAATAATGAATTGAACTGATATCTGAAAAATTAAAGGAAATCATATATTGATATACAATCATTCATTCCAACCAGGTATATATGTAATGGAAATATTAGTGTTTTGTTTTGTCATGAAGAGTGTGTGAGTTTTGCTTCAAAATGATTATGGAAATTCAAAATAATGTGTTTGGAAAGAAGTCTCATGAAAAGACCAGTCAAGAAACCCTGACAATACATGTGTTCTGAAGCAAGAAGTGGTGAAAGTTGAAACAAATGCTTATTAATTTGTGAACTTGTGGATGAAATGTATATCCTGTGATGTGCAAAAACTGAAGAAACAATAATGTACCAGTGTCGAATACAAATGAATGACAAATTACATATCATGTCCCATAGAAGTCTACTTGCATTGATGTTAGACTGGGTCAGTTACTGTAGAATAATTAGGATTTGTATGCACCATTCACTGAAGTTAGTTTTCAGTACTAGGAAACAAATATGTATTTCAGGTGGATGAATATTTCTGATTATAATCTTGTGAAAAGTGGATTATAAATCCACATACATGAACATGAATGAATTTAGAGAGTGTATATTAGACACATATATTTCATATTTTG